>NC_088235.1:86754052-87354052 GCF_036934945.1 Oncorhynchus masou masou | reverse complement strand
CTCATAGGAACTCCTTCAAGACAGTTGGAATAGCATTCCAGGTGAAGCTGGTTGAAAGAATGGCAAGAGTGTGCACAGCTGTCAACAAGGAAAAGCGTGGCTATTTGAAGAATCTCTTGAAGAATATAATTTGATTATCACTTTTGTGGTTTCATTGTTTTGATGTCGTCATTACTATTCCACAATGTAGAAAATGGTAAAGTTAAATAAAACCCTTGAATGAGTAGGTGTTCTAAAGATTTTGACCGGTATTGTTTATTTATATATATACAGTGGGGCAAAAAAGTATTTAGTCAGCCACCAATTGTGCAAGTTCTCCCACTTAAAAAGATGAGAGAGGCCTGTAATTTTCATCATAGGTACACTTCAACTATGACAGACAAAATGAGAAAAATAAATCCAGAAAATCACATTGTAGGATTTTTAATGAATTTATTTGCTGGTGTGGCCGAGCCAGTCTCCAGATCTCAACCCCATAGAAAATCTTTGGAGGGAGTTGAAAGTCCGTGTTGCCCAGCAACAGCCCCATAACATCACTGCTCTAGAGGAGATCTGCATAGAGGAATGGGCCAAAATACCAGCAACAGTGTGTGAAAACCTTGTGAAGACTTACAGAAAACGTTTAACCTCTGTCATTGCCAACAAAGGGTATTTAACAAAGTATTGAGATAAACTTTTGTTATTAACCAAATACTTATTTTCCACCATAATTTGCAAATAAATTCATTGAAAATTAAAAATACTATTTTGTCTGTCATAGTTGAAGTGTACCTAAGATGAAAATTACAGGCCTCTCTCATGGCTGACTAAATACTTTTTTGCCCCACTGTACACATATATACATATACATTACACACACAGACATACATATATATATATATATATATTTACATATACACATTCTCTCTAATTATACTGACATTTCACATTCTTAAAATAAAGTGGTGATCCTAACTGACCTAAGACAGGGAATTTTTACTATGATTAAATGTCAGCAACTTAGAAATCCTGAGTTTAAATGTATTTGGATAACGTGTATGTAAACTTCCGACTTCAACTGTACATACATTACCAGTCAAAAGTTCTACACATCGTCTCATTCCAGTGTTTGTCTTTATTTTTATTTTAGACTGTAGAAAATACATGCTTTAATGTAGAAAATAGTAAAAATAAAGAAAAACCCTTGAATGAGTGGCTGTTCTAAAACCTTTCACCGGTAGTGTGAGCATACACTACCGTTCAAAAGTTTGGGGTCACTTAATAATGTCCTTGTTTTGAAAGAAAATCACATTTTTTTGTCCATTAAAATAACATCAAATTGATCAGAAATACAGTGTAGACATGGTTAATGTTGTAAATTACTATTGTAGTTGAAAACAGCTGATTTATAATGGAATATCTACATAGGCGTACAGAGGCCCATCATCAGTGACCATCACTCCTGCGTTCCAATGGCATGTTGTGTTGGCTAATCCAAGTTAATCATTTTAAAAGACTAATTGATCATTAGAAAAGTTGAGTGTCTGGCGCATCAGCCTTTGTGGGTTCGATTACAGGCTCAAAATGGCCAGAAACAAAGCACTTTCTTCGTTAGTCTATTCTTGTTCTGAAGAAATGAAGGCTATTCCATGCGAGAAATTTAAGATCTTATACAAAGCTGTGTACTACTCCCTTCACAGAACAGCGCAAACTGGCCCTAACCAGAATAGAAAGAGGAGTGGGAGGCCCCAGTGCACAACTGAGCCAGAGGATAAGTACATGTGTCTACATTTACAAGTCGTCAACTGGCATCTTCATTAAATAGTACCCGCAAAACACCAGTCTCAATGTCAACAGTGAAGAGGCAATTCCGGATGATGGCCTTCCTGGTATCGAAAAAGCTACATCTCAGACTAGCCAAAATAAGAAAAGATTAAGATGGGCAAGAAAACACAGATACAGGACAGAGGAACTCTGCCCAGAAGTCCAGCATCCTGGAGTTGCCTCTTCACTGTTGACGTTGAGATTGGTGTTTGACGGGTAATATTTAATGAAGCTGCCAGTTGAGGACTTGAGGCATCTGTTTTTCAAATCAAAATATATTTTAGATTCTTCAAAGTAGCCACCCTATTCCTTGATCACAGCTTTGCACACTCTTGGCATTCTCTCAACTAGCTTCACCTGGAATGCTTTTCCAACGGTCTTGAAGGGGTTCCCACATATGCTGAGCACTTGTTGGATGCTTTTCCTTCCCTCTGCGGTCCAACTCATCCCAAACCATCTCAATTGGGTGGAGGTCGTTAATTGTGGAGGCCAGGTCATCTGTTGCAGCACTCCATAACTCTCCTTCTTGGTCAAATAGCCCTGACACAGCCTGGAGGTGTGTTTTGGGTCATTACCCTGTTGAAAAACAAATGATCATCCCACTAAGAGCAAACCAGATGGGATGGCGTATCGCTGAAGAATGCTGTGGTAGCCATGCTGGTTAAGTGTGCCTTGAATTCTATATAATTCACAGACGGTGTCACCAGCAAAGCAGCACCAAACCATCACACCTCCTCCTCCATGCTTCACGGTTGGAACTAAAAATCTAAAATTTGGACTCATCAGTCCAAAGGACAGATTTCCACCGCTCTAAATTCCATTGCTTGTGTTTCTTAGCCCAAGCAAGTCTCTTATTCTTATTGGTGTCCTTCAGTAGTGGTATCTTTGCAGCAATTAGACCATGAAGGTCTAATCCACTAGTCTCCTCTAAACAGTTGATGTTAAGATGTGTCTGTTACTTGAATAATGTGAAGAATTTATTTAGGCTGCAGTCTGAGGTGCAGTTAACTCTAATGAATTTATCCTCTGCAGCAGAGGTAACTCTGGGTCTTCCTTTCCTCTGGCGGTCCTCGAGAGCCAGTTTCATCATGGCGCTTGTTGGTTTTTGTGACTGCACTTGAAAAAACTTTCAAAGTTCTTGACATTTTCCGGATTGACTGACCTTCACGTCTTAATTCTTAGGGATCAAATCCCGTTAACGGGATCGATTTGACAACATCCAGTGAAATGGCAGAGTGCCAAATTCAAATTAAATTATTAGAAATATTTAACAAATAGGGTTATCTTCTGTATCACACCCCTACCTTGTCACAACACAACTGATTGGCTCAAACAAATGAACTATGAACTGCTATAGGCACACCTGTTAATTGAAATGCATTCAAAGTGACTACCTTATGAAGCTGGTTGAGAGAATTGCAAGAGTTTGCAAATATGTCATCGAGGCAAAGGGGGGCTACTTTGAATAGTGTTGATGTCTTCACTATTAAAATTAAAATGAAGAAAAACCCTGGAATGAGTAGGTGTCTCCAAACTTTTGACTGGTACTGTATATATAAATATACATACATACATACATACATACATGTACATATATATAAATATACATTTCTTTTTAAAATGTATTTTCATGTATTATTTTCCACTAACCCTACTGCCCATCCCTTAACTGTAGTAAACTAAAGAACAACAACACTTAGGCTTCTACTTCCAGCTTGTACATACTATATACATTTCACAGACACAATCTATTTTATAAAACTTATATTTAGTTTGTTTTTACCCCTGTCCTGCTTCTACCCTCAACCTCTCTCATCTATGTCTAATGTCCATCCAGTTTGATTTCTATTTGCTATATATTTTTTACTGTTTTGTTCACAAAAGTTCTGTAACTATACACATTTTACGGACACAGTATATTTTACATGAGTTACCTTGTGCCATCCTTATCTGGTGCCACCTTTGAGCTCCATTCAACCCCCCCCCCATTTTAACACCATCCATATTGGCTTTCTATTTGCCATATATTTTTCAACTGTGCTGTGATGCATCACAAAAGTTCTGAATCTTTTGATTCTCAAAGTTTCTACAGATTGTAGATTAAAGAATTTAAAAAAATTCTCAAAGTATTATATTATAGATCAACTGACTATGACTTTTCAAATCACCAAGTAGTGCTATCTGCAGAGTTATTTCCAGGTAAATGTTGCAATTCTTCAGCCTTTCCTGGACCAGTGACCAAAAACAAGATACAGTACATATGGACAGTACCAAAATAAATGATCTAATGACTCTGTCTCTTCGCAGCAAAGTCTGCAGAGCTGGGAAGGTGGTATCCCCCAAACATATAACATTCCGTTGGTTGCAAAAATGTTGTATAATAATTTTAATTTAAAAATTCTACATTTTTTTTGTCATTAAATTAAACTCTTCAACCATTTGTTGGTCTTTAATGCAGGGCCAACAGACAAGCTCCTTTACATTTCCCCCCTTCTACTTGCCTCTTCCATTTTTGCGGTAATGCTGCAATTAGTTGGTTGTCATTTTTGGTAGAGCAGACATCTTCATATATTTTTGTTAGTTGCATGTGTGATATAACTCCACCAGTCCTATTTATGATATAATTTACAAAGATGATACCTTTTCTTTTTTTTTATGTTATCAAAAAATAATGATTTTTTTTAATCAATTCGTATATTTGAGTTTAACCACAATATTTGTTGTATTATTTGGTGGATTTAACTGAAATTGCAAAACACTTTAGATGGCTTGTTTTAAAAATAGCAATATTTTGGAGATTATTTCATTTTGAGAAGTTGTAATCTGAATAAATGGGGAAAATGCCATTCTTGAACATGGGGTGAGCCATTCTTACTAATTTGCTGGAGAAAAAGTTTGGATTTAAGTATAACTTTTGCATGACTGACACCTTTAGTGAGAGATATTTAATATTTAATCATTTATTCCCTCCGAATTCATATTCTTTATATAAATAGGCCCTTTTTATTTTCTCTAGCTTGCCATTCCAAATACAATTTAGTATTTTTTGCTCATACAATAAAAAAATGGTCGCTAGGTGTAGGCAAGACCATAAGCGAATAGGTAAACTGGGATATGACTAAAGAGTTAATCAGGGAGATTTTTCCACAAATAGACAGGTATTTTAATTTCCATGATAGCAAGATCTTATCTATTTTTGCTCCATTTCTACTAAAATGTATTGAGTGAGATAATTCCTTTATTTCGGGATATGTATACCGAGTATGTCCACATCACCGTCAGATCATTTTACTGGTAAACTACACAGTAATGTAAAAGTTGTATTATTTTGTGATTGAATACGTATTGTAAATAAGAATTTGTTCTTAACTGACTTGCCTAGTTAAACAAAGGTTAAATGTTTAACATAAATGATGGACTTTATGGAACTTTATGGAACAAATCAGTCATTTATTGTCGAACTGGGAATCCTGGGAGTGCCTTCTGATGAAGATCATCAAAGGTAAGTGAATATTTATGGTGGTATTTCTAACTTCTGTTGATTCCAAAATGGCGGATATTTCTCTGGCTGGATTGGACTCTGAGCACCGTTCTCAGATTATGCTTTTTCCGTAAAGTTGTTTTGAAATCTGACACAGCGGTTCCATTAAGTAGAAGTCTATCTTTAATTCTGTGTATAACAGTTGTATCTTTTATCAATGTTTATTATGAGTATTTCTGCAAAATCACCGGATGTTTTGGAATCAAAACATTACTGCATGTAACAGCCAATGTAAACTGAGATTTTTTTTATATAAATATGCACATTATTGAACAAAACATACATGTATTGTGTAACATGATGTCCTATGAGTGTCATCTGATGAAGATCAAAGGTTAGTGATTAATTTTATCTCTATTTGTGCTTTTTGTGACTCCTCTCTTTGGCTGGAAAAATGGCTGTGTTTTTGAGTTGGCTATGACCTAACATAATCATATGTTGTGCTTTTGCTGTAAAGCATTTTTGAAATCGGACATGATGGGTAGATTAACAAGATTTTCACATTGCCCCAGAGAGCTCTTCTTTGTTTTAGGCCCCAACACCATCTTAAGCCTTAGCCCCACCCCTAAATGCACACGAGTCAGCATGGTATTGTCCTCCATGAAGTAGTCTCTACTTAAACCCAGCTAAATACTGGGAAGCAATGATTTTGAGAGCTATAGCAACACTTTTGCAGTTGGCCATAGCTATATTTTTCAAAAAATCTGCAGTAGCAAAGATGATCTTTATACTAATCAGGGAAGAACCCATTCTGTTATTGACATAACAAACATCCGGACTCGTCTCTCGGCATGTCCAACCACTCCATTATCTTAGTCTATCATGACTAGCCAGGAAGGATCCTGTCTTTACGTATAGCTCAGTGCTTTCTCCTTGACTCAACTCGGCTGATAAGTTTTACCATACACATTTTATTTTTTACAGCGCTACTGTGAAGTAGGAACCAGCGTCAAATGCCTCAAATACTGTAACTGGTCACTTGTGTTTAAAACTATACACAAAACATTGAGGACACCTTCCTAATATTGAGATGCACACCCATTGGGAATCTCACAGCACCCCCATATGCCATGTCTTGAAATATGCAGATAGACGGATTAAAAGTAAAGATACATCATAAAACTCTGACAGACAGCTTTCTAACTCTGCCCATAACTTTTGGACATTACTCCCAGAAGGTATGAATTATTGAGTTAGTGTTAGTTTTACACTTAAGACATGACGCTCTCGTTCTTCCGGAGGACCTGAGCCCTAGGACCATGCCTCAGGACTACCTGGCCTGATGACTTCTTGCTGTCACCAGTCCACCTGGTCATGCTACTGCTCCAGTTTCAACTGTTCTGCATGCGGCTAAGGAACCCTAACCTGTTCACTGGACTTGCTACCTTGTCCCGGACCTGCTGTTTTGGACTCTCCCTACCGCACCTGCTGTCTCTAACTCTGATTGGTCGGCTATCAAAAGCCAACTGACATTTACTCCTGAGGTGCTGACCTGTTGCACCCTCTACAACCATTGTGATTATTATCTGACCCTACTGGTCATCTATGAACATTTGAACATCTTGGCCATGTTCTGTTATGATCTCCCCCGGCATAGCCAGAAGAGGACTGGCCAACACCTCAGAGCCTGGTTCCTCTCTAGGTTTCTTCCTAGGTTCTGGCCTTTCTATGGAGTTTTTCCTAGCCACCGTGCTGCTACATCTGCAATGCCTGCTGTTTGGGGTTTTAGGCTGGGTTTCTGTACAGCACTTTGTGACGTTGGCTGATGTTTATAAATACATTTGATTGATTGTGCTGTAGAATTAGTGATTTTTGTCTCATGTAATAAATTCTATACATTAATTTATACTGGATTAAGAATAATTTTCTGTTTTTAATTCTTGGTTCCAATAGTTTACATTTTTTCTAAGAGATTGTCAGTTGGATGCACCACACACCTAAATGAGCCACAGATAAATGGAGAGCGTTACAGCCAATCCATAAACACAGTGTAGCAGCTTGCCTAGCGGTTAAAGCATTGGGCCAATAATAAAAAGGTCACTTGTTTGAATACCCAAGCCGACAAGGTGAAAAATCTATGTGCCCTTGAGCGCTGAACTACTGTGGTTGACCCTGTGAAACAATACATTCCACTACACCTACCGGTGTATGTAACAATACAAATATTATTTAACACCTACAAAGTACCTCATCCGCTGGCCGCATTGTTGGGACAAGAACAGAGGCAATTGCATTATACAGCTCTTTGTTTTTCACGTCACAAGAAGCAGCAGTAGGAGGAGGAGGAAAGTAACATATGTTCTCAGTGGAGTCCAGTACTGGCTGGCTGTGAATCATCATGATACAGTAGAAGCCTCGTTCTCTCTGCAGCCTGGCTCTGCTCCTCTCCCTGTGAATGCTGGCCATTACAGACCATGTTGTCACTTCTTTATTAGGACCTTGAAAGGAGTGGAGGAGTCAGGAGATAGGGCATTGCACAGGAGGCTTAGTCCCACGCCAAGCCTAATTAGTTCCAACTTCAGAGGACCAGCGTGGGAGGAAGGGACAGCCGGAGAGGGTGCATGCCGTTGCCCGGCCCCCCTTCCAAAATAAAACTGATGAAAGGGAAAGACCCGCGAGACGGGAGTCGCAAAACAAAACCCCAATCTGTCCAGAGCGTACCTGCACAGAGGAGAGGGGGCATGAAGGGGGGTTGTATGGAGAGAGGCAGCCGGGCCAGGAATGGGCCAGCCAGGCAGACTCACACACAGACACATGCCAAGGCTATTACACTCCTCCACACACAGCCTGGGAAAGCAGAAGGTGACTGGAAGGTTGTTGGAATTAGCCAACTAAAAAGAACAGGGAGGACAAACCGTAATTGGCAGACCAACTGCCTTCCCTTGCCTGAAAATGTAATCAAAACTAACAAAGATGTTTTCCGGTTCCAGTGGCATACATTGAAACGTGTGGCCTTTCCGTAGCTTTCTTTTGCAAATTACCATGAATTAACAGACTTAGTTCCTAAAACGTATCAATACTAAACATAATTTTAAGGTATGGGATGTTCATTGTGTAACAAGAAATAACTAGCAGCTATATTACACTCGAGCAGCTAGAATTTGCCCATCCACAATTCAACTGTGGGAACATGGCAGCTATGAACACCAGACAGCAGGAAGAGCTGGACGCTACTATACGAGAGATTGTTCGTGATGAGATTACCTCTGTCTTCAATTTACAATTAAAACTGGTAAATGAATAACTGGCATTGCTCACTGCTAAAGTGGGTACATATTCAACCAAAGTGGAAATTCTGCAGAAGACAGCCAAGTGCTGGAGGTACAACTCCATGACCTGGAAACAGCACAATCGAAGTTGGAAGGGATAATCAAACTCTTAAAAGAGAAAACGGAATCACTCAAAAATCATTCCAGCGCCAACAGAAATGGCCGCCTCACTTAGCGTTCCTAGGAAACCATGCAGTTTTTTTACGTGTTATTTCTTACATTGGTACCCCAGGTCATCTTAGGTTTCATTACATACAGTCGAGAAGAACTACTGAATATAAGAGCAGCGTCAACTCACCATCAGTACGACCAAGAATATGACTTTCGCAAAGCGGATCCTGTGTTCTGCCTTTCACCCAGGACAACGGAATGGATCCCAGCCGGCGACCCAAAAAAACGACTTCGTAAAAGGGGAAAGGAAGCGGTCTTCTGGTCAGGCTCCGGAGACAGGCACATCACGCGCCACTCCCTATCATTCTACTCGCCAATGTCCAGTCTCTTGACAACAAGGTTGATGAAATCCGAGCAAGGGTAGCATTCCAGAGGGACATCAGAGACTGTAACGTTCTTTGCTTCATGGAAACATGGCTCACTGGAGAGACGCTATCGGAGTCGGTGCAGCCAGCTGGTTTCTCCACGCATCGCGCCGACAGAAACAAACATCTTTCTGGTAAGAAGAGGGGCGGGGGCGTATGCTTCATGGTTAACGAGACGTGGTGTCGTCACAACAACATACAGGAACTCAAGTCCTTCTGTTCACCTGATTTAGAATTCCTCACAATCAAATGTCGACCGCATTATCTACCAAGGGAATTATCTTAGAATACAATCACAGCTGTATATATTCCCCCCCAAGCAGACACATCGATGGCTCTCCAAGAACTTTACTTGACTCTTTGCAAACTGGAATCCATATATTCTGAGGCTGCATTCATTGTAGCTGGGGATTTTAACAAGGCTAATCTGAAAACAAGACTCCCTAAATTGTATCAGCATATCGATTGCGCAACCAGGGCTGCTAAAACCTTGGATCATTGCTATTCTAACTTCTGGACTGGGATATGTTTCGTATTGCATCAAACAACAACATTGACGAATACGCTGATTTGGTGAGCGAGTTCATTAGAAAGTGCGTTGAAGATGTCTTTCCCATAGCAACGATTAAAACATTCCCAAACCAGAAACCGTGGATTGATGGCAGCATTCGCGTGAAACTGAAAGCGCGAACCACTGCTTTTAATCAGGGCAAGGTGACCGAAAACATGACCGAATACAAACAGTGCAGCTATTCCCCCCACAAGGAAATCAAACAAGCTAAGCGTCAGTATAGAGACAAAGTAGAATCTCAATTCAACGGCTCAGACACAAGACACAGGGTCTACAGTCAATCACGGATTACAAAAAGAAAACCAGCCCCGTCACGGACCAGGATGTCTTGCTCCCAGGCAGACTAAATAACTTTTTTGCCCGCTTTGAGGACAATACAGTGCCACTGACACGGCCCGCAACCAAAACATGAGGGCTCTCCTTCACTGCAGCCGACGTGAGGAAAACATTTAAACGTGTTAACCCTCGCAAGGCTGCAGGCCCAGACGGCATCCCCAGCCGCGCCCTCAGAGCATGCGCAGACCAGCTGGCTGGTGTGTTTACGGACATATTCAATCAATCCCTATCCCAGTCTGTTGTTCCCACATGCTTCAAGAGGGCTACCATTGTTCCTGTTCCCAAGAAAGCTAAGTTAACTGAGCTAAACGACTACCGCCCCGTAGCACTCACTTCCGTCATCATGAAGTGCTTTGAGAGACTAGTCAAGGACCATATCACCTCCACCCTACCTGACACCCTAGATCCACTCCAATTTGCTTACCGCCCAAATAGGTCCACAGACGATGCAATCATAACCACACTGCACACTGCCCTAACCCATCTGGACAAGAGGAATACCTATGTGAGAATGCTGTTCATCGACTACAGCTCGGCATTTAACACCATAGTGCCCTCCAAGCTCGTCATCAAGCTCGAGACCCTGGGTCTCGACCCTGCCCTGTGCAACTGGGTACTGGACTTCCTGACGGGCCGCCCCCAGATGGTGAGGGTAGGCAACAACATCTCCACCCCGCTGACCCTCAACACTGGGGCCCCACAAGGGTGCGTTCTGAGCCCTCTCCTGTACTCCCTGTTCACCCACGACTGTGTGGCCACGCACGCCTCCAACTCAATCATCAAGTTTGCGGACGACACAACAGTGGTAGGCTTGCCAACAACAATGACGAGACGGCCTACAGGGAGGAGGTGAGGGCCCTCGGAGTGTGGTGTCAGGAAAACAACCTCACACTCAACGTCAACAAAACTAAGGAGATGATTGTGGACTTCAGGAAACAGCAGAGGGAACACCCCCCTATCCACATCGATGGAACAGTAGTGGAGAGGGTAGTAAGTTTTAAGTTCCTCGGCGTACACATCACAGACAAACTGAATTGGTCCATCCACACAGACAGCATTGTGAAGAAGGCGCAGCAGCGCCTCTTCAACCTCAGGAGGCTGAAGAAATTCGGCTTGTCACCAAAAGCACTCACAAACTTCTACAGATGCACAATCGAGAGCATCCTGTCGGGCTGTATCACCGCCTAGTACGGCAACTGCTCCGCCCACAACCGTAAGGCTCTCCAGAGGGTAGTGAGGTCTGCACAACGCATCACCGGGGGCAAACTACCTGCCCTCCAGGACACCTACACCACCCGATGTCACAGGAAGGCCATAAAGATCATCAAGGACAACAACCACCCGAGCCACTGCCTGTTCACCCCGCTATCATCCAGAAGGTGAGGTCAGTACAGATGCATCAAAGCTGGAACCGAGAGACTGAAAAACAGCTTCTATCTCAAGGCCATCAGACTGTTAAACAGCCACCACTAACATTGAGTGGCTGCTGCCAACACACTGACTCAACTCCAGCCACTTTAATCATGGGAATTGATGGGAAATGATGTAAAATATATCACTAGCCACTTTAAACAATGCTACCTAATATAATGTTTACATACCCTACATTAATCATCTCATATGTATATGTATATACTGTTCTCTATATCATCTACTGCATCTTTATGTAATACATGTATCACTAGCCACTTTAACTATGCCACTTTGTTTACACACTCATATCATATGTATATACTGTACTCAATACCATCTAATGTATCTTGCCTATGCCGCTCTGTACCA
The DNA here is from genome assembly GCF_036934945.1 of Oncorhynchus masou masou. Lineage (NCBI taxonomy): Eukaryota > Metazoa > Chordata > Actinopteri > Salmoniformes > Salmonidae > Oncorhynchus > Oncorhynchus masou. The sequence continues at coordinate 87,342,214 of NC_088235.1, read as the reverse complement.
TCACTCATTCATTTATTTTTATGTACATATTCTTTATCCCCTTACACTTGAGTCTATAAGGTAGTAGTTTTGGAATTGTTAGCTAGATTACTTGTTGGTATTACTGCATTGTCAGAACTAGAAGCACAAGCATTTCGCTACACTCGCATTAACAACTGCTAACCATGTGTATGTGACAAATAAACTTTGATTTGATTTGATCATTCCTGTGAATTCAAAGTGAGGGGTCACAAGACTTGAAACTGGTGTGGAAGTGGGCAACTCAACTTTCTTCATGAGCAATCTTTTCTATGAACTGTTCAGACAGGAGAAGCTGGGTCCCATGCCACTGATTAACATTGATGACCCCACGGGTCCTCTCCGGAATGGGTCTCACTGTGTGATTGTACGAATACACATCTTTCAAGTCAAGCGGCAAATTATTCGCCTTACAGCGGAATCCGGGGGTCTGACATACGCAGGTGAGGAGATCAGCATAAACACAGACCTGATTTCAGAACTGCTTAAACAGAGTGAGATCCCAGCTACACAAACTAAACCTGAGATATGGCTTCATCCACCTGGCAAAACTCATCTTGACCTTCCAGAACACAACACACACGTTTCCACATCCAAGGATTTTTCAAAACACGAACACAAAACGGGATAAGCCAAAAGATGGAACCCCATAAATATCTCATTATTCAGGCAGAGAAGGGGGGGAACGATTTATAGAGGATCTTCTGGGTGGGGAGCGACCAATGGGTGGGGTTTCCCTGTGGGTCCTGCTTTTTATTTTACATCCATGGGCCTATCAACCCTAAAGATAACAATTACATTTTAGAAAAACAATGGCAACACTAGCTATTCTCTTGTGGAATTTGAAAGGCCATAATAATCCTATCAAGCATTCCAGCTGTCTTGATATTCTATAAAGAAACCATTTTGATATACAGTAGCAATGCTTCAAACACACTTATTCCAAAAGGACGCAAACAGAATAGATAACTGCTTTTTAATTAGCCCCAAACAAAACTAAGGGTGTATTCATAATGATACATATGTGCTCAATGTCACCTTTGTAAGGGCGAAGACCAAGAATGAAGAATCACTTTCCTTAAATGTATCCATAATGGAAAGAAATTGTCTATATTAAATGAGAAGTTTACCCAACATCCAGAAACTCCCAAGTGATTCCATTTATTGAAAATCGTTCAGTTGAGTTTTCCCCTCTCCCCCTCTCTCTTCCTGACACTGCAAAAACAGGTAATGTGAGTCATGACGTTGCTGGATGCAGGCCTCGCTCTGCTCCATTGTCAGTGACTGCATGACTCACAAATCCGTGAACTGTGGACACTATTATCCTCAAAGCGGGCAAAGAAGGTGATTAGTTTGTCTGGAAGCGATACGTTGGTCTGTGACGTTGTTGGTTTTCTTTTTGTAGTCCGTAATTGCCTGTAGACCCTGCCACATACGTCTTGTGTCTGAGCCGTTGAATTGTGACTCCACTTTGTCCCTATGCCGACATTTCGCTTGTTTGATTTCCTTGCGGAGGGAATAACTAAACTATTTATATTTGGCTGTTAAATGCAGTAGTTCACGCTTTCAGCTTTGCACAAATGCCACCATCCATCCATGGTTTTTGGTTAGTGAAGCTTTAATAGTAACAGTGGGTACAACATCTCCAATGCGCTCACCGAAACATTTCCCAGTCCGAGTGATCTAAACAATCTTGGTCAGACCAGCGTTGATCCTAGTCACGGGTCCATCCTGTTTGAGTTTCTGCCTATAGGTAGGAGTAAGATGGAGTTGTGGTCGGATTTGCCGATAGGAGGGCGAGGGAGGGCCTTGTATGCATCACGGAAGTTAGAATAGCAGTGGACCAGTGTATTGCCCACGCGAGTGCTGCAATTAAATCTAATTTTATTAGTCACATGCGCCGAATACAACAGGTGGAGACCTTACAGTGAAATGCTTACTTACAAGCTGAGACTTGGCGCTCCGGTACCGCTTGCCATGCGGTAGCAGAGAGAACAGTCTATGACAAGGGTGGTGCAGCTGTAGAACCTTGGTGCAGCTGTAGAACCTTTTGAGGATCTGAGGACCCATGACAAATCTTTTCAGTCTTCTGAGAGGGAGTACATTTTGTCGTTCCGTTTTCAAGACTGTCTTGGTGTGTATTGACCATGTTAGTTTGTTGGTAATGTGGACACCAAGGAACTTGAAACTCTCAACCTGCTTTACTGCAGCCCCGTCGAGGAGAATTGGGTCGTGCTCGGTCCTCTTTTTTCCTGTAGTCCACAATCATCTCCTTTGTCTTGATCACATTGAGGGAGAGGTTGTTGTCCTGGCAGCTCACGGCCAGGTCTCTGACCTCCTCCCTTTAGGCTGTCTCGTCATTGTCGGTGATCAGGCCTACCACTGTTGTGTCATCGGTGCCTGGCCGTGCAGTCATGAGTGAACAGGGAGTACAGGAAGGGACTGAGCACACACCCCTGAGGGGCCCCATGTGTTGAGGATCAGCTTGGTGGATGTGTTGTTTCCTACCCTTGCCACCTGGGGGCGGCCCGTCAGGAAGTCCAGGATCCAGTTGCAGAGGGAGGTGTTTAGTCCCAGGGTCCTTTGCTTAGTGATGAGCTTTGAAGGCACTATGGTGTTGAACACTGAACTGTAGTCAATGAATAGCATTCTCACATAGGTGTTGCTTTGTTCAGGTGGGAAAGGGCAGTGTGGAGTGCAATAGAGATTGTTGTTTCAGTGTTATTTACCTCGAAGCGAGCATAGAAGTAGTTTTTGCTCGTCTGGTAGGTTTGTGTCACTGGGCAGCTTTTGGGTGTGCTTCCCTTTGTAGTCTGTAATAGTTTGCAAACCCTGCCACATCCGACGAGCATCAGAGCCGGTGTAGTTCGATTCGATCTTAGTCCTGTATTGACGCTTTGGCTGTTTGATGGTTCGTCGGAGGGCATAACGGGATTTCTTATAAGCTGCTGGGTTAGAGTCCCGCTCTTTGAAAGCGCCAGCACTAGCCTTTAGCTCAGTGCAGATGTTGCCTGTAATCCATGGCTTTTGGTTGGGGTATGTACGAAGGTCACTGTGGAGACAATGTCATCAATGCACTTATTGATGAAGCCAATGACTGATGTGGTGTCCTCAGTGCCATCGGAGGAATCCCGGAACATATTCCAGTCTGTGCTAGCAAAACAGTCCTGTAGCTTTGCATCTGCTTCATTTTATATTGTTCTAGTCACTGGTGCTTCCTGCTTTATTTTTTTGCTTGTGTCGTGTCTCTGACTGATTCAATTTTATGACAGGGTATTTATCAAATCGATTACCTAACGTTTGATTGATTACGTGATTGAATTAAACCTTGCAACAATAAACTTGTTAATGGCCTGGGCCACCACGGAAGAGTATTTATAGAGCTGCTGTCTTCAGAATAAACTCTTAGTCCTGTGTGGCTCAGTCGGTAGAGCATGGCGCTTGCAACGCCAAGCGTCGTGGGTTCGTTTCCCACTGGGGCCACCCATATGTAAAAGTAGTGGCCCCAGCCGACTTGTAAGTCGCTTTGGACAAAAGCGTCTGCTAAATGGGATATATTATTATATTATTAAAGATCTGAAGATATTTTATATCAACAGCAGTCAATTAATTATTGTCACCTTATTCAGTCTCATCTGGACGTCATAAAATTATTTGATCTTCACAAACCCTGGCTAACAAGTTGATTCAGTAATACAAAAATTGACTTAATTATTTATTTACTAAATAATCACACATAATTACATATACACAGGGTGGATCATACATCAATTACTAATCATGCAATTAAAGAAAAAGTCCCTAGCTGATGAAACCGATATGACGGCTGGTTACACAAAGAAAGGGGGTTGGGTTTGAATGAAAGAGCGGGAAGACTGAAGGACAAAGGGAATTGGGTCTCTATCGGACCTTGAGAAGCTATGCTACCATAAATACAGAAATGTATGCATTCCAATAACAGCACATTCGGAAAAGGAAAATGCAATCTATATATTTACACTGAGCTGCACTTTGATAGATGGGTCGAAGATGGAAGACTGGGTTGCCCAGCAGAGATCGCCCTTGTCCTTCGAAGAATATTTCTGGTCGTAGTGTTGTAGGGCGGATATGTTGTACCCTGTCATTCTTATTAGGAGATTGTCTGTCCTTTCCTAGGCCACGTACATTTACAGCTGCAGCTGATAACTCGTCTTCTAGGATGTATCACTTCTTCTTTAGTGAATAAGAGTTCAACAATTCATAACATTTTGCCAGAATCAGCCAGCACTGAGTTCTGGCTGGTCTAGTAGAAATTCATCCTTCCAGCATGGTGATCATCACCTCCATGTTGAAATTACCGTATGGATACCAGTCCTCACGTCATTGGGAACTGAGGTTGACTTCCATCAACGGGATTTTGTATTGGGGGAGAGAAAGGTGTGTTTCATAGTTCTCAACCAATGTCTGTCCAATTGGGCGTGGTCACTGAGTGAGCATAGTTTACAATTTTCTCATTTAGAATCTAAAATTACATTTAATCTTTTCACAAATAGTTTCATATTTAAACACTTAAATTGTACAACAATTCCATGTGAATCTGATAACTAGAATGTGTAGACTTTCCAAGATACAATTTATGTAATATTATAATCTGATATAATGTCCCAGACACCAACTGATCTAACATCATATTCTTTAAGTACCAATGGACACTTTCAACTGGTTGGATTACAGAAATATTGTACCTTTCCCCAACCTTTTGATGTTACCATACTCTATGTAAACGAAGGGCTTTACAAGTGTCCATTCTGTAAGGTGGAAAGAAAGGGGGGAAAGGTATTTATGGGGGTCATGAACCTCATACAACAGGGCAACGTCATGACAGTCTCACCTTGTTGGGTTCAATCTTGCAATTAATCTGCAAGTTGCAAACCAACATAAAAATGACTGTGGGTTGTCCTGGTTGTGGACCATTGTTGTGGTCCCCCTCTGGTGGTTGACCTGGGTAAGGTTTATGCGAATGAAGCAGGCAGCTCGAAGGCTGGGCAGCAGATGTCCAGTTGGTGACCACTGTTGCGGACCCCCCTCTGATGGTCTACCTTGGTAGGTTTTCTGGAAGCTGCCAAGCATCACAGGAATTGCCAGTGGATGTCTGGGTTGGGGATCTCCGTTGGGGATCTCCGTTCTGGACCTGTCGTCTGGTCATCTAGACTGGAAGATCTGGGCAGTAACTTAGGCAGATGTTAACCACGCACACACACTCAAGAAATATATAATTACATTTCCTCCCAAATGAGTGGCGTTGCTGCACTAACTGATGGTTGTATGGGGAAGTTGTTTATGGCTCTATCACTTCCTAAACACAATTAATAAAAGCATAAACACAAGACAAATACAAAATCTAGTTATCACACATTAATCATCTATTTGGACTGTCTTCTATATACGTCCAAGGTCTTGGCAACATGACTATCATAACGTTGTTTCTAATGTCATGTCTAGGGTGTTCCTAATTTGTGGGGTATTGCTTAGTGCGCTATCCTAAGTTGATAACTACATAACAGCTGTAAGGCACTAGTTTTGGGCAGTCTACAGAGATGAACTATGGACTTCTGGGGATAAACTGGTGAGTATGGTAGCTGTAGGGTCAAAGGCATCAGGGTAAATTTTCAATTTTTCTCAGGCTGGCGTTTTGCTAGGACCCTTAAGTGATCCTGGCATAAATCCTAATTGGATGTTCCGTTGTTCATATGCGTTTATGCATATAAACATGTCAAGGGAAGAAAACCAAGTATCCTGGTAGACTACAACTTGTTCAGAATGAGTCTGATGTAATCAGGTAATTTTCAGGTCAATGCATGGAGGTCAGTCAGAATTGGTGTCGAGGGAGTCTGTAGTGGTTTTATTACACTATTGTGTAATCTTCCACTATTGTGGTGGCGATAGGTATGAAGAAGTCTATTTCATAGCTATGTTATCCATGGAGGAGCTAACCTCACGACGGAAGTAGTCTAAGCACTGAACCAATCGTACACAGTGTGATCATGGTTCATGACTTCTAATAGCTTTCTTCCTGAATTGAGGGTTCTATTTATTATTGGTATGTGTGTTGACCATAAGAAGAGTGTTCTGGAGATTCCCTTACACGTGTTGAAATCTGAGTGACAACTAACTCCTCTGTCGCTATTATCAATAGCAATTTGACTTGAGGTCTCTAATCCTCTTATTGATTGTTGCTGGACTGACTGTGGTATTGTTACTGGTACTCAAGGGGACCAGTTGTCCTACCGATTTATTCTGAAATGTTATTCCACAGGAACACATGATTAGAGCTTTTTACTATTTTAGCCATTTGTTCTGGAGAAAGAAGTCCACTGAACTTCTTCTACGACCAGTGTGTTACACCTCAGTATTATGTTAGATGTGTTCTAAGATTATTCCCGTCTAGGGGCCTGTCTGCTAATCACTTTTCTCATATTGCAGTTTACAACTAGATTTTTTGTCTGCTCTGGTGCGGTGTTGCACATGGTCTCAAACACCCCCCCCTCCCCCGAGGCTCATCATGGGTCTGGGCTAGTATTCCCCCCATTTGTGTCCCGGGACCCCCCCACCAGTGGGTGGTGTTGGTATCCGAGGCACAAACGAAAAGGTTGGACCCTATGTACGAATGGCTGTAACCTTCCAACCAAATCTCCTGGTGTTTATGCTTCAAAACGCTCAGTGGCTGTCGAGGCATGTCAGTCACCACAGCGTCCGCGTGTGGCAACCTCTTCAGTACCTGTGAACTGAGACGAGGATAAGTGATATTGCAAAGTGTTTCATCAGTGGGAGTCATTGGGTCAGTTGCTGGACTGATGCCATTAGTGTCATTGAGAGGGGTGACAGTCCCCCACAAAGTGGAAGAGGTATCATCGGAAGCAGAGTACACTTTGCGCATTTATGTTTCTCTTGCTGAGACGGCCACAGTACTTGCAGAAGTGCCCGAAAGGCAAGAGAAGTTCATCTCAACTACAGTATTGCGCAACTTCAAGGAGTTGCCCATTCACAGAGACTGCTGGCTCGAAATCATGAAAAGAATGGGCATTTAGGTTTTCTGATGGAATGTGTCGAGATATCGTAATATCTCCTTGGATCGGACTCCGCACCCAGAGGTTTCGAAACGTCTTTTTCTCAAGGGGTGCTTTCGACAGATACCCCTCGTGAATGACTGCGTTGCTGCTAGCGTTAGGGGAAGACCGTGTGGTCTGTGGAGAAGGCACTGGCCTGTGACCATACATGGTTGGTTTTCCAATCCATCAGTGGGAGTAACCGATCCATCAAGTCCGTTCCAAGTAGCAGGGGTTCAGATTTGAGGCTGGTAACATACACAAGGTGAACGAGCGATAGGTCCTGGAAGTGTAGTTTCAGCATGATTCTCAATGTGAGAGACAAGGTAGTTTGAGTGAAACCTCAAAGTTTAGTGTTGCAGAGTTCCACTTTTAACCAACATTTAGTTGGCTTCAAACCCTTTTGAGAACATCGAACAATGTTTGAGAGATGAGCGATATTGTCGCGCCCAAATCAATTAGTGCATGACAAGTTAAGCAGTCCTCCAGAACTGTTTCCAGGTATGGATGTTTAGAGTCGCGTTTAGTGGACATATTCCCCACAAAGAGGAGTGGTCGTTCACAACGACGTGATGTGCCATTTCTGTTTAAGGTGAAAGCAGATCGACATTTCAGATTGTGAATGGGCTTGGATTTAACAAAGCTTTTTAGCTTTATCTTCACAACCTTTGTATCAGAATCTATAGACAAAGCCTGTGGAATTGTTTCTTGATCAAGCGGGCCCTGGATAGGGAGCGGGAGAACTTTGAATTTTAACATCCTTGCTAAGGGTGTTAATTCCTGCGGACCTGGTGTCCGGTAATTCCCCGTCTAGTCCTTGTAACTTATCTTTTTACCCTTTTCTCACTTTAGTTCTTCACATAGTGGAACTTCTAGAGAACATTGGTCTACGTTTTGATCGTCCTTTAACACTTTGTTACCCTTGCGCTTTGACACAAGGGAAGGAACGTAGCGAACAGGTCGATTGTAGCGGTAGTCGTTTCGATGGCGACATACTTTACAGTTATTTCGGAGGTTAATGGACTAGTGGTTTCGTGGTGGAAACCGTTGTTGTGAGTCATCTCTCAACACTCCAATACCTGATAATGCACCCTCTAACTGGAGTGAGTGCTCCTGGTCAAACTTCAAAACCGAGTGGTCAGGGCTATTCGCGTTGTGATCTTTTGATGCTTCAAAAGCTGTGCTTGCAAGCTCTCTGAGTTGTAAGATAGGCAAGCCAACATGGGTTGTAGGTCCCAAGTAGGTAATGAAGGTGGAATACATGTTCGACAGAAACATTTGTTTGAATGGTAACAGCTCTTCCCTTCCTGTTTCTAAGTGTGCGTTCTCTAATTCTCTCCTTCTCTCTCTCGGAGGACCTGAGCCCTAGGACCATGCCCCAGGACTACCTGACATGATGACTCCTTGCTGTCCCCAGTCCACCTGGCCGTGCTGCTGCTCCAGTTTCAACTGTTCTACCTTATTATTATTCGACCATGCTGGTCATTTATGAACATTTGAACATCTTGGCCATGTTCTGTTATAATCTCCAGCCGGAAGAGGACTGGCCACCCCACATATGCTCTCTCTAATTCTCTTTCTTTCTCTCTCTCGGAGGACCTGAGCCCTAGGACCATGCCCCAGGACTACCTGACATGATGACTCCTTGCTGTCCCCAGTCCACCTGGCCGTGCTGCTGCTCCAGTTTCAACTGTTCTACCTTATTATTATTCGACCATGCTGGTCATTTATGAACATTTGAACATCTTGGCCATGTTCTGTTATAATCTCTACCCGGCACAGCCAGAAGAGGACTGGCCACCCCACATAGCCTGGTTCCTCTCTAGGTTTCTTTCTAGGTTTTGGCCTTTCTATGGAGTTTTTCCTAACCACCGTGCATCTACACCTGCATTGCTTGCTGTTTGGGGTTTTAGGCTGGGTTTCTGTACAGCACTTTGAGATATCAGCTGATGTACGAAGGGCTATATAAATAAATTTGATTTGATTTGATTTGTTTCAGTGAGTAGGCCAAAGTAAGCTGAACGAAGCCTGTGATAATAAGCTTGTGGGTGTTCATTCCGAACTTGTTTGACAGTGTTAGCCAGTGTTAGCGAGTCGCAGAACCACTGAATTCTAATTTCAAAGCTGTTGAATGTTTAGTGTAGTCATTAAGCACATGTTGCTGTTGTAGACGAATGAACCTCGTCACGTGTCTATTTGGCGTTTGCTTCAACAGGTAAACCCTGTCAGAACCCGTAGTGTTTGGGTAGCCATCCAATGCCTCCTCTATGTCAGCTAGGAACGTCTCAGTATCGTTTGGCTGACCTGGAACGGGGTCAAAGGTGGGGGAAATTCTTGACAAGTTTGTCAAGGTGTTCCGCGCCAAGAGGGCGGAGAGGATTGGCTTATCCTGTGGGGAAATTGGGGCCCGAAAGGCCAAGAGGAGAAGCCAAGCTTTGGCTTTGTTGGCGAAGGCACCATATTACTCAGTGCCAAATGGCCAAGAGGAGAAGACTGAGGGACAGATGAGGGAGGCACAGTCTCAAACCTTCTATTGTCTTCACTCCTTTGACTATCAGACTCTGGCTGCTTGGTTAGGTAGTCACGCTATGTCGCGTGACTTTCTGGAATTCCACCAGATTGTACCTAAGGGTGGTATTCCTCTACATTGCAGAGTCCACTTGAGCGCTTAGAGTACCGATTTTGGACACATGACTGTCACACTTGCTCCTTTTGGTCTCAAACATATCTGTCATTGTTTACTACATAAAGAGGTTTTGAGTACAGAGTGGAAGATTCAGTGATGTGATTTCCTCCGCTTGCTTGGAAATCAATATTTGCATCTTCACACCTGTGTTCTCTCATCATTTATTTGGTCAGCAACTTCGAAGAGTCCTGCTGACATGTCATCCAACTTGGTCATTGTGTTCATTAACTGTCTGGTCTGTAGCATGTTGAGTAGAACATTGTTACTTTGAGTAACCTTCAACAAAACTGCATGCATGTTATCAAGTTTTGAGCTCCTGTTTGTAGATAAATCTGACGAGTTATCTAGTTTTGACGTGGACATCATTGTATTTAGTTTTGGCTAAATCGAGTTCCTGTAGAAGACGTATTTGTTCCTGTAGAAGACAATTTTGTTGAAGAGTTTGGGTTCGTTCACCATCATAAGTTTATACAATTACATTAAATTGTTCAGTTTCAAACACAGTTCCATCAGTAGCAGAATGTTTCCCTTTTCTGCATTTGTCATTAGTGTCCCGGTTCTCTCCACCTCACCTGTCCCTTTATCTCTACCGTTACCTGCACATGCTTCAGCTGTGCACCGCGGTATTGGACCGATGCCAATCTCGGATGGCAAGACACTAGGCCTAGACTGGAGAGAACCTCGACAAGGCATGCGCCCGATGGGTGACTTTGGAGAGCGTTGTTCGCAATTTCAGCTGTTTTTCCACTAATGGAATAATTATGGTTGATATCGCTGCTGAGGTCAGAGATCAATCCATTTATGGGTGGAGGCTAATTAGCAAGTGGGGACTACACCCTCTGATAGCTTGCACATTATTAGAACATTTGAAAGGAAAAAATGTTTATCCCATTTTTCCAAAGATTGTTTTTTACATTGGAAACTGCAAAGACGATTTTAATCTATTTATAGACGTTAATAAACCATCAGTACTGTAATATAGGAGTTGGTTGTGAATGAATTTGCAAAAGCAAATTGAATTGATTACAGAGGATGGATCAGGATATCTGGGAATTAAACTTTAATTAACCTGAGAAGTTGGTTCATCTAGGTTACTATTGGAAAGTTTAAAATGTCTCATTTAATTGGAAGAACCTGAAAAGGCATGTTCGACAATTTAAATTATTAAATTGAATGAGATGATGATATCCAATCAATTGAGATTGTCTGGATTGTCATAAGTGCAAAAAGTAGTTCAAATGTTAGGGTACATTGACCACCAAGTTCACATATCCCTAAGGCCAAAGCCACATGGGATTCCCGCTGGAGGCGGGACATCCTTCTGTACTGGGGTTACTGAATGTGCTTTGCAAAAGCAAATTGTACTGATTGATCAATGTGAATGATAAATCAAACCTGTATACACTATTTGGGAATTAAACTTTAATTAACCTGAGAGCATTTCCGCATCTAGGTTATTGTGGAAACGTTTGAATTGTCTCATTGTAGAAAACCAATCAAATTGGATAGTATTTATAAGATCCACCTGGAAAGGTAAGTCTGGGTATTTTACTTATTAGTTAAATTGAATGAGACATTAATATCCAATCAATTGAGCATATCTGGATATCATAAGTAACCACTTGTTAAACGACATCCACATTTGAGTGTCACCTAAATAATAATTTTTATTTAAATGTACTGGCTATTCTTCACCACCAGAGGTCACTGATGGCACACGCTGAATTCAAACAGAAGTACAAAGGGCGGGACTTCATCGTGCAAGCTGGAGGAAATTCAGTGTGACACACGAAAACAAATGGCTGCTGTTTCTTTTTAAGCTGTAGCATCTGGTGCTAAACTAATCCTATTTGTACAGAAATCTTGCTTCCAAGCACAAAATAGGGTCCCCTTCAGCAAGGCAACAGTTTCACACAATGTTTTGCCGGAATGCGCGGTAAACAAAGATATACTCCATTGGTCTACTCACATGGAAACGTGAGAGATAGCGATAATTATCACTAGTCAAGCTGATATTTACTCAAATTCCAGCCGGCTGGCCCTGTGTCATTGCTCGAGAAATTAATAATGACCGAGCCTACCGCTTCTGAAATCCAGGAGGCAGAAATAGCACAACGTTTGGCCAAATGCTCTATTTCTCAAATTTGTATAAGTAGCTGGATCGTGTCCTAGCACTTAGAAATCTACTCACTTATTTTTCAACTCATAAGACACTCTGACGTCATCAGATACGCGACACCAGGACCAGTTCCAAATGGCAACCACACACACACACCACCAATACCTCTTGTCTACAACTCCCCTGCTGTATAATATAACCTGGGTGTATTATGTAATCTGCTTTTCAATTTATATAGGCTGAATCCAAATGAAAGCGTCATTCTATTTTAGATCCCGCGCACTGGGCATCATTAATGTCGTGTCTCTGACTGATTATATTTTATGACAGGCTATTTTATCAAATCGATTACCTAACATTTGTTTGAATGATTACGTGATTGAATTAAACCTTGCAACAATTAACTTGTTAATAACCTGGGGCACCACGGAAGAGTGTTTATAGAGCTGCTGTCTTCCGAATAAATTCATAAAGATCTGAAGATCTTTTATATCAATAGCAGTCAATTATTAATCGTCACCTTATTCAGTCTTCAACAGTGAAGAGGTGACTCCGGGATGCTAGTCTTCTAGGTAGAGTTGCAAAGAAAAGCCATATCTCAGACTGGCTAATAAGAATAAAAGATTACGATGGGCAAAAGAACACAGACACTGGACAGAGGAACTCTGCCTGGAATGCCAGCATCCCGGAGTCACCTCTTCACTATTGACGTTGAGACTGGTGTTTTGCGGGTACTATTTAATGAAGCTGCCAGTTGAGGACTTGTGAGGCATCTGTTTCTCAAACTAGACACTCTAATGTAATTGTCCTCTTGCTCAGTTGTGCACCGGGGCCTCCCACTCCTCTCTCTATTCTGGTTAAAACCAGTTTGCGCTGTTCTGTGAAGGGAGAAGTACACAACGTTGTACGAGATCTTCAGTTTCTTGGCAATTCCTCACATGGAATAGCCTTCATTTCTCAGAACAAGAATAGACTAACGAGTTTCAGAAGAAAGTTATTTGTTTCTGGCCATTTTGAGCCTGTAATCGAACCCACAAATGCTGATGCTCCAGATACTCAACTAGTCTAAAGAAGGCCAGTTTTATTGCTTCGTGAATCAAAACAACAGTTTACAGCTGTGCTAACATAATTGAAAAACTGTTTTCTAATGATCAATTACTCTTTTAAAATGATAAACTTGGATTAGCTAACGCAACATGATATTGGAACACAGGAGTGACGGTTGCTGATAATGGGCCTCTGTACGCCTATGTAGATATTCAATTTAAAATCTGACGATTCCAGCTACAATAGTAATTTACAACATTAACAATGTCTACACTGTATTTCTGGTCAATTTGATGTTATTTTAAATGGACAAAAAAATGGGCTTCTCCTTCAAAAACAAGGACATTTCTAACTGACCACAAACTTTTGAACAGTAGTGTATATATTGTATTTTCTACCATCTATTGCATCTCGTCTATGCCAGTCGTTCAAGGCCCATCTATATATTTACAGTGGGGCAAAAAAGGTATTTAGTCAACCACCAATTGTGCAAGTTATCCCACTTAAAAATATGAGAGAGGCCTGTAATTTTCATCATAGGTACACTTCAACTATGACAGACAAAATGAGAGAAAAAAAATCCAGAAAATCACATTGTAGGATTTTTTTATGAATCTATTTGCAAATTATGGTGGAAAATAAGTATTTGGTCACCTACAAACAAGCAAGATTTCTGGCTCTCACAGATCTGTAACGTCTTCTTTAAGAGGCTCCTCTGTCCTCCACTCGTTACCTGTATTAATGGCACCTGTTTGAACTTGTTATCAGTATAAAAGACACCTGTCCACAACCTCAAACAGTCACACTCCAAACTCCACTATGGCCAAGACCAAAGAGCTTTCAAAGGACACCAGAAACAAAATTGTAGACCTGCACCAGGCTGGGAAGACTGAATCTGCAATAGGTAAGCAGCTTGGTTTGAAGAAAACAACTGTGGGAGCAATTATTAGGAAATGGAAGACATACAAGACCACTGATAATCTCCCTCGGGTGAAAATGATCACAAGATTGGTGAGCAAAAATCCCAGAACCACACAGGGGGACCTAGTGAATGACCTGCAGAGAGCTGGGACCAAAGAAACAAAGCCTACCATCAGTAACACACTACGCCGCCAGGGACTCAAATCCTGCAGTGCCAGACGTGTCCCCCTGCTTAAGCCAGTACATGCCCAGGCCCGTCTGAAGTTTGCTAGAGAGCTGGATGATCCAGAAGAAGATTGGGAGAATGTCATATGGTCAGATGAAACCAAAATAGAACTTTTTGGTAAAAACTCAACTCGTCGTGTTTGGAGGACAAAGAATGCTGAGTTGCATCCAAAGAACACCATACCTACTGTGAAGCATGGGGGTGGAAACATCATGCTTTGGGGCTGTTTTTCTGCAAAGGGACCAGGACGACTGATCCGTGTAAAGGAAAGAATGAATGGGGCCATGTATCGTGAGATTTTGAGTGAAAACCTCCTTCCATCAACAAGGGCAAAGGAAGATGAAACGTGGCTGGGTCTTTCAGCATGACAATGATCCCAAACACACCGCCCGGGCAACGAAGGAGTGGCTTCGTAAGAAGCATTTCAAGGTCCTGGAGTGGCCGAGCCAGTCTCCAGATCTCAACCCCATAGAAAATCTTTGGAGGGAGTTGAAAGTCCGTGTTGCCCAGCAACAGCCCCAAAACATCACTGCTGTAGAGGAGATCTGCATGGAGGAATGGGCCAAAATACCAGCAACAGTGTGTGAACACCTTGTGAAGACTTACAGAAAACGTTTGACCTCTGTCATTGCCAACAAAGGGTATATAACAAAGTATTGAGATAAACTTTTGTTATTGACCAAATACTTATTTCCCACCATAATTTGCAAATAAATTCATTAAAAATCCTACAATGTGATTTTCCGGATTTTTTTCTTCTCATTTTGTCTGTCATAGTTGAAGTGTACCTATGATGAAAATTACATGCCTCTCTCATCTTTTTAAGTGGGAGAACTTGCACAATTGGTGGCTGACTAAATACTCTTTTGCCCCACTGTATATGTACATATTCTTATTCCATCCCTTTACTTAGATTGGTGTGTATTAGGTAGTTGTTGTGGAACTGTTAGATTACTTGTTAGATATTGCAGCACTGTTCGAACTAGAAGCTCAAGCATTCCGCTACACTCACAATAACATCTGCTAACCATGTGTATGTGACCAATAAAATTTGATTTGAAGTTCGCTGTGTTCTTATTGTGTTATTACCATTGCACCATATCATGCAGACATGATGGCCTAGGTGCTCTACAGGTTAGCATATGTGCCCTATGTATTTTTGACAGGGGGGGTTGAGGAGAAAATAGACATTGTATGACCTTACATGGCACAATAGAATATCCCAAAAACATTGTGATAAATAAACATTGGCTATATAGTGGTTTGAGCTTATGTGAAAAACATAAACCCACTAACGGTCCCACTCATAGAGGTTCATGATAAGAGATTAGCTACTTACTCGTTAGATAACTGTCCATTTGGTCCACCTGGAACAGGGTTGTGTCTCCAATTCCTTTTTGGAAAACGGAAAATGTTTCCAGACACGAGAGATTTTGTGGGCAGCAAAATCCATGTGGTCGCAAAAACAAACTAACTACTCCTCATCATCAATAGGTTCCCCCATGTCTGTAAGTCACATATTCAAATTCTATGCAGCACAAACATTCCTCATTTGTCGGCATTGGAACGCAATTGCCACAACTGAACCACTAGTCTGTGTTGATCCTGGGGATGGGTCGGAGCCCCGGTCCAGCTGCTGCTGCGGCCTTTGTTTCGAAAATGGTGGCTACCATCTGAAGTAGAATTTGCTTAAATTCTTCATCAGAATAGGCTGCTCTGGCTTAAATAATCAAGGTTTGAAAACATTGATGCCCCTCCATGAGGGTACTCTTCCTCCTCACTCGCAACTCTTTCGTCAGACTTCTTTTTTTTTGTAAGACAATTAATACGACTTTGCTGTCTTTAGAGTGCAATAATATGCAGAAATCCGTCTATCATTTCGAGGTTGCTAAAATTCTAATAGTTCTCCTAATTTCAGTTTATGACAAAACATGCAAGTGTAGAGAATCATTGTACCATCTAAACCACTGTGAAATATATTTTCAATAACCAAAAAATATTGTATTTTCAGCTGCTTGAAGCTGGTGTACAAAACCAAAAGTTAAAGATGCAAAAACTAAACTGAAGAATGGGAAGCATAGAAATAACGCACATAGAACAGATCTACCGCTTCTTACACTTGCTTCAATGAGAATGACAGATCTATAACTCACAGTTCTATGTGAATTTGGTCAGGTCAACCAAAAAGTTACATATTGCAGCTTCAGTATACTCACTACTTCTACCTCCCCCAAAAATGTAATCTGTGGCATGAAGCTCCATATAAGTGCATATTGTGAAATTTCTTCGTAGCAGAGTTTCCCCTACGACGGCGCTCATGTGCAGATGTTACCCATCTCCGCTGCTGTGGCAGTCGGCTACATAATATAATCATAGAAAATTATCAAAAATATTTTAGGTACACATTTTCTGACTCAAAACCAATAGTTCTTTTGACACAAATAGCTTATTCGTCCGTACGCTTTCAACTAAACAATGAACAGTTCAACAGATTTGTCAATCATGCATTCACTGACAACAGAGAGAGGCCTGCGGCCAGCAATTTTTGCAGCTGTCTCAGTTCTGCACTCCAGAAAGGGAGACTCCACTGAACTAGTTTCAATGTATGGAATCACTTGGGAGTTTCTGGAATTTAAAGTTAAACTTCTCCTTTAAAGTGTATGCACCAAATTCATATGATCCTACTTTTTTGATTCTCTGAACGGCATATTGTTACAATTAACTGAATTCCAACTGGTTATTGGGACAGATAGGAATGCCATTCTGGACATGCGGGACAAATCTAATAAGACGAACTACAATCCACAGGCTACCATTGATGCCTGGTGAGCTCATAACCCTAAAGCAAAAGAGGCACAAAACATTCTCCTGAATTTTCCTGAATTTCTTTAATCAAGAAAATAGACATTTGACATATGGACCTACAGATTCGGATCGTCATGCTTATTAATACCAGATACAAATGAGCCTCTGAAAAATACTACTTTCTGTGAACAATTTGAAACTTAATTGAATTAATTCATAATTATTAACAAAAACTCAGTCGATGATCCTAAAATATTATGGGACGTCAAAGATTTTATTAAAAACAACACACGCATTTGCATCTGGGTTGAATAAATCCCAATTGAAAAGTTGTTAAGGACATTAGTGACTACTCTCTTCAACGTCAAGATAGAACTAAATCTATTGATAAAACAGAGAGCAGAATTTGCCACTGCTTCCATGGTAATCTTACCCAGTCGTCTACTAGCTAACAAGCTTCGCAGTAATGATCAATTAGTGAATATTGCTCTCACTATAGCTCTTTATCTTTGATAAACACATATTAAACTATTTTCTAAAATTGTCATTCCGTCTCAAAACATAACCAAATTGATACATCTGGACCAAAGCGTGTTTGTTAAAAAACGATTATTCTCAGATTACCTGGTCCTGTGTGGCTCAGTCGGTAGAGCATGGCGCTTGCAACGCCAAGCGTCGTGGGTTCGATTCCCGCTGGGGCCACCCATATGTAAAAGTAGTGGCCCCAGCCGACTTGTAAGTCGCTTTGGACAAAAGTGTCTGCTAAATGGGATATATTATTATTATTATATTATTAATTACGTATCTCAAATGCTTCATCAGAAACCAAAGCTCTAACAATGGTCTCTGGAGAAACTGGAAAGTAAAGCGTGGAATATATAACGTTACCACAGTCCGTTTAGGTCTCATCACATAATGTAGGGCCATGGGTTTCCCATCTTAGCACGTAATGTGTTCCTCCTTTTCATCTCTTTTCCTGATGATAAATCCACCCTTTGAACCCTGTGACACACACACACACACACACATGGTTGCATGCACACACACATGATAATACAAACTTATTCTAGCTGAATGTTTCTGCAATCACTGTCCCTATTTTTGCCCTGATTTTGTGTGAGGCCAGGCATTGTGGGTGGCCAAGTAACATAACCAGGAGCCTCCGCATTTTCCACTGCTCTTCTCCCATGATTTTTCATAGTGAAAAAAATGCAATTTATGGCAGGAATCAGAAAGTTTGCAGCTCAGCACTCTGGCTGGAGAGATGGGGTTATCACCTCTATCTAGACGCTAGTGGGGGATGCAATAAAATCATACCACAGCCACAGGGCCCAGGCAATGAGATTTGCAGGACAGTTGTAAATGTTCAATAGCTTTTTTCCTGATGCAAGGGCACAGACATTTAACGGCACTTGCCTCCAGCTCTGAAAGGAAGTATTATAGTAGGTGTTTTGGGATGCTGCTTTTCACACAAAAGTCACACAGCACTGATACAAACAAAAAAACACATTGCAAGCTATTATTTACAGCACTAATGTTAACATTCAATTCATTAGGCCAATTGTATAATCTCTTTTTCAGCTGTAAATAAACATGGTTCAGACAGACACACTGTTGTAATACTACAGTGCATTTATCAGAATATCTGCATAAATTTTGTGTAAAAGGCTTAATTCTCCCAGCATACAGAGCAGAGCCGAGCAGAGCTCACACCCAGACACAGTGAGTATAACAGATAGAGCCAGTGCCAAACATGGCCATTAAGTGAATTTAACCCATCGGCGTGTCCAACTGATTCAGAAGCACAGCAGATTAGCCCAGGGATTCTCAGCTGGCTGAAACAGGGCTCAGGCTGGAATAGTCACAAACAGCAAACAATTTGGATTTACAGTACATTTTACAGTTGTGGTGGGTCAGAGTCAAAGACTGGATCTTGATAATATTGACCTGATATGTTGTGGGTCTAGGTGCACCAGTGGTGTCATACTTGTCACCGGTCCACGTATTGAGAGTCTCGGTCTTGTCTCGGTGTCAGATACATTTGTACTCTGTCTTGACTAGGTCTCAGACAGTGAGGACTTGTAATTTCTTCCTGAGATCAGCGGAGTTAAAAACTCATAATTATCAGCTCCCATTCAGTCAGCGCATAAAACCACTTCCCCAGGCCAAATACAGTGCATTTGGAAAGTATTCATATCATTCCACATTTTGTTAAATTACAGCCATCCTAAAATTGATTCAATGTTTTCCCCTAATCGATCTACACACAATACCCCACAACGGCTAAATGAAAACATTATTTATTTATTTTTGGGGGCAAATTTATAAAAAATTGAAAACAGAAATTCGTTACTTACATATGTATTCAGACTCTTTGCTATGAGACTCGAAATTGAACTCCGATGCATCCCGTTTCCATTTATTATCCTTGAGATGATTGGAGTCCACCTGTGGTAAATTCAATTGATTGGACATGGTTTTGAAAGGCACACACCTGTCTATATAAGGTCCCACAGTTGACAGTGCATGTCAGAGCAAAAACCAAATCATGAGTTTGAAGGAAATGTCCGTACAGCTCTGAGAAGGAACTGTGTCGAGGCACTGGGGAAGGGTACCAAAATATTTCTGCAGCATTGAAGGTCCCCACCCGGCCAAACTGAGCAATCGGGGGAGAAGGGCCTTGGTCAGGGAAGGATCGAGAGAAAGACGAACAGAGCAAAGCACAGAGAGATGAAAACCTGTTCCAAAGCGCTCTGGACCTCAGACTGGGGCGAGGGTTCACCTTCCAACAGGACAACGACCCTAAGCACACAGCCAAGACAAAACAAGAGTGGCTTCGGGACAAGTTGAATGCCCTTGAGTGGCCCAGCCAGAGGCCGGACTTGAACCCGATCGAACATCTCTGGAGAGACCTGAAAATAGCTGTGCAGTGACGCTCCCCATCCAACCTGACAGAGCTTGGGGAGGATCTGCAGAGAAGAATGGGAGAAACTCCCAAAATACAGGTGTGCCAAGCATGTAACGTCATACCCAAGAAGACTCGAGGCTGTAATCACTGCCAAAGGTGCTTCAAAGGGCTGAGTAATGGGTCTGAATAATTATGTAAATGTGATATTTCAGTTTTCTATTTTATTTTTTATAAATGAGCAAACATTTCTAAAAGACAGTTTTTGCTTTGTCATTATGGGGTCGTGTGTGTAGATTGAGGGGAAAAACAATTTAATACACTTTAGAATAAGGCTGTAACGGTAACAAAATGTGGGAAAAGTATTTTGGAATGCGCTGTATGTACACTCCTTTCTTGAAACTTTAATACAGTATCTTAGCATCCTTTATATCTATTATAGACATGTGTGTGCACTGGTGAACCTATAGGCCTTCAGTGTGTGACAGACTCTTGAAAGGCAAACAACCTTAATACCAGCACACTAATGTAGGAGAGTGCACTTCATGTAAAACACAAAGGGTCAGTGTTGTTGTGGAGTCTATACACAGGTATAAATCGGCATGGCCAATTAATTAGGGCCGGTTTCAAATTCATATAACAATCGGTCATCTGCATTTTTGGATGCGGATTATGGCCGATTACATTGCAATCCACGAGGAGACTGCGTGGTAGGCTTGACCACCTGTTACGTGAGTGTAGCAAGGAGCCAAGGTAAGTTGCTAGCTAGCATTAAACTTATCTTATAAAAAACAATCAATCTTAACATAATCACTAGTTAACTACACATGGTTGATGATATTACTAGTTTAACTAGCTTGTCCTGCGTTGCATATAATCAATGTGGTGCCTGTTAATTTATCATCGAATCACAGCCTACTTTGCCAAACGGGTGATGATTTAACAAAAGTGCCTTTGTGAAAAAAGCACAATCGTAGAACCAATGTACCTAACCATAAACATCAATGCCTTTCTTAAAATCAATACACAACTATATATCTATTTTAAACCTGCATATTTAGTTAAAATAAATTAATGTTAGCAGGCAATATTAACTAGGGAAACTGTGTCACTTCTCTTGCGTTCAGTGTAAGCAGAGTCGGGGTATATGCAGCAGTTTGGGTCGCCTGGCTTGTTGTGAACTGTGTGAAGACCATTTCTTTCCTAACAAAGACTGTAATTAATTTGCCAGAATTTTACATAATTATTACATAACATTGAAGGGTGTGCAATGTAACAGCAATATTTAGACTTAGGGTTGCCACCCGTTTGATAAAATACGGAATGGTTCCATATTTCACTGAAAGAATAAACGTTCTGTTTTCTAAATGATAGTTTCTGGATTTGACCATATTAATGACCTAATGCTCATATTTCCGTGTGTTTATTATATTATAATTAAGTCTGTGATTTGATATTTGATAGAGCAGTCTGAGAGTGGTGGTAGGCAGCAGCAGGCTTGTAAGCATTCAATCAAACAGCAGTTTCCTGTGAAGCACAGCGCTGTGTATGACTTCAAGCCTATCAACTCCCGAGATTAGGATGGCAATACTATAGTGACTATAAGAACATCCAATAGTCAAAGGTATATGAAATACAAATGATATAGAAAGAAAAATTCCTATAAATTCCTATAATAATTACAAACTAAAACTTCTTAAGTGGGAATATTGAAGACTAAAAGGAACCACCAGCTTTCATATGTTCTCATGTTCTGAGCAAGGAACTTAAACGTTAGCTTTTTTACATGGTACATATTGCACTTTTACTTTCTTGTCCAACACTGTGTTTTTGCATTATTTAAACCAAATTGAACATGTTTCTGAGACTACATTTTTGAGACTAAATTAATTTTATTTATGTATTATATAAAGTTAAAATAAAAGTGTTCATTCATTATTGTTGCAATTGTCATTATTACATGTGTATACAGTGGGAATTTTACATACACCTTAGCCAAATACATTTAATTCAGTTTTTCACAATTCGTGACATTTAATCCTTGTAGAAATTCCTTGTTTAAGGTGGGTTAGGATCACCACTTTATTTTAACAATGTGAAATGTCAGAATAATAGTTGAGAGAATGTTTTATTTCAGCTTTTATTTCAACTACACAACTACACGCCGTTTTTGACAAAATGTTTGTATACCCACTTCTCCAAGCACCA
Organism: Oncorhynchus masou masou; assembly: GCF_036934945.1. NCBI lineage: Eukaryota > Metazoa > Chordata > Actinopteri > Salmoniformes > Salmonidae > Oncorhynchus > Oncorhynchus masou. Next base: position 87,320,194 of record NC_088235.1, on the reverse strand, counting down.
CTGCATAGGGCAGATGGAAAGACAGTCGCACACAGAATGTTAAAGGATAAGCAGTCCATTCACATAATAAGGCAGTAGGTCCCAATCATAACACAACCATTAAGCATTTCCCAATCTAAATATACAACTATTACTTGCCGTTGCAAAAAAACATTTCACGTTGAGCACACAAAGTAACCGGTGACCTAAAGTTTACAGTGGAACTGAAAGCGCTTTAACTACTTTGCAGATATGAAACAAACAGACAATAATAATATCAGTCAAAAATATAAAACTTCCAGTTTATGCTACAAACCCAACTTTATAAGAGGTTATAATATTAGGTTATATTTAGCTCAACATTCCATGACGTACACTAAGGCATTGTTGGCAGAATATATGGATGCAGTTCAATGCATGATTAATATAATTCAACAAAACATTTCTTGGTAGTCCAAAAAATATTGCTATCAGGTTGTAAATCACAGCTGGCTTGGTACTAATTGGTTATCCAATTAGCATATCTCTTGCGTTCTCAAATTCACTCTGGCTGTCTACTCCTATTTCAGAGAGCTCTCGTTTGAGTGTGCCAGAGCCCAGAACAACCACTAAATATAACTGGTTTCTGATTGGCTGCAGCTCACCGGTCCTGGACAAGACAGATGTTTTATTCCATTTTATTTACTGCAGTGTCTATTAATTGTCCAAACGCACGGCTGCTTTCCCACTCTATATTGCTATACAATATTCACAAATGCCTTAGTATACGTAATTCCCAAACATTCTAAGAATTTATGAAAAGTAGTCGCTTGTCAGAAAATGTTTTTAAAAAGTGGTCATATTCTTCCTGGGGGTGTATATGAGCAGATTTTAATAAGATTACATGTTGCTAAAATGCTGTCAGTTCCACTTTAAATGCAACAATATTTCACACACATAAGTTATTTCAAAGAGATGGCTAACAACAGCAAGCGTGCTGCAATAAAAAAAACACAGTTCCACTCACCAGATGATGATCATTTGAAACTTAACTTCTTGTTGGAAATAATTATTGAAAAGGGAGAAGCTAACAAATTAGCAACAACATCCTCTTTGATAACACCTGCTGCAGCATCTGCAAACAAGCCGACAACAAAAGACTGTGGCAGAACTACTGATCACTGTTGCGTAGTGACCTGTTGGCCTTCAAGAAGGCAACATTTTCCATATGTTTTTGTAAAATAAACCCAAAATAAACCCCCCAAAATGTGATTGGTTGATTCCACTGTCACTAAAAATGTCACACTAATACAGTTGAATGACAGATGCCTTTAGCTAGCTGACTGAGCTAGCTAGATTTATCTCCCCAGAGACCAGTAAAGAAAAGTACTGATTGGATATTTTTTTATTTTCAGTGTTAACCATTTCCTTTCCAACAAAAACTGAAGATATTAAATCAGAACATCATTGAAAATAATAATACAATTATCATTATTGTTGTAATCATTATTTTATAAATCCTTAGCCCTTCTCTAAACATGTAGAATGCCCATTGTTCCACACTGTGTTTGAGTTCGTAATAATTTGTAGAGTGGCTCTATTTTTCCTCAGCATACATTTTTTTTCACTTTTTGGAATGTCTTAAGAATCCATATGTTGTTCTGAAATATGAACACAGAAATATGGGGCATTTTGAACTCTTATTTATGGTGGTGATTTGACAAAATGACAATCATGGTCTTGAATTGAACTCACATTCTTCTTGTCTCGGTCTTGACTTGGTCTCTGACCACTTGCCCCCTCCCGGTCTTGGTCTTCACTCGGTCTAAAACCCCCCCTCCAGTCCTGGTCTCGAACATAACAATGATGTGCATAGTACAGTTCCTTGCGAAAGTATTCGGCCCCTTGAACTTAGCGAACTTTTGCCACAATTCAGGCTTCAAACATAAAGATATAAAACTGTATTTTTTTGTGAAGAATCAACAACCAGTGGGACACAAGCATGAAGTGGAACGACAATTATTGGATATTTCAAACTTTTTTAACAAATCAAAAACTTAAAAATTGGGCGGGCAAAATTATTCAGCCCCCTTAAGTTAATACTTTGTAGCGCCACCTTTTGCTGCGATTACAGCTGTAAGTCGCTTGGGGTATGTCTCTATCAGTTTTGCACATCGAGAGACTGACATATTTTCCCATTCCTACTTGCAAAACAGCTCGAGCTCAGTGAGGTTGGATGGAGAGCATTTGTGAACAGCAGTTTTCAGTTCTTTCCACAGATTCTCGATTGGATTCAGGTCTGGACTTTGACTTGGCCATTCTAACACCTGGATTTTTTTTGAACCATTCCATTGTAGATTTTGCTTTATGTTTTGGATCATTGTCTTGTTGGAAGACAAATCTCCGTCCCAGTCTCAGGTCTTTTGCAGACTCCATCAGGTTTTCTTCCAGAATGGTCCTGTATTTGGCTCCATCCATCTTCCCATCAATGTTAACCATCTTCCCTGTCCCTGCTGAAGAAAAGCAGGCCCAAACCATGATGCTGCCACCACCATGTTTGACAGTGGGTATGATGTGTTCAGGGTGATGAGCTGTGTTGCTTTTACGCCAAACATAACGTTTTGCATTGTTGACAAAAAGTTCAATTTTGGTTTCATCTGACCAGAGCACCTTCTTCCACATGTTTGGTGTGTCTCCCAGGTGGCTTGTGGCAAACTTTAAACGACACTTTTTATGGATATCTTTAAGAAATTGCTTTCTTCTTGCCACTCTTCCATAAAGGCCAGATTTGTGCAATATACGACTGATTGTTGTCCTATGGACAGAGTCTCCCACCTCAGCTGTAGATCTCTGCAGTTCATCCAGAGTGATCATGGGCCTCTTGGCTGCATCTCTGATCAGTCTTCTCCTTGTATGAGCTGAAAGTTTAGAGGGACGGCCAGGTCTTGGTAGATTTGCAGTGGTCTGATACTCCTTCCATTTCAATATTATCGCTTGCACAGTGCTCCTTGGGATGTTTAAAGCTTGGGAAATCTTTTTGTATCCAAATCCGGCTTTAAACTTCTTCACAACAGTATATCGGACCTGCCTGTTGTGTTCCTTGTTCTTCATGATGCTCTCTGCGCTTTTAACGGACCTCTGAGACTATCACAGTGCAGGTGCATTTATACGGAGACTTGATTACACACAGGTGGATTGTATTTATCATCATTAGTCATTTAGGTCAACATTGGATCATTCAGAGATCCTCACTGAACTTCTGGAGAGAGTTTGCTGCACTGAAAGTAAAGGGGCTGAATAATTTTGCACGCCCAATTTTTCAGTTTTTGATTTGTTAAAAAAGTTTGAAATATCCAATAAATGTCGTTCCACTTCATGATTGTGTCCCACTTGTTGTTGATTCTTCACAAAAAAATACAGTTTTATATCTTTATGTTTGAAGCCTGAAATGTGGCGAAAGGTCGCAAAGTTCAAGGGGGCCGAATACTTTCGCAAGGCACTGTATATGCATTGCTAAGTTGAGACACACTACCATGGAAGCTGGCACCACTGATCCATAAACCATCACATCTGGCCCTTTCAACAACCCCCCTCCACGTCACCTCTTCCAACACAGAACCAAGGCTAGCAGCATGGACCCTTACTGTGAGCTCTGGAGGGAAATCATTTTTGAAAGACTAAAATAGGTATGACAAAATGGCACCATCCAATTGACTGTACTGTTGCATATATCTGTTGAAACTCGGAGAAAGTGTGAATGAAAACAAACAAATTAATTCTATATCAAGAAAACGATTTACACAACACTCAGAGAATAAAGAACCTTGATTGTGGTCAATGTCTCACAAAGGCTGTTTGAAAAACTAGCTTACTTTCCAGATAGTAATTTCCTTAGGCTTATGTGTTCCAGACTTGTGTAACGAATAGGCAGCGCTGTCTTTTTTAATATACAACTATGAAGGTCACTGATTATAACTGAATGTAAATACAGTATGTAAATACTCACAACCAACTACCAATGGTATCTTGTTGTGCCTGTGTACCCCCACTCACCCATCTAATTGATGTGATCTCCCATGTCAGTGCATGACACCCTTTCTCACTCACTCTGATGGACACTGAGCGTATTAAACATTACGGACACCTTCTTAATATTGAATTGCACACCCTTTTACCCTCAGAACAGCCTCAATTCATCTGTGTATGGACTACAAGTTGTCAAAAGCCTTCCACAGGGATGCTGGCCCATGTTGACTCCAATGCTTCCCACAATTGTGTAAAGTTGGGTGTATGTTCTTTGGGTGGTGGACCATTCTTGATACACACAGGAAACTGTTGCGCATTAAAAACTCAGCAGAGTTGAGGTTCTTGAGACACTCAAGCCGGTGCAACTGGCACCTACTGCCATACACCGTTCAAAGGCACTTAAAACTTGTGTCTTGTCCATTCACCCTCTGAATTGCACACATACACAATCCATGTCTCAATTGTCTCAAGGTTTAAAAATCCTTCTTTAACCTGTCTCCTCCCTTTTATCTACACCGATTGAAGTGAATTTAACAGGTGCCATTACTGTGATATGCTGGAGAGGTAAAAGTGCTCAAAGATCAGAATCTAAATAAACAGCCCAGCATAAGGTATTGATCTATCAGTGACAGAACCGTACTAGGTCCTGTGCATCATTCCTTGTAAGGAGCAGACTTTATCTCAATAAAAGTGCTGCTGTGCTGGTTCTTTTGAAAGAGGATGAATATGGAAATCCATTTGGGAAATGCGTTATTTTGTATCAGGTTTCCAGGATGACATAAATGGTATCCCCTATCTCAGCGTAATGAATCAGGGATGAAGAACGTAGCACTGCATCTTAGAAATGGCAATGCATAAATAATGCAGGGGATCGTCCCTTTTTCGTGCTGCTTTGGATTGCATAATACACTTGGCACAAAATGGATGGTGTTGTATCATAACAAGGTCATAAAAAGCTTTCAGACAAATGGCATTCTGTCCTTTATAATAAATGATGTGATCCCAGAAAGAATGCAGAGTGTGGCAACATAAATAGTGTAATGTATGGGGCCTGGATGCACTGTGGCCTCTCCATTGCAATCCCATCCTACATTGAATAATAAAAATAATACATCGTCCCCAGTCCTAAATTAACAGAAATGATTTCGCAATGATTCCCTTCTTATTTCTGCATCTGCCCATGGCACACGCCCCTATGAGAGGGAGTGCTACGCTGAGCCCAAAGTGATGATATTCCTTTGATTAATGGATTTCTCGCTCTCTTTCATACAGGCAGGGGAGCTAGTGGACTACAGAGTAAAGCAGGGGGACCCATTTCCCTCTCTCTTCATCTCTCCCTATAGCCTTCTCTCTCCCTCAGTCTATCTATTCTTTCTCAATCTCTGCCTCTCTTTTTGTCCATCTCTCATATCCCCTCCCTTTCTTCTCCTTGTATCCATCTCTCTTTCCCGCTATCTGCTCTGACACCTTTAGCCTTAGGGACAGACAGACAAACAGCAAGCCAGACAGCTGCCTATGAAGTCTGTTCACTGTGGGGTGCACTGCAAATATCGGCCTCTCTCTTTCTCCACTTTTCCGTTTCATCCTCTCTTTCTTCCTCTAGTTTATTCTCTCTCTCTCTATCTCCATTGCAGCAGCGAACACTGCAAATACATTTTTGTGTCTTTAGCAGCCAGACCCATTATAGCATATAGAGAGAAAAAGGAGAGTATGTGAGGGAAAAACACATTATATGTGATTAAAAACTTCTGAGGGCTGCAAACCCGTTAACGGGATTGATATGACAACAGCCAGTGAAAGTGCAGAGCGCCAAATTCAAACAACAGAAATCTCATAATTAAAATTCCTCAAACATACATGTATCTTATACCATTTTAAACATAATCTTGTTGTTAATTCCACCAAAGTGTCCGATTTCAAATAGGCTTTACAGCGAAAGCACCACAAACGATTATATTAGGTCAGAGCCAAGCCACAGAAAAACACAGCCATTTTTCCAGCCAAAGAGAGGAGTCAGAAAAAGCACAAATAGAGATAAAATGAATCACTAACCTTTGATGATCTTCATCAGATGACACTCACGTTACACAATACATGTATGTTTTGTTCGATAAAGTGCATATTTATATCACAAAATCTCAGTATACATTGGCGCGTTATGTCCACTAGTTCCAAAAACATCCGGTGATATTGCAGAGCCACATAATTTTACAGAAATAATCATTATAAATGTCGATGAAATTACAATTGTTAGACACGGAAATATAGATACACTCCTCCTTATTGCCACCGCTGTGTCAGATTTCAAAAAAGCTTTACGGAAAAAGCAAACAATGCAATAATCTGAGAACGGCGCTCAGAAAACAAATAGAGATATACGCCATGTTGGAATCAAAATAAATCAGAAATAACATTATTAATATTCACTTACCTTTGATGATCTTCATCAGAATGCACTCCCAGGAATCCCAGTTCCACATTAAATGTTTGATTTGTTCGATAATGTCCAGCAATTATGTCCAAAGAGCTACTTTTGTTAGCACGTTTGGTAAACAAATCCAAAGTCATGAAGCGCGTTCACTAGTTGCAGACGAAATGTCAAAAAGTTCCGTTACTGTCCGTAGAAACATGTCAAACGATGCATGGAATCAATCTTTAGGATGTTTTTAACATAAAACTTCAATAATTTTCCAACCGGAGAATTCCTTTGTCTTCAGAAAAGCAAAGGAACGCAGCCACCTCTCATGTGAAATGCGAGTGACCAGCACGTGACTGCTGGCAGACTTCTGACTCATTCCTCTCTCATTCGGTCCCACTTCACAGTAGAATCCTCAAACAAGTTTCTAAAGACGGTTAACATCTAGTGGAAGCCTTAGGAAGTGCAACATAACCGATATCCCACTGTGTATTCAATAGGGGCTGGGTTGATAATCGACCAACCTCAGATTTCCCACTTCCTGTTTGGATTTCTTCTCAGGTTTTTGCCTGCCAGAGTGTTTTCTATCCAATACTAATAATAATATGCATATATTAGCAACTGGGAGTGAGGAGCAGACAGTTTACTCTGGGCACCCCTGGGCACCTTTTCATCCAAGCTACACAATACTGCCCCTGCAGCCATAAGAAGTTTTAAGGTGTTCAAGAATTTATTTTGCCGGTCCTTTTCTAATAATATACCCAGGATTAGGAGATAAATACACTAGTCACAGTGAGGTAGTGTACTGTTCACCTCACCTCTACAGTACTTACAATACTCAAGCTGATGATGTCCAACTAACTGGGGCTGGGGAGCACAGAGGGCAGAGAGACTTGACCAGCAGGGTGGATAGAAAGCAATAAATCTCCTTCCTTTAATCCCTACAGTGCAGCATTTACACAACCACAACCTTAAACAGAATTGCTTGGCCTTCACAAAATAAACTCCCACAGGAGAGTTCTCTATATCGGTCTCATACTGGCCTTTCACTAAACTGTAGGCGATGGATGTTGTTGATCTGAGAGAGCATGTGACACGATGTTGTTGCAAACAAATGTTGCAGTGTATTATTACATATTATAAACCGGGTAGTTTGACTCCAGTATTCTGAAAGCAATAGTATATCAGAACATATACCACTAGTAGGACAAAACATTATTATTATTTTTTAAAGGGGTGGATATAATATTGCGGAAATATTGTTGCTTCCATCAATGTAACTGTCTGCATCATCCCAACCGTAAATACTGTTGATGTCAGAAGTTTACATACACCTTAGACAAATACATTTAAACTCAGTTTTTCACAATTCCTGACAAAACACCCCCACAACATGATGCTGCCACCCCCGTGCTTCACGGTTGAGATGGTGTTCTTCAGCTTGCAAGCCTCCCCCTTTTTCCTCCAAACATAACGATGGTCATTATGGCCAAACAGTTCTATTTTTGTTTCATCAGACCAGAGGACATTTCTCCAAAAAGTACGATCTTTGTCCCCATGTGCAGTTGCAAACTGTAGTCTGGGTTTTTTATGGCGGTTTTGGAGCAGTGGCTTCTTCCTTGCTGAGCGGCCTTTCAGGTTATGTCCATATAGGACTCGTTTTACTGTGGATATAGATACTTTTGTACCTGTTTCCTCCAGCATCTGCTTACTTTTCGCACCAAAGTACGTTCATTTATTTTATTTCACCTTTATTTAACCAGGTAGGCAAGTTGAGAACAAGTTCTCATTTACAATTGCAACCTGGCCAAGATAAAGCAAAGCAGTTCGACACATACAACGACACAGAGTTACACATGGAGTAAAACAAACATACAGTCAATAATACAGTATAAACAAGTCTATATACGATGTGAGCAAATATGGTGAGATAAGGGAGGTAAAGGCAAAAAAAGGCCATGGTGGCAAAGTAAATACAATATAGCAAGTAAAACACTTGAATGGTAGATTTGCAGTGGAAGAATGTGCAAAGTAGAAATAAAAATAATGGGGTGCAAAGGAGCAAAATAAATAAATAAATACAATAAATACAGTAGGGAAAGAGGTAGTTGTTTGGGATAAATTATAGGTGGGCTATGTACAGGTGCAGTAATCTGTGAGCTGCTCTGACAGTTGGTGCTTAAAGCTAGTGAGGGAGATAAGTGTTTCCTGTTTCAGAGATTTTTGTAGTTCGTTCCAGTCATTGGCAGCAGAGAACTGGAAGGAGAGGCGGCCAAAGAAAGAATTGGTTTTTGGGGTGACTAGAGATATACCTGCTGGAGCGTGTGCTACAGGTGGGAGATGCTATGGTGACCAGCGAACTGAGATAAGGGGGGACTTTACCTAGCAGGGTCTTGTAGATGACATAGTGCCAGTGGGTTTGGCGACGAGTATGAAGCAAGGGCCAGCCAACAAGAGCGTACAGGTCGCAATGGTGGGTAGTATATGGGGCTTTGGTGACAAAACGGATTGCACTGTGATAGACTGCATCCAATTTGTTGAGTAGGGTATTGGAGGCAATTTTGTAAATTACATCGCCAAAGTCGAGGATTGGTAGGATGGTCAGTTTTACAAGGGTATGTTTGGCAGCATGAGTGAAGGATGCTTTGTTGCGAAATAGGAAGCCAATTCTAGATTTAACTTTGGATTGGAGATGTTTGATGTGGGTCTGGAAGGAGAGTTTACAGTCTAACCAGACACCTAGGTATTTGTAGTTGTCCACATATTCTAAGTCAGAGCCGTCCAGAGTAGTGATGTTGGACAGGCGGGCAGGTGCAGGCAGCGATCGGTTGAAGAGCATGCATTTAGTTTTACTTGTATTTAAGAGCAATTGGAGGCCACGGAAGGAGAGTTGTATGGCATTGAAGCTTGCCTGGAGGGTTGTTAACACAGTCCAAAGAAGGGCCAGAAGTATAGAGAATGGTGTCGTCTGCATAGAGGTGGATCAGAGACTCACCAGCAGTAAGAGCGACATCATTGATGTATACAGAGAAGAGAGTTGGTCCAAGAATTGAACTCTGTGGCACCCCCATAGAGACTCCCAGAGGTTCGGACAGCAGACCGTCCGATTTGACATCTCTAGGAGACAGAACGGGTCTCCTTGCTGAGCGGTATTTTAATTTAATTTTAATTTTATTTCACCTTTTTTTTAATCAGGTAAGCTAGTTGAGAAAAGTTGTCATTTACAACTGCGACCTGGCCAAGATAAAGCAAAGCAGTACGACAGAAACAACAACACAGAGTTAGATGGAATAAACAAGCGTACAGTCAACACAATAGAAAAAAAGAAAGTCTATATACAGTGTGTGCAAATGGCATGAGGAGGTATGGCAATAAATAGGCCATTGTAGCAAAGTAATTACAATTTACCAGATTAACACTGGAGTGATAGATGAGCAGATGATGATGAGCAGATGATGGTGTGTAAGTAGTGATACTGGTGTGCAAAAGAGCAGCAAAGTAAATAAAAACGATATGGGGATGAGGTAGGTAGATTGGGTGGGCAATTTACAGATGGACTATGTACAGCTGCAGCGATCGGTTAGCTGTTCAGATAGCTGATGTTTAAAGTTAGTGAGGGAAATGTAAGACTCCAGCAATTTTTGCAATTTGTTCCAGTCACAGGCAGCAGAGAACTGGAGGGAAAAACAGCCAAAGGAGGTGTTGGCTTTGGGGATGACCAGTGAGATATACCTGCTGGAGTGCGTGCTATGAGTGTTGTTATCATGACCAGTGAGCTGAGATAAGGCGGAGCTTTACCTAGCATAGACTTGTAGATGACCTGGAGCAAGTGGGTCAGGCGACGAATATGTAGCGAGGCCCGAGGGCCAGCCGACTACAGCATACAGTTTTACTAGGGTATGTTTGGCGGCGTGAGTGAAGGAGGCTTTGTTGTGAAATAGAAAGCCGATTCTAGATTTGATTTTTGATTGGAGATGTTTGATATGCGTCTGTAAGGAGAGTTTACAGTCTAGCCAGACACCTAGGTATTTGTAGTTGTCCATGTATTCTAGGTCAGAATCGTCCGTGATGCTAGTCGGGCGGGCGGGTGCAGGCAGCAAACGGTTGAAAAGCATGCATTTGGTTTTGCTACCGTTTAAGAGCAGTTGGAGGCCACGGAAGGAGTGTTGTATGGCATTGAAGCTCGTTTTGGAGATGTTAGTTAACAGTGTCCAAAGAAGAGCCAGATGTAAACAGAATGGTGTCGTCTGCGTAGAGGTGGATCAGGAAATCACCCGCAGCAAGAGAGACATCGTTGATATATACAGAGAAAAGATTCGGCCCGAGAATCGAACCCTGTGGTACCCCCATAGAGACTGCCAGAGGTCCGGACAACAGGCCCTTCAATTTTACACACTGAACTCTGTCTGCGAAGTAGTTGGTGAACCAGGCGAGGCAGTCATTTGAGGAACCAAGGCAATTGAGTCTACCAATAAGAACGTGGTGATTGACAGCGGTTATGATATTGTTTAGTACCTTGAGCGTGGCTGAGCTGCACCCGTGACCAGCTATGATGGCTGTGTGGAACCATGGTGTTTATACTTGCGTACTATTGTTTGTACAGATGAACGAGGTACCTTCAGGTGTTTGGAAATTGCTCTCAAGGATGAACCTGTGTGGAGGTCTACAATTTTTTTCTGGGGTCTCGACTGATTTCCTTTGATTTTCCCATGATGTCAAGCAAAGAGGCACTGAGTTTGAAGGTAGGCCTTGAAATACATCCACAGGTACACCTCCAATTGGCTCAAATGATGTCAATTAGCCTATCAGAAGCTTCTAAAGCCATGACATAATTTTCTGGAATTTGAAAAGCTGTTTAAAGGCACAGTCAACTTGGTGTGTGTAAACTTCTGACCCACTGGAATTACAGTGAACTATAAGGGAAATAATCTGTGTGTATACAATAGTTGGAAAATTGCTTGTGTCATCCACAAAGTAGATCTTCTAACCGTCTTTCCAAAACCATAGTTTGTTAACAGGAAATGTGTGGAGTGGTTGAAAAACAAGTTTTAATGACTCCAACCTAAGTGTATGTAAACTTCCGACTTCAGCTGTATATACATTTTACAGACCCCATAGGTTTTACATTGGTTATCTTGTTGTTATTAGTCCCACCCTTCAGCTCCATTCAACTCCTCCCATCTATCTCTCAATACCATCCATTTTGGATTTCTATTTGCCATATATTTTTCAACTGTGCTGTGATGCTTCACAAAAGTCCTGAACCGTTCTATGATCATAGCTTCTACAGATTGTACATGTAAAAAAAATGTTTTGCGAAAATAATTATTATATTATCGATTAATTGACTACAAAAACAAAAACAGCCACGTCACGGATACTGACGTCACGCTTCCAGACAAACTATAAACACCTTTGAGGATAATAGAGTGCCACCGTTGGGGCTCGCTAACAAAGACTGCACCCCTCACCCTCTCCTTCTCATGGCTGACTTGAGTAAAACATTTAAACAGGTTAACGCTCACAAGGTTGCTGGCCCGGACGGCATCCAAAGTCGTGTCCTTAGGGCATGCGCAGACCAGCTGGCTGGTGTGTTTACGGACATATTTAATCACTCCCAATCTCAGTCTGTTGTCCCCATATTCTTCAAGATGGCTACCATTGTTCCTGTACCCAAGAAGGCAAAGATAACTGAACTAAATGACTACCGCCCCGTAGAACTCACTTCTGTCATCATGAAGTGCTTTGAGAGGTAAGTCAAGGATCATATCACCGCCACCTTACCGGCCACACTAGACCCACTTCCGTTTGCATACCACCCCAACAGGTCCACAGATGACGCAATCACCATCGCACTGCACACTGCCCTATCCCATCTGGACAAAAATAATACCTATGTAAGAATGCTGTTCATTGACTACAACTCAGTATTCAACACCATAGTACCCTCCAAGCTCAACATCAAGCCGGAGGCCCTGGATCTCAACCCCTCCCTGTGCAACTGGGTCCTGGACTTTCTGACGGGACACCCCCAGGTGCAGAAGATAGGAAACAACATCTCCACTTCGCTGACCCTCAACACTGGGGCCCCACTCAGCCCTTTCCTGTACTCCCTGTCCGCCCAAGACTGTGTGGCCATGCACGCTCCTAACTCAATCCTCAAGTTTGCAGATGACACAACAGTAGTGGGCTTGATCACCAACAACAACGAGACAGCCTATAGAGAGGAGGTGAGGGCACTCGTGTGGTGTCAGGAAACAACCTCGCACTCAACGTCAAAAAAACAAAGGAGATGATCGTGGACTTCAGGAAACAGCAGAGGGAACACCCCCAATCCACATTGAAGGGACAGCAGTGGAGAAGATGGAAAGTTTAAAGTTCCTGGGCGTACACATCACAATCAAAATGAAATGGTCCACCCGTGGTGAAGAAGCCGCAACAGCACCTCTTCAATCTCAGGAGGCTGAAAAAACGTGGCTTGTCACCCAAAACCCTGACAAACTTTTACAGATGCACAATCGAGAGCATCCTGTCGGGCTGTATCACAGCCCGGTACAGCAACTGCTTCGCCCTCAACCGCATGGATTACAGGCAACATCTGCACTAAGCCATGGATTACAGGCAACATCTGCACTAAACCATGGATTACAGGCAACATCTGCACTAAGCCATGGATTACAGGCAACATCAGCACTGAGCTAAACTGTAGAGCTGCCTTGTTCAAGAAGTGGCAGCTCGTCAATACATGACTATATTGAATAGCCGATGCTCGTCGGATGTGGAAGGGTTTGCAAACTATTACAGACTACAAAGGGAAGCACAGTTGCGAGCTGCCTAGTGACACGAGCCTACCAGACAAGCTAAATTACTTCTATGCTCAATTCGAGGCAAGCAACACTGAAAGCATCAGCTGTTCTGGATGACTGTGTGATCACGTTCTCTGTAGCCAATGTGAGTAAGATCTTTAAACAGTTCAGACGGAATAGACGGAATACCAAGACGTGTGCCCCGAGCATACACTGACCAACTGGCAAGTGTCTTCACTGACATTTTCAACCTGTCCCTGACCGAGTCTGTAATTCCAAAATGTTTCAAGCAGACTACCATAGTCCCTGTGCCCAAGAACACTATGGTAACCTGCCTAAATGACTACTGACCCGTAGCACTCACATCTGTAGTCATGAAGTGCTTTGAAAGGCTGGTCACGGATCACAACACCATTATCCCAGATATCCTAGACCCAATCCAATTTGCATACCGCCCCAACAGATCCACAGATGATGCAATCTCTATTGCACTCCACACTGCCCTTTCCCACCTGGACAAAAGTAACACCTACGTGAGATTGCTATTCATTGACTACAGTGCAGCATTCAACACCATAGTGCCCTCAAAGCTCATCACTAAGCTAAGGACCCTGGGACTAAACACCTCCCTCTGCAACTGGATCCTGGACTTCCTGATGGGCCGCCCCCAGGTGGTAAGGGTAGGTAACAACACATCTGCCATGCTGATCCTCAACACAGGGGCCCCTCAGGGGTGCGTGCTCAGTCCCCTCCAGTCTCAACGTCAACAGTAAAGTGGCATCTCCGGGATGCTGGCCGTCTAGGTAATGTAGAGTTGCAAAAAAAAAGCCATATCTCAGACTGGCCAATAAAATCGAAAATATTAAGATGGGCAAAAGAACACACAGCAGAGGAACTCTGCCTAAAAGGCCAGTATCCCGGAGTCGCCTCTTCACTGTTGAGGTTGAGACTGGTGTTTTGCAGGTACTATTTAATGAAGCTGCCAGTTGAGGACTTGTGAGGCATCTGTGAAGGGAGTAGTACACAGGTTTGTACGAGATCTTCATGTTTCTTGACAATTTCTCGCATGGAATAGTCTTCATGACTCAGAACAAGAATACACTGACGAGTTTCAGAAAAAAGTTATTTGTTTCTGGACATTTTGAGCCGGTAATCGTACCCACAAATGCTCATGATCCAGATATTTAACTAATCTAAAGAAGGCCAGTTTAATTTATTTTAATGGACCAAAAATGTGATTTTCTTTCAAAAACAAGGACATTTCTCAGTGGTACCCCCTCTACCCCCAAACAATTCGAGCCTCTACTTTTAAAAATACACCTTTCCAGAAACAAGTCTCTCACCATTGCCGTTTGCTATAGGCCACCCTCTGTCCCCAGCTGTGCCATGGATACCATATGTGAATTGATTGCCACCCCATCTATCTTCAGAGTTCGTGCTGCTAGGTGACCTAAACTGGGACATGCTTAAAACCTTTCTGGCGCAGGCGTTCCGCTAGCGACCCATCTCGACAACATCCGGTGAAATTGCAGAGCACCAAATTCAAATTACAGAAATAGTAATACCTAACATTCATGAAAATACAAGTGTCATACATCAGAAAAAAAACATAACTTCTTGTTAACCTCTTGAAACTCTAGGGGCGCTATATCATTTTTGGATAAAAAGACGTGCCCGTTTTAAGCGCAATATTTTGTCACAAAAAAATGCTCGACTATGCATATAATTGGTAGCTTTGGAAAGAAAACACTCTGACGTTTCCAGAACTGCAAAGATATTTTCTGTGCGTGCCCTAGAACGTGAGCTACAGGCAAAACCAAGATGAAACGGCATCCAGGAAATGAGCAGGATTTTTGAGGCTCCGTTCTCCATTGTCTCCTTATATGGCTGTGAATGCGAGAGGAATGAGTCTGCCCTTTCTGTCGTTTCCCCAAGGTGTCTGCAGCATTGTGACGTATTTGTAGGCATATCATTGGAAGATTGACCATAAGAGACCACATTTACCAGGTGTCCGCCCGGTGTCCTGCGCCGAAATTGGTGCGCAAACCTCAGCTGCAAGTATTTTTCCATGGAATTCAGAGAAGAAAGCAGGCTTCCACGACCGATATATCAATGAAGAGATATGTGATTCCAAACAACGTTTTCCATGTTTCGGTCGATATTATGGAGTTAATTCGGAAAAGGTTTGACGTTGTTGGTGACTGAATTTTCAGTTTGTTTCGGTAGCCAAATGTGATGTACAAAACGGAGCGATTTCTCCTACACAAAGATGCTTTCAGGAAAAACTGAACATTTGCTATGTAACTGAGAGTCTCCTCATTGAAAACATCCGAAGCTCTTCAAAGGTAAATGATTTTATTTATTTGGTTATCTGGTTTTTGTGAAAATGTTGCGTGCTAAATGCTACTCAAAATGCTAAGCTAGCTTAGCATACTCTTACACAAATTAGTGAATAGCGATGGTTCAAAAGCATATTTTGAAAATCTGAGATGACAGTGTTGTTAAGAAAAGGCTAAGCTTTAGAGCAGGCGCATTATTTTCATTTTATTTGCGATTTTCGAAACGTTACATTATGCTAATGAGCTTGAGGCTATAACTGTATACAGGTTTTTTTCATAGCCAAACGTGAACAAAACGGAGCGATTTGTCCTACACAAATAATATTTTTTTGAAAAACTGAACATTTGCTATCTAACTGAGAGTCTCCTCATTGAAGACATCTGAAGTTCTTCAAAGGTAAATGATTTTATTTGAATTATTTTCTTGTTTTTGTGAAAATGTTGCTGGCTGAATTCTAGGCTTATAGCTATGTTAGCAATCAATACTCTTACACAAATGCTTGTTTAGCTATGGTTGAAAAGCATATT
Source organism: Oncorhynchus masou masou (assembly GCF_036934945.1). Lineage (NCBI taxonomy): Eukaryota > Metazoa > Chordata > Actinopteri > Salmoniformes > Salmonidae > Oncorhynchus > Oncorhynchus masou. Next base: position 87,304,121 of record NC_088235.1, on the reverse strand, counting down.
TTGAAAATCTGAGATGACAGTGTTGTTAACAAAAGTCTAAGCTTGAGAGCAAATATATTTATTTCATTTCATTTGCGATTTTCATGAATAGTTAACGTTGCGTTATGCTAATGAGCTTGAGGCTATAAATAGAATCCCGGATCCGGGATTGCGCGACGCAACAGCTTAATCCAGCCGCTGTGTCAGATTTCAAAAAGGCTTTACAGCGAAAGCACACCATGCAATTATTTGAGGACAGCGCCCCGCACACAAAAGCATTAAACATTTTTCAACCAGGCAGGTGCGCCACGAAAGTCAGAAGTAGCGATAAAATAAATGCCTTACCTTTGACAATCTTCTTCTGTTGGCACTCCAAAAGGTCCCAGCTACATCACAAGTGGTCCTTTTGTTCAATAAAGTCCTTCATTCAATAATCCACCGGGTTCCCTCCTTCAAAATGCATACAAAATTAATACCAAACGTTAACAATAAACTTCTCCAAACAAGTCAAACAACGTTTATAATCAAACCTCAGGTACCCTAACACGTAAATAACCTATAAGTTTAAGACAGAGAATCGTTATTGTCTTTACCGGAGATAAACAACAAAGAAGCGCTCTCATCCACGCGCATGAAAACACTACAGTCAAAATGGGAGCCACTGAGAAAAACTACAAATTCTAGCTAATTTAAAAAAAAACAAGCCTAAAATTCTTTCTGAAGACTGTTGACATTTAGTGGAATCCTTAGGAACTGCAATCTGGGAGGTTTTCCCTTCATATTTAACATGACAGCCATTGGAAACAGTGGTGGGCTGAATCTTTTTTTTCAACATGGTTTGTCTTCGGGTTTTTGCCTGCCATATCAGTTCTGTTATACTCACAGACATTATTTTAACAGTTTTAGAAACTGACCTACACCACCATAGAAAATAAAGGCTTTCTATGGTCAGGACGTGACATGACAAAACCTGAAACCAAAGGGGAGGGTTAAGGGGGATGTCTAGTGTCAGTGGCGGCTCTGGTGCGGGATGAAGAACCATCTCATCCCCCGGATACCTCCTGACCATGGATTGTCGCCTGATGAACCGGACCGTGGATCGTTGCCGGGGACTCCAGACATTGGATCGTCGCCGGAGGTACCGGACCGTGGATTGTCGCCGGAGGCACCGGACCGCAGACCGTCGCTGGAGGCTCCGGACCGCAGACCGTCGCTGGAGCCTCCGGACCGCCGACCGTCGCTGGAGGCTCCGGAACGCCGACCGTCTCAGGAGGTTCTGGACCGTGGAGCGTCTCAGGAGGTTCCGGACCGTGGACCTTCTCAGGAGGTTCCGGACCGGGGACCGTCGTAGGAGATTCCGGACTGTGGACTGTCTCAGGAGGTGCCGGACTGTGGACCGTCGTTGGAGGTTCCAGACTGTGGAACCGTCGCTGGAAGCTCTGGACTGGGAACTGTCCCCAGAAGCTCTGGACTGGGGACCGTCCCCAGAAGCTCTGGACTGGGGACTGTCGAGGCACACTGGAGGCCTGATGCGTGGGACCGGTACAGGTAGCACCAGGCTGGTGACACGCACCTCAGGGCGAGTGCGGGGAGTAGGCACAGGACGTACTGGAGCTAGCACAGGACTCATTGGACTGTGAAGGCGCACTGGGGACACTATGCGTAGAACCTGCGCAGGATGTACTGGACCCTGGAGGCGCACTGGAGACCAGGAGCGCTGAGCCGGCACAACCCGTCCTGGACAGATACCCCCTTTAGCACGACAAGTGCGAGGAGCTGACACAGGACGTACTGGGCTGTGAAGGCGCACTGGAGACCTGGTGGTATAGCCAGCCTCAATTGTACCGGAACTTTAACACACTTCTCAGGACAAGTGCGAGGGACTGGCACAGGTGGCATCGGATAGCTAACACGCTCCTCAGGGAGAATGCCATGCATACTATGCCAAACCAACAGCTCTCTCTTTTCACTCTCCTCCAATTTGTCCAAAAACTCCTCGAAGGTCTCTAACTCTTCCCTCCGTTCACTCTCCTCCAATTTGTTCAATAACTCCGACAGTCTCTGACTCACCCCTCAACTTCGCCGACCACTTCGTGTGCCCCCCTAAAAAAAAATTGTTCCCTCGCTGCCTCCGCCTGCTTCCATGGCAGGCTTCTATCTCCTGCCATAATTTATTTCCACGTCCAGGATGTCCTTCACTCCTGGCTTTCCTCCTGGGCACGCTGCTTGGTCTGTTGTTGGTGGGATCTTCTGTCACGTTCGTCATAATGATCGGACCAAGGCGCAGTGTGTATAGAGTTCCAACAAATGAGACGTAACGACTGGAGTGCTCACAGGTAGTACACAACAACAAGATCCCATAAACAACAAGTGGAAAAGGCTGCCTAAGTATGATCCCCAATCAGAGACAACGATAGACAACTGCCTCTGATTGGGAACCATACCCAGCCAACAAAGAAATAGAAAACATAGAATACACATAGAAATAATAAACTAGAACACACCCCAGTCACGCCGTGACCTACTCCACCATAGAAAATAAAGGCTTTCTATGGTCAGGATGGGACAGGTAACCAGTTTACAATAGCAGTAAGTCACCTCTGGCTTTGGTTGTATGTGGCCAATATACCACTGCTAAGGGTTGTATCCAGTAGGGTTGATCCCATTTAGTCGACTGGTTCTTTCTTTAGTCAAGCAGTAGCAAAACATGTCTTTTTTCAAATGTATGGAGTAGAAGACGTGCCTTTCCGAGGAGATTGATCAATTGTGGAGGTCGTGGGGGTGGCACAGACTCAGACATGTGCTACATAAATTGTATATGGTTATTTATTGTAATAACAATGGTGCAACATAAATACAATTATATTATTTTATAACAAATGCGCTTTCTACTGTGTTGGATAGTGGTCGCGGTCTGTGGTTCAAAAACATATCAGTGCGCTGTTGAATTGGCGCCTTTTCCTAGACCATGTTGCTATGTGCCTGATAGGAAAGTTAACCAGCATATTGGTGGTGAGAACAATTTGGTACAGGCAGCAGCAGAGTTAGCAGACAAGAAAACAGCCCTTGCCTTAATTGTCTAAGAAAAGTGAGGAGAGCGGAAACCCCAACTTAATTAGGTCTAAAATCAATAGCCTAACTGTTAAATGTGCCTGGCTTTATAAATCATCCATATATATCTATAGCCTTTGCTGTAATAAAGGCTATACAAAAACCACAAAAACGTTACAGACTCTCTTGTACGCTTAGAATTTATTTTGTGTTGTTTACATTTTCCCAAATTATCAGAAAAATGATATTGTAATCTAACAGCACCTGTTTAGCACACATAATATGCACACAGGGCTTGCTCCATTCCTTATTTTTCTTGATCTCCAATATTTTCCACAACAAGTCAAATTTATTCCACACATCTAACTTCCAATTAACCTCCTGCGTGAACAGTAAACATTCCCCCATTTCATGTTTGTCACGTCCTCTGCATACTGTACATTTTGCTGTCACATGTGTTATGGTGTTCAGAGTTTGTTATAACCAATTTATTGATGTGATTATGATATGCTACAGTATAGGTAAGGCCCCATTGGTCATGTGGATCCGATGCATACATGTGTCACGTAAAGAGAGCAAGGGTTGAGGGAATAAGGAATGATTTTCCTAAATAAATTAGGGGTTTTTGGTAACATAACTTTTCAATCAGAAATGGCTGTAATTAATTTTCAGAATTCAGCAACACTGACTGTGCAATACACATTGTTAATGTTCTGTGGTGGTCGCTACAGCAGGGAGGAGAGAGAGACAACACTATACACATTGTTAATGTTCTGTGGTGGTCGCTACAGCAGGGAGGAGAGAGAGACAACGGGTGCTAGATACACAGTCACTCGTTGTCTTTTTTTTCTTACACAGCAAAGCAAGTCTGAGCTGGGCCCGGCACAATCAAATCAATTGCGGTCAGACTCCCTCTAGTCATTTGTGTGTCTTAAATGTTTCATCAAACAGTTCGCTTAAAGTATTAGACAAGCTCAGTGCATATAAATGATTTGATTAAAACACATAGGATGTATCTATATTTAGAAAAATAGACATTTTAACATTTTGACCAATCGATTGGTCGAAAGAACAGAAGGCTCTTGGTCAACCAATACTTTCTTTAGTCAGGGACAGCCATAGTATGCAGGCACTCCGCGTTGCGTTGTGCTAAGGAACAGCCCTTAGCCGTGGTACAGTATATTGGCCATATACCACACACCCCGGGCCTTATTGCTTAAATACACTAAGACAGGGTCATTACACAAATGATTACACAGGTCTCTTGATTATTAAAACCATTTTCTACTACTTCATGTGTGACTGTATAAGTTTCATATCAAATAGTCACAATTGAGATTGCATCTTTTACGAAGGACTGCTGATCTTTGTTAGCCTAAATTGATTTGGTATCTATTGTTATGTTTCGCAGCTCTGCATGGTCAGTATAGTACAATAGTGGTGATGATGTACGCATCCCACACTGGTATTAACCACATTTGGGATAATGTATTTAAGCCTTAATGATTAATGTATTTAAGCCTGTATGACTTACAAAACATATTGAGGTGACACAAAGGACTTGCTGAATGTCATGACATAACACCTTTACATATAATTAGTCAAAAGTGGACAGAATGTACCTGTAAAGCGTGCATGCTGGTGGCAGGGAAGTCAGGCGCAGGAGAACGAACTTGGTATAAACGGAGTCGTTTAATAAATGCTCACAAAACTCTGAAATCCAAAATATCCAAAATAATAAAAGTGGGTATAAAACCTGTCGCACACCAGAACATAACTTGCACATAACATACAATCAAACAATCACTGACAAGGACATGAGGGGAATCAGAGGGTTAAATAAACAACATGTATTTGATGGGGTCAGGTGTGACCAATTGATAGAACCAGGTGTGAAGGAAGACAAGACAAAACCAATGGAAAATTAAAAATGTATCAGCGATGGCTAGAAAGTCAGTGACGTCGACCGCCGAACACTGCCCGAACAAGGAGAGGGACCGACTTCGGGGGAAGTCGTGACAGTACCGTGTGACTTCAGTCTAAAAACATAATCCTGATGGAATGAGTCACCATTTAATAGGATATTTTTTTCTATTACTCTAATTTTAAAAAAGTATGCTTAAAACTACAGAATGCTGCCGATGCGCCACTTATATGAGATGTATAGAGACAGAGGTTTAATTATCATCAGACAATTTATTCCAGAGAATTTGTCAACACATAAGAGTGTAAACCCCTCAGTGTGATTTGTTTCTAGTAGGAAAGTACTTGCTTAACTCCCACTCCATTGTCTCTCTCAGCCACCAGCCTTAGACGGATTATAGGAAAGGCCGGGTCTCAGCCAATTAAACATAGGGGAGTGGGACTGAAGGGTGAAACATATCACAGAATGGATCCGGTACATGCAAATAATGCACAACCCATCTCCAAACCATCAATCAATCAAATGTATTTGTAAAGCCCTTCTTACATCAGCTGATATCTCAAAGAGCTGTACAGAAACCCAGCCTAAAACCCCAAACAGCAAGCAATGCAGGTGTAGAAGCAAGGTGGCTAGGAAAAACTCCCTAGAAAGACCAGAACCTAGGAAGAAACCTAGAGGAACCAGGCTATGAGGGGTGGCCAGTCCTCTTCTGGCTATGCCAGATTATTACAGAACATTGGCCAAGATGTTCAAACGTTCATAGATGACCAGCAGGGTCAAATAATAATAATCACAGAGAGCAACTCAGAGCTCTACACAGAACACAGCTCTGGGCCGAGCCCTCGAGGCCTTGCCTCTACCACACAGAGCCCAGTAGATCACCAGCACAGGCCACCATACCTGAATAATCTATTACGAACACAGCTGCAGTTCAGGCAAGGTCTTGTTAATAAGATTCAGAGCAAGACGCTGCAGGAAACCTATTGTTTTTCAAGCTTTTTCAGTCCAGCTTTCAGTTTTTCATGTTTTATGGGCCAACATTTCAAACATCAAGCTAACTTTTCCACTTGCCAGGAGGGCAAGAGGCCACATACCAAACACACAGCAATTAAAACTATCATGAGTGAGACCATTGGCTAAAATTCCTAAAATACAAAGCAAAAGTCCGCCTTTCACTACATGTCAAGATTCCAGATGATGTATGCGGGTGAAATCACGGCCAACATGGTCATTATTCTAGTGTGGTTGATAGAAATCCCAGCTCTCTAGCCACATCTCTAATGGATATCTCAATCTCCATGGCAGGCTCAGACCTTCCTCCCAACCTCCATGGCCCAAAGCTCTCTGCTTGACCTTTCCCTAAGAATGCCCGGCACAACTTCATTACACCCACTTAATGATGCACCACGCACCGCAGGAGAGAAGAAATAGATACATAAAGAGGAGCAAGGTCGTGACAGAGCCACCAACCTCAAAACATCACTGGCATACACACACAGTAGAAATGCCTCATACAGCTTGACCACAGATGGCTAGTCTGCCACCAAGAATCGGACAAAACGTTAGCGGGGATATATAGCGGTGTGAAAGAGACAAAGTCCCATTTTTTTCAAACCAGATTTGTATTCTCCTGAGCATGCAGGCTAAGTGTTTCCCCACTGAGAAATGGCTGCATGTACATGCTGACATGCCGTCCAGAAAGCAAGGTCAAAGGGGCAGGGGCTGGAGTTGGGCTGATAAATCTGTTAGCGTGGACACAGACCACTTTGCATTCAACATGGTGCCATTCAATTATCCCTCTGGACCGACCAAGTCTTTGAAGAGCAAAAGGCCCTTTGGTGGGGAGGCTGATCTAAAAAACAATACAAAATACACAGAGGGAATGGCTTCTAAAGGAAAGCATTCTCTGTCTCATTATTCTGCTCATAGGAATCGATGTCTCCACTCATTTATGGACTGAATGTCTTTAACAATAAACAGACTGTAGCCAGTCTGGAAAGTGTATTACCGCTTTAACCCTGGTTCCCCCTTGAAGGTTAGCGAGAGTGTCCAAAGACTAGAAAGGCAATCTTTAGAGTGTGAAATTCCTTAGTGTGGATTGAACTTAGTTCCAATTAGAGTTTCTTATTTTCAGTTGAGGAGTGGACAATTATCACTGTCATGTAACAGATCACTCTTACACTCTACATGAAAGCACAATGTCATAACAGAAGAGGCAGAAGAAGATAATTGTTTTATTTAAAAAAGACATATATTCTAATGGATCAATAGTAATATGATAGCCTTCTGAGGCTGCTGTGGCTATCAATATTACCACTCCTCTGCCCATTATTAGCAGTTAGCATACTCTTGTAATATTGATAATCAATAATCAATCATTTCTAACAGAATCACAGCTGCCGTCATTGTGGTGCTTTAGTCTCTGGAGAGTTGAGAATGGAACCTCAGAGTAACTATCAACAGTGAAAATGAAATCAAATGGCAACAAGGGAGCCATCCATCAGAACCAACTGCATTATTTCATCACGTTGTCAGCGAGACATATAAAAAAAACTCTCAAAGACTCTGTCACCCAGTCAACACACATCACTAGTGTTTGAGGGTATGTTGGCTAGCAGGAAGGTTGCTGACTATTTCCGTGGCTAAACCATCTAGAATCGTAATTAAACAATTTTATTTGTATTTACAGTTAGCATACACGTTTGTTATTAAGGCACATGAAAGTTCACATGTTCCAGATGGCATTTCTGCCAAAAAAATGCATTTTGATCAACAACAACAAAAAGGTTTACATTCAAATGGCTCTCCTTTGAAGTAGTGATGTGCAACATACGCCTAGTTTCCTGAAACGAGTCACAATTGAGTTCATGAACTTTATATTCCATTAGATTGTATTTGATGGAGCATTTCATATGTCTGGCCAGAACCCCCTTCAGCTCCCAGAGACCTGGAGAGGAGAGTGTTATGGACACCATGGTCTGTGTGTGTCATGGATGCGTAGTCAGTAATATAGGAGGAAGTAACACACTGATGGTTGTAATTACCATAGAAGAAGGAAACAGGCCCTCCCCTCCCTACAATGTCCTTCATTGGCCACGTCATCATGATATGAGGAAGAATGGCAGGGGAAAAAAAGATTGCTGTTTTGTAAAAGACAGATAGACATTATTGCTCTCCCAAGGGGGCTCACAATTTCCTGATAAATTGAGTACCCTATTAAAATAAATTGGATAAATTGACTACATACCATTACAAGCGCAAAGGTCACCTGAGATGATTCAAATACCTTTAATTATTACGAAGACATTTTCCACCAAAAAAAAACGGTTGATACAAAGACTTAACATGGTCTGACAACGTGACGAGACGAGGCATCAATTACACTGGCCTTTGACAGTGACACATTCAGCTCCCACAAAAACGGTTGAACAGAATATTACAGGCATATTTCATCTGCATGCGTGGTAGTATAGTGTGAATTAACAAACGATAGTGAAAACACGTCAGTCAACCCACACACATTTAGGCTTCACATTTACATTGCATAATGGGCCTACATTGAGTGTTTAAAAAAAAGTGTACTGGAGAAAATAATGTAGCTCTTCATATACATATTTCCCACAGCCTATATTTTCACATGTACTGTTATTTGTCACACAACATAGGGTATTTGTCAGTGTCCTAGCTGCCTCCTCCATCTCTCAATACAGAACAGAACAGAACATGTGTCTAACTGTTTGTGTTGATGTAAGAGAGGGCTCTCTGGTTAAAGTGTTAATTACACTTGTGTTTCAGAAGTTGAGAGAATGACTTGAGTTTCTGTTCCAGAGAAAAATCACATTAATCAACTAATTAATTATCTTAATTAAAGCCCCTCACATGTCAGGCCTGGATGATTACATAATTATTTAAAATAATTGGAGAGTTATTTAATGGCACCTTGAGAGAAGACAGAGGTGAGCTACACTGATTCACAGACACTATGATTGCTCATATGATGCATGACTTTATTCCTGCTCTATCCTGTCTGCTCTGGGATTTGCTTTGTACCACACTAGAGTGAGAGGCTTTACAGATGTGTTCATATTTTCTCTTAGACTTGTCAGATTTGGGAATGTAATTGTAATCGGTTGAAAAACTAAGTCACTAAAAACAGACAACCCTTAATTTTTAGCAACAAAAGTTTATTTGTTTTATCAATCTAACTCTAATTTTCTAAACTCTTTATCAGTAGTTAGTCCATCAGTCCAATAGATGGCGCTGTTGCACTGTGGTAGTGGGGGAAAGAACAAGTTTTGGCCAAGTGCGAGCACTATTCTTCAAAATAAAGCGCCAGAACTGTTAAGATGATCCGTTTCTCTTTATCACTAAAGGCCACCCTCAGAATCAGTCTGAGACCGGTAGAATTTGGGGGCTCGTGCGGGATCGCAACACTATATGGATGGTTGCTGATCCTACAACACCGAGATACTGACGGCAGAGCTGCAGAGAAGGCTGCGATAGTCATCCAGAGAGCTGAGGCTACAGGGAGAACTTCGAGAGTCATCAAAGAGCAGAGTGAGACATCAGGTATCCAGTGAAGATGGTGACGCATCGCAAAATCATCTGGGACATCTAGAAACAGCAAACATCACTGAACGGAAGCCAGTTGCAAACACTAGCAGTGGCACTAGACAGCGAGAGCGAGAAAGACATTCTAGCGTCACCTGAGTCCAATGAACCAGAACCCTTTGACTACATCATTGACCGCATCAAGTGTGAGAAGCTGCTGAAGCTGGAGGAAAAGGGCTTGTCCTGCCTGCCTGACCTGCATGATCAACTTGATAAACTGTTATCAACCAAATGTAATGACACTCCACCAACCGAAGAAAATGACAACACACCAGATAAACACAATGACACTACACCAACCAAGACCAATGACAACACACCAACTGAACAACAACACGACACCAACCAAAGGCGCTGTAAGCAATGGTACAAAGCCTGCAACATCCCTTGTTGCAGAACAGGTATCTGGGTTGGTGAGGGTTACTGATGTAGTCACAAAGCTGCCCGTAGAGAGTTTAGGATACATGGTGGTCAAATATCTTATTCCTTGTCTGATTTTACTTACAGCAGTATATGTAAACAAATGGATGAAGGTCTCAGAGAGAAATATGCTGAGTCGGAGGTAGTCAGAAATGTACTGAAAGTAATCAAACCAGGTACTTTCAGGGACAAACCTCTCAGGGATAGGCGTCCCGCTAGCGAGACAACCTCCGGTGAAACTGGAGGGAGCGCAATTCAAATAAATAATCATAAAAATTATGTATATTAAACATTTAGGTACATACAAGTGTCTTATAACGGTTGAAAGCTTAAATTCTAGTTAAGCTAACTGCACTGTCCAATTTACAGTAGCTATTACAGTGAAAGCATGCCATCCGATTGTTTGAGGATGGTGCCTCACATCAAAATATTTTTACACCGGTACCGATTTCATTAATAGCGATTAAATACTCACTTACTTTTTTTAAATCTTCCTCGGATTTGTCACCCAAAGGGTCCCAGCTATAACATGTAGTGTTGTTTTGTTAAATAAAATCCTTCTTTATATCCCAAAAAGTCAGTTTAGTTGGCGCCATCGATTTGAGTAATCCACTCGTTCAACAAGCAGAGAAAATAATCCAAAAATCTACACCTAAACTTTGTTTCAACAAGTCAAAATACATTTCTATTTTCTCCTCAGATACCTTGAAAGGGCGTGTTTCTACACACACATTAAGTCTCAGTGAATAATTTACAAAAATCAGAGATGACATCAAGAAACACATCTCTGGTCATAGTGTGACTGACAACTTCATCCTCGAGCAGAGAACAAAATCAGCCAGTGAGGAAGCAGATAGACAGAAACGTCTAGGTTGCAGTGCTAGACACAGACCAATAAATGTCAGCTCAACACAGAAACATGGGGAAGTTAACAATGTGACCAGTCTCCCCCACCCAGGTTGACGGTGAAGTGAAGGCCAACCTCACAGCCATCCAGGAGCTGATTGACACTGTTTTGGCATGTGCTCAAAACCTGGAGAAAATGATGAAACCTACTGCAGGTGAGACCCAGGGATACACGTATCCCACACTCTGCAGAGGTCAGACGAGAGGTGAGGTCAATGGACACACCCATCCCCCATCCTCTAGAGCACAGTCGAGAGGTGAGGCAGAAGGATATGCCCCCTCCCCACCATCCAAAGCACAGACGACACCCAGGTTAAATATCAAGACTGTGCCCTGCAAGGGATCGATAGCTGCCCTCTTCCACTATGGTCAAGAAGGACATAGAGCCATCAGCTAACTGAAGAGACAGACGTCAGGAAATGGGTCCAGGTCGCTGACGAGGGACAGACAATGATTGCTGCAAACAAAACGTCTCCACTCCATGTCAACTGTGTGAAGACAGAGAAACCAGCCACACCACACACAGCAACACTACAACACACTCAGTCTAAAACACCCAATGTGAAACACGTCGCACAGCTCATTGAGAATATATGTATGGTCTCATGTCCAGTCAATGGTGTCAAAGCATAGATGTTGTTAGACATGGGGGCATGGGTTAGCATTGTAGGGAGGGCCTGGGTATAGAACGCTTTTCCAAGTGTTAAGATACAGCCAGCTCCATGTGACTGCAGCCGATGGCAATGCTGTCCCCTTTAATGCATGGCAGAAGTGTTCCTGGGGCTTTTGAGTACTCAACACGGGAACATGGCCATACATGTGACTATGCTAGTCAGTTAGAGCTGTGTAGACTGTCCACTAATAGGCTTTAATGTCATAGAGGAACTGATCAGAGAAACAGCGAATAACATCTTAGTGCTCTGCTAAGTGAGGGGATGCATGTTAGAGGATTAGCTGTGAATGACACATAAATAAATGTCACCGACAAGTGAAAGTGGGAAAGAAAAGACTCACCCTTCATACAGTTCAGATAGCAGAGGTGAAATGCAGAATCAGAGCCTGGCCAGAGAGAGTAACAATGATGTTCGAGCCAGCCATGGAGAGCCACTGCCCAGACGGGTTTAACCTGTTGATGCTCTGGGGGCGCTATTTCATTTTTGGATGAAAAACGTTCCCGTTTTAAACAAGATATTTTGTCACAAAAAGATGCTCGACTATGCATATAATTGATAGCTTTCGAAAGAAAATACTCTGACGTGTCCAGAACTACCAAGATATTTTCTGTGCGTGCCCTAGAACGTGAGCTTCAGGCAAAACCAAGATGAGACGGCATCCAGGAAATGAGCAGTATTTTTGAGGCTCTGTTTTCCATTGTCTCCTTATATGGCTGTGAATGCGAGAGGAATGAGCCTGCCCTTTCTGTCGTTTCCCCAAGGTGTCTGCAGCATTGTGACGTATTTGTAGGCAGATCATTGGAAGATTGACCATAAGAGACCACATTTACCAGGTGTCCGCCCGTTGTCCTGCGCCGAAATTGGTGCGCAAAACTCAGCTGCCAGTATTTTTCCATGGGATACAGAGAGGAAAGCAAGCTTCCACGAACTGCATATCAATGAAGAGATATGTAAAAAAACACCTTGAGGATTGATTCCAAACAACGTTTGCCATGTTTCGGTCGATATTATGTAGTTAATCCGGAAAAAGTTTTACGTTGTAGGTGACTGAATTTTCGGGTCGTTTCGGTAGCCAGACGCAATGTAGAAAACGGAACGATTTCTCCTACACACAGACGCTTTCAGGAAAAACTGTGCATTTGGTATGTAACTGAGAGTCTCCTCATTGAAAACATCAGAAGCTCTTCAAAGGTAAATGATTTTATTTATTTGGCTATCTGGTTTTTGTGAAAATGTTGCGTGCTAAATGCTACTCAAAATGCTATGCTAGCTTTGCATACTCTTACACAAATTAGTCAATTTCTATGGTTCAAAAGCATATTTTGAAAATCTGAGATGACAGTGTTGTTAAGAAAAGGCTAAGCTTGAGAGCAGACGCATTATTTTCATTTTATTTGCGATTTTCAGAAATCGTTAACGTTGCGTTATGCTAATGAGCCTGAGGCTTTAGTCACGATCCCGGATCCGGGATGAGGAGTTCCAAGAGGTTAAGCTCTTTCCATGCCTCGTGGATGTGCCCTGTGGCACCTCTAAAGTGGTAAAGATTTCAATCCAAAACTCCATACAACATGGCATTTACCTCTCTCAGAGAACAGTGCTGGGCTTGGTAGAGAAGATAGCTGACATCAGACCTGTAGACACTCCACCTGACAGTCAGAAGAAGCCTGTGAGTCATTTCAGTGATGCTTACCTCTGCACAACTCAGCTCCATTCTGAACAACATGAACAGAGAAAAGAGTCACAAACCAGCTGGGTCCAGAAACAAATGTCTCCCCTTGTTTGTTGACTTAGAACATCAACAGGAAGAGTAGCAGGAAATGGTCAGAAGGGATTGATTTTCACTTTTCGCACCAAAGTACATTCATACTTGTGTACTATAGTTTGTACAGATGAACGTGGTCCCTTCAGGCGTTTGGAAATTGCTCCCAAGGATGAACCATACTTGTGGAGGTCTACTTGTTTTCTGAGGTCTTGGCTGAGTTCTTTTGATTTCCCATTATGTCAAGCAAAGAGGCCTTGAAATACATCCACAGGTACACCTCCATTTGACTCAAATGATAAGCTAGTTGACATCATTTGAGTCAATTGCAGGTGTACCTGTGGAAACACCTGAAGGTACCAAACGCCTGAAGGTACCACGTTCATCTGTACAAACTATAGTACGCAAGAATGAACGTACTTTGGTGTGAAAAGTGCAAATCAATTCCAGAACAACAGCAAAGGACCTTGTGAAGATGCTGGAGGAAACCGGTACAAAAGTATCTATATCCACAGTAAAACGAGTCCTATATCGACATAACCTGAAAGGCCGCTCAGCCAGGAAGAAGCCACTGCTCCAAAACCGCTATAAAAAAGCCACACTACGGTTTGCAACTGTACATGGGGACAAAGATCGCACTCTTTAGAGAAGTGTCCTCTGGTCTGTTGAAATAAAAATAGAACTGTTTGACCATAATGACCATTGTTATGTTTGGAGGGAAAAGGGGGAGGCTTGCAAGCCGAAGAACACCATCCCAACCGTGAAGCACGGAGGTGGCAGCGTCATGTTCTGGGGGTGCTTGGATGCAGGAGGGACTGGTGCACTTCACAAAATATATGGCATCATGAGGGAGCAAATTATGTGGATATATTGAAGCAACATCTCAAGACATGAGTCAGTATGTTAAAGCTTGGGTCTTCCAAATGGACAATGACCCCAAGCATACTTCCCAAGTTGTGGCAAAATGGCTTAAGGATAACAAAGTATAACAAAGGTATTGGAGTGGCCATCACAAAACCCTGACCTCAATCCCATAGAAAATTTGTGGGCAGAACTGAAAAAGCGTGTGCGAGCAAGGCCTACGAACCTGACTCAGTTACACCAGCTCTGTCAGGAGGAATGGGACAAAATTCACCCACCTTATTGTGGGAAGCTTGTGGAAGGCTACCCGAAACGTTTGACCCAAGTTAAACAATTTAAAGGCGATGCTACCAAATATTAATTGAGGGTATGTAAACTTCTGACACACTGGGAATGTGATGAAAAAAATAAAAACTGAAATCACTCTCTCTACTATTATTCTGACATTTCACATTATTAAAATAAAGTGGTGATCCTAACTGACCTAAGACAGGGAATTTTTACTAGGATTAAATGTCAGGAACTGTGAAAAACGGAGTTTAAATGTATTTGGCTAAGGTGTATGTAAACTTCTGACTTCAACTGTACCTGTGGAAGGCCTCAGGAAATGTTCACCTATGAAAGGCTGGGCCAACTGTCATTCCAGTCATGGAGAACGGGAGCAAATGCAGTCACATTCAGTCCTTACATGACGCCTGGAAACATGATGCCCTATCCACTGATCCAATGAGATTACTGTTGGACATACTAGACGCTGACGAGACAATGACTTGATTACAGACAGACAAACTAATAGATGCCAGGAGTCATCAAAAGAGGAGGGGAGAGTATATTTAGTTGGACACCCCTTCATTTTAAACCTATATTTATTTGTTTTAGCAATCTTCAGATTCAATCTGAGGCAGGTGACAAACACAAACAGTGCACATTCCATTCTCTGAACAAGTTCCATTTTCTGGAATCACTATTAATCCTTCTAGAGTTCAGTTATCCTCTCAGTATGGGCTTTTTAGACACATTTCATACACACAACCATTTGGTACCTGGCTGTCTGTAATTCCAGATTATCATGGGATGAGTTGTACAGTGCTTATTCTGTCATGGGAATGATTAACTGCTTACAATGTTAATGAAATTAGCCAGACAAGGCAAGTCGTTTAATTCTCTTTGGGCCTATTAAACTCTCTGACGATTCTCAATTCACTACATTTCTTTCAATGGACTTTTCTGGTTAATAGAATTTCCAACAAATCCTGCAACTAAAATGAACAGAGTTGAAAAGAAGGAAACTCTCATGTTGGCCATGGCTATTATGAATAATGTGTACAGCCACCTTTTGTTTTTCATTTGAAGTGTGGCCCATTGTGATCGCAAGCCCGGTGAAATATGGTTACAGCAGTGAGATAGCCGAGTGTTATTGTGATTAGGGTGAGAGCCATTGTACCAGAACACATTCACAGACATTTAAAAGTAGCTCAAGCATTAAAATTAGCATTTGTGTGGGCGCGTGCTGTTCTGGCTGCTAATGCAAAAATAATAATTCCCTGGGTCTGGACTTTTTCAGACCCAGATACTGTAATAGGTTTCTTTATAAAAATATCATTTCTGGTACATTTCTAGTACAAATTGTATGTCTATGTTTGAATAAATTAGCACAAATTGCTTCTGTGATGAATTGCTCAAGGAGTGTGTAGATAGGAAGACGGAGGATGCTATACTAAACATGCCTCATCTTGAATAATTGAAAAATAATGTAAAGAAAATGGACATGGTGGTTTTGAAAAACAAATGCTCAAGCATATTAAATTGCAGTTAATAATCTCACAACTCAGAGAAAATGTTGGTCAAAATTTGTCATATCCAATTATAATCTTGTCTCATTGCTGCAACTCCCCAACAGGCTCGGGAGAGGCGAAGGTCGACTCATGCATCCCACAAAACACCTGCCCGCTTAACCCGAAAGCAGACCGCACCAATGTGTAGTGGGAAACTGTTCAACCGACGACCGAAGTCAGCATGCAGGTGTAACCGTATAACTTTAGACCGTCCCCTCGCCCATACCTGGGCACGAACCAGGGACCCTCTGCACACATCAACAACAGTCACCCACGAAGCATCATTAACCATCGCTCCACAAAAGCCGCGGCCCTTGCAGAGTAAGGGGAACTACTACTTCAAGGTCTCAGAGCAAGTGACGCCACCGATTGAAACGCTATTTAGCACGCACCACCGCTAACTAAGCTAGCCGTTTCACATCCGTTACACAGGCGCCTGGCAAGCCACAAGGAGTCGCTAGAGCGTGATGAGCCAAGTAAAGCCCCCCCTCCGGCCAAACCTTCCTCTAACCCGGACGACGCTGGGCTAATTTTGCGCTGCCCTATGGGATTCCCAGTCACGGCCAGTTGTGACACAGCCTGGGATAAAACCCGGGTCTGTAGTGACGTCTCAAGCACTGTGATGCAGTGCCTTAAACTGCTGCGCCACTCGGGAGGCCTGGTTGAAACTTTTGACTGACAAATTATCTGTACCCACTTCTAGGTCCGACTATAACAAATGGAAATAGTCACAAAAGCTACATAAGCAAAATAAAGCGGCCAAAGAATTTCAATTTTATATGAAAGTCCACTAAGAAAAGAATCCAATTGGATGAAATGAAAGGAAACAGCGAGAGATCCACACCATCAAATTTTATTCTGAGACCTCCGTCATTGTTCAAAGATATGTTCATTCTACACAGTAGACAGAATGGGCTAAAGAATCCAGCACAGCAGAAATAATGTGGGAGGCAAAATTCTTATCAGTCAATTTGAAATAATTTCTCGCAGAGTATCTGTAATTACCAGAGGCGTTGCTTTCCCTGGGCCTCACACAGTGTGGGTCACAACTTATAACACACAGATAGGTTAGCATGGATACCATCATCAGCTAATAATGTGGCTTCAAGGTAAACGAGTGGTATTAGAGTTTGAAAGAGAAAAGAGGGAGTAGGAATACTAGGGCTATTTCAATCAAAGGGACTGCCCAACAATCAGATATCTCATTAACAATAAAACCTACTGTAGCATATTTCCTTCCTTCTATTGATGTCCTAGGGAAATGCAAAGACATTCAAAATAAATGTAAGGTATGGAGATGTCAGGGAGGATGTAATCTATTCTAGTGCTTTCTTTACCACTCAGAAAGCATTCACACCCCTTGACTTTTTCACATTCTGTTGTGTTACAGCCTGAATTTCAAATGGATTAAATTTAGATTTTTGTCACTGGCCTACACACAATACCCCATAATGTTCTTTCCCAAATTTTTCCAAATGAATTACAGATGAAAAGGTGAAAGGTATTCAACCCCTTTGTAATGGCAAGCCTAAATCAGTTTAGGAGTAACAAATGTGCTTAAAAAGTCACATAGTACGTTGCATGGACTCCGTGTGCAATAATAGTGTTTAACACATGCAACTATCTGTAAGGTCTGTAATTATCTGAATTTAAACACAGATTCAATCAAAAAGACCAGGGAGGTTTACCAATGCCTTGCAAAGAGGGCACCTATTGGTAGAGGGGTAAACATGAAAAAGCAGACATTGAATATCCCTTTGAACATGGTGAAGTTATTATTTACACTTTGGATAGTGTATCAATACACCCAGCCACTACAAATATACAGGCGTCCTTCCTAATTCAGTTGCCAGAGATGAAGGAAACCGCTCAGGGATTTCACCATGATGCCAATGGTGACTTTAAAACAGTTACAAAGCTTAATGTCTGTGATAGGAGAAAACTGAGGATGGATCAACAACATCGTAGTTACTCCAAAATACTGACCTTGATGACAGACTGAAAAGAAGGACGCCTGTACCGAAATCCATAATTCCAAAACATGCATCCTGTTTGCAACAAGGCACTAAAGGAAAACTCCAAAACATGTGGCAAAGCAATTCACATTTTGTCCTGAATACAAAGTGTTGTGTTGTGTTGGATTTGCCCCAAATATATTACTGAGAACCACTCTCCATAATTTCAAACGTGGTGGTGGCAGCATCAAAGTACGGGTATGCTTGTAATCGTTAAGGACTGTTGAGTTTTTCAAGATGAAAATAATGGAATAACGCTAAGCACAGGCAAATTCCTAGAGAAAACCTGGTTCAGCTGGCTTTCCTCCAAACACTGGGAGATGAATTCAACTTTCAAAAGGAAAATAACCTAAAACACAAAACCAAATCAACACTGGAGTTGCTTACCAAGAAGACAGTGAATGTTCCTGAGTGATCAAGCTACAGTTTTGACTTAAATTTACTTGAAAATCTATGGCAAGACCTGAAAATGGTTGCCTGGCAATGGTCTACAGTATTGAATCATTTTTTAATTTAGACTGTAACTATAGTAAGTCAAGGGGTATGAATACATTCTGACGGCACTGTACAAATAATACATCCAATTGTTCACAAGCTCATCCATTCCTTCTAAAACAGCCAGAGATTTCCATTAAGTCGATGCTTCAACCAGATGGTAAGCAAAAAAAATGTGCTCCTACAGATCGAGCTCTAAGATGTCACCCCACTCATCAAAATATTGCAGTGGAAATACAAGCTTATAGTAGGATGGCTCACTTGAGCCGTGCCCAACCATCAACCCACTCATTTATCAACATAATATTGCTAGCTCATCGCCGACTCTCCCACACATTCCAGCATCCTCAGAGAGGCTCTATTTTTCTCAGATAATGGTCCAACAAGCAACATGGCCAGTATATTAATATGTAGTTGGAAAAGCAGGAGCTACCACTGGCCAGCCACCCTCCCTCCCACCCTCTCACCACTCCTGCTGCTTCCCTGACTCTACACGCAGGACCATTCATTAACTTGACACATGTAGAGAGCGATTAGGATCACATTTGAACGTAGCTGAGGCAAATTTAACATGTCTGACTCTGAGGGGTTTCAATTGGGCCTGTGAGAGATCACAAGGGAATAGAACATATCCATCAGATGATGTGAAGGACCAGATATGTGTGTATCTACAGAGATGTGTGTCATGTCCTGCTTTTTCAGAGAGTAGGTCATCAGTCACATGGTGTTCATGTCAGAATGGCAATGAGCATTCTTCAAAGCACACCTAGATAGATCTGGGTATGGTCGGGGAGTAATCACTTATATTTTAAAGATCTGGGTATGGTCGGGGAGTAATCACTTATATTTTAAAGATCTGGGTATGGTCGGGGAATAATCACTTATATTTTAAAGATCTGGGTATGGTCGGGGAATAGTCACTTATATTTTAAAGATCTGGGTTTGGTCGGGAGTAATCACTTATATTTTAAAGATCTGGGTTTGGTCGGGGAATAATCACTTATATTTTAAAGATCTGGGTGTGGTCGGGAGTAATCACTTATATTTTAAAGATCTGGGTTTGGTCGGGAATAATCACTTATATTTTAAAGATCTGGGTTTGGTTGGGGAATAGTCACTTATATTTTAAAGATCTGGGTTTGGTCGGGAGTAATCACTTATATTTTAAAGATCTGGGTATGGTCGGGAGTAATCACTTATATTTTAAAGATCTGGGTATGGTCGGGGAGTAATCACTTATATTTTAAAGATCTGGGTTTGGTCGGGGGGTAATCACTTATATTTTAAAGATCTGGGTTTGGTCGGGGAATAATCACTTATATTTTAAAGATCTGGGTTTGGTCGGGGAGTAATCACTTATATTTTAAAGATTTGGGTTTGGTCTGGGAATAATCACTTATATTTTAAAGATCTGGGTATGGTCGGGGAGTAATCACTTATATTTTAAAGATCTGGGTTTGGTCGGGGAATAATCACTTATATTTTAAAGATCTGGGTATGGTCGGGAGTAATCACTTATATTTTAAAGATCTGGGTTTGGTCGGGAGTAATCACTTATATTTTAAAGATCTGGATATGGTCGGGGAGTAATCACTTATATTTTAAAGATCTGGGTTTGGTCGGGAATAATCACTTATATTTTAAAGATCTGGGTATGGTCGGGGAGTAATCACTTATATTTTAAAGATCTGGGTTTGGTCGGGGAATAATCACTTATATTTTAAAGATCTGGGTATGGTCGGGGAGTAATCACTTATATTTTAAAGATCTGGGTTTGGTCGGGGAGTAATCACTTATATTTTAAAGATCTGGGTTTGGTCGGGGAGTAATCACTTATATTTTAAAGATCTGGGTTTGGTCGGGGAGTAATCACTTATATTTTAAAGATCTGGATATGGTCGGGGAGTAATCACTTATATTTTAAAGATCTGGATATGGTCGGGGAGTAATCACTTATATTTTAAAGACCTGGTTATGTTCCAGGAGAAATCACTTATATTTTAAAAGATCTGGCAGCACAATACCCACATCATATTCATGATTCTTTCCTGTAGGTGCATAGACCTTCTGTGGAGCGAGTGAGAGAGAAAAACAGTGTAAATTTGTAACCTTAGAAACTGTTCCCTTGGAAACAAGAGGGGAAAGTGGAACTGCAAGTTGTGTAAGGAGAGAATAGATGAGGAGCACAGGATAACGAAGTTACAGTTTAATTCACTGTCATCAAAGTTATGTAGAATTGTAGCAGACAAATAGGCAAAATAATTACTGGAACCAAGACAAATGGTGTACCAATGCCATAAACATGCAAGCGTTGTCTCATCAGATTTGAAAGTACAAAATGTTCTACAGCAGGTACAAGCAAACACACCCAATGCCAATGTTCATGTGTATTTCTCTAGACGTAAGATATAACAGGCTAATACCTTGAGAAATTGAGAAGTTGATTAATATATGTAGCCAGTGCTGTGTCATGTTGATGAACATCTTCTCCTAACAGAGCTATTTTGAATGTGGCACGTGTAAACAATGCAGTGCCACCATACACCCCCTGGCACCCATCCATCCAGTGCTCTGTTCGTGAGAAAGAGACAGAGACACATTTAATCACCTCTTCGGGTTCATTACACACTTGGGCCAGCACCAGTTCATGTACAGTTCCTTAGATGAATGAGTGTGTGTGTTTGGCTTTAAATGTTTTCCATGTTTACCCATCCCTACTCTCTGCAAAGAAGAGCTGACATCAGAAGGAAGAAAATATAATTTTTGGCACCAATTTTAATTGGCTTTATTGCTGCAATAAATGAATGCAAGATGCAAATGTGCATGAATAAGTTACTAGATAAACCCATTTCACAGTACAACAGCTGGGAGTTGTTTCTCTCATTTCCATTTGAAATCGAAACGACATGAATGCACATATTTGCGCTCTAGCGCCATCTTAGAGAAGGATTAATCAAATAACCAGATATGTAATAACTGCCTATCCCCTTCACACAAAACATAAATATCATGTCGATGGAGGATTGCCTCAGAGGCTACGGATGCCAATATTGGATTTACAGACGAGGCCTTTAAGGACAACAAAATCAGATCATCAAGAGATAGTCTTCTAAAACCCTGGGACATACTGAAGTCAAAACATAAACAGTCCTGCTACAGATAATGAGGCGTACAGAATGCTGGATGGGTGACTGTGTTTTGTGGTCTCCGTCAATTGCTTCGTGTGTAATCCTTCTTGTGTTGTCAGCCTGCTGGTTGGCCTAATCAAGCAGCCATTTTTCTTGTAGGTCTCCTGTCAGAGCCTTTCTGTATTGAGAGTGACACAGGCAGCCGGTGACTGCACTCCAGCACCACACACCGCCATGCACTCCCTGTCTCTTTGACAGTAACACAGTCCTGATACATCTCTTAAGAGACCCCAGAAACTCTGTTCTCTCCCTCCCTCTCTTGCTCCATCCTTTTCTCTCTCCACCTCCCTCAATGCACAAGCAAGGCTGTCACTCATCTTTCTCCATCTCTCTTAAGCCCCCTCTTTCTTGTTTTCTCTAGCTCTATCCCTTTTTCTTGGTCTTTCTCTCCATTGCATTCTCTCCACAGCTGTCTGGGGGGACAATCCTGCCTATCTGTGTTGTTGTTTCAGAAAAGCACTCATTCTCCTCCTGCTCTATTGTGGCAAAGGCAAACGGTGTGGGGTGGGTTGTGTGGTGGCCCTGGCTTTAATTTTACAGCTCATTTAAATAGACAAGCTGCATAAAATATAGAGTCACATTCCATGGATCCATTATCGTAAACCTCAACGCCTTCCTTCCCACACACAAAGAGCACAAACAGACTTACACTGACAAGCATGTAGCAATGTCAAACACAAATAACACACTAAACCTGATTTCTGCCGCTTTCTGTGCGCTGGTAATTGCCTTAATTTATTCTCAATTGGATGCCTCCCTTGAAGACAGTGTAAATGTGTTCCTCCACCCCTCATTTCATTCAAGGTGGCCT
Organism: Oncorhynchus masou masou; assembly: GCF_036934945.1. Taxonomy (NCBI): domain Eukaryota; kingdom Metazoa; phylum Chordata; class Actinopteri; order Salmoniformes; family Salmonidae; genus Oncorhynchus; species Oncorhynchus masou. The sequence goes on along the minus strand of NC_088235.1, from coordinate 87,281,592 downwards.
TCCGCTACACCTCTGCTAATGGCTAAGTCAACTGCCGTCTGTACCCTTCACCCCTCTCCCTAGCTCTCCCTCTCTCTCTTAGATGAGCCTGTCACTCAACCAGGTCCCTGGACGCCCTCCATCTATCTATCTATCTATCCATCCACCCAACCCAACCCACCACCACCGCCTCTTCCAGCTTCCACCTCCGCATCCATCCACACAAAGACACATCAAGTATAATGAGTGAACATGTTTTCATGTGACTCATTTGATTTGGAGACAGGCTGAGGTGAAAACAAGAGGAGGAGGGTGGAAGAGATTGATTTTTCGCTGACATTTTTCTCTGAACTTGTCATCCAGACAAAAAAAATAGCACAGCTAATATACCACCATACTTGTTAGTTTCTTAGCAACTGCTTCCACCTTGGGCCCACAACTATAGAGACTATAATCTAACCTCCAGCTCTTTGCTAAGTCCACTAGGGAATGGGGTAATTTGAACCACACTTGTTTCTAGGAAACCATACACCAAATTATTAATTTGAACAAATATTTACCAAAAGGTCATCATTTCATGGAGTCTGTGAAGGAAGAAACCACATACCAAAAGTGGAAAGAAATTTAGGTTTTCCCCAAGTCAAACTCATTTCTTTTGTTAGAAGTTTCAGGATCCTTGCATCTAAACCAAATTAGATCATTTTAAGATTGTTCTAAACCAGTTGGAGTCTCTATAAGTTTCAACATGAGGTCCTAAACCTAGCATGAAAGTGCATCCTTGTAGGTGTGTGGGCTAATATAGTCAAAATGTTTGCCTTGGGGTAAGTTGAGCCAACGGCAAGTTTAAGTGTTTTCTTCCCAGGCGTAATGCAAGGCATTATCGGTGGGATATGAGGTAACAATAGGGCCTGGCCCATGTTACAAGTTTTTTTAAGTAAAAAGTGCTTGTTAGATGTTAAACCTGTGTTAAAAGATGCTTAAAATTATTAAAAACAATAAAGTGATTGTGATTGTATTGAATTGTGTTTGGGAAATAAAGATACATTTTTTTTAAAGCTAGTGCGGCTTAACTTACCCTGTCTCACCGCTCAACTTACCCCATGGGGTAAATTTTGCCAAGATACCACTTTTTTGTACAAATTATGTTTTCAAAAATAATGTTAAGATGAATTCTGATTATTGTCCAGGGATACACAACATCCTGAAATATATGATGATATCTTTGATAGAAATAATACTATACAGTATTTCCCTTGATGGAGTGAAAAATAACTCAACTGACCACACTCTCCACTATAATACATATTGAATTACTTTTGATATCACATATTAATAAAAAGCCACACACTTCTGTTATAACATATACATTTCCTGAGGGCTTTAATATTGTGTTTTAACCTCAGGGAAGCTTAGGTATGCAAATAACTTTTAATGTATGATTTGGAAGCTACAGTCCTAAGACTAAATCAATATGTTGGAATTATAATACTTTGTATGTATGTCCATTTGTGTAACGTGGGTTTTATTTCATTGATTAATTAGAAATATTTCAAACTTCATCTTTCATGAGTAGTTTAATGGATGAGCATCAGGTCTAAACAGTCCCATTCTGAAAGAGAGCAGTTGAAGTAATGCTACAGTAGCTATCAGAGCCACAGACACTTGACTCATATTAGCATCTTTCCTTGAGGCTGGGAAATAGAAAATGAAGGACCCCCGATTTTCTCACCTGTGTAAATTTTGTTTAACAAACTTCCTTCAACTCCAGGAGAGGCAGCCCACTGGCACACATTGGTTGAATCAATGTTGCTTCCATGTCATTTCAATGAAATTACATTGAACCAACGAAGAATAGACGTTGAATTGGATGTCTGTGCCCAGTGGGAGACGTATTACTTACAATTGTCAAACAATTCTCTACGTATTTTTATTTAATTTAAAAAATTTACATTTTTACCGCTTTTTTGTGGTATTCAAATTGGTAGTTTACAGTCATGTCTCATCGCTGCAACTCCCGTATGGACTCGGGAGAGGCTAAGGTCAAGAGCCATGTGTCCTCCGAAACACAACCCAACGAAGCCGTACTGTTTCTTGACACAATGCCCGCTTAACCCGGAAGCCAGCCGCACCAATGTGTCGGAGGAAACACCGTACACCTGGTGACCACGCCCGGTCTGCCACAGGAGTCACTAGTGTGCGATGGGACAAGGACATCCCTGCATGCCAAGCCCTCCCCTAACCCGGACGACGCTGAGCCAATTGTGCGCCACCCCGTGGGTCTGAGGGCAGCTGCGACAGAGCCTGGACTCAAACCCAGAATCTCTAGTGGCACAGCTACCACTGCTATGCCTTAGACCACTGCACCACTCGGGAGGCCCATTTACCTGTTTTTATGTCATATGGAAACATCATCCAGACTGGACATGCTATGCCAGTACTGATATGATTCTGATAATGTGATTGACACAAGGTCATGGGATCAATGCAATATGGATCAATATGGATGCAATATGGAACAATGCAATATTACTATGGATTGAGTTACTATAAACATTAGTGTTCAGAGCTGGGTAATTTGTCTTGTAGATGAGAATTTCCACAACGTAACCCCAGCACCTCATTGCCTCATTCTTATTCCTCTGTTAGCTGTCTGCAGCTGTGAGGGAAGTGTTCACTGTGTAAACCATTACACCCGACAAGCACAAACAGTACCAGTCAAAAGTTTACACACCCTCTCATTCAAGGGTTTTCCCTTATTTTTTACAATTTTCTACATTGTAGAATAATAATGAAGACATCAAAACTATGAAATAACACATATGGAATCATGTAGTAAAATAAAATGTTTTATACAAATTTAAAAATATTTTATATTTCAGATTCTTGAAAGTAGCCACCCTTTGCCTTGATGACTGCTTTGCACACTCTTGGCATTCTCTCAACCAGCTTCATGAGGAATGCTTTTCCAACTGTCTTGAAGGAGTTCCCACATATGCTGAGCACTTGTTGGCTGCTTTTCCTTCACTCTGCAGTCCAACTCATCCCAAACCATCTAAATTGTGTTGAGGTCGGGTGATTGTGGAGGCCAGGTCATCTGAGGCAGCACTCAATCACTCTCTTTCTCAGTCAAATAGCCCTTACATAGCCTGGAGGTGTGATTTGGGTACTTGTCCTGTTAAAAAAACAAATGTTCGTCTCACTAAGCTCAAACCAAGCGGGATGGTGTATCGCTGAAGAATGCTGTGGTAGCCTTGCTGGTTAAGTGTGCCTTGAATTATAAATACATCACTGACAGTGTCACCAGCAAAGCACCCCCACACCATCACACCTCCTCCTCCATGCTTCACGATGGGAACCACACATGCAGAGATCATCCGTTCACCTACTCTGTGTCTCACAAAGACACCGTGGTTGGAACCAAAAAATCTCACATTTGGACTCATCAGACCAAAGGACAGATTTACGCTGGTCTAATGTCCATTGCTCATGTTTCTTGGCCCAAACAAGTCTCTTTTTCTTATTGGTGTTCTTTAGTAGTTGTTTCTTTGCAGCAATTCAACCATGAAGGCCTGAGTCACGCAGTCTCCTCTGAACAGTTGATGTTGAGATGTCTGTTACTTGAACTCTGTGAAGCATTTATTTGGGCTGCAATCTGAGGTGCAGTTAACTCTAATGAACTTATTCTCTGCAGCAGAGGTAACTCTGGGTCTTCCATTCCTGTGGTGGTCCTCATGAGAGCCAGTTTCAGCATAGCGCTTGATGGTTTTTGCGACTGCGCTTGATGGTTTTTGCGACTGCACTTGAAGAAACTTTCAAAGTTCTTGAAATGTTCCGGATTGACTGACTTTCGTGTCTTGAAGTAATGATGGACTGTCGTTTGTCTTCGCTTATTTGAGATGTTCTTGCAATAATATGGACTTGGCTTTTTACCAAATAGGGCCATCTTCTGTATACCACCCCTACCTTGTCCCAACACAACTAATTGGCTCAAATGCATTAAGAAGGAAAGAAATTCCACAAATTAACTTTTAATAAGGCACACCTGTTAATTAATTGAAATGCATTCCAGGTGACTACCTCATGAAGCTGTTTGAGAGAATGCCAAGAGTGTGCAAAGCTGTCATCAAGGCAAAGGGTGGCTACTTTGAAGAATCTAAAATATATTTTGATTTGTTTTACACATTTTTGGTTACTACATGATTCCATGTGTTATTTCATAGTTTTAATGTCTTCACTATTATTCTACAATGTAGAAAATAGTACAAATAAATTAAAACCCTGGAATGAGTAGGTGTGTCCAAACTTTTGACTGGTATTGTACCTCTATTCACATATTTGATCAAATTGAGATTAGTTTGGCCTCATTGCTTCCAACGAATTGTGTTATATCATATTCGATTTTATTAGCCTGCTGAAACTTCAGATAATTAAGGCTACATGCCAAGCATCTGGAAAAGAAGGGGAAATTAAAACACAACTTGAAACATTAAGAATTCTAATGGCAAAACTTCCCATCATCTGAATCTCTGCACCGTGGGTTTGCTTCCACTACAAGAAAATTAAATGTTGCAGGGTTATGTAAGAGTCAGATTGATTTTTTTTCTGAGGTTAAAAGACAAGTCTTGATGGAGGAGATGATATGATGCATATAGATGCCTTCCTCTTCACTCATTAATTAAGCATTCATTTAATCTAAAAATTAGCCGTAGGAATTAAAGCTCACAACACTACTTTATTTCCAATAATTTTCTTGTTTGGAATGAGATGTAAGTATGTATACTTGTCACTGGCTGTTTTAGTCCTAATCTGACAGCCAAAATGTCTTACTGGACTAAGCCCTTAGCCGTGGTTAGCATGCAAAGACACTGAGGTAGTGCAGGGGAGATAATACTTTATTTTCACATCGGGTTTACCTCTTCCATAGATCCTACCAGGCCAATCATGTCACTCTGTATGAGACCTAACACATGGCAGTCTTCACTTGATCTTTCCACAGCCAATCTGTGACATAAACAGAAAACTGAGTAGTGATGTGGATTTATCATTTGTTGGCAGGCCTTTTAGATCAAAGTTGGCACCTTACAGTTCTTACCTCAGTGGATTCTCTTCCACCTCAATGTTTCCAATAAAATAGTTGAGTTGAACTGGGCCTAGTCACGACACCACTGGCTAAAGATAGCCTAGCAGTATTACGGGGAAGAACCTACATATTTTTCAGATGTCTATTGTATGATCAGAGAGATTCAAGGCCTGGAATAAGAGCAGAGCATAAATTAGGGATGATTTCCCCTCTTCTCAATTCCTCCCCTCCAGATACAGCAGCACACAGTTCCATCATGAAGGGCAACTGTGAATAATACATTAAATTCATTGCAATAACTTCACCACTCTCTCCCTCCCCCTTTCTCACTCCCTCCCCATCTCTACTTCTCATTTTCCTCAATCTTTCCTTACTGAAGTGCAAAAAACACACCATATGGTCCTAAAACAAGGTCATTGAAAAGAACACTCATGATAGTCCAACGAATAAGAGCCAAACATATCTGATATCGTTCCACTTTATGATACAAGTATCAAACTTGGGAAACTAATACCAGATACCTTAAGGAACATTTTAAATGTTGGAGGCAGTCTGGGAAGCATGTCAGTCAGCCAGGGTAGACATTTTGATAACATGGCTGCCATACAGATTTTCCGTTAAAAGCAAAATAGGGTACAATCATCATTCCAAACAATAACAAAATGACTTTGTAAGGTTACCTACTCACTAAATAAACCCCACAGATAATATAGACAATAAGTCTGATCATAAAATATTCTTAAGACCTTCATGGGGTCATACTGAGGTCATTTTGACCAGAGTCCAGCAGCTATGGGAAAACATTGTGGACTGTGATAGAGCCTCCAAATTTCACACACAGCTGATGCATGTCTAAAGACGTATTTAAACTTTTGTCCTGTAAACTTTTAGTAAAAAAGTGAGAAAATACATTCCACGTTACTGTTTCTTGTAACGTCTTCATTACTAGTTCCAATAGTTTACATGCAATGTGGGTGTTCCTTGAAGTCTACTGATTGCAATGATATATAATATGATATTTTGTTTTGTCAATTTGAAGAAAAATAGCAGGATACCTGCCCTGTACACGTCACTTCAGGTAAAATCCCATAAAATCCCATAGGAATGTATTATGTTCAGCCAAGAGACAAGTAACCAATTTTAACAAAATACTTTTATGATGATATGTATATACATCCACAATAACATCTGTAAGGGAACACCCCCCTGAAATGGACAAAAATGAATGGGAAGTCATTGGCACTGGACAAACCATATAGACGGTGTCCAATACCACTCAATTCGGCGTCGTTTCGTTCAAAGTTGATTGCAAATGCCATATGGCAAATGCCAGGTGTAACATTTTAAAAATCCAACAGGTGGCGAGTGCGCTCCACCGTGGTTTTTCATATTGCAAATGCAACACAAGTCAACATCCAAAAGCAAAATTTTGAAAAAGTGAGAAAAAAAATCCAAAACCTAGGAACCCCTTAAAAAAGTGCTTTCTGGACCGTTTTTCATTTCTTTTTGGATTTATTTGTCAATTACACATGTGTAAGAACTGTATGAATATACTTTTGTCCAATTTTTTTTATTTATTTTTTTAAACTTGTGCATAAGGCATATGTTTTGTCCATTAGCAATATGATTTCATAGGAAGTCAAAAGTCAAAGTCAGAAGTCACTTTTTTGGGGGCCAAATGCCATAAGAAATTTGACGTGCTCAAAAATCCTGCAGAAATGCAAAATTGACTGGCCTGATGAACTCGGGATGGCCGGGCAGGGATAGTTGTTCCTTTCCATCACTCGTTGTGTTGATTTCATCATGTCCATTTGGTGATGTTTTTTCACTGTTGAATCATATTGCAAGTGCACGTTCATTTGCAATATGTTTCAATGGGCATTTACCATCACAAATTTGTCATGCTCAAAAATCCTGCAGAAATGCAAAATTGACTGGCCTGATGAACACAGGATGGCTGGGCAGTGATTCTGGTTCCCCTCCATCGCTCATTAGGGTTGATTTCAGAATGTCACTTTGGTGATGGTACCTCACTATTTAAACATATTGCAAATGGACAATAGTCACCAGCAAGTCACCGTCCATCAGTCAATTAGATATTATTCTGACACCAAACTGATACAAACTGTCACCAAAACCACTTTTTCCAACTCGTTTAGTAGCCAACTATCACATACTTTAGAGCTGGCTCAAAATTCACAACGCCTTCTGTTCAAACCATAATAAAAACGTAAAACACATAGTTACGTTCAAGCTGTGGGTCCAGTTCTGATGTTATGTGTAGGCCTAGCTGAGGCGACCCCGAATCCCATGTTCCGGCTCGATAGGTCATTTGGTGCCCGAGCAAGACCCTAATTGGTGCTGAAAATCCACTTTTTTCCATGCCTTGCTACGGGGTCCTTGAATGAGCTATCGGACAGAAACATTAGGGTCTGTCTATATGGGCCGAGCTGGTCGCAATGCACCTAGTCTTGCGACTCTGGGACATTTCTAAATGTTGTCATTTTCATGATGCAAAAATGAATTGAAGTTATTGCAAATGTACAAGGCTGTTTCTTGGTCCGAGAACCTTCTAGAGCCACGTAACTCACCACGCACTATCGACCTGAGGTCTAGAACAGGTTTCTAAAGTTTCGGAACTCTAGTTCTGACGGTTCTTTAATAGTTCCAACAAGGTTAATTAACGCAGGCAGTGTATGTCTCTATGCACCCCAATGCGTCCCTCCTTCCAGGCTGTGTGTGTGTGTGATTTAGTTTTTCTTTAAAAATTTATGGAAGAAATCACTGATTTTGGAAAGATCTGACTTTTTTAACCCTTCGAAACAGCCCTTTGACACCAATTATGGCACTTCCGGTGCCAATCCTGAGTTTTAAGTATTTACGTTAAGAACTGACTGATTTACACAGGGTTGAATGCACTATTTCTATCAAACTGCAGGTAGGGTATGGATATGCACTTTTAGGGTGATTTTAACCACTTCCGGTTGGTCCAGGAAGCTTAGGATCAACACACGTAGACCTCATAGTAGCCTGATGGATTGTCATCGAAGACAGGTTCATACGGCATTCATAACCCACATAGGCTTCAGGTTGAATTCAGGGGTGCAGGCAATGTATTCCTATGGGGAGAGAAGTCAATGCAAACTGTTTGATGTAAACACCTTCTTTTAACTGTTAAGGGTTAATGCCACACGGTCAAGGTTAGGCTTGCACGGATCGGGAGGACCTCAGGAACGTACCTGAGGTCGAATTGTGCTTCTCACCCTAACGGTTCTCTCACTGTCACCCAAAAGCAAATGACGTTGAGGGGCAGGCTTCATTTTGGGCCTACTTTTTTTCACGGTCGCTGCACTCAGAGCGAGTTACGGTCCAGCAGGGCGTCTCGTTGAACTCGACACAGGCTAGAGAATATGGAAATCCCATTGCAGGCTCTGTGTGTCTTTAAGCACGACACTTTGTCACTCCATCCTTGCTGTGTGTGTGTGTGTGTGTGTGTGTGTGTGTGTGTGTGTGTGTGTGTGTGTGTGTGTGTGTGTGTGTGTGTGTGTGTGTGTGTGTGTGTGTGAGAGCTTTTCTTTGACATCTGTTGGAGAAATGACTGACTTACTGTTCATGGGGGGTTGCCTAATCACACATATGAAGTTTTGAAAAGATCCGACTTTTTTAACCCTTGGAAACAGCACCTATGACACCATTTTAAGGCTTTTCCGGTTTACACAGGAAGCTGAAAGTGAACACATATCCTCCTTGGGGTAGGCAATTATATAATTCTGAGTTTTAAGACTTTATGTTAAGAACTGACTTATTTACGGAGGGTTTAGTGAGTGTGTGTTATTTCAGAATATCACAGAAAATCACAGAAATCTCGCAGAGCTCCGAAGCACACTTTAAAAAGATTTGTATGAACACGCTGCAACTGGATCTGTAACTGTTTTTTTAAAACTATTTTTGAACATCACCAATTTGACATTGTACGATTTCTCTTAAATGACGATAGATAAATGGCTGGTTCTTTTTTTATTGACACCGGAGGCTCCTTGACTTTGACGTGAAGCAGAAAAATTATTGCTCTATTTTCATTTTGGACCTTTAATCCCAGAAAAATGGCCATAACTCAAAAACCGTTGAGGCCTAGACGCCATCTTGTTCGGGGCCAACTGCCCATTATGCCAAACCTACGCTCACCAAGTTTTGTCTGCGAAGTCTTTTCCGTTTTGGAGATAAGGCCACGTCGTGATTCGTGATGTTTTGTACATTTGCAATATGATACCATTCGCCCTCTTGTGGGATTTATCGGGACAGCGGAAAAATGACCAAAATTTGATTATTTTATAAAACGGAAACCGAATGTCCGAGAGAGTTCGTGACTTCCCGGTAGATCCGGCCCTGCCGCACGGCCCGACGCCGTCTGCAAATTTTTCAAACGTTTTCGGACGTCTGGTAAGGGACTGTACATTTGCAATATGGACTTTCTCACTAACCATATGGCGATTGTCAAAATGTTCCCTTAAGGTATGCTAATGACATGTATGTGACCAATAACATTTGATTTGATGAGACCTTTCAGCCTTTACACAAAGCAAGTAAAAGTCTAAACAAAGATGTCAAGCAATAGTGACATTGAGATTTAACCTATTATACTCAGTGGTGTACTGCTATTTTTTGAGATGCCCGAAAATGATGTCATGAATTCTCAATCAACGTTTGCACACTAGCCTGTTGAATAATATTATTTTATGTGCATAAAACGCATCATCCAAATGCAATGTCTGCCCATGCTTAAACACCAAATTAGGCCTACCTAATTTCAAAATAGTGCCAATTGCAAATTACAATTATTCTCGTTTTATGAAACGTCCAAGCTGCATCTGAATGCCAATCATAACCATTTGATCTCACTCAGTTTCATGAGAATATGCATTTAGATCTTCTTGAGTGATGTGAGTAATGTGAGTTATGTCTCTACTTTGTTGAAGAACCACACACAAATCCAACTTTACCATGTCCAACCACAAGTCCTCAATAAATATGTGAACTTTGACACTGTCTCTGTTATCTTCTTACTCTCTGACTGGAGAAAAGTACCCCTGGTGACATTTATCCAACCAGTTACCTAGCTTGGGTTTCTTAACCTATGCTTAAAATGCTTCTTAACCTATGCTTAAAAACCTCAATATGAACCTTATTAAGGTCTTAAGAGTACTTTATGGTCAGAATTGTCTATATTGTCTGTGGGTTTTTTTAGTGGGTAGATAACATTACAAACTCTTTTTTTATTGTTTGGAATGATTTTACCCAATTTTCGTCTAACAGGAAATTTGGATGACCTGGTTGACTGGGAGGCTTCCTAGGCTGCCTCCAATCTTTAAAATGTTCCTTAAGGTACCTAGTATTAGTGTACCAAGTTTGATGCTTGTATCATAAACTGGAACAATTATTTCATCTATCTGCTGGACAATATCAGCACATTGGCTAAATTTCACACATTACGCCCCTGCTCCACACCTCATCTCACATTGGTTTGGTATGTTCTCCATTTCATTTAGAATAACTCACTTATAGTGTATGAATCATACATTAAAACCTAATTAGGTGCTGTTTAAACAGCTGCCACATCTATAGCTCCTAAATGTTAGCATAACCTAGGTTACTGTTCTGTCTTTCACACTTTGAGACAAGAGATGACCCAGGTGTATGTCTCTCTCTGGGATCGCAGCTGGACCCTACTCCCTCTTCTGGCCAAAGAAACTCACTACAAGACCCTAAAACAAAACACACACACACACAAAACTACCCAGCTAGTGTTTACTGAGCCAAGGGATGGTTGAGGTTGTGTTTTCTATTAAGTCCAATCAGGCGAAAATGTGCTGAATCGCAGTAAAAAACATTTTCTTTTAAGTGTATTCTCTCCTGTGAATTACTGTGACAGCAGCTGACTTGTGGTCGAGTGTTCTTAAGTTGTCTCTATGGTGCCTCGGCAGGAAGGACGTCCCTGTACTGTATTATTTTAAGCAGAGTAAACCTAAACAGACCATCACAATTCCAGGACCGTTCACCATAATGAAGGAGCCAGACCACAGCTTTTGAAATGTTTTGACATTTAAGCCGCGACACACTTCCTTGGCGGGAGGTGAGGATGAACATTGGAGTATAGAAGTGCTGGCTAATTTGCTTTGAAAACAGAGCCCAGTTTGGGGAGGTGCAAGAACCCTTCTAATGGGAGCCCCGCAGATGCCAGCTATTACACTCCAGGACCTCCCGCGAAGCAAACGAGACAGAGGCTCATTCTCCCTCCACAGCTCAGCGGCCCCAGCTGCCACCGCCATAGATGCTCTACTTAAAGTGACACACACACCAAAGCTAATGGGCCCCGCAGGCTTACACATTCATGAAGGGCATTGTTACACAAACATACTTACATATGCTCTACAGTATAGATTACAACACCACACAGACATAGATACATACTGTACATAAATAATACAGTAAATGGCAACTAGCCTACATAAAGGATACCATAAGCACTACATTGGAAACACATGGGAGGTTCACACACTGGGAACTCATGGAGTCTGGCTTAAGCCTTTCCCCGTCAGCAGGGCACATGGTACAGTATGTGTGTGTGTGTGTGTGTGTGTGTGTGTGTGTGTGTGTGTGTGTGTGTGTGTGTGTGTGTGTGATTCCCTCCTGCTTTCTGGCTGGCCTGGGACCTCAGCCGGGGAAACTGCTCAGCCAACCTTTCAGGACTCAGTCCCTGGGATCCGGCTCAGAGACACATGCTCATACAAGGTCAACACTCACTGCCTCTGTGCCGCGCTCTCTCACCCTCACCCCGCCCTGACTGGACCTTATGTGTCAGGCTCCCTCTCTGCCTTCCATCATACATTCCAAATGAAGACCATGAGCATGGTTGCTGTTAGGTTTGACATTATCAAACAGGATATCATTTAGAATAAATTAGTGGTTCAAGTTGTGGTACAGTAGTAGTGCAGTAGTAGAGGTATTAGTTTTACTAGTGCCAGTGCTAGGAGAGGTAGCTAGTACTTTTGTGTATACATGTTCTGTGTGATTTTGTCTCAGATTTGTGCCACATCTCCAAGGACATAAACCACTTTAGAGGAGGTGGTGAAATATTTTATATCTAAGCTATCACAGAGGGCAGGTGGAACTGATTGAAAAGAAATTATGAAACACCGTCTGCAGTGCTTCAGTCACAACATTTCCCAATAGATTGAATACAGGGTATCAGATCTGGACCAAAATAAATCACTTTCATCTCCCGGCCAGGACTCAAAGATAATTAAATAATGCTTTTAAATTAACCTCGGTTCCCCCCGTTTGAGTCACGATGTTGTGTTGTTGTGGTGGAGGTGGTGGCCAGTAAACTCCAAGTCTGAGCAGGCCTAACCATGTCTCATGATGAGATACCCTGCAGGCTCACACAATTAAGCCCACACCTCTTTCTGAAGGAGCAGGGATGGTAATTGTTGGAGCCATTTGACAGCCATCCTAATGAGATAACGAGAGACGGTGAGCAAATTAAAGCGCCACCCGTGATAGGAAGGGACAGACAAGGGAATGAACAGAGAGCAAGCTGCTGGGCATGTTTACCTCTGGGCGAGGAAGAGAGAGGCACGGGCTGCAAGACCCAGAACATGTGGAGATGATGTTTAGAGTTAGGTCCAGGATTGTGATTTCGTGGCCAAGAACCCCCTTTGTTCCGCTACAGTTCATGTCAAGCCTAACGTCAGATTATTCTATTGCATATCACATTTACTCACAGTGTATATTCAAATGTGGACTGATATACTACTGTGCTATGACCACTCACAATTAAAGAGTCATCCCAAATAACATGCTTATGACCTAAATGTGTTCTGGGCCAATGGCCAGCTCCACTGACAACATTGAGAGTTTAAGAGATCAGACTTTAGTTGACCAGGTGCTTGGAGCTCTCTTCTCTAAATAAGACTGTTAAGTAAAAGACTGGGCCAGGGGGCAGTCATTTTTGAAACGCGGCTACTACAGATGGAGCAGAGATGTTTTTTTCTTCCCATTTCATTTTGCCCTAAAACTCTTAGCGATGTAAAGGGGTGACATGGTGAAATGGTCCTGAAGTGAACTAGAACTCGCTGTACATTCACACTAAAACACAGATGGTGCTCTATGACCAAGGGACAACGACTGCCCTCTCTCATTGAAGCCACCGAAGTTCAAGGTCGACTGCTTTTGCAGAAAACAAAATAGAAATCAAAACTGGATGGTGTTCAGAGATAGATGGGTTGAGTGGAGCTGAAGGAAGGGACTAAAAACTAACAAAAAAAACTATTGTAAAACATAAAATGTATATAGTATGAAGAAGCTGGTAGTAGAAGCATAAGTGGTGTTGTCCATTAGTTTACTCCAATTCGGGGAGGGATGGTCAGTTTAGGGGAAATAATAAAGGAAATATATATTTAATATATACATATATTTTATGCATTTACTAAAAATATATATATGGGGATTGGAAATTAGCAGACAATATCATTGATGGCAGCCACAATCTATCTGCAATATTAAAGCTAATCTAACACCTAAAAAAATATAAAGAAAACAGGATGCCCCATTATAGTGAATGGAAATATTGCAATCTTCATGTAAGTACAAAAAACATTTAGAAGAAAATCATGGTACCATTAATACTCAACGTATGTCCTTGAATTGTTTTTTTTTTAATCACACACAGAAGAAGTGATAAGGATAGGATAATTTAGTTGCTAGTAGATTCCTGCAGTATACCGGTTGGCCTTCAATTTGAGTTACGCATGAAAGGGTGCAGCACTGAGCTAGCCTGCAATGTAACTTCCAGGAGTAGTTCAAACTCTGCACGTTACAATATTTTCTCCATGAGACGCCATCTTAACCGACTTAATTTGTCTTCCATGCACTATTGAGTCTTGAATGGTGTCACGTGACGGATGGTTTTGTCCATTCATATATAAAATTGTCTCTGACCAACAGCTATAGCAAAAGCTGGTCAGGTCTTTAGGTTTTAGTTTGTGTATCATCACTTCACCATTGAAATATTATTCATTTCAAAGTGCAGTTCACATTTTAATGACTCCAGTTCAAGGTCCAAGACATTTGTATCATAAAGACTTGAAAAGCATGAAAGTCAACAGAAACATGCTGCCAATATAATTATCCTAAGAATGTCCTTTACCCTGCACTAACCAACAAGGGAATTTGACAGAGATTAGACAGAGAATTAAGAAATATGTCAAATATGTAAGAAATAAATGTCTGTGCGCATATTACTCCATTCACCCAGAGATGAGACATACAATTATGACAATGTGAAAAAAGTATGATATATCCCCTTTGCCAGGAGTAGAGGCGATGGCCTTCCTACTACCGAGTCAGTCAGCCATTTTCTCATATCTTTCCCCTCCTCTGCTAACGTCCACTCACACAGCACAGGCCAAAACTACCGCAATCCATATTGATGGCTCGGCCAGGGCAGCAAATTCCTTGTTTCAGATTTCATCCTCGAACAGAAGCGAGATGGTGTATTACTTTAATCATAAAAATGTATATTCCGATAATTCAAAGAGGTTTCCAAAGCCTGATCCCACTTTTCCCCGGTGAGGAATAATGATGCTATTCGATCCCAGTCTCCCCCCCGTAGCCGAGGATTCTGTCAATAACACCAACCGGCCCTCACATTTATGGACACCAGCGGGAACTTAATATCATTAGCATATCTGTAGGGTTGCGGCTGATGCATTGTGTCCAATATTGCTGATTAGAGTCCCTGTCAGTCCAGCTCTGATCAAAGCACTCATAATGATTTATTATGGCCACCATATTCTTCATGGAGATGGATGCAGCACTCCTGGTATTTTAATTTATCCTCATTCCCCTCTGAGGCTGACCCACATATTAATAACCAGCAGTGAGAAACAGAGGAAGGAGGGAAGTGGAAAATAAAGAGAGAGAAGAGATGAAGCATGGTTAAGAAAGATAAATAATATTTTATAACCACTCCACATCAACTGACAAAGGGGGTGGTGTGCTAAAAATGAAACAATCATTTTTTCCTTATTCCTATTCATGCATATATGTGCATTTTTCATTCCTATTTCGATCTCCCAGGTGCACTTTTCGCCCTCTTTGCTCAGATGATATAACAAACAGTATATCAGTACTGTTGTGTTTTCAATAAGTGCTTTATTTTCTACCCCGAACAGAGATTGGATCTCATTGTTCATCATCTGGTGTTTTCACTGGTATTACAATCTCCAGTGACAACAGGCAGGTAAACAGTTTAGTGCTCCAATACAATAAAAGAGGTCTCCAGCCTACCACAGTCAAACTTCACTAATGTAAAAATGAATGACAATTTAAAGGGAAGATACATCATGTACTTAAAAAAAATGTAATTAAGCACCAAGGTGTTTTGGGACTAAATTAAAAACATTGGTTGACATCTGAAGTCGCAAGTATCACATATATGTACAGTGCCTTCAGGAAGTATTCACACCCCTTGACTTATTCTACATTTTGTTGTGTTACAAAGTGGGATTCAAATTGATTTAATTGTCATTTTTTGTCAAAGTAATATGTAATGTCAAAGTAAGTGAATAAACACTCACATCTTGATTAGATTATTCAACTCCCTGAATCAATCCATGTTAGAATCACCTTTGGCAGTGATTACAGCTGTCAGTGTTTCTGGGTAAGTCTTCAATACCTTGCCATACCTGGATTGTGCAACATTTACCCATATTTATTTTCCAATTTCTTCAAGCTCTGTCAAATTGGTTGTTGACCATTGCTAGACAACCATTTTCAGGTCTTGCCATAGATTTTCAAGTAGATTTAGGTTAAAACTGTCCACTCAGGAACATTCATTGTCTTCTTGGTAAGCAACTCCAGTGTATATTTGGCCTTGTATTTTAGGTTATAGTCCTGCTGAAAGGTCAATTATTCTCCCAATGTCTGGTGTAAAGCAAACAACCAGGTTTTCCCCTAGGATTTTGCCTGTGCTTGAAAAACTCCCCAGTCCTTAACGATTACAAGCATACACTTAACATGATGCAGCCACCACTATGCTTGAAAATATGGAGAGTGGTACTCAGTAATGAGTTTTGCCCCAAACATAATACTTTGTATTCACGACAAAAAGTGTCACAATTTGTCACAATTTTTGCAGTATTACAATAGCTCCTTTTTACAAACAGGATGCATGTTATGGAATATTTTTAGTCTGTAAAGGCTTCTTTCTTTTCACTCTATCAATTAGGTTAGTATTGTGGAGTAACTGCAATGTTGTTGATCCATCCTCAGTTTTCTCCTATCACAGCCATTCAACTCTATAACTGTTTTAAAGTCACCATTGCTCTCATGGTGAAATATCTGAGCGGTTTCCTTCCTCTTCGGCAACAGAGTTAGGAGAAATACCTGTATCTTTGTAGTGACTGGGTGTATTGATACACCATCCAAAGTGTAATTAATAACTTTAGCAGACTCAAACGGATATTTAATGTCTGCTTTTTTTTAAATTTTCACCCATCTTCCAATAGGTGCCCTGCTTTGTGAGACATGGAAAACCTCCCAGGTCTTTGCGGTTGAACCTGTGTTTGAAATTCGCTGCTCGACTGAGGGACCTTTGTAACGGCGTTCCTCGTTTGTTGAATGAGAGTCGGACCGAAATGCAGCGTGTTGGTTACTTATGTTTTAATGAAACAATCGTGGTACATGAAATAACTGAATATAAATACAAAAACAACAAAACGGAACGTGAAACCTAATTACAGCCTATCTGGTGAAACTACACAGAGACAGGAACAATCACCCACAAAATACACAGCGAAACCCAGGCTACCTAAATACGGTTCCCAATCAGAGACAACGAGAATCACCTGACTCTGATTGAGAATCGCCTCAGGCAGCCAAGCCTAAACAACACCCCTACTCAGCCGTAATGCCAATAATACAAAAACCCCAATACGAAATACAACAACATAAACCCATGTCACACCCTGGCCTGACCAAAATTATAACGAAAACACAAAATACAATGACCAAGGTGTGACAACCTTACAGATAATTGTATGTGTTAAGAACTAAACTCATCAAAAAAAGAAATGTCCTCTCACTGTCAACTGCATTATTTTCAGCAAACTTAACATGTGTAAATATTTGTATGAACATACAAATATTCAACAACTGAGACATAAACTGAACAAGTTCCACAGACATGTGACTAACAGAAATTGAATAATGTGTCCCTGAACAAAGGGGGGGTCAACAACAAAAGTAACAGTCAGTATCTGGTGTGGCTACCAGCTGCATTATGTACTGCAGTGCATCTCCTCCTCATGGATTGCACCAGATTTGCCAGTTATTGCTGTGAGATGTTACCCCACACTTTCACCAATGCACCTGCAAGCTCCCAGACATTTCTGGGGGGAATGGCCCTAGCCCTCACACTCCGATCCAACAGGTCCCAGACATGCTCAATGGGATTGAGATCCGGGCTCTTCGCTTCATTTTTTATTAATTTGTTTAAAAAAATGTAAAACATAATTCCACTTTTACATTACAGGATATTATTGTGTGTTGGCCAGTGACAAACAAATCTAACAACACAGTGTGGAAAATGTCAAGGGGTGTGAATAGTTTCTGAAGACACTAACTGTTTTTGATACCCAATTATAAACTTGGTGGTTCAAGCCCTAAATGACGGTTGGCTGAAGGCTGTGGTATTTCAGACCGTATTCCATAGGTATGACAAAACATTTATTTTTACTGTTCTAATTACATTGGTAACAAGTTTATAATAGCAATAAGGCACCTCGGGGGTTTGTGATATTTGGCCAATATACCACGGCTAAGGGCCGTGTCTCCTTGCACTCCGCGTTGCGTCGTGCGTAAGAACAGCCCTTAGTCAAATACCATACCACCTCAAGCCTTATTGACTAAGTATAAAACATCTTGAATCAACTTGCTGGCCTGTAACCATGTCATGCAATTGAAATTACCAGTAAAAATTCTGTAGGTTATCCAAAACAGACTGGACATTCAGTCATCTCGTAAGACTATGAGATAACTAAAGCAATAGTTGTTGCCAAGTTCACAAACTTTTACTCCTTTACACGCGAATTCCACAAAATGTGAGACACGTGCTTTCATGGACACAGATTAACGAGCTATTTCACAGCTAGTTTCTCAGCCCATTTTAACATTCTGGAGATAAAACAAAATCATCAAAAAGATGATGTCCAATATTCTTTGACAGTAGGGGTTCTCAATTTATGAGTCACTTCCCTGGACCGCCTCCCAGGTTGAGTAATTGATATGCCATTCAAAGAAGGGATCTTAATGTCAGCACCGAGGCAGGGATGAACCTCATTAAGAGATAGGAGGAATTGGCATAGGAGGAAGCGGAATTCTAAGAAAAAACAAAGGACAGTCCATTATTGTCCCCCCACAGTTCAAAAGATGAAAAGTAGCAATAAAGTCCTATGTCACAAAGATAACGTACAAAACTGGCTCAAAATACCAGCAGCAGTTAATTCAAGATATAGGGAGCTGGTTGGTTGGTTAGCCCTTGTATTTATGTCTATGAAGGGCAGCTGATTTTCTTTATCATTCTGATATGGATACCATCAAATAGTATATTATCATATTGATATGGAGATCATCAAATAGTATTTTATCATATTGATATGGATACCATCATATAGTATATTATCATATTGATATGGATACCATCAAATAGTATATTATCATACTGATATGGATACCATGAAAGCTTTCCATTGTTCTGTGAGGGATGCCTACTAAGCTACTCTGTGAATGAGGATTGTCTAATTGCTTTGTCAGAGTGATACTACCACTGATACGTACCGTGTAGCTCAGTTTGTAGAGCAAGGCGGCCATGTTTATGGGTTTGATTTCCACGGGGGACCAATACGAAAAAAAGTATTAAAATGTATGCACTCACTACTGTAAGTGGCTCTGGATAAGAGCGTCTGCTAAATGACTCAAATGTAAATGTAAAATAATAGGGTTAGGGTATTCCTACACCTTGGCTAGGTAGCAGTAACTCTGATCCACTCCAATCAGCTATGGTACAAGGCTGCAGTTGTAAATGTCATCCCCATCATATCTGAGACCCCAATCCCCACAGCGATTGTCTCTCTGCCTTTAAAAATAGTACTTAATGAATATGAAAATGTCTCTTGCTCATCCATATTGATTGGCTTCTTCTTTAAATCCATCGCGGTCGGAGTCAGATTTGTTTTACCAATTTTGCGTTAGATCACTTATTACCCCAATTAACGTTGCTGTGGCTCACAGCTCACACCTGTTCTGATCAGGGATAACCACTTGGCTAAGTGTGCTGTTATCCCCTGGTCCTAGAGAGACACTGAACCACAACCTCTCAGCATTATTAGCTTTTGAGTGAAAATCTTAATGGGCATATCCAGAGTTAATGTAGGGTTACCCCGAGCCATGTGTTCTACGAAATTGGAGAAGGTGCACGTCAGCCTTCATCTTGTTGTTAATCTATTTGGAGAAACTCTGCATTACCTTAGACCACTGGCATCCTTTAGCTTAAATGAACTGCGGTGTGAAGGCACTGCTGCTGGTGTAACTGGCAACAAATTATTGAAACTTCAGCTCATTGTAAGAAGCTCCCTTTGTGATTTCATTTCAGCAAAGCCATGGTCCCTCCATCCTCCCCTCCTCCCCCACGCCAGCCCCTTATCTTCAATATGTTTGGGGACAGCTTGTCTGGTAGCATTTAGCATGCTGATTTTGCATGGTGATATCAATGAAACCTTTTATTGTGACCCACCATCCAGCTTCCTGGACTTCATTTCCATTGAATATGATTAGGGCTTCTGTCACTCAGAGCCACAAAAGATGCCAGAGAGCCAATTTAGCCGTACGGAGCCCGGCTCCTTGTTTCTCTGCAGACAAAAGCGTTTGTCTCTTTGATAAGGGCCTATGTGCTAAACAGGTCTGAAATGAATTCTTAATTTCTTGTCCGTGTGTTTTTTTCTAGGTTTGAGTGAAATGTCACATGGCGTGGTGGAGTACACAGGCACACACCACCACCCTCCGCCGCCTAATTGGACAGGGTCCCTGACGAGTTGACCAATAAAACCCGGTTGATTTTCCTTTTGCTGGACTTTTAATGATACGAGGAAGCAACTAGACAAATGTCATCACAAAGGGATTCAGCAGAGGAAAATGCCAATTTCAAGACAATGGGTGGTTCTAAACAGCTACAGTAAAAGCTACAGTGTGGTGTCTCGTCTTTGAATTAATTTCCCTGACCATGACATTGAGGAATCTCATTAATTTATATAATTAAGGATCTCTAAAAGGGGACTCACAATAAAATGTTGACAGAAATAAATAAAAGCACCTAATTAATTAAGTAATGAACTATGTTTCCAAGGTCAACAACACTCCAGTCAGTGTATGCAGGCTTTTGCTAGATTCTGTGTGAGTACCAGAAGACTTGTACTGGTGCCATAGTAGCCAATCTACTTCTCCCCCATCATGGACTACAGGAAGAGTCACTCTCCTCTCCTCTCCCCTGTTGGGTTGGCAGTGCTGAGCAGAGCACGCCTTTCCTGAATGGACATGTAAAACTGATTAATGCTGGGCCAGTGTAAACCCAGATTACAGCTCCAGCTTAGGGTGCCTGTTATACAGCCTAACCCAATTAAAGCATCCTATTACATCCAGCATCCAGAGAAATTCACATGCCTCTCCTCTCCACCACGGAGTCTAACCACATCACCATAAACATGAAAAAGGATACTTCAAAGTGGTAATAAATTCAAGGATGACAGTTCTTTCCATATGTTATCCCTTGAAATGTATACTCTCTATGCTCAGGATGAGTGTTTGATTTGATATCAAGGGGTGGAAAATATTTATAGTGTGATTATCTGACACAAGGATAAGCTGTGCAGTAAAGGAGGATACATCATGGAATAATATACAGTTATGAGTGAGAGAGTGTGGTCTGTAGTCAACCACAATCAATTAAGCATGAACAAGTGTGGCCTCGCAGTGAACCTCAGAATGCATTGTGCTACAGTATATGAGTGTTCTAGTTTCTCAAGTGTCTGACTTTCAGCGGTAATGAAAATGAGTTTAAAATAGCTGCCCTACTTTCCGTTAAATAACTTGAACCTTTTAAATAACTTGGATCTTCAACTGCTATATTTCTGCTAAATGTGCTATATGAATGGATGTCTTTGACTATGGTAGGGTAAAGTTAGGCTAAATGTTGTTTGGTAAAGGAAATTGGTGATATGTTGACTTATGACCCCTAAATGACCCTCTCAATCCTCATCCCTATCACCAACGGATGTATTCAGGATATTTGAATTCATCAATGCATCTGGTCCTAGTAATTAGCCCATTTAATAATGTTCTTTGAAAATGAGCAAACAGAGGCAAGTCTAACATCAATCCAACCCAGAATGCCAAGTCAAACATAATGACATTGATAATGTAGTGCTTATCACTGCGATCATTAAGCATCAACAATGTTTGAGAGATTTCCTCTTAGAGAGCTTTTTGCTGTCCATATTCTCAAGAGCTCAACAAGTCTCTCTATCCTGCAGGCAAAGCCGATAAATAACACCACCACTACTGCTCAGAGTCTCATTTAGTCAAACCTAGAATGTAAACACCAAATGAATAATTCTCTTTGAGCCTCCTCCACACCCCATAGGAGTCTCTAAGCTTTTGAAGAAAGAGATAATTTGGACTATTCCATAAACTCCAGTCATGTTTAGCTTCACGTTAAAATGGGTTCCCAACTCATTACCTGGCACCAAGACAGAGATTGAAGTGAAAGTCTGAGTACATACTGGCACTCAGGGGGATGAATATTTGCTCTTAACATGTGCTCTAGTTCAATTTAGACCCAGTGGTACATTACTGTATGTATCTCTGTACTAAACTACCTATTTTATCCTCAAATTAATCCTAAGGTTTGTAGTAGGCCAATTTCGGGCTGCAGTGTAGCTGATTTGGCAATAGCATTAATGATCACGGCCAGTACCCACCGAAAGGAGAACAAACGCTGCTCACAAATACGACCATAATACCGCACAGTGAATGTGCACAGCAGCAGGAAGAGGAAGGCCAAAAGCAGACATTGGACAAATATTAGCCAGCAGTGACACTTCCCCCACCACCACCACCACCACAACCACCTCCCGACGCCAATGCCGCATGCCGCGATGAAGCCATTCTGTTATATAAGCCGGGCAAACTCAAAGCAAATGAGCTGAGACAATTGCATAAGGGCTTTCTGCTGTGTACCAGAGATCCTGCAGCAAAAATCTGCTGGAATTCTGGCTGCTGCCCCTGTTTTAAACTAACCCATGGATAGAGAGACAGAGCCCCTAAGCATGTGAGGGGCAATGAGCCAGTTTGTCACAAAGAGAAAGTGTTGCGCAGTGCCCAGTGCTGTGATTTAAATTAATCTGCTGCTGACACACAGACGTGCGCACACACACACACAACATGAGACTCCGTAAACACCACATACTTTTGAAATGTTCAATTAAGGAGAAGTGTGGGCATTTTCCAAAGCAATCAAAACAAATCTAAAGACAAAGATATGATCTCTTTTATTGCGACTGGCTTCACCCTCGTGTTTGGGAAAATGTCAGTCTTTCGTCCTCTTTTCCCCTCCTTGCTGGCAGAAACACAGGAGCCCCTCTCTTAAGAAGACAGTCACCCACTGCCTGGGATCACATGATTCCCAAGAACTCCCGTTGCCCTAGCAACGGGACTATGATAAACGAGGCTGTCGGTGCTAAGCATTCTGCTCACACAGTTGTCCTGCATGAAGCTTTTTCCCCCTCTTTTTCTACTTCAATATGTAACTTTTTGGGCGACCTGACCAAATTCACATAGAAATGATGTTATAGATCTGTAATTCTCATTGAAGCAAGTCTAAGAAGCTGTTATATCGGGTAGATCTGTTCTATTGAGAATGTGCTACTTTTTGCATCTTTTACTTTCTTCTTTTTTTACACCAGCTCAAACAGCTGAAAATACAATATTTTTTAAGGAAAATATATTTCACAGCAGTTTAGATGGTACAATGATTCTCTACCATATACTTGCTTGTTTTGTCACAAACGGAAATCAGGCTAACTATTAGAACTTGCAACCAGCAAATGGCTGGTGATTTCTGCATAGTGCATCTTTAATTAATGATTTTCTACTTGTCTGCAGGCATTTGTGGTTATTTCCAACAGGTTTCTAATTAGAGCAACACATTTGCCATTGACCAAAAGAGGAATTAGGTTCCTATTGTTATCACTATTAGTCACACCTGTCATTCGCTAAGAGGTCTCTCTCTCTCTCTCTCTCTCTCTTCACAGGGCTAATTCTGGGCTTCCGATTTGTCCTCTCAGCTAACTTCCATTCTCCCATTTTGTCAAATGATCGGTAGAGAAAAAGCTAATATTGGTCCAGGGGTCACGAGCCAGATGGCCAGCTTATAAACAAGTCAGATCCCTTGGTGGAACTGTGCTGACACAGGTGGATGATGCTTTTTATAAGTCATAACCATCTTATAGCTATATTATAGACAATATACTGCACACAGCAATATGCAGTGCTGAAGATGGAAAATGGAGAAGCGACAGCTTTAAATGATAAGAATACATGATGTCATGTTATTCTAATATATTGCACCCACACAATATACCATTGTTGGTACAACAATATTCATGTGGTCTGACAATGGCAGACAGGCAAATGATGAGGCAATATTATACTAAACAAAAATATAAACAAAGATTTGAATGAGTTACAGTTCATATAAGGAAATTAGTCAATTGAAATAAATGAATTAGGCCCTAATCTATGGATTTCACGACTGGGAATACAGATATGCATCTGATGGTGACAGAAACCTTAAGAAAAAGGGAGGGGCGTGGATCAGAAAACCAGTCAGTATCTGGTGTGACCACCATTTGCCTCATGCAGCACAACACATCTCCTTTGCATGGAGTTGATCAGGCTATTGATTGTGGCCTGTGGAGTGTTGTCCCATGCATCTTCAATGTCTGTGCGAAGTTGCTGGATATTGGAGGGAACTGGAGCACACTGTCACACATGTCGATCCAGAGCATCCCAAACATGCTCAATGGGTGACATGTCTGGTGAGAATGCAGGCCATGGAAGAACTGGGACATTTTCAGCTTCCAAGAATTGTGTACAGATCCTTGAGATGTGGGGCCGTGCATTATCATGCTGAGACATGAGGTGATGGAGGCGGATGAACGGCACAGCAATGGGCCTCAGGGTCTCGCCACGGTATCTCTGTGCATCAAATTGCCATCGATAAAACGCAATTGTGTTCGTTGTCCATAGGTTATGCCTGCCAATACCATAACCCCACCGCCACCATGGGGCACGCTGTTCACAAAGTTGACATCAGCAAACTGCTCGTCCACATGACGCCATACTCGTGGTCTGTGGTTGTGAGGCCAGTTGGATGTACTGCCAAATTCTCTTAAACAACGTTGTAGGTGGCTTATGGTAGAGAAATTAACATTAAATGATCTGGCCACAGCTCTGGTGGAAATTCCTGCAGTCAGCATTCCAATTGCGCTCTCCCTCAAAACTTGGGACATCTGTGTCATTGTGTTGTGTGACAAAACGGCACAATTTAGAGTGGCCTTTTATTGTCCCCAGCACAAGGTGCACCTGTGTAATGATCATGCTGTTTAAATCAGCTTCTTGATATGCCACACCTTACATGTTGCATATATATTTTTGTTTTGTGTAGATCTTATATCAGGAAAAAGTGAAATATGACAAGACAAGCTCGGTAAGTCTTTGGGAGATTTGAATGCTATACCAAATTATGTGTCTCTTCAATTCTCCTATAATGTCATGAGTTTTACCCAAATTCCTCAAATTTCACTGTGTAATGCTAATAACAACATCAGGCATAATATCTTGCTTGCAGTGTGTGTCCACCACATAAAAGGTGAAACGCTAAAACAAATAATGAATAATGACTAGTTAAAATTAATGTGCAAATATCAGCAGGTGCTTCTGATTAGGGTTCATTATTCCAGGCATGTTCCACTGACAAGGCTATGTCCAATAAATGCCAGCTCAATGCAGTGACTCATTGAAGTACAACAATAGCTCACCAGAGACAAAAACAATATGCTGCTGACACTCCAACTAAAAAGTATGCTCTAAAGACCAGTATCCTTGTATCATGTAAATTCACTTTTTTATAGAATTACTCACCTTTTGTCAAGTGTTATGACTGCACCGTTATAATGCTCACAGCACAGTAAGTGCATAACCTCAATTAACATACACAGCGAGTGCCTGGAACCACATGAGCCTCTCAGACTCTCTCTCTGTGTCTCTCTCCAGAGCCTCACCTCCATCCCCTCCTACCACAGCCCAAATCCCAGGCCTAACTGGGATCTATTTAAAAACAAAAGGCAACCCCATAAAGCCTCTCCCCCCAACCTCCCACGTCTCCTATCGATTACTGGGTGTTTATAACCCGAGCGGGGAGAACAAGCGACGGATGGAAAATAAAGAGGGCCTGCTTTTAATAAACAACGTGACGAGGTAAAGTCCTGCCTTATTAATTCCTGGAGCATGGAGTGCAGTGAAGCCGGGCGGGGCTCTAAATCCCGCCAGGCCCTGGGCTGCTCAGCCCCTTAAACCCTCCTATCTGTCTTGTGTCTCTCTAGCTGTTAACGCAGGTCCTGACAGCAACAATGCACCACAAGGACCCTCTTTAAACACCTTTAAATGCATTTAGAGGATCTGCTTGGATGGACTGGAGCTGGAAAGGAACCTTCTCCAAGGGAAGTTCAGAGGAGAAGAGAGAGAACGTGTCACTCATTTCAAATAGAAACACAACTCATTGGTGGTTATGGGATCAGGTTTTATGAACGTCTGAATAGGAATTTCAATTCCGACAATGTAATACATTTTGATTTGTTATGTGTTTTAATAGGAGGCAGCAGAGCGGTGTTGGATCAGCACCTAGCGTGTAGAATTGACCTTGAAGGGAAATTAAGCAAATGCTATACGATTATGCTAGGTCATGTTTTTGACCCAGAGCTCTGTCACTCATTCCTATGGCCTTAGGGAGAGCTCAGGTGTGTGTCTGCTCACGGCTACTGATCCATGGAGAAGGGTCACAGGACAAATATGGCTGCTTGGCTAGGTGAAGGACCTGAGCGATTCAAATGCTTTCCTTATCCACCATCCTGTGAATGCACCCACCCACACGGATGCCTGCGCATACACACCCAGTGTCTGAGTGAAAGTCCTTGGCACTGTAAATTACCAGGCCCATTATGTCCCTGTCTGCCCCACCCTCCCTGCTCTTCCCCTTGGCCTAGTTGTAGCCTATACTGGTAACTAATGACACACACAAGGAGGGAGGAAAACTATATTTTTCTTTCTTCTCCCTGTCTTCCTCTCTCATCCTTTCTCTCTCTCTCTCTCTCTCTCTCTCTCTCTCTCTCTCTCTTTCTCTCTCTCTCTCACTCTCTCTCTCACTTTCTCTCTCATGCAGCAGTGAAGAGATGAGTCATGAACAACTGCCCCCTGTTCTCCCAGCACTGCTTTGCTAATTCATCCCTAATCCTGGCGACACACATGTCAACACTGCAGATCTTTAGTCTGTGCCCACCAAGGGCCTCGGACGCCACGGCCACAGCAACCACGCTGCGGATGACAGAGGGAATTACACAATGACATTTGTGACATGCCAAATTCACACAGAGCCACTGTGGCACACTGAGTGAGAAATAAGAGCGGGAGCTAGCTCTCTGTAAAGAGTATCCAATGGTTACTCAACAGCCAGTGCACATACATCTGTAAAGAGCATTGAGGAGCACTGAGACTCCCTGCTGTGACCTCAGGCATTGCAAATTGTACTTTTTTCAAGCTTTCAAGTCAGAATTATGATTCTTCGCAGTTCTCTATTGCTATTATAGAATTTACAAGAATAATTAGAGCATTTGATTGTATTATAATAGGTCACGTGTCCTTGTCCTTCGCCCATGCCTCATCCGTAATGCTCAGGGGTGTTGTGTACAATTGTGTAAACTGTAGTATTGTGCTGCAGAGCAGGTTAACGCTGGGTTGTTAACTCATCTGCTGTCTCCATTCATCAACACAATGAGTCAATAACATTAATTGCAGCACGCAACTAGTGCATGATGGGATGGCAAGTGACGGGTCATAAACTGCAAATCTGTTTATTTCTCTCTCTTCCTTCTGCACAACAATAACACAGAGATGCCTGAGGGCACGGATTATCATATTGGTGGGCAGTCGGCCATGTATGTGTAAAACTGTTGAAGCATCTCCGGAACAATCAGCCAAAGTCCCTGAACTCGCCCTCCCTATCGTGTTTCATGGCCGTCGGGCTACATCTGATAACTCATGGTTGGAAAGATTTCCCCCTTTAAAGGGCTGGTCTCCTAAACAAGAACACCATGCAGGCAGGCAGAGCTCTTTATGCTGGATTCATTTAGCATATTCATTCACAAGGGGTTTTTCAAATGCTGATAAACAAGGAGGGTACAGATGGAGGGGGTTGTACTAATGGCCAAACGGACATAACTCTTCCTGGCAACACATGGAGGGTAAATGTTCCTACATGACTAGTAATGCCCTTGTATATTGAAATGATCGACATCCGGTCCCAAAAAACAGTCAGAGGTCTGCAATTCAATTAGTTCACCAAGGGCGACGTTGAAAATGCCTGCTGGAATGCTGGCCATACACAGGGCGAATGTGTTCTTTGTTATAATTCCAGAGTTAATGACGGCGTACGAGCTGTGGGTGTATTAACACAGGGGCCTATCTAATTGTACGATAATGGCAGGGCACACTAATGGCATTAAAAACACATTTGAGAAGAGGAAGGATACCTATTATAGTTGTTCTGTGGCCCTGCAGGGAGCCCGGCCATACCTGTGGGGTTAGGTCTTATTCAGAGCTGCTTTTACCTTCCACACTGCTGGGAGTACAATTCATTCCCAAATGACCATATCCCAATAAAATAGACTGTGATGCAGTTTGGAGAGGGTGGGTTATTATGAAAGGGGGGGGGGGTTCATTCTCTCAGACTGACTAGAATTCAAATGGTGGTTATAGGGTGGTGTCACAGTGAGGGTTGGATTGTCTTTCTCCTTTACAAAGCCTGGAGGCCATGAGGAGTGACTGTGCAGGTGACTATTGAACACCATGACAATAGCTAAAGGCTTCCTGTCAGAATTGAAAGGTAACATACAAATCACTAGGGGTT
Organism: Oncorhynchus masou masou; assembly: GCF_036934945.1. Taxonomy (NCBI): domain Eukaryota; kingdom Metazoa; phylum Chordata; class Actinopteri; order Salmoniformes; family Salmonidae; genus Oncorhynchus; species Oncorhynchus masou. The sequence continues at coordinate 87,253,180 of NC_088235.1, read as the reverse complement.
GAAGTTGATTGTTTAACCCATTCAGACTGCAAATGCCCCTCCATCAGTCCACCACAAAAATGTTCATAGCACACCGCGATGCCACCAATTTCCTCAATGATTCATATTTCAACAGTGTGTTTGAAACAATTTTCTTTTTTGGCTTGTTTCTGAGCCCATACAGAAAGCAAGATAAAAAAAGAGCATCTGTCCACAATGTGTACAACTTGTAACATTATTTACTGTAAGAGCTTGAAATACAATTGTGGCTATGAAAAAGAATACCATGGCATTGAAACTGTGGGTGCATACAAAGAAGGTCAGCGTGGGTTAAAAACAAAAGTGTGACTTAATGAAGATGGATACTGCTGCTTCCCTGTGGCTGAAGGCACTTTCATTAGCAGCTTGGCTTAAACACCCAGCACCTCCCCACAGGGATAGGGCTGAGCCTGGGTAGAAAACTCACACAAACACTCATGTGCTATCTCTGGGTCTATCTGAGATCACCCTGATAATATCCCCTTAAGGCGATTATCAGGGATATGTTTAGAAAGAGCCTGTTTAAGGCATCGCTGGCCCTCGGCCAAATAACCTACATAATGTGAGGGTACAGTCCATTCGCTACAAGCTTGGCACACCTGTATTTGGAGAGTTTCTCCCATTCTTCTCTGCAAATACAGGTCTGCCAAGCGTGTAACATCATAACCAAGTAGACTATAAGCTGTAATCGTTGCCAAAGGTGCTTCAATAAAGTACTGAGTAAATGGTCTGAATACTTATATAAATGTCATATTTCAGTTATTTTTCTTTTTATAAATTAGCAAGAATTTCTAAAAAAACTGTTTTAGCTTTGTCATTATGGGGTATTGTGTGTAGATTGGTGAGGGGAAAAAACGATTTAATACATTTTAGTATAAGGCTATAACGTGACAAAATGTGAAAAAGTCAAGGGGTCTGAATACTTCCCTGGATGCACTGTAAATGTCACGCCCTGACCTTAGAGATCCTTTTAATTCCCTATTTGGTCAGCTCAGGGTGTGACTAGGGTGGGCAATCCATGTTTTCTATTTCTTTGTTGGCCTGGTATAGTTCCAAATCAGAGGCAGCTGTCTGTCGTTGTCTCTGATTGGGGATCATATTTAGGCAGCCTTTTGCCACCTGTTGTTTGTGGGATCTTGTTTTTGTGTAGCTGCCTGTGAGCAGCCCAAAACATCACATTTCGTTTTCTTCTGTATTGTTTTTGGTGAGTTTCATATTTATTAAACATGTGTAACTCTAAGTATGCTGTGCCTTGGTCCATTCATTCAGACGATCGTGACAGTAAATGCACGTATTCATAAACAAATCAGCAGCTTCAAACATATGGAAGCATTGTGCCAAATTTGAGCATCTACTCTAAATGTTTATGTTTCACACATTTCTCAGAACAATCCGGTTTACATGGTGTCTTGTGAATTGCATGCAGCTACAGAACAGCAAACGTTGATTCACTGCAGTACCACCATGTGCATTTCATCGTTCATGTGGACATAATCAAGAAGCTATCAAGCACACAGATAGTGACATGACAAAACGTAACCACATTAAACTGCTAGCATGATAATTACATCAACAGGAACAGCAACCACCTTGGAGGAAAGCAGGATGTGGTATCATGAAAACAACTACAGAAGGCCAATTGATTTCCATTGCAGCTAAAAACAGCCTTGAAGATCTGTTTAAGATCCGTCATTTGAAATCATGCTGATGTACTGTACATGGGTGCATCATACTGTGTGTGTGCGTGTATGTGTACACACAACGGGTCTCACAGAACCCCAAACATACAGTATACTGTGCTAATGAAGACCGTGCTAATGAAAACTGTATCCTCCTAGTCCAATGAAACAAACTGCTCTCCAGGGACTAAATCAGTATCTTCCCAGACCCTAAGGTATATCAATAATTCAAGATGAAATCATTATTACGACAAAGTACATATTAGAAAAAGGACATTTTCAGTATACTTTTCAGTATAGTCCCCCCCCCCCCCCCCAAAAAAACCGGACACTTTCAACCCGACAAACGGGCAGCCCATTCCGTGTCACACCTCTGTCCTCAACTCCATCCCTTTGGTTCTGTCAGCTGACACATGCATGCGTTGATTATTAAAGGAGTGTTATCTCCACACTGATAGGGTAATCTAACTACAGTCATAATGCCAAAAGCTTTGTGTTTCAGCAGTTAATTCCAGGTGGATAGAGGGAGCCAGGCCTGAGAGAGCCATCAGCAATGATTTCGGTGAGTGAGGAGCGACGATCCCCAGCCGACTCGGGGGAAATCAAAAGCCCTTCATTATTTTGAGCAGATCAATCTGCAAGTAAATCCAATCCACGTAAACGATGCTGTGTACCACACAAGGGAACTGGGAGTGATGTGGAGGGATTCTCTGTGACAGGTAACATAGGAGATAAAAGAAATGTTCTCATGCAGCCATGTTGCTGTGCATAACCTGCTTTACCACAACATTGGACTGGGAGACAGATTGTGATCGCTATATTGAACTTGTTTTACGACGACATAAAATGTGTCCCTTTTTCATCACACTAAGGGTCACATTTACTAAGCTGTTGTACAAGGGCAAATGTTTAGCTGGAGCTAGCCAATTCAATACAACTATTCATGGCTCTGGAATAATAAAATAATAAATGGCTTTTATTCGCTAATTATTATTGATTTGACACCAAGTGTTGTACTAATGTTTCAGCATTACACTGTGCTGATAACAGCCTGCTGAGCTACTTTAGAAGTTATTAGGATCAAAGCGTGCCAATATGAATAATTGAAACATGACCAAACATGAATTTGTGTTAGCGCTGTTTAAAATGGAGTGCCATGAGTTGCAATGATTGTCTGCCAATAAATTGCCATGCAGCGTATTACAGTAATAACATCAAATAACAGAGCCCACTAATGACAGGAAATAAATAAAGTGTTGTACTTTCATGGTCAAGTCTAAATCTTTGGACTAAAGGGGCTGAATATGTCTTGCCTAATAAAAACTCAACAACATTGTGGACTACTTCACTTCGGAAAGGAAAGGGCATTGTGCATCATGATGGGTTTCAAACAGTTTTCCAACAAGGCCCATTTCAGACAATACATCTTCTGTAAAGGTCAAATAGAATCAGTTTAATATTCTAAGTGTTATTCTGATGTACGTTGCAAAAATGTCAGTAACTCACAATGAAGGAGAACAAATGCAACAATCTCATTATATCAAATGCTTACATGTGATTTTGCACACAATTTGACCATTATCATATGGAACAAGGAGGAGAACAAGCCTAAATTCCCACTATTGAGGCTGGACATCATTTCCCAAAACCACTCACTCAGGCTCTTGAGGACTGAGTACTCCAGCAAACAGGATTGGCACATTAAACTAGGGCTTTCAGTTATGCACATCTGTGTTGCCAGCTGCAAATTTCCATTACAATTTGCTCACAGTTTGGACAATCGGAGTGTTGGACTCCCCCCCCCCCCTCTGTTCTACTATAAAAGATTTGGTTTGGGTGGCAGAAGCACAACGATGGGAGCAAGAGCTTATCTGACCCACACCAACGCTACTATGTTAGATGACAGCATGGACTTTAGGGCAGATCCCTTAAAGGATTCCACACGGCAGCAATCCCCCAGTCAGGATTAACCATCATAACGTGTTGTTAACCCCAAAAAATAAAGTATAAACATTGTGGCTTCTTTTTTATTCAACATGATAACTCGCCTTCAGAACGATAGCCTAATCTGTTTCAGAAAATAATTCTACTGCTTTCACAGAACACAAAAAGGGGATTTGTCACCGAAGCCACAGTCTGATAGTGTCTGGGGGAAGAGAGAGATAGAGGGTCCCGTTCCTCGTCTCGGTTAGTAAGGCTTAGTGAGCACTAGCACCATCCCCCAGGTGACTCTATCCAGCAGACAACCTAACTGATCCCTTCTTGTTAAGATGGATCCAGGCACAGGGACTATTAGAGCCTATTACCCAGAAAGGTCTCTTCACAGGCTATAGCGGCACAGGGATCTAGCATGACAACCATTTATTTGTCATAGGGAATTGATGTCCACATGTCGGGTGCAGGAGGTTACACTGAGAAGCAGACCCTGAGAAGAGCACACAGGCTCATGCAACAAAGCAGATAAAGGCACAGGAAAGGTCATGTGCTGTGAAAAGCTTGTGTATCAGAGCCTAAAAAAAACAGAACAATAAATCTTGCTATAGTAGCTTAATTTACTGTAACATTTTAGAAATAGAGCAAGCTCACTGACTGGAGTGTTCTCATCATAGCAGCAATCCTGTTTCACTGGAAACAAAGGGGATGTAAATGCCTTGTCTTCTACTGTATCATTTAGCACAGAGTCATGTTTTCACACTAAAAGGGGATTTGAGACACTGTCTTGTTTAGTGAACAGCATGAAGAGAGATCTGAGCGCTGGTCTTAAAATGGGGATGGTTTCCCTGAGAGGCGGCTATATATTTAGCAGTTGTCTGAAGTCCTCTCTGTTGCAGTTGAATGAGAATAAGCGGTCGCAAGGCAGGCCAAGGGACATACAGGCAGTGCAAACACACAACTGTGCCCCTACCCACCCAGAACCTAGACAGACCGCCCAATGGGTCTGTGGTCAGAGCTCTCTCTCTCTCTCTCTCTCTCTCTCTGAATTAGCTCATATTTAGCTGTTAATACAACTCTATTTTTGGCATTGGAAATTACATTTTAGACCAAGACATTTTCAAACAACCTATTAATGCATTGGAGACACCACTATGTCATACAAGTACAGAATGACTCTTCTGGCTGCAGAACAGAAGAACAGAGAGGGTGACGTGGTTGAGTGTAAACAAGAGTGGTGACTGTGCACTGGGATGAGAGGGAAGGAGGGATGAGATGATTGGCAGGAATGCAATGCTTGCTTGCTTGCTAATACAATGGGTTATTAAAAAAACAATATCCTCGACGGCCCGTAAGGAATGAGTGACCGTTGGGTGGCTGGCTAGCAGAACATTACAAAAAAGCAGCAATCAATCTGATGTGAAAAAAATACAACTAGCCCACCAACATACTAGCCTATACTTCCAGGCTTGTGTTTTTATAGATTGTCATAAATATGGTCCTGCCTTGTGAACTTCGATTGACCTCCAGGCGCATTCCAGTCAATATTCCCCCAGTGTGGAATCATTGGAGCTGTTACAACAGGACCAATCTCTGTCCCCTCTGCCTCTCCTTTCTCCTCTCACTTTAATCCACGGGCTTTACTACACAAAGGTGATGGTTTACATCCTGCCTGATGCCTATAGGATGGCAAGGTTTCCCAGCTCCATGGGACTAATGTTTGGAGTTGAGAAGGTGATGGATGCTTTGAGATAGGGGGGTCGTAGAGGGTCGGTCAATGGCCAAAACGATTGGAGTCAGAGAAGAGAGGAGTTAAGGAAGATGAGAGTGCATGGTGGCCCTATAGATGGATTGTATTCAGACAGTGGTAGGGAACAAACACAGGAGTCTTAATCAAAGTGAGTGCCCCTGTCATGGACGTGCTCTCCCATGCTCAAGCCCCCTCTGAAGTAGAGTCCAGGGTGATAAAATAGCACATCTGACATCACTCTCCAGAGAATGGAGTGATCGTCACTCCAACGCCCACAGAGTCTGTGATACAGCAGAGACAGGTAGGTAGGAACCACCACCTCAACTCTGGCCAGATACTAGCCAGGTCTCTCAACATCCTGCTGTGTGTACCAGTGAGTCGTTATATGCATACACTCAACGATGCTGTGGAAGAAGAGCTCTTGTGGATGATTTGTTCTTCACTAATGATAGTTGACAGTCTATATATATATATATAGACACACATAAGCACACACACACACCCTCGCACACACACAAACATTTAGATATACATTTATGCAGCAAGTCTTTGAGATGGTGGACAGCTCTACTGCAGCTTTGGCCTTGAGACCTTGTTGTGATGCCTCCCAAGAGCCAGGAAGTTGAAAGACCCCTGGATGCATGCACATACAGGTGCTGCTCTCAACGCCAGCACAATGGCAATTAGCATGCGCTTGGATCAATGTCATTCACCAGTACGCCCAAAGCCTTCAAACCCACTTGTCTGACCAAAGCACTCACAGAGAATACTATTATGTTACTGCATCATCCACCCGAATCAAGCAAATATTTTCGCTACACTGTAGAATGCATTTTACACCGGTAGAGAACATCATTTTTCCCAAATGCTTTTTTGTTCTGGTTTTGTGTTTTCCATAGTGAAATGATTCCTCTGTGGAATAACAACCCACCAGAGTACAGCTGCCCCAGCGGACGAGAATACACAGTGATTTAGCGGAGCCTTTTCTCTTCAATCCATACACAACCAGATTCCCTCTCGCACACAGAGGGCCGCTGTGAATGCTAAACAGACAGACAATTAAGAGGTATCTATCTGCTTGTTTGCCGTTTTGGGGGTCTGGATCGGCGGGGTTAACAGAGGGGTCCTCTCTACCCATCTAATGAGCAATCCTAGCCTGCCGCCTCCTCCATCTCCACTCCACTCTCCCTCATGTAAACATTTCATTTGCAGGCCGGAGAGATGAATGCTAAGGGTCACCCATCACTGTTGCCATCTGTTGCTGCTGCAGCTTCTTCTTCTTTATGTGATTGGCTTATGCTTGTCATCTCCGAAATGCTAATAAATCTGCAATCCATTTTCCTTTGGTTCACAACTTATTTTCATTTTACCTCCAGGTTATTACCATTCAGGGCCACAGGAGGCCCTATAACAGTCCAGTGCTGCGTGACGCTACGAGATGTCACAATATGAGGCTGTTTCTATGACTTGCAGAGTAAAGCCCCATGTTTAAAGAAACAACATGTGAAGTGAGGAAACGTGAACTGGAATCATAAAGCAGGCATGCTGGAATAGCTTGTAATAAACATCAGTCCAGCTCACTCTAATCGCTGGGTACTGGGAGCCGTGCAGGAGCCAGGAACAGCCAGGGGCTCATATCAGCAGAACAGTGATTGGGTTAGAGGGCACAGCCAAGAGACTGTTACTACATTAACGGTAGTGTGTGGGCACACTTCAATCAATGTAATGCACCCTAGTCCATCCATGACCTCTGCTGGATCTGGGCTCCAGCTGGAAATTGTATATCAGCCTGTTCAGAATTCAGCAGGCACCCCCTCGTTTTTTGTCAACCTCACCGATGACGACGAGCTGGAGCAAAAAAGGGAGTTAAAACTCTACCCATCAAGATAACAGTGTGTGTATTCTGTACTTTAACCGAGATGTATGCAGTGCCTAACAGGCCCTGGGATGGATCATCTGTATGATGATCAAATGTTATTTGTCACATGCTTCTTAACCAACAGGTGTAGACTAACAGTGAAATGTTTACTTACAGGCCCTTACCAACAATGCAGAGAGAGAAAAATATATAAATTATAGAATAATTATTTAATGACGAGAAAATACAGAATGAGTAACGATAACTTGGCTATATACACTGGGTACCCGTACAGAGTCGATGTGCAGGGGTACGAGTACTAGGGAAGCACCATGGTAGAGTACACAGCATAACGACACAATTGGATTTACCAGTGGCTGTGGTAGGAACCTGGGAGCCTTGTGCAAACTGTGTGATCCGTCTCATAGTGAGAATTATGTCTGGGAGAAAGGGCCATGCATGCATTCTCTCCACTACCACCCCCCCCCCATCCCAGGGCCCTGTCGCACTATAACAGGATTCACCCAGCCACAATGAGGAAACTCGGTGGTTACGAGAAAGGGTGGGAATGAGAGAGATGAGAGAGGGAGAGGGGGGAGAGATGGAGGGAGACAGAGAGTAAAGAGAGGAAGAGGGGGAGAGATGCAGGGAGAGAGAGTAGAGGGGAGGAGAGATGGAGGGAGAGAGAGAGTAAAGAGGGGGAGAGATGCAGGGAGAGAGATTAGAGGGGAGGAGAGATGGAGGGAGAGAGAGTAAAGAGAGGAAGAGGGGGAGAGATGCAGGGAGAGAGTAAAGAGAGGAAGAGGGGGAGAGATGCAGGGAGAGAGATTAGAGGGGAGGAGAGATGGAGGGAGAGAGAGAGTAAAGAGAGGAAGAGGGGGAGAGATGCAGGGAGAGAGTAAAGAGAGGAAGAGGGGAGAGATGCAGGGAGAGAGATTAGAGGGGAGGAGAGATGGAGGGAGAGGGAGAGATGGAGGGCGTGAGAAAGAGAGAGGGGGAGATGGAAGGACAGAGATGGAGGGAGAGAGAGAGATGGAGGGCGAGAGAGAGAGAGAGGGGGGAGATGGAAGGACAGAGATGGAGGGAGCGAGAGAGATGGAGGGCGAGAGAGAGAGAGAGGGGGGAGATGGAAGGACAGAGATGGAGGAAGAGAGAGAGATGGAGGGCGAGAGAGAGAGAGGGGGGAGATGGAAGGACAGAGACGGAGGGAGAGAGAAAGTAGAGAGTGTGGGAGACACGGAAGGAGAGAGAGTGGAGAGAAGGGGAGGGAGGGAGAGATGGAGAGAGAGAGATCAGAGAGAAGGGCAGGGAGCGAGAGATGTAGAGAGAGAGAGTAGATAGAAGGGGAAGGAGGAAGAGTGAGAAAGAGAGAGAAAGAGAGAGGAAGAGGGAAATTGAAGGGAGACAGGGAGGGAGGAAGTGAGGGAGAGAGAAAGAGAAGGAGAAGGTGCTATCTGAGACAGGGCTCTTCTAATCCCCGGGCACATTTGTCACCATCACAGAAGAAGTCTGGATTCAGGAAAGAAAATTACATTTTATAGGCAACTTTGAAAGATACATTTTTTGATAAATTGCAGCACACTGTGTAATCATAATGGGAAAATAATTAGCACGCACAATTACGCTAAGTAATGGAAAATATACAGCGCTAAGCTTCAATGGGAGATGGGGAGGGCTATTGGTTTACAGTGCAGACACTCAACATGCATATGTGACGGAAAATGTTATGTTTGTGCTCTTCTATTTACCAATTTCTATGTTCTATGTTGGTGCATTTCTATAAACCAATTTCTGTGTTCATGCAAGTGACTGATTGAAAAAATCCTCCCTATCAGTGTCTGCAATTTGGCAGTATGCCCAGAATCTTGTTTAGAGAAAGGGATATCTCAGTTTCAAGGTCTCAGCTTAGAGAAAAGAAGCCTCGTGAGGTATTGGTCTGTCACATGTTATGAACCAGTATTGGTCGGTCACATGAATGAAGCAAACTTTAATGATTAATTAATTATGAATAAGCTTAATCATGCAAATATGACTTGTCTGCAGTATATACTGGAACTAATGGGACTGCCCCGTTAGAGCTCCTGACAGAAATTCACTATGGTGCATCAAGTTTATTGGAACCTTTCCAGCGCGCTGACAATAAACAATGAGTCATTTAAGATTGACTTCGAGTGTCCCTGAGCAAGAATTTCCACAACACATATTAAGATAGATAATCTATATTCATTTGGAGGATAGGTTGGAGAAGCTTATCTTGACTCTGATTTGGTACCGTGTCCTCACCACGTTGTTGTCGGTCTGCTATGAGAAAGGAACAATATTTACCCTCCATTGGGCTGGAGTCAGATATGAACATAAAGCAAACACAGTAGTGACAGGCACTGAGTAAAATAAAGAAATCCTGACTGATTTAGAAGGAAGCTCCACATCCAGAAAGCACTGAGGAGACTCCAGCCCATCTAATGGTGTCCTATAAAAACAGGCCTAGGCTCAGTGAAATCAAGCACAGCACTTTCACGTTCAGTAAATCCACGGCTTATAAAAACATCGGGAGGATAGTGAACTAGGGTCCATTTTAGGTGAGTATCCATGCCATGTGGTTCCCCATAAACAATTCCATTACAAATTGGAAATATATGATCACTCATAAGGGTAGTGGGCGTTTTACCTAGTGGATCTACGCCAGAGAACTGGGCATGTCTGTTCATAAGCAGGAGAGAGAGGAGAGAAAGAGAAATACATACATAAACTCAGCAAAATAAGAAACTTCCTCTCACTGTCAACTGCGTTTATTTTCAGCAAATTTAAGATGTGTAAATATTTGTATGAAGATAACAAGATTCAACAACTGAGACATAAACGGAACAAGTTCCACAGACATGTGACTAACAGAAATGGAATAATGTGTCCTGAACAGAGGGGGGGTCAAAATCAAAAGTAACAGCCAGTATCTGGTGTGGTCACCAGCTGCATTAAGTACTGCAGTGCATCTCCTCCTCATGGACTGCACCAGATTTGCCAGTTCTTGCTGTGAGATGTTACCCCACTCTTCCACCAAGGCATCTGCAAGTTCCCAGACATTTCTGGGGGGGAATGGCCCTAGCCCTCACCCTCCGATCCAACAGGTCCCATATGTGCTCAATGGGATTGAGATCCGGGCTCTTTGCTGGCCATGGCAGAACACTGACATTCCTGTCTTGGAGGAAATCACTCACAGAATGGGCAGTATGGCTGGTGGCATTGTCATGCTGGAGGGTCATGTCAGGATGAGCCTGCAGGAAGGGTACCACTTCAGGGCATAGGATGTCTTCCCTGTAATACACAGCATTGAGAATGTCTTGAATGACAACAAGCTGACTCTGATGATGCTGTGACACACCACCCCAGACCATGACGGACCCTCCACCTCCAAATCGATCTTGCTCCAAAGTACAGGCCTCGGTGTAACGCTCATTCCTTCGACGATAAAAGCGAATCCGACCGTCACCCCTGGTGAGACAAAACCGTGATGCGACGTGGTTGCTGGTGATGTCTGGTGAGGGCCTGCCTTACAACAGGCCTACAAGCCCTCAGTCCAGCCTCTCTCAGCCTGTTGCGGACAGTCTGAGCACTGATGGAGGGATTGTGCGTTCCTGGTGTAACTTGGGCAGTTGCTGTTGCCATTCTGTACCTGTCCCGCAGGTGTGATGTTCGAATGTACCGATCCTGTGCAGGTGTTGTTACAGGTGGTCTACCACTGCGAGGACGATCAGCTGTTCGTCTTGTCTCCCTGTAGCGCTGTCTTACGCGTCTCACAGTACTGACATTGCAATGTATTGCCCTGGCCACATCTGCAGTCCTCATGCCTCCTTGCAGCATGCCTAAGGCACGTTCACGCAGATGAGCAGGGATCCTGGGCATCTTTCTTTTGGTGTTTTTCAGAGTCAGTAGAAAGGCCTCTTCTGTGTCCTAAGTCTTCATAACTGTGACCTTAATTGCCTACCGTCTGTAAGCTGTTAGTGTCTTAACGACCGTTCCACACAGGTGCATGTTCATTAATCGTTTATGGTTCATTGAACAAGCATGGGAATCAGTGTTTAAACCCTTTACAACGAAGATCTGTCTAGTTATATGGATTTTTATGAATTATCTTTGAAAGACAGGGTCCTGAAAAAGAGACGTTTCTTTTTTTGCTGAGTTTATATAAAAAGAGAGCTAGATAGAGAGAGGGAGAGAAGAAATAAAGAGAGAGAAAAGAAATAGACTAGAGCCATCAGTCAAGTAGTGTCAAGCAATCTAAGATTGTTACATTGTATTGATTTACTCAGGGAAAGATCCTCAAATAATTGCAAGAACAATCTCTTCAAGTCAAGAGGACAAATGTAGTGTCCTCCCTCCCCTTCCTCCATGCTCGGCGCACTACAGCCAACTTAGGGAGACATTAATGGGCATGCTGGCGTCATGGGCAGAGAGGCAGCCCAATAAAGACTGTAGAGCAAGCAGTACAACAGCCATTGTGACATTATAGAAACCAAATGAACTAAGATAGGGGAGTGTGGGGTAAGTTGAGCCATTTTTATATTCAGCATCACTCCATCAAGGGAAATAAAGTATTCTTTCTAACAAAGATGTCTACATCAGTGGCGATCGGTGCCGTTTCAGATGAGGGAGGACAATTATTTTATGAACATGGCCTTATTTCTATTACAGCATATTGGATGACTGTCATTCATATTCTATTCACCCAGCTCAATGCAACATCGATAGCTTGTTAAAAAAAATGTGGTCTCTTGGCAGAATTTACAGTATAAGTTAAGCTGCCTAAAACTGTTCGTACTGAATGAAATATTGCCACTATCTTTTTAAAACCATGTCAATCTTTAGTTCCCAAACAATTCAACCCAATAGCTTTTTTGCATTTGAATAATTTTAAGCATAATTTATAACACAATACACACTTTGTACTGTTACCTATATCTATCTAAACTTACCCCATGTACATTGGCTCAATTTACCCAACGGCAAACATTTTGACTATATTAGCCCAGACAGTTACAAGGATGCATTTTCATGTTAGGTTTAGGACCTCATATTGTAGCTTATAGAGGCCTGATGTATAGAACAATCTTAGAATGATCTACTTTGGTTTAGACGCAAGCTTGAATTAGCAACAATTCATTTTAATTGGACCTAACTTGCTTAACACTTTTTTCATGTGGTTTCTTCCTTCACAGACTTCCTTTATGAAATGATTACCTCTTATTAAACATTTGGTAAAATTACAAACTTTATGTATGGTTTCCTAGAAACAAGGGTGGCTCAACTTACCCCACTCTCCTCTACTGGATGAAAAGCCATGTGTACGTATCTGTGTCTGGCCCTGTGCAATACTAACCAGCTCGATGTACACACTAATCAAATTAGTGGATGTGATTTCACAATAAAAAGACAAGACAACTATCTATCAGTCGTATAAGTCCAGCTCATTCACCCAAATCAGATCAGTTTGGTTTAAGACGGAGAGAGGGGGGAAGGCTGGAAGCTTTCTGTCTCCAGTGGATTTCTCCATTGAGAGTCTGGCTGGCTGCTGGTGCCAGTGAGAGGGTAAAACATCTCCCCACTCCCTGCTCTGCCAGATGTCCGGTCGGCCGGTCGGCCGGTTGAACGGTGAGCCCAGCAGTTATAGGGGAGAGGAGAGAGAGGTCTGCTCTGCTGTGCCCTGCCTGCCTCTGAATCGTATGATCCACTTCCTGAAACCAGACAGCTTGCCCTCTTCTGCAAAAACATTTAAGCAACAATATGGCGCAGGCTGAACTGACGAGAGATTATGGAGCACAGAAGCCGGTGGGCTCTGCCTCCACCGCTCAACTGCTCCAGCCCCTCAAATGCAGCACGCTGTTCACTCAGGCTCTAGAGATTCCCCCGGAATTAAGCTCCGCCACTCACCTATCACTCACACTGCCGTACTCACCACACCCCACCACTTTTATCCCAGGCCTTAAACTCTGTGATGTGATGCTGCTACCTCTGGAATGACACAGCCACTCCTCAGATAGACAGAGAGCATGTGAGCACAGTCACTCCCACCCCCTTCCCCTCCCATCATCCCCTTGTGTAGGACAAGAGACCCTTCTTCAGGATTCAGGATGTTCCTGTACTGTCCCTCCCCCTCCATCCAGCCCAATCTCCCCCTGACGCTGACTCATGCCAAATATGATGGATGCGTGCAGCCCAAACTGAGGGGGAAATGACTACCTCTTCATAATAGACCAGTCTTGTCATGTCTCTATCAGCCCAACGCTCACAGCTTACAGTACATCTCCACAAAGTTACCATCCAACATATCAATTTCCTGTATTTTTCTCATTGGTACATGCCTCCTGCTAGTGTGTGCTCGTTGCGTTAGAGTTATGTTAGCGTTATGTTGGCGCTGGTCACACAGCACAGGGTGAGTCACTCAATATGGGGTGATTAATGGCCACTTGGGCTGGCGTTGCCTTCACATGGTGGGAGGTATGAAAATTGGATGTACCTGTTAATATTGGTTTTGACTAATGGTCTCTGGTGTTAGTCATGCACACAGCGGGCTATGATGAGGGTGACGTCTATATATTAACAACGCAGCACAGTGTTGATCATACCCCCTGTTCCCAGCAAATGAATGCGTGTGAAATTCAATCTATTTGGGAATAATTGTAGCACATCTATCCTTAGAGATCCTCTTCTCAAGATGGAGCATGTTGCGAGCGCCAGGCAGTGCTGGGAATTGTCCTGAACAGATTCTGCTGGAACATGACAGTGAAGGCCATGCTTTCAATTAGCCATGCACTCATGATGCATTTTCTCCTGCTTAGCCTCTATATATTAGGTGGAATATGCATGGGACACCAAACCTAGATTCAAGAGGTTTTATCAATGTCTTCCAGGCCTCAGGTGTTTAAATATCAAAAACTTCTGAAACAATACTGTGTGTTTATTTTCTATGTGTTGACATTTTGTGAAATTTCATGGAAAAGGGAAAGAGTTAGCCTGCTCTCTGCCCACAAACTGTCTGTTTTAATCCGTCCAAATACCCTAATCCTTCAGACTGACCATGAGAACCACAACCCGACAGTCATCTCATCAGAAATATTCCTGCTCATCGACTAATCCCATTTATGGCTAACAGTGAATGCATTCTGATGCTATGCCATGATTCCTGGACATGTGTTTTACTTTAACTGGTGCATACATTCTCCAGGAGAGTTTCCTGACTAATGTCAGGTTAAAAGCCTGTGAGGAGTCTCCATGCTACTGTTCCTGGCTAAGAGGCAAATAAATAGTGCTAATACTGATGATGAAACAGATTAAACACGTTGTCAGAAGAAAATGCTTAAATTACATCTCTGACTAATATGCATTAGCGGTGGAAAAACATGTTTTGCTCTCTTTCGGTCCTTTTGTGGCGGGGCGGCAGTAAAACACGGCACATCCGTGACAGGAAGCTGAAATTGAAAGCCACTCATCTGTTTAAATATCCACATTATTGTCAGTTGCTAATGAAAACAATCTTTTACTGTTAAATTTGAATGGGCAAAATTGCATTTAAAAATACATAAACCAAGAGAGCCTGACTGATGTGACAGGAGCGAGGGAGAGGAAGAGAGAGAATAGACAGAGTGGGAGAGGGAGTGGAGAGGAGGGGGTTGAGGGAGATACTGCTTGATGTCCCCCTCTACCATCTTATTACCACAATGCTGCTGAGCTCTTGGAAATTCCCAGATTGGAATATATTTTCTGCTCATTGAAAAGCAATTTATCATGTTGTGGTATATGGCTTCATCTTTTCTGTCTTAGTTTTAACTATGCAAATAAATAAGGGAATGCATTGTCCTTCCACATCAGGCATCAGCTGTAAGCTAGAATGTTCCCATTCTAGTTGTTTTACTATTGATTGTGCATATTCTCACCAATGCGTCTCAAGACAGAATTTCTTTAACACACCTGCTCACACATTAAACAACACATGATGGAATCTCGACAACAACGGTGTCAGATTTCAAAATCCTATAAGCTAAGCAACCAGCCATCCGGTTTAAGAGACTCTTTGTACCATGGTGTAACAATCCCACTCCAAAGCTAGACATAAGTGTAAAATGAATCATCACCTGGTCCTGTCAATAACTTGACAGGTACAGCAGTAGTTCAATCCTTAGTTTGTTTACTGTATCTGTGGCAACGTCATAATAACTACTAGCTGCCATCAGTGCCTTTCAGTCTGTCAGTCTGTCTGTCCTCTATATGGTGGCTGCAGGGACATGATGAATCAGTGGATGAGGGGAGCAGCAGGACAGAAGGACCAGTGGCTAAAGGGTAGTTTAGTATGGAGTACTATAGAGACCTGTAGTGTAACTGGACTGTCTGCAGCAACACCACATGTGAAAGGTAGCAAGGTTTGTCTAGGAAGCTGTGACTGACACCCACTGTGTAAAGGGTCTGACAAAAAAAGGCAGCAACATCTTACCTACTGGGATTTGGTAGAGAAGTTACAAAACATGTGGATGGATGGCCCTGACCTTCTCTCATGGATATAAACACAGCCGTGCATTCAGCAGTAGCTAGTGAAAGTGAGGACGGTGAACAAGCAGAGTAAATCTGGTGACTGAAACCTCCTGATTTAGGTGAACGGATGACTTACGAGCCTTCTGAGGATAAAAGCTAATTAACTTGCCAGCGGCGGGTGGATTTGCCTCATGACATTAAGCACAGAGACATATGGTAAAGTTACAGGTAATTGGATTAGTGTGATTAATACAACTCATCAGTTATAACGTGTTAAAGAGTATGAATCACTACGATAAACGTCCGTCTCAGTATTGTCTGTTTGACTAAGGGACCAACTGTGGCAGCTGCTAGTCACCCACATGCACAGGCATCGACACAGACACACAATCTGCTTCTAAGAAGGAGTTTTTGGAGTAGCACTCCTACATCCTGCAGTACACTCTGAGATCATTGGTGTGACAGAACATCAGATCAGTGACAGTGGTGGAAACTAAATATATTAAAACATTTTCTCTATATTCAAATCTAGGTTGGATGACAGCCAATCCTAAATGAGTCAAAGAGTGCTGTGCCACTGCCTGTAGGAGATCTCGATAGCAGCTCTTCACTGAGAGGATAAATCCAAACCAGTGCCTTACCTACAGATGGTCAACCTTCAATCTTAATGCACATTCCATCACACCCATGCCATCAACTATACTGAACAAAAATAGAAACTCAACATGTAAAGTGTTGGTCCCATGTTTCATGAGCTGAAATAAAAGATCCCAGAAATGTTCCATATGCACAAAAAGTTTATTTCTCTCAAATTTTGTGCACATATTTGTTTACATCCTTGCTAGTGTGTATTTATCCTTTGCCAAGATAATCCATCCACCTGACAGTTGTGGCATATCAAGTAGCTGATTAAACAGCATGATCATTACACAGGTGCAACTTGTGCTAGGGGCAATAAACGGCCACTCAAAATTTGCAGCTTTGTCACACAACACAATAACACAGGTTATTTAGGGAGTGTGCAATTGGCATGCTAACTGCAGGAATGTCCACCAGAGCTGTTGCCAGCTGTTCTTCTGAGACCAGCCACCCGGACAGCTGTCTGTAATAAAGCCCTTTTGTGGGGAAACACTCATTCTGATTGACTGGGCCTGGTTTCCCAGTGGGTGGGCCTATGCCCTCACAGGCTCACCCATGGCTGCGCACCTGCCCAGTCCTGTGAAATCCATAGATTAGGGCCTAATGAATTCATTTTAATTAACTGATTTCCTTATATGAACTGTAACTCAGTAAAATTGCTGAAATTGTTGCATGTTGCGTTCATATTTTTGTTCAGTATAGTTTGAAAAGAAAAATCTAATTTTCAGTCCCTTATATTATTGGTTTAGAAAACCTCACAGCAACCTGCGAAAACGATCTCCACCAACCAACCAGCCGGTATGCTGACAGTTTCCAGCTAAATGTGAGATTCCTCTTTTTACCATAGTTAAGCAACATCGCTGGCCTGGAGCAATGCTCTCCCCCTGTGCTGGGAAGTTGCCTGGGAGCACCACTCTAATCTGTAGAGGGCTTCTGGAGACAACTAAACATCTGTCCCCCCTCCAGGCCTGTGGCATCGCACCCACCACAGTGCTCACACACACTTACAAACACACACACCACACAGATACACTTAAGCAGACACACACACACACAGATGCATGTACACAGACACGCACACTAACAGACACATCCACTGAGCACATGCACACACGCAGACACACTCTCTCACACACAGAGAAACACGTGCCGCATATCACTTACGTATACGCAAACACCAGAAACCGCTACTACTGAGTCGAGTAAAGGTGGATGTAGGGCTCCCACTCTAAATGTCCCTAGCAGCATGCTGTATGTTTCTATGTCTGTCTAGCTAGCCCACCTCCACAATGTCTGGAGCAGAGGCTGTTATCTGTCTATGGGACAAGGAACTCATTACAGCTGGTCTGCTCAAACACCTTGTGACACTGCCTCACTGCACACACTCCCCTCTCCTTAAAAAAACAACAACACATGGCACAAACAGTCTGCACACACACCAGGCAATTTTCCTCCACTAGTAAACTATGGTGCTTCGGTAAATGGTGAGAAGTACATGGTGTGTACGTAAACTAGAAATATCTTCCCAGTTTGTGCATGCTTCACTATGGGGACCAAATCATATTGGAGTGAGCAGCATAGAGGGGAAAGCCATCTCCTATGTCAGAAGCTGTGATAGGGTGTTAGTAAACATATGATCTCTGGATAGTTGTAAAGCATCCTCTCGGTTTTCCCGAACTGGCAACCTCAGCCACCTCACAGCTCTCTGAGGACCTGTTATGAACCTGTAAGGGCAGCGCTGATAAATTCACCTTTCCCCTGCCTCCTCTTCATCACAACTCTGGTGCTGGGGCTGCACCACGGAGCAACGGGCAGTAACTCCGAAACCCAGCCCGCCATCCCTCCATCTCCCTCCTGCTTCTGTTCCTCATCGTCCTGCCCAGTACAGTACAGACAGATCCCTCTGTGCACTGTGTGCAGGGCCAGGCATTGAGAGAGGAGAACGCTATCTATTCTGTCGATGGCAGACACAGAGAACAAGCAGATTAGAGATCAGCAGACAGTGTGCGCTAAATCTAAGCCTTCTGCCTGGGATTGGGCATATGAGAGGGTCCCCTATAAATGACTACACCCCCACCATGTCGGAGTTAAACCACAGCCCCATGGGCTATCACATAGACACACAGATTTTGGAGGATCAAGAAGAAAGAAAGTGATATCAGGTACCTCACAATAAACATATACCTGAATGGAACAGTAAGGGTTCAAGGGAGTGAAGCTGCTCTCCACACCTATGTAGCCAGCTTTTTACACTCAAATCACTGGTGAAAGCAGAGGGGGAAAATGACCAGTCCCTGATCAACACTAAAACATCACAAGCTAGTTCCACCCCAACGAACAAAGACAGAGAGGACATGGCCAAAGAAATGCCCAAATCACTAAAGCCCAATTCCATTGTGGTGCAGATGAGACTCTCCCAGATAGAGTCAGAATTAGTAGAGTTAAAAGAACAAGTCCTGGACCAGTTCTCCACCAGCACTGATGTAAAGATGGAGTAGCTGCGTGACCAACTCTGCCAGGTGAAGAATAAACACAGACGGTCGATAGAAAACCTAACATCTGAAGTCAGAGAACTCCAGAGAGAAAGAAAGGAAGAAATGAAATGAAGACAGTGACAAAAGTAGAGGAGATCAAGGAGGAGATGAGAAGTAGGTTTTAGAAGCAAAAAAGGAGCTGAAGAACAGAGAGGACACCATACAGGCTCTGAACGAGCAGCTACCCAGGGTCACTAACCCCAGCCCACCCCCCACCGTGCTCCACTCACTCACCCCCAACAGCTCTCCAGGAGATCACTCTCCACCCAGCACCAACCTGTTTCCTCCAGAAGATCCCTCTCCAACCAACACCAACTTGTCTACCTCAGATCCCTGTCCAACAAATAATCTCCTTACCACCTCTGCTAGCTCAACCAACACTCCCACTATTTGAACTCCAACAGCAAACATCTACAGGAAAGAGAACTGTTATCTGGCATGGAGGTGAGAAAAATATGGTGCCCCATGACCAAGTACCCTCAAAATAATTTCAAAGGACACCCTCACAGGGGCGAAGACAGTAATAATCCTCACTGGAACAAACAACCTAAATAACATGAGGATGTGTGGCCCCAGCTATGGCAAAAGTAGCCATTATGACCACAGAGAGATACCCATCTGCAAGAATTTGAATTGAATCTCTTCTCCCGAGCTGCAATGTGCCATTCAATATTATTTTTGAAAACAATGCAGAGCTCTCAAGAAAGTGTGCACTAAGGCCTAATGTCTTTTTGGCACAACAGAAAGACATCCACCCTCACCAGATGCAAGACCACAACCCCCTGAACATGTGCGGTATAAAGGTCTTTGCAAGGGTGCTAATGTACACAGCCAATAAGAGAAGAAAGACCAGGAGCGTACGGCCTATGGAAAGCCAGCAAATAAGAGGCCAGCACTCCGCCCAGAGGCCAGCACTCCGCCCAGAGAGACCAGCACTCCGCCCAGAGAGGCCAGCACTCCGCCCAGAGAGGCCAGCACTCCGCCCAGAGAGGCCAGCACTCCGCCCAGAGAGGCCAGCACTCCGCCCAGAGAGACCAGCACTCCGCCCAGAGAGGCCAGCACTCCGCCCAGAGAGGCCAGCACTCCGCTCAGAGAGATCTTCACCTCACCCAGAGAGACCATCCCATCCTTCCCAGAGAGGGCAACACTTCCCCAGAGGCCAGTACTTCGCCCAGAGAGCTCAACTCTCCACCCAGAAAGTTCAGATCTCCACCCAGAGGGGCCAGCAACCTCCCACTCCGTTGGCCCCCACTCAAAACCCGACCCCACTACCCATCATGCTGACAGGACAGCACCGACCCCCCCACCCCATTACCTCCCATGCTGACAGGACAGCACCCCCTGCACCATTGAGACCAAAAGTCCAGCAAGACAGCTATTCTGAAGTGGCACGAAGAATATACCACTCTGCTGTAGCCAAGCTAAACCAGATAAAGCATCTGCTGAACATAATCCAAAAATCTATTCATTCTTTCTTGTTATTATCAGAAATAGAATTTGTAGAAATACAACATATTATAATTGTGTTCCGTTTTAGATTAGGTACCTAGGAAATGGTTCAAATGAGCTCATATGTAGCATCGGAAGCAAAATTCATGAGATTAGTCATTTGCTAATCTTAGATAATATTTAAATGTTAGCCTTTTCTGAGACTCGCTTAGACACACCTTTGATGATACAGCAGTAGGAATACATGGATCTAACAAATATAGAAGACAGGAATGTCTATGAGGGAGGTGTTGCTGTGAATACAGTACCAGTCAAAAGTTGGACACACCTACTCATTCAAAAGTTTTTATTTATGTTTAATTTATACATTGTAGAATAATAGTGAAGATATCAAAACTATGAAATAACTCTATGGAATCATGTAGTAACCAAAAAAGTGTTAAACAAATCTAAATGTATTTTAGATTTCAGATTCCTCAAAATAGCCATCCTTTGCCTTGATGACAGCTTTGAACATTCTTGGCATTCTCTCAACCAGCTTCACCTGGAATGTTTTGCCAACAGTCTTGAAGGAGTTCCCACATATGAGCACTTGTTGGCTGCTTTTCCTTCACTCTGTGGTCCAACTCATCCCAAACCATCTCTATTGGGTTGAGGTCGGGTGATTGTGGAGGCCAGGTCATCTGATGCAGCATTCCATCACTCTCCTTCTTGGTCAAATAGCCCTTACACAGCCTGGAGGTGTGTTGGGTCATTGTCCTGTTGGAAACAAATGATAGTCCCGCTAAGCACAAACTAGACGGGAGGGCGTATCGCTAGGAAAGGGCAGTGTGGAGTGCAATAGAGATTGCATCATCTGTGGATCTGCAAGGGCTGTATCTGGGGACATTGCAAAGGTGGGACACAGTCGTCCGGAACAGCTGATGCTCTCTTGCATGCCTCAGTGTTGCTTGCCTCGAAGCAAGCATAGAAGTGATTTAGCTCGTCTGGTAGACTTGTGTCACTGGGCAGCTCGCGGCTGTGCTTCCCTTTGTAGTCTGTAATAGTTTGCAAGCCCTGCCACGTAAGACGATCGTCCGAGCCGGTTTAGTACAATTCAATCTTAGCCCTGTTTTGAAGCTTTTCTGTTTGATGGTTCATCGGAGGGCATAGCAGGATTTATTATATGCTTCCAGGTTAGAGTCCCGCACCTTGAAAGCGGCAGCTCTACCCTTTAGCTCAGTGTGAATGTTGCCATGGCTTTTAGTTGGGTATGTACTTACAGTTACTGTGGGCATGACGTCCTTGATGCACTTATTGACAGTGACTGATGTGGTGTACTCCTCAATGCCATCGGAAGAATCCCAGAACATGTTCCAGCCTGTGATAGCAAAACAGTCCTGTAGTTTAGCATCTGCTTCACCTGACCACTTTTTATAGATCGAGTAACTGGTGCTTCATGCTTACATTTTTCCTTGTAAGCAGGAATCACGAGGATAGAATTGTGGTTGGATTTACCAAATGGAGGGCGAGGGAGAACTTTGTACCCATCTCTGTGTGTGGAGTACAGGGGATCTAGAATTGTTTTCCCTCTGGTTGCACATTTAACATGTTGATAGAAATAAGGTAGAACTGATTTAAGTTTCCCTGCAGTAAAGTCTCTGGCCACTAGGAGCGCCGCCTCTGTGTGAGCGGTTTCCTGTTTGCTTATTTCCTTATAGAGCTGACTGAGTGCGGTCTTAGTGCCAGCATCGGTCTGTGGTGGTAAATAAACAGCCACGAAAAGTATAGCTGAAAACTCTCTAGGCAAATAGTGTAGTCTGCATTTTATCACAATATACTCTACTTCAGGTGAGCAAAATCTAGAGACTTCCTTAGATTTCGTGCACCAGCTGTAGTTTACAAATATGCACAGACAGCCCCCACTCGTCTTAGCGGAGTGTGCAGTTCTAGCTTGCCGGTGCAGCGCATATCCCGCTAGCTGAATATCCATGCCATCATTCAGCTACGATTCCGTGAAACATAAGATATTTCCGTTTTTTATGTCCCATTGGTAGGATATTCGTGATCATACCTCGTCTAATTTATTGTCCAATGATTGTACGTTGGCGAGTAATATTGATGTTAATGGCAGCTTCCCACTCGCCTTCCGCGGATCCTTACAAGGCACCCCACTCTGTGTCCTCTTTACCTGCGTCTCTTTCTCTTGCAAATAACTGGCGGGTGTTCGGAGAATGTTCTGTGCGTCCTGCTTGTTGAAGAAAAAAATCTTTGTCTAATCCGAGGTGAGTGATCGCTGTCCTGATATCCAGAAGCTCTTTTTTGCCGTAAAATATGGTTGCAGAAACATTATGTACAAAAATAAGTTACAAAAAAATACATAATAGCACAATTGGTTGGGCGCCCGTAAAATTGCTGCCATTTCTTCCGGTGCCATTTTATTAGAAGAAACTTTTTATTAAAAGAAACTTTCAAAGCTCTTGAAATTCTCCGGATTGAATGACCTTCATGTCTTAAAGTATTGATGGGCTGCTGATTCTCTTTGCTTATTTGAGCTGTTCTTGCCATAATATCAAATAGGGCTATCTTCTGTATACCACCTCCACCTTGTCACAACACAACTGATTGGCTCAAACGCATTAAGAAGGAAAAAAATTCCACAAATGAACTTTTAACAAGGCACACCTGTTAATTGAAAAGCATTGCAGGTGACTACCTCATGAAGCTGGTTGAGAGAATACCAAGCGTGTGCAAAGCTGTCAACAAGCCAAAGGGTGGCTACTTAGAAGAATCTCAAATATGTAATATATTTTGATTTGTTTCATATACGTTTTTGGTTACTACATGATTCCATATGTGTTATTTCATTGTTTTGATGTCTTCACTATTATTCTACAATGTAGAAAATAATACAAATACAGAAAAATCCTGGAATGAGTAGGTGTGTCCAAACTTATGACTGGTACTGTATATATATGTATATATTATTATAAATATATGCATTTTTCGTTTTGTGTTTTGTATTGTTACAGTAATGTCATTGTCTATAACTGTTCTGTACTTTGTCATGTATTTGTACATTTTATGTGGACCCCTGGAAGAGTAGCTGCTGCATGTGCAGTAGCTAATAGGGATCCTAATAAACTAAACTAAACTAGAAGGACAGGGAGACAGACAGCGTTACAACCAATCTCCCTTGTGCTCATCCGTCAATCCTAAACTATGGTAGTGAGAGAGACGTGTATTGAAAATAAGAATGTGGAATGTTTATGCTGTCCCCACGATATCGTAACAGGCAGAGAGGGAGAGAGAGGGAGAGAGAGAAACACCCACAGACAGTACACACTAACTAAAAACACAACCAAGCTGCAACATCGAAGCATACTGTTTGGGAGGGGGTCAGGGGAAGAAAAGACAAATACATTAGAGAGAAAGTGAGAGAGAGAAAAAGGGAGGGAGAGAAAGAAAGAGAGAAACAGAGAGAAAGCAAGAGAGAGTGAAGGAAAGAGAGAAAATGAGAGAGATAACCAAGGTAATGAAGAGGTTGATATGCATGCACTGCTGTGACACTTCCTAGTTGTGTTTTAAAGGGACAGAATTAATAATAATTACAGAGATTAATATCAATGATTAAATGTTCCTATTAATGATTATTCCAGTAATTAGAATCAGCAGGATGCAATATGTGGCAGTATTAATTTTTACATGCAAATCAAGTTGTGATCACACTATGTTCTCTCCTCTATAATGAGACATACAGCTTTCAGTCTACCCAGGCGGCCTGGTTTACACCATTTCGGTATGAGGAGAGAACATGGGATGCCTCACTGTTCACGCAACGTGATTAGAGAGATGGATCCCTACTCCTTTAATCCTCCATATTGTGTTGATTTTTCCACAAGGAAAGAATGAACACGCCCTGTTGCAGGGGAAAAAGACTGACCTTCAAGGGGATTTGCGATGATATTAGACAGAGAGACGTTGGCAGATGTATTTACTAAAATACCACATTACTAAAAGACTGCAGTCAAAACATGGTTGTAGCAGGGCCGGTTCCAGGCATAAGCAACATATGCAGTCGCTTAGGGCCCCCTCTCAACTCTCAACTTACTATTGAGAGTAAGCACAGTATAAATTTTTGAAACTTGGTTGTGCATCAGTGTTTTTTCTCTTGTTATGTCAGTCACTGACAGTCACTCAATTTGCAATGTCAGTTAACAGTTTTTAGATTGGTAGCCAACAATCTAAACTTGTAGTAATCCTGGCCGAATACAGACCGGGCAGGGCACGTGCCCAGGGGTCCTGACTTCCAGGGGTCCCCAAATGATTTAGTTAGTCATTCTCACTCAGATACCATATTAACCATATTATTAAGTCATTACAAAATGTGTAGAATTGCAGAAAATGTATTTAAAACGGCAAAAACGTCTCTCCATCCCATGTATTTTTTGGGGGGAATTACAGGAAATTAGCTGTAAAATGAAAAATTCTCACCGTCCCATGGCCAAAATGTGTAGAATTGCAGAAAACTTGCTTTAACACACTAACATTTTCTCTGTGCCCCATGGCAAAATGTGTAGAACTGCAGAAAATAAACTAACCAACCAAATCTCACTTAGGGCCCCCAAAAGACTAGAGCCAGCCCTAGTTGTAGGAAATTAAATAAAATATAAAACTATTAACAATCTCATGTAAACCCCAGTGAACAGACAGTGCATGTCTGATGTCTGCTAGTAAGAACTAGTGAAATCTCATCATCATCATAAATTAATTTGTCATTTGTAACCATATGGTTGTTGATCTCAACATGTAACTTAGAGAGATCACAAATTAGTTTATGATGAATATGTCTATCTGCTCATGTCCTTTGGAAAGCATGGTCTATTGTAAAGGACATGACAGTGTTTTGTCCACATTGGCTGAAGCATAGCAGGTTTAACCAAACCATAGTAAGTAGCTACGCTAGCTCCTGCCCCAGCCTCACGCTTGTGGTTGAAGATATAAATCTTCTGGGGCACAGATTCACCTCTAAGTAACCACATTTTTGGACAATTTACAGTGGTGGATCTCGGTTAAAACCTACCAATAAATGAAACTAGGAGGTGTGGGGCTGGATGCCTGCAGGTCACCAGGCCCAAGATAAATTCCTGCGAGGTTCTGGTAATCTTAATCCTCAATAATCAAGGCCAGCAGAGTCAAGGCAAAGAGTTAGAGCACAGACAAATCGGTCCTGGGGCTAAAGAAAAATCCTCTGACCGATATTTCTCCACCTCTGTGAGCTTACTCTAGTCTCATTTCTAACTCTCTGTTTATGAACTCAGTGTATAGCTAGGATGAGTCTAAGGGGTAGTTACAAGCACAGAATCTTACCTGTTTTTTTTCAAGGAGCTTGGCGCACAAAGATGAAAAAGAAAAAGTATCTTGGTTATGAACAGGTTAGGTAATGTATAAGATTCATGAAACTGACAGAACCAGAGGGAATATGACTTTACCTGCACTCATGAGATTAAACTGTGAGATGCCACCATTGGTCAAACCTCCCCTGAGCATCTTCACAGATAAGTGTCCATTTCACAAGCAGGGGGGGAGAGCATCATGGCATGATTACGACACGGTAAATGTCAGATATTCTTCATCCTCACTTATTATCTGCTGTAAGAGAGGACCAAATGGAAAACGCTGACCTGCATCAGCAGCAGCCCTCTCACTCGCATCTAAAAATATGACACAAGTTACAGCACCCAGCCAACCAATCAGCATCCCGGGCCATGGCAGCTGGGGCAGACAGACGCTTTTCCTCGAGCCAAGAGTTGACAGGAGAGTGGGGTTTATTCAAGCAAGGCAGAATAAAAGAATAGCTTTGCTATAACAAAGAGAAAGACACCTCTGGGCTGTGTTAAATTACTGCAGGAGATATGAATAATTCAACTGCAAAATACACTGGATCAAATGTTGAGGAGGGATTACAGCTAGGGAGGATGGTTAGTGCCTATAAAAAAAACGACACTGGCACAGAGAAAGGTTTGCTTTCCCACTTTCCTTCTACATGTGTACGTGTGAACAGGGTGCCGTCTTGAGCTACAAGGTCCTCCAATACGCCTCGTTTCCAAGTTGTTAAACATATCCATCTGTTTTCCCGGAGCCCAGACTGCAGCCCCGCACCATGCTGCCCTGCTCCCCGCACTCAGCCCAGCATGCACCTTGATCATCCACACTGGTTGGTTTCCACAGAAATGCCCAGGAGCAAGGCAAGCTTATCCTTCACGCTGTGGTAAAGATAGATGTGTCAGTCCGCATCGATCCATCTGTTGTTGCCCTCCTGCACGTCAGCTCCTCACAGTATCTCCTATCTGCAAGCAAAATAAATGCCACGGCTGGACCGGATGAGGGTGGTCAGCTTGACAGAAACCCCCGCAGCCATCGGCAAAATAACTTCAGGGGCTTTGGCCGTAAATTGTGGCAGCTTCACATGAGATGGAGTCACAATGCAATTTCCCCAGGAGTCGAGACACAGTAAATAAAAGTGGTAGGGGGGCAGTACAGTTAGCTGGGAGCCTTCAGTCAGATAACCTCCTAGTGAAATCAGACCAATACAAACATCAGGCCCGGTGAGATCCACAGAGGATTACGACAGTGGAGTGACAAAGAGGAACAAAGCCACACTCATCCCTGTGTGTCATCCCCGTGTACGAGGAAACATCACATCCTGAGTGGTTTCCTGGTTCTGGCTATGTCTTCCTGAGGCAGACCTTGTGCCAAACTATGTACATATATTAGGAGAACATGGTTCTAAGAGGGTCTGGCTAGTGAGCCTGTGGGGCGAGGGGGGGGGGGGGGGTCGAGGACAGAAAGACCAGCCACTAAGCATGCTTACATTGACATCTGCTGCGCTCTACCAGACACCACTAATATCCACTGTGTCACCAGAACACTGAGGCCACAGCCCCCACAGCCCTGGTGGCACATGCCCGTGTGCTTCAGCCACAGCCTCTCTTTCCCTCCACCAAAGCGTCAAGTCACCTGGGAACAATTCGCAGACCACAACTGGGATTACCTAACATGACCAGTTCAGATGTGTGTGTAGGTTACTTATCTAGCAGGTTAGCGTTTTTCATCATGAATCTTGTTCTGGAAACAGCTCTGCAGAGTTGTCTCTAGTTGGCACGGCCACAAAGTCATAAGATCAGATATTAAACCTAACGCTAACCACACTGCTAACCCTAAGGTCAAACCCTAACCTTAAATTAAGACCAAAAATCACATTTTTGTTTTCATTAACTTTTACAATATACCCAATTTTGACTTTGCAGCTGTCCTATCTAGGGGGGAAATAGCTCAGTTCCAACCTCCAGGACAAGCCTCATGACAATAAACATCAATCTGCACTTTTACATGTTATACAATCAGTGGAGGCTCCTCAGAGGAGGAAGGGGAGGACCATCCTCCTCAGTGAATTTCATTTTTTTTTAAAGGTAAAATGCTTAAAACGTTATCCTTTTTAGATTAAACTATACTAAATATAATCATGTCACCAAATAATTGATTAAAACACACTATTTTGCAAAGAAGGTCTACAGCACAAGGGTGTAGCCGGAGGACACCTAGCTTCCATACTCCTCTGGGTACATTGACCTCAATAAAAGACCTAGGAGGCTAATGGTTCTCACCCCCTTCCATAGACTTACACAGTAATTATGACACCTTCCAGGGGACGTTCTCCAACCTATCAGAGCTCTTGCAGCATGAAGTGAAATGTTGTCCACACGATCAAAGGATCAGATAAGTAATCTAGTACTAAAAGCATAAGCTTGGTGAGTAAGAGAGAGAAAGAGAGAGAAAGAAAGACAATCGTTGAACAGTTGTGAACAAATTCATTTATTCCAAAATGAAGAAGCAAGAGAGAAATTTATATAGAGAGAAATTGTCATTTTTTTCTCACTTTCAGTTTCACTTACTTAGCTAGCAAATACAGCTACATAGTTTAGCCTACTGAAACACCCTGCCCAAACAGGCGGATGCTATGTTAGCTACCTGGCTATGATTATCCAACACAACACTGGAACTCTCCAAGTCAAGGTAAGCTTTTGGTTTCATTAATTTATTGTCACCGGGGCTGACAGTGTAACTGCTTACTGACTGTACACTGTAACATTACTGCATGATTGTAGTGGGTTTACCAACTCACTAGTTCTAAACTCAGCAAAAAAAGAAATGTCCCTTTGTCAGGAACCTGTCTTTCAAAGATAATTCATAAAAATCCAAATAACTTCACAGATCTTCATTGTAAAGGGTTTAAACACTGTTTCCCATGCTTGTTCATTGAACCATAAACAATTAATGAACATGCACCTTGTGGAACGGTCGTTAAGACACTAACAGCTTACAGACGGTAGGCAATTAAGGTCACAGTTATGAAAAATTAGGACACTAAAGAGGCCTTTCTACTGACTCTGAAACGCACTAAAAGAAAGATGCCCAGGGTCCCTGCTCATCTGTGTGAACGTTCCTTAGGCATGCTGCAAGGAGGCATAAGGACTGCAGATGTGGCCAGGGCAATACATTGCAATGTCCGTACTGTGAGACGCGTAAGACAGGACGGACAGCTGATTGTCCTCGTAGTGGCAGACCACGTGTAACAACACCTGCACAGGATCAGTACATTCGAACGTCACACATACGGGACAGGTACAGGATGGCAACAACAACTGCCCGAGTTATACCAGGAACGCACAATCCCTCCATCAGTGCTCAGACTGACCGCAATAGGCTTAGAGAGTCTGGACTAATGGCTTGTAGGCCTGTTGTAAGGCAGGTCCTCACCAGACATCACCGGCAACCACGTTGCCTATGGGCACAAACCTGTTGGATCGGAGGGTGAGGGCTAGGGCCATTCTCCCCAAGAAATGTCCGGGAACTTGCAGGTGCCTTGGTGGGAGAGTGGGGTAACATCTCACAGCAAGAGCGGCAGTGTAGCCTAGTGGTTAGAGCATTGGATTAGTAACCAAAAGGTTGCAAGTTCAAATCCCCGAGCTGACAAGGTAAATCTGTCGTTCTGCCCCTGAACAGGCAGTTAACCCACGGTTCCTAGGCCGTCATTGAAAATAAGAATTTCTTCTTAACTGACTTGCCTAGTAAAATAAAGGTAAAATAAAAAAAGAACGGGCAAATCTGGTGCAGTCCATGAGTAGGAGATGCGCTGCAGTTCTTAATGCAGCTGGTGGCCACACCAGATACTGACTGTTACTTTTGATTTTGACCCCCACATTGTCCAGGGACACATTATTCCATTTCTGTTAGTCACATGTCTTGTTCATACAAATATTTACACATGTTAAGTTTGTTGAAAATAAACACAGTTTTTTAGTTTATTAGCTATGTTGACTAATGTTACTTTAGCTGATGTTACTTTAGCTAATATGGTGATAACGATGTAGGCTGTGTGTAGCGGTTTGGCTTGGAAAGGTTTTTCTACCTAGTCATATACAGTACAACGGATTAATTTTGCATTGAAGTCCATAAGCGATGGGACGAGGTGAGAGGAGTAGAGCATATAGATGTGAGAAGGAATATAACATGGCTGTGTGTTTACGTGTGATCAGCGGTGTATTCATTCCACCGATACTGTTGTAAAATGTTTCGCAAACGGAACAAAACGTGGATAAACATACTTGAATTTGTCCAATAGAAATTCTTGTTTGCAACTGTTGGACTAATGATTACATTCTATATAAGCTAGATGCAGGCAAGAGCGTGCAAGGCGGTATTGAATGTCACTGCCTGGCCATTTGTCACTGTCTGTCACCTCAGATTTGTCTCTCAACCTGTGTGCACCTACGTTATAAACTTTCATTCATTGGCTAGTGTCATGACTGTCCTGTGAGGATCCAAATAGGTCAGATCAGCATGGCAATGGATGATTTCAACCAGACCCTCTCTCACCCACAGGAAAGTATAACAACTATATGTACGAAGTTTCCATGCTTTACATTGTGTATGAAATATCAAACATTATTAAAGTGTTTTTGTTAAGAGCGGGATGTGAAACTATAAGAGTAAATTGTTCCTATAACTTTGTACAAGTAACGTTTCACCGCCCCCTTGAGTGAGGTCAGAGAGTGTGTCAGCCTTACAAACCGCAACTTTTGAAGAACTGTATAAAATGATGGGTTAAGAATTACCATATCAGACCAGAGAGTAGTTGAGCTGCGGCTCACGTCCAAAGTGGTTCGAACTCTGAAATCTCAACACAAGGTAGAGACAATAACGTCACCTCCCGGACAATCACTGGTACGGCTGATTAGCTGTCTTAAGTAAAGTATCTAGAAAAGGTAATTTAAGTCGAACCATTCTACTACTCTTCAAACCATCCTATTCTACTACTCTTCTCAAATCACTGTATTCTACTACTCTCATCACCAATGGGAACTGTCGACACGGCTGGCTAGCCTATCTTCCAAGGAGCATCTTCCAGGGTGAACAAAAGTAGAAGATTGGGGCGGGACCCTTTGGGACCATTAGAGCCTTACAAGCGTGCTGCGGAAAGGCCTACCACCCTTCCTAAGAAGGCCTGGTTCCGACAGAGATAAACTGCGAACGAAAGCATTCACACGTAAATAAATGTATGACTTCTTACTCCAAACGGGTGGCGGTTCATGTGCAAAGTATATGATCACTGTGAGAGTAGTTCCTAAAATGTACCAACGATAAGTGTCTCTTTCTCTCTCTCTCTCTTCATCTCCTTTGTAACAAGCCACCATATTGTGTCAGTCCGCTAGGGACCTGTTTCTAATGTATTAAGTGTGTATGTTTATCCTGTGTTATCATTTAGTTAGCTAGTAAATAAATAATTAAAGCAATTTGTGTAGTACTGAATCATAAGTAAGGCTGGGGTTTTTGCAGATGCAAGGAGGTTACTACGGTTCAGAATGATGATATGATAAGAGGTTATGATTCATACGTTAACTGTCACCCAATATGCTGTAATAGAAATATGGCCATGCTCATGAAAACAAATCGTCCTCCCTCATCTTAAAAAGCACTAACTGCCACTGTGCAATAGTATATAATATCCACTCAAGATACAAGACACTGTATACATGTAGCATTTGTTAGAGAGAGGGAAATCCTGAAGAACCGCTAAACGCACATTAATAAACATCTCCCAAGACGCATTGTTAATAGAAATGGGGTCAGACACTTTCCATGTCCCTCTTAAAGATCCTCAGGCAAGCCCAGCAGCTAACATGTTAGTCGGGCCAATGGGCAGGCCAGCCGTGAAGCAACAGAAAGGAAAGAGACGCAGACTAATGAAACTAATTATCTGCGGTATTTGTTTCAGGGAGAATAAATAAATAAGCATGAAAAACAATAATCCTCAACACTGGGCCACATGCAATGATTAAATTAAAAAAACTGCAGAACCAATTATTTCAGCAAGAACAAAAGGCAGCGGTGAAGATGGTTGAAAGGGTAAACAATGGGAAGAACATGGCTGGCTGCATCTGCTCCCGAAGCCCTGCCTGGTGCAATATCACGCTGACATGCTGCGTGCTCAGGCCTAGCATAGGAGGAGCAGTGGAACCTGGGCTGTTTACCTGGCTAATGCCCAGACAGCGGTGGTAGATCACTTTCCTCTGTTGCTCTACCTACTGTTGGGAGATCAACAGATGCTTTCAAGGCCAGCTGGGTTCTGATACAGGGAGTCATTAAGCACAATAAAAGCCATCCTGATTTAGACATGTTATTAACTCCTTTATTAGCCTTGGCTTTGACTACTAAAAGGTCATATTTGTGAGCTTCTACAATTCTGGAATTCAAAGGATGCTAAACAATGGATTGGACCAGAGAATGTGTTGAGGCCATAAGGTTCATGCCAACACTACAGTGTGCAGGGCTGTGTTTTAAATAGGTCTTATGTGAGTTGAAGCGTGGCCAGACTGTGGTCTTATACAGGAGTCCATGATGAGTATGATTCAGCCCATAAATTCAGAGCAATTCTGATAATGATGCGCTGACAGCAGAGTTCCATTATTCCATTAAGGCGTCTTACAAAACCCTGACACATCTGCACACACACACACACACAGAGGCAGGCCGAGAAACGGCCCCTGGCCAAATCCATCCCGCGCTACACTCAAACCGATAAATAAAGCTCACGTCAGCCACTCTGCATATTTCGGGCTCCTTATGACTCTGCATGCCTTCCCTGACAAAGAAAAACAAATCATCAGGTGGCAAGAAAAAAAATATACCAAGAACCCAAAAGGTGCAATAATGTTGGCAGGATCATTAGTGGGAGAGAAAAGCACCACTAGCATTCTCTCTCCCAGTCTTTCTCTCTCTCGCTCTCTTTCTCCCGTTCTCTCTCGTCCTCTTTTCTGCTCTCCTCTAATTGTCAGGTTAATTAGGAGGAGTAGCAGCATTGGTTAAATAGCCTTTCCTCGCCCCCCCCCCCCCACACACACATACACACACACACACACACACACACACACATACACACACACACACACACACACACACACACACACACACACACACACACACACACACACACACACACACACACACACACACACAAGATGAAGGAGCCTGCCTTGGCACCTCTGTTACTTCCTATTGCACATTCACACACAGTCCTGACTACAAAAGGGCCACAGAGGCCAAGGCACTTCTGGGCCTTGTTAGACAGGCCCTTGATTGGCTGGTCAGATGAGCAGAGAGCAGGCTTGTCACACATCACACAGCGTCTGCTTTGCTCCTGTAACGTTACTCTGCTCATCTCATTCAACAGAGCTGAGTGGTTTGATCCGCTTACCCCACCGCCACAGGGGTAAATACAAACACTGAGGAAAATGTCAACAAGACTCTTTGTGATGCTAAAAAGATACATCTGATTAAATATGCTCCCATTTTTCCTGTAGCACCAAACCACAGCCTCTTAGCTTGACAGGAGAACCAGCATTAGTGAAAACACAGCCACACCACTTACCTGATCATCACCAAAACTGGTGCTTTTAAATCTTCACATGAACACTATCAACATGAAACCAGTCCAGAGGAATCAGGCCTAATGTTTTAAAATTCCAATTATTATCGTTGCTAGTTTAAATTCAGGAGGCATTCAAGTTGTTGCCAAATTGTGCACAATAAAAACATCTGACATACCACGTTTTCTAATATTCATAATTTGTACAAATAAAGACTTGTTATGGAGAGAAATCAATTTGGAAATAGTTGCTTTATGGGGACAAAAGCTGGGGCTCATGCTAGGGGCTGGTCATAAAGTATTCATGGTTATAATTATACCCCATATTTACTATCATCTTAAATCTTGTGCCTCCAAGCTCGGTTTCCTTTGACACATATTGCTGCTGGTGTGAGTGAAAGGAGGATATTGCCACAGAGTTGTGTGCATTAAAGCCTTGATGCTTTTCAGGAGGGGTAAATCACCATATGAAGCGAGAATAAGGATATTCATGAAAACAAATGGCAGCATAATCTCATTGAGGGTGAAAACATAGCACCTCCGTTTCACTCTGTTTTGCACTGTCCCCCCAAGGCAAAGAAAAAGCATTGATGGGCACCTACTGTCCGGTATATATATATAGGTAGCTAGTGTGGGGGATTAGTGATAAGGACAAAATCTGGAAAACCTTACCTAATACTCCAAGCCGGTAGTTCACTGTGATGACGATAACATTGCCGTAACTTGCCAAGATGCTGCCGTCAAACATATTCCCAGTGCCCTCCATGTAGGATCCCCCATGGATAAATACCATCACAGGCTTGGGGCTGCCGCTTTCACGGATGTCTGCAAGGGGAAGGAAATGATTCAAGGACAAATTAAAATGGCAGCTGGAGATGCAATCTAAATTGTGGACGCTTTAGTTTTCTCATAATTTCGGACACATTGACTTAAGCTTTGAGACTATTTCTGCTTTGCACGTGATACCGTTCATTTCATACGTGACAAGTATGACATGTTCCTGGTGATTGAAGATTCCATATTAATCTTGTTTTTTGTTTCAGGAAATTTTATGGGCTCTTATTTTTGGGGGGCCAATAAACTGTCAGCATTAAGGAAGCGTAGAGATTAAAACTGACATTTCAATTTAAGCGGCACAGGTGGCTAGTTTTATCAGTAACGTAGAATCTAATAAACACGATTGAACCTAAATGTTTTAATGATTAACATTCTTCAAGAAAAGTTTTTAATTCAATTTCAGACATCCAACGTTTCCCTTTAACAAAGTGTTACGCTTACTGAACTTTCTTTGAGGGAGGACATCTAGTTTGGCCGCTGGGTTTGAATTAAATGGGGGATAGAGAGGGATACAAAAAAATAGGCTTCTGATTACTTTTATATTCCACAAAGGAGACAGACGTTTCATCTTGGGTGCAAAATATCCACATTCATGTTCAATATCTTATCGATGTTTGGTGTTGGGGGACACTTGCAGGAGGTCTCAGAGCTAAGGAAAGTAATTAAATAGTAAAGAAAGTAGGATGGCATCTTCCACAATGCCTTTATGGCAAAACATGAGGCTGTATTTGCAAAATGCAAGCCCATCTCTGTTCTTTTAGTTGATTTTCTTCCTCCCACTCTGTCTTTCTCTTTCCTTCGCTCTCTTTCTTACATTTCCAGTGAAAGCGTGAAGAAAATGCCAGGGCACCTCTAATCCTCACGTCTTCAGTAGGCAATCCATAACTTCTATAATATTGATTAGGACTGAGCAGTTGCTGAGTGCATGTGCATGTGCATGTGCATGTGCGTGTGTGTGTGTGTGTGTGTGTGTGTGTGTGTGTGTGTGTGTGTGTGTGTGTGTGTGTGTGTGTGTGTGTGTGTGCGCAAAAGCTTTTTTTTGTTGAAAGAAAGAGAGTACAAGAGAGGGGGAAGAGAAATAGGGAAAGAGTGGGAGATACTGTAAAGAGAGAGATCCGGAGGGCAAATCTAAATTATTTTCATAAATTGCGCATCAGAATCCTAACATCTTCCATTCACTTTGATTAATTAATTGAATCACAGAAGAGCAGCTGGATTCACGCAAGTGTGTAAACGAGAGCAGCATTGAGACAGGAGAGTAATACCTGATATCTCCATATAGTTACAAACATAACAGCAAGGTAAATGATTAAATATGTCAAATAAAACTAGGACTGAAGACTAACTGGAAAGATTGCGTGTCTGTTTGTCTGTCTATGTCAATGCATGCATTCATGCGTACATGTGAAAGTGAAATATTCATACAGTGCATATGTTGCCCCCCTCTGCCTCTTGTGTGGGTGCCAACAGCAGATTAAAGTGACACACGTCTGGTCACAGAGGGTTATGACTACAGTGTCTGTCAGGATGTCCATTACATCATTCATGTCATTCACAGTCCTTTATGCTGTTTGTTCTTGTGTTCACTTCATCTTTGTGAGTGGCAAAAGCAAGTGCACATTCGAAATCTTTGGAGGGATTCCAGGCTTCTCTGACAGAGGTCAAATCATTTTAAACCTCCATCAATGAGGAATAGATGCCAGGGAATTGTGTGTGCTGGATTTTGAGAATAGATGGCAATTCAGCCATTTGTTCTAAACTGGGCCTACTAATCATAGGGTTCGGTCATGCATCCTACGTGGACCCCATGGCATGCTAGGCTAATCCTAGTTGTAGGTAAGGTACAGAGGTAAGTGAGGACAGGTGCATTCCTATACAGGCGCTCACATCACAGAAGACTAGCTGTAAAAGCTCTGCACTGGATCTCCATCCAATGCCAAATCTGGATGGCCTTGCTAATAAGCTACAGTATAAAGAGAATGTCCCTGTCACAATCCTCTTGAGGACGAAAGTTTCCATCCATTACAAATCCACAGGTGGAGTGGCCCCTACAGAGAACTGCACATCTTACATTCTTTGACATTGAGGTTCCATGGCAGTGTGTTGTTGTTGTTATTTGATTACATATCTCTGTTGTGGCAATAGGTTAAATGTCAAAAGAGCACCGCCAGTGAGATATCAAGCCGATTGATCCTAGGGCCATTTCATTCACACATCTCAATGCGTTGGTTTTAACAGCATATTGTCTTCTGTTTTAGAGAGGATTATTAGTCTGGCCTGGATTCTTTATCAAGTGAATACTTGAGAGGCTGGCTGGGATTTCACTGTATATTTGTGTCTCTAATCTTTTGATGTGCGTACTCAGGAAATCGCAAGTTGCTGCAGATCAAAGATAGCTGCCGCATTCCTAGTTTAGTTTTCTGTAATTGGTGCTTATTTCACCAGATTATACAGGAGATGTGCATTATTAAGACTGTGTTCTGTCATTAAGTAGGAAGTTAACTTTCTCACTTTCTCTTTGAATAACTTAATTTGGGGTTATTTGAATATTTTCTTCAGTCTGTTACTTTTCAGTGAGAAGCCCGTTTTAGATTTGTTGATTTAAACATTTGGCCTTGATTCCTAGGTTTACATAACTGTGCCATAATGTACTTGGATTTGTGTAAAATAGTGATGAAGATGCCTTGTTAGGAAGAGATTTGTGATCAATATGTTACAGGTCTTTGCCCATAACAATCCAGGAACATCCATACATGTTGCATAGGAAACTTACAGTTTTTTTATAACACAACTGAAGGTGACTTATGTGTTAGGTTTGATCAGGGTATCAAATTCCCCAGGAATAGTATATTTTATTTTGGAAAAGGAAAAGAGTTGTGAAAAATCATGCAAAAAGGTGTTACGGTTTAATTGAAGGGTTAAATAGTTACTCTCTTTTAGATGGGATGCAACATGTATTTATTTGTTTACAAAATGTAAAAAGAATTCAAGCAAAAACCTATGTTAGATTATTACCAATTAAGTACTCTGGAATGATGTGCGACATTAAACATACTCTTAAAACATCAAGCAAAAAAGACAAAACACATCCAGCAAAAATTACGGAGAAAAAAAATCTTCACTTTCAAAAAAGGACAAGAAATGTAAAAAAAAAAATCAAAGAGGAAAAATTGGAGGGTTCCTTGTCATGCAAATCAGTTTGGCATCAAAAAATACCTTCATCCTCCGCCCCGTCATTATCACCTAAATCATCATTGTGTTTCTTTGTAAGGGGACCTAGGATCAAGAATGGAGAAGATGGAGGAAACAGATAATACAAGAACACACAAACCTTAAAAACGCTCAAAAGAGAAAGAATTCTTATGGATTTTCCCTGTGAAAACTTTTACTGAAAGACAAAGAATGTAAACAATTTCATACACATTTGTGGAGCTTGGTAACTATGAGATTGTAAGACTTTTGTTTCAAAGTACTGTAACAAAACAAGAAGGATCTTCAAAATAGGACCCTTTCTTTCAAAAAGATTCAAGAATGTAAGATAAGTCGTTCCCAGTAAAACAGAACACAGCTTTACCTCATGTCATTCTCACCCCTCTTTCCCAATTTCAAGTAAACAGACAAAAGCATAATTGTTATGGATGTTTGTGAGGGTGTCTTCTAACATTATGTTCCAATAAGTAGCCCACGTCTGTGAATGTTAATGTGCTAAAAGAGAATACTCCAAATTGAATCATTAGTGGACTCATACTATGTAAATATGTAAAATAGAACCTAAATGAAGTAATTTCATTGTAGGATCACAGAGTGCCAAAATGCAAATGGGAAAAGTTAATGTATTAAGTGGCTCCAAACACACAGAGGTTAATTGCTTAATTCCCCCTCATTGGCAAAATAATAAAGCAGGAAATAGGTCAGAATGCAGCAGAATAAACCAAGACAGGATTCATTTAGTGAGTAACAGCACAAAGACCGCAGCAATGGACTGTACTATAAACACGACACAGATGGACAAACAGATAGACAGGCACACAGAAAGACAGACGGGGGCACAGAAAGACACACAGGCACACAGAAAGACAGACGGGGGGCACAGAAAGACAGACGGGGGCACACACAGACACACAAGGTTGACAAAGCGTTAGTCTAGACATATGCGAGCTAGATCAAGCATGTGTAAGCAGAGAGCAGCACATGAAAGAGTGAGATACACAGTATGACCAATGAAAGATGCCTTCCCACACATCACTCAAACTCATCCTGCTTATGATCATGCTCCTTCATGACAATACAGTACAGGAAAACCAAAACAGGGAAGCAATGAGAGGCAGGGATGGGAGGGGGAAATGGAAATGGAAATGCTATTCTATTAAAATAGTCCAGTCATTTATTTTCCTCATGTCTTGTAGCCAGAACACTAGAGCAGTAGGCAATGGCATGACATCTCTATAATTTGTAGCAACATTCTGGAGAAGAAAACAGAGGTTATTCAACACTGGAGAGAACATTTGGCGTAAACATCCCGTTTCACCCAGCAGCCATGCTGAGATTGATTTTGTGAGATACATGACAAAAACTGAAAACAGTTAAGAGTAAAGTACACTGTAGCCTCCCTTATCGGAACACATCATTAAACCATCACATTCTCATAAGCTAAGGTAAGGCTTATAAAGCAACTGAACGGAGATGCTGGAGCAAGTTTGTGACATGACTGTGCATGGCTGTCCCCTAACTGAGGGGATGGTTGGATCATACCAGTCAGGACGGCAACATGACAGCATGCTGTCAGCATCACGTCACTCCTAAACTCCAAGTGACTGAGGGCCAGGCCCTGCACACTGACTTTTCAACCCCTCTGACCCCCTTGGAGTACTGAGCGCCTCAACACTTTTGTGTCGCACCTGGCTCCACTGCACTGATTAGGGAGACTCTGTTTTTCTGTATTTCCCAGTATTTATTTTCTCTTTCTCCCTTTACCTTGGTCTACCTCTCTCCCTCTATTTACTCTGCCTCTCCGTCTGTCTAACTGCCAAACTGTTTTCCTGTGCCGTTGTCTTTGTCGCCCCCCCCCCACACACACACACACTGTCTGTCTCACCAGTAATGCTGTCTCCCAGTCAGATGATAAATTGATTTATTACTGCAGCCTAGCTCTTACACACCCCTTCCAAATGAATTTCCATATCCCTCGTTGTGCCGATATTGATTTGTGTTCATCTCTGACTGATAAAGTGCAACTTCACGCTTGAGTACTCTGTAATGCAGAAAAAGAGGTGGGCTGGTGAGGTGTGCAGCAGGCGGCCGACTCCGGGGCTCCTGGCCCTTAACACTTTAATGCACTATGAACCCTGAGGCTCCAACCAGATTAGGTCATTAATGCTTTGAGCTCAATTGATCTCACATTGTGCACATGGGCATCCATACGACACATTCGTCAAGGATCTTAGGCCTATCCAAATGGAAACAAACCAACTCAATCAATCATTGATTTGACCATAAAAACAATGGGCTCTCTAACATACAAAAGCCAATGAATCTGGGGATTAAGTACTGACCTTCGACAGTACTGGCTATAAAACATTTGTTGCATGAACAAATATTTCACATCCTTTGATAAATTACTGAATGTCTATGGTGAAATATAGCCTGTATGGTGAAATATTTCATACAATGCAGTTTGTGCCATAACATTTTGATCAAGAGCAGAATACACAAGAACTTACCTTTCAAATCAAGTCCAACAGCACAACTCATTCCCAGGGGCCGAGTGAGTCATGAGCCTGGTCCCCATGGGACACATGTAGTGCAGTGTACATGGCTATACAGCCAATTACAGGGCTCACAGCTCTGTGGATCTCTTTGATCAATGACTCAGGACCAGGTGGTACTCAGGAACAGAACACTACTGAATACATCCACCCATGTGTTGTGCACTTGATGCAATGCCATCCTACTCTATTCAAATGTTAGAGGCACATAACAGAGAGAGGCTGGCTCTTTGACTGACTGACTCACACTCTCAAAGCAGAAATAATAACACAGATGAAAAACAAATGCTCACAGGTGTGGCTGGGGAGGATTTGACTGCACTAACATTCTAAAACAAGATAGTAACCTTAACCTGCACTCATTATTAAAGGGGCAATCAGCAGTTGGTGCATACATTTTTTGACTTATACATTATTGATATGGACCCATTGATTCTTGAAGAATATAACTTGTTAATGCCCCATGAGCTTAGTTCAACTATCGTACCCCATCAGAACCCAAAATATTAGCTTGTTTTACTCCAATGTTTGTAAACAAAGTAAATGTAAACACTGTATTGCCTCAAACCATGGTTAAAACTATCATTTTGATATCTGGAGGGTCAGTCCTTGCTCTACACTCTACAAATTAGGGGTTCAATAAGGGTTTTTCTAAGATCCTCAAAGTTCTTCGAAGAACCTTAAGGTTCTAAGCACTGAAAATTGCCCCCAATAGATTCATTGATGAACCTCGTTAGTTGGTCGGCGTTCTTGCAGGAACCTAACTGCCCAACTGAAACGTTTGGATTTGAATTTCAAAGGACAGCAGGTGCAGGCACTTAACTGAAAAATGTAAAGGTCTCAATTTAAAGGGAAGGTTTGTCCCTTGTATGATGAAAATTGATATTGTTTTATGGTGATACCATCTATCTTTTCATATTTGTGCAAATTAAAATTCAATGGATATAAAATCAACAGAAGTAAGAATGTGTAGGCTATAAGAACATGTTGAAGGCAAGATGTATTGGGTGCAGACGACTGAACTGCTCACTTTCGCATCCTTTTCTGCAAGTATACAAAGACGAGGAGGCATACAAAAAGGTATGTCAATTGGTATGTTATGCAGATCACATGTATCATCCTCCTCCCTTACCTCTTCAATGAATATCCCATCGGCCTCTACATTATGGACAAGGTATGTGCGTGAAAACCATTATCAAAACAGTTCATTCACATTTTCCACAAAAACCAAGGTATGAATACTGTCGTGCATGTTTTGTTAATCATCTGTATAATTTAAAAAAATGTGGATTCACAGACTTCATCTCTGATGAATTTAACAGGAAACCTGTTCGATCACCATGCACTGAAAAATCATTCTGGATATGGATACAGAAAACATCAACACATTAACATCAACACCCCAGAGGATATACCCATTGAACTTGGGGCTCTGCTGGGAGTTTACCTCATCTTTAGATTGGTTTTATTCTGCTTTGCCACTAAAATAACAATAAACACTGAAAAATAAATATGGTGTTATTGTTGTTATTGTTATGTATATTATTATTATTAATAATAATAATAATAATAGGGGAGGGGGGGCAGTTCATCAAATTAACCCCAAAAGGTTCTTCAAGGATCCATTAAAAAGGTTATTTGAAGAACCCTTTTAAATGGTTATTCGAAGAACTTATAGGTGTTCCCCCACAGTTTCAACTTGAAGAACCTCTAAAGGATACTCCAGGAACATTTTGTTTTTAGCGTGCATACAGTACTCATTGACTTTTTCCACATTTTGTTACGTTACAGCCTTATTCTAAAATGGATTAAATAAATACAAATCCTCAGCAATCTACGCACACTACCCCATAATGACAAAGCAAAAACAGGTTTTTAGAAATACCTTATTTACATAAGTATTCAGCCTTTGCAATCAGACTCGAAAATTGAGCTCAGGTGAATCCTGTTTCCATTGATCCTCCTTGAGATGTTTCTACAACTTGATTGGAGTCCACCTGTGGTAAATTCAATTGATTGGACATGATTTAGAAAGGCACACACCTGTCTATATAAGATCCCACAGTTGACGGTGCATGTCGGAGCAAAAACAATGCCATGAGGTCGAAGGAATTGTCCAATGGTCCCTCAGACAGAGCTCTAGAGTTCCTCTGTGGAGATGGGAGAAACTTCCAGAAGGACAACCATTTCTGCAGCAGTCCACCAATCAGGCCTTTATGGTAGAGTGGCCCGACAGAAGCCACTTCTCCATAAAAGGCACATGACAGCCCAATTGGATTTTGCCAAAAGGCACCTAAAGACTCTCAGACCATGAGAAACAAGATGCTCTGGTCTGATGAAACCAAGATTTAACAGGATGTTTTTCAGCGGCAGGGACTGGGATACTAGTCAGGATTGAGAAAAAGATGAACAGAGCAAAGTACAGAGATCCTTGATGAAAACCTGCTCCAGAGGGCTCAGGACCTCAGACTGGGGCAAAGGTTCACCTTCCAACAGGACAACAACCCTAAGCACACAGCCAAGATAACGCAGGAGTGGCATCGGGACAAGTCTCTGAATGTCCTTGAGTGGCCCAGCGAGAGCCCGGATGTGAACCTGATCGAATATCTCTGGAGTGATCTGAAAATAGGCATGCAGCAACGCTCCCCATTCAACCTGACAGAGCTTGAGAGGATCTGCAGAGAAGAATGGGTAAAAACTCCCCAAATACAGGTGTGCCAAGCTTGTAGCGTCATGCCCAAGAAGACTCGAGGCTATAATCGCTGCCAAAGGTGCTAAAGGGTGCTAAAGGGTCTGAATAATTATGTAAGGTCAGGTCTCACTGTGCCGATACAGTACCCTTTTCATACTGTACCTGCAGCTTTTCAAACTGCACCCACAGGTTTTCTGTCCAACTCCAACTGCAAGAACTGGTCCCAACCAGCCATGGTCTCAGCAATTTTGTGCCCTATAGGCGATATCAAAATGCGCAAAAATAACCTAAGAAATAGCCTGGGTTCAATTGAGATTTTCACGTGGCCCATTATTGCTAGGCTATATGATAATATACTTGACGGATTTGGAAGAAAAGCAGAGTTGGAGAGACTTGCACTTTTGCAAGCTATTTTTATAGCCTACCTTTTAGGAGTGCGACGATTTTCAGACATTTCCTTGGAAAGATAACTGCCAGTGATTCTACAACCATGCATAGGCAGCCTACTCTATTTCAATGAGACCACATATACAGTATACGCATTTTTCATTATTCTATGCGTAAATCCGAGACACTTAATTTAGTATGATATATGACATTTCGTATGGTATGTATTCATTTGTGGATGTCCATCATCCATTACTTATCAAATGTTATGTATTACAATGTGTATGATATGTTAGGAATTGCCATTAGTCCAATAGTTTACATTTGCAAAATGCATGATATGTTACAAATTCCAATTTATATTTGCTAACGTTAGCTAGGTGACTAGGTGGTTACCGTTAGCAAGCTGGCTAATGTTAGCTGGATTAGGGTTTAGGGTTAAGGTTAGGAGATAGGTTAAAAGTTAGTGTTAGGGGAAGAGTTCGCTAAAAATATTAAGGTTAGAGTTAGGGGAGGGTTATCTAACATGCTAAGTAGTAAAAAAAGTTGGTAATTAGCTCAAATGCTAATGCTAGTTTGCAGTAATGAGATTGGACACAACCTTTGGGTTGCTAGTCATTTGCATTGTACTTGTCATATGTAAAACCACTAAATGTAACATATCATCATTTCAGTGTCACGTATTTCCTATGTTATGTCTAGTCTGAGACCAGGCTGAATAGGAAAGGTAGGCTACTGAAGGTGAAGCAGCGACAAAGATTAATAATGTGACAAAGATGTGCTTTTACAAAGCAGAAAGATGATGTTTCCAAATAATCTGTGAGACAAAAAATATATTTTCATCCCAAAATAATATGTCTGACCGCCCGCAACATGAAAAATGCTGACCGTGCGGCAATGATCTCTGTCTGGACCCGCAGCCCTCTACTGTGTGTTTTCTCCCCTAATGAATCAATACACATAC
Source organism: Oncorhynchus masou masou (assembly GCF_036934945.1). Taxonomy (NCBI): domain Eukaryota; kingdom Metazoa; phylum Chordata; class Actinopteri; order Salmoniformes; family Salmonidae; genus Oncorhynchus; species Oncorhynchus masou. The sequence goes on along the minus strand of NC_088235.1, from coordinate 87,209,189 downwards.
AGTGCCATGTGAAAGTATTCGGCCCCCTTGAACTTTGCGACCTTTTGCCACATTTCAGGCTTCAAACATAAAGATATAAAACTGTATTTTTTTGTGAAGAATCAACAACAAGTGGGACACAATCATGAAGTGGAACGACATTTATTGGATATTTCAAACTTTTTTAACAAATCAAAAACTGAAAAATTGGGCGTGCAAAATTATTCAGCCCCTTTACTTTCAGTGCAGCAAACTCTCTCCAGAAGTTCAGTGAGGATCTCTGAATGATCCAATGTTGACCTAAATGACTAATGATGATAAATACAATCCACCTGTGTGTAATCAAGTCTCCGTATAAATGCACCTGCACTGTGATAGTCTCAGAGGTCCGTTAAAAGCGCAGAGAGCATCATGAAGAACAAGGAATACACCAGGCAGGTCCGAGATACTGTTGTGAAGAAGTTTAAAGCCGGATTTGGATACAAAAAGATTTCCCAAGCTTTAAACATCCCAAGGAGCACTGTGCAAGCGATAATATTGAAATGGAAGGAGTATCAGACCACTGCAAATCTACCAAGACCTGGCCGTCCCTCTAAACTTTCAGCTCATACAAGGAGAAGACTGATCAGAGATGCAGCCAAGAGGCCCATGATCACTCTGGATGAACTGCAGAGATCTACAGACTCTGGGAGACTCTGTCCATAGGACAACAATCAGTCGTATATTGCACAAATCTGGCCTTTATGGAAGAGTGGCAAGAAGAAAGCCATTTCTTAAAGATATCCATAAAAAGTGTCGTTTAAAGTTTGCCACAAGCCACCTGGGAGACACACCAAACATGTGGAAGAAGGTGCTCTGGTCAGATGAAACCAAAATTGAACTTTTTGGCAACAATGCAAAACGTTATGTTTGGCGTAAAAGCAACACAGCTCATCACCCTGAACACACCATCTCCACTGTCAAACATGGTGGTGGCAGCATCATGGTTTGGGCCTGCTTTTCTTCAGCAGTGACAGGAAGATGGATGGAGCCAAATACAGGACCATTCTGGAAGAGAACCTGATGGAGTCTGCAAAAGACCTGAGACTGGGACGGAGATTTGTCTTCCAACAAGACAATGATCCAAAACATAAAGCAAAATCTACAATGGACTGGTTCAAAAATAAACATATCCAGGTGTTAGAATGGCCAAGTCAAAGTCCAGACCTGAATCCAATCGAGAATCTGTGGAAAGAACTGAAAACTGCTGTTCACAAATGCTCTCCATCCAACCTCACTGAGCTCGAGCGGTTTTGAAAGGAGGAATGGGAAAAAATTTCAGTCTCTCGATGTGAAAAACTGATAGAGACATACCCCAAGCGACTTACAGCTGTAATCGCAGCAAAAGGTGGCGCTACAAAGTATTAACTTAAGGGGGCTGAATAATTTTGCACGGCCAATTTTTCAGTTTTTGATTTGTTAAAAAAGTTTGAAATATCCAATAAATGTCGTTCCACTTCATGATTGTGTCCCACTTGTTGTTGATTCTTCACAAAAAAATACAGTTTTATATCTTTATGTTTGAAGCCTGAAATGTGGCAAAAGGTCGCAAAGTTCAAGGGGGCCGAATACTTTCGCAAGGCACTGTACCTATGTTTTTATATACCTATATATTCTGATATATTTGACATGTACTGCACACTCAGTCACTGTGTAATACTGTGTAACATCAGTCAGAAATGGTAACAACTGGAGATTCATAAATATTTGATTTCCGTAACATGGCTGACATTCTAACAACTGATGACAAGGGTCTCTGGACCCAGCGAAAAAGGGTCTGATGCTGGGTTTCAAATATCAGTAGTAAATGCCAGCAAAAAAATGTATTTTCTTAGAATCCCCCCTGGGGAGAGCAGAGAGGACCTGGGGACCCAAATGTCACAGCGCCTTTGGATTGTAAAGGTGCTGCTGCTCATTAGAGCCAGCCACTGACAGGATTTAAAGGCAGGTAACATCGATGTGTGTGTGTGTGTGTGCACGCAGGGGGGATTTCATTAGGAGCTGTCAGAATGAGAACAGGGACATAGGAAATGACACACCTCGTAATAAGCACCCTTCCTGTTGAGGGGAAGTTGCCTGGAGAGGGGGTCAGCGACACCGCATCCTGCGAGGAGCACATAGCAAGATCAGTGTTTCCCCTATATAAAGTATGTAGAAAATATAATGTATATATGTTTTATAGATGTTTTAATAAGATCATTTTTGAGAACTGACAATCCCCAACATAAAAACCAGATTGTCAGGGATATTCTAAAATCATAGAGCCCCCATTGATTTTGTTATTATGCTTGAGTCACTCAGATAGCATAAGAACAAGGTATAAGCCATGTGGGAAAGTGTATCACTGCAGAAAATTAGCTTTTAAACTGCAAATTGTCTCTCAGTCCTATGGCAATTGAAGAAAGGATTGAAGGAAATTAGCTTAAAATTGTTTTTTAAAATTTGCTGCGGAGAAGAGGACGACCTTTGAAATGTGCCATTGGTCACACCCACTTTGCCACTGCTGCTGCTGAAAAAAGTCCTAGGGGAAACACTGAAAATAAATAATCTCACAGGAACATGTGCTATAGCAGCTCTGTTATTGGCCAGCCGAGTGTGGGCATAATCATTCAGGCTTTGCCCATTTGATCATGAAGAGTGGCATCTCCATTCAATATAAAGTTAAGTAAGCACAAGGAGAGGATAGACTTGAGTGTGACCAATTTCCCAGCAGAGCAAAATATTGATCCAATTAAAAGTGCAGATACAGATAGTGCTAATTGTACTGGAATCACAAGATGTAGTATTGGCAATGCATGATGATTTTTGATCAATGCTTCACATGTTCCTATAATCATTGATTAGTATGCCCCATTGCGCATAAATTATGTTCTTTCTTGTCAATTTATATGTTCGCTCATTACACATTCACACCTTTTTTTGATTTGGAAGCAAGTCAGACCATGTTTTTTTAGGGTGAAATTATATGCATCCATTCACTATAAAGTACTTTTTATCCTAAATTGCTTGAGGTGTCCTGACTCAACATCTTGTAAAGTTTTAAAATAATATACAGTACCAGTCAAACGTTTGGACACACCTACTTATTCAAGAGTTTTTCTTTATTTTTACTATTTTCTACATTGTAGAATAATAGTGAAGATACCAAAACTAGAAAATAACAAATATGGAATCAAGGAGTAACCAAAAAAGTGTTAAACATATCAAAATATATTTTAGATTTTAGATTCTTCAAAGTAGCCACCCTTTGCCTTGGTGACAGCTTTGCACACTCTTGGCATCATCTTAACCAGATTCACCTGGAATATTTGGCCAACAATCTTGAAGGAGTTCCCACATATGCTGAGCACTTGTTGGCTGCTTTTCCTTCACTCGGTGGTCCAACTCATCCCAAACCATCTCAAATGGGTTGAGGTCGGGTGATTGTGGAGGCCAGGTCATCTGATGCAGTACTCCATCACTCTCCTTCTTGGTCAAACAGCACTTGCACAGCCTGGAGGTGTGTTGGGTCATTGTCCTGTTGAAAAACAAATGATAGTCCCACTAAGCGCAAACCAGATGGGATGGCGTATTGCTGCAGAATGCTGTGGTAGTAATGCTGGTTAAGTGTGCCTTGAATTATAAATAAATCACTGACAGTGTCAACAGCAAAGCACCCCCACACCCTTTCACAAAGACATGGTGGATGGATCCAAAAATCTCAAATTTGGACTCATCAGACCAAAGAACAGATTTCCACTGGTCTAATGTCAATTGCTCTTGTTGGTTGGCCCAATCAAATCTCTTCTTCTTATTAGTGTCTTTTAATAGTGTTTTCTTTGCATCAATTGAACCATGAAGCCCTGATTCGCACAGTCTCCTCTGAACAGTTGATGTTGAGATGTTTCTGTTACTTGAACTCTGTGAAACACTTATTTGGGCTGCAATTTCTGAGGCTGGTAACTCTAATGAACGTATCCTCTGCAGCAGAGGTAACTTGGGTTTTCATTTCCTGTGGTGATCCTCATGTGAGCCAGTTCAATCATAGGGCTTGATGGTTTTTGCGACTGCACTTGAAAAAACTTTCAAAGTTCTTGAAATGTTCCGTATTTAATGACCTTCATGTCTTAAAGTACTGATGGACTGTTGTTTCTCTTTGCTTATTTGAGCTGTTCTTGCCATAATATGGACTTGGTCTTTTACCAAATAGGGCTGTATTCTGTATACCACCCCTACCTTATCACAACACAACTGATTGGCTCAAATGCATTAAAAAGGAAAGAAATTACACAAATTAACTTTTAACAAGGCTTGCCTTTTAATTGAAATGATTTCCAGGGGACTACCTCATGAAGCTGGTTGAGAGAATGCCACAAGTGTGCAAAGCTGTCATCAAGGCAAAGGGTGGCTACTTTCAGGATCTCAAATATAAAATGTATTTTGATTAGTTTAACACTTTTTTGGTTAGTACGTGATTTCATATATGTTATTTCATAGTTTTGATGTCATCACTGTTATTCTACAATGTAGAAAATAGTAAAAATAAAGAAAAACCTTTGAATGTGTGCAAACTTTTGACTGGTACTGAATGTATATATTCTTTTCACAAATTGTATCGGTATGCATCTGTTTGTCTCACTTTGATACATCAAAAGGACTTGAGAAAATCAAGCGTGGAGATGGCTGTGGTTGAGTTAGATGTCGCCCTGAGGTTGAGCATGTGAAATCTACCATAGATAACGACCAAACAAGGAATATTGCAGACACTGGGCTAAACAACCTTACGAGGTGCTGCCACACATAAAACAACCCTCATGAGTCAAATAATTTATTAAACATAAATATTACTTTCTGGATGATCTGCTTATGTATTCATTTTGTATCCGTCATTGCCAGGGATGCAGACTGATCAAATTGGTTTGGTTCCTTTTCTCTCAACTGGGCTTTTATGTCGCAGCTAAATGGAGATTCTGAGACCGTTCTCTCCTTCTCTCTCTTGCTATCGTTCTGTCCGTCAGTCTCTCCCCCTCGGTATTTCAGTTTAGGTCTGTCTGTGTCTGTTTATCTGTCTTGGTTTCTTTCACTTTCTCATTCCAGTTTAAGTCTCTGTGGATGCTCAGAGTGATTCAGGAGGGTCTTGTCTTCAAACAACTCCTATCTACCCACATCCTGACACCTGTAGACTACCCCACTCACGAGCCGCACCCCATGGCCCTGACTAGAGGCCAAACCCAACCTGCAGCTAAACAATGCACCTACTCCTAAACAACATGTTATGATGTTAAGCTAGCTGGATGCTCGGTCTCTAGACTCCAGATGAGTTATACTCTGACAGGAGCTGGACAGCCAATGTTCATCAGGGTTCTAGCCAAGGCTCCCAACACGACACAGAGCACGGAGCATGCTTCTGAGGCCAGGCCTCAGCGAGGGGAGGTGAGATGATGAGGAAAGAGAGATGTTCAAAGAGGCCCAGGCACCAGCGGGACAGCAAACAGGCTAATTTGCCAGTGTATTCTATTTTCAAATCATTTCAATTTCAAAGCACTGCATTACCATGCGGTGGGGATGAAAGAGAGGACTGCAGTGCGTTGCTCAGCTCTGCCATCAACATCCCTCAACCCCAGCCCTCCTCTCCTCTCAAACAGCACGTCAGCAGAATTAGGCATCATTTACCAGCTCCAAAATGAATTCAAACACGTGCTCTTTCTCTCATTTTGCAGTGTGTGCACTGATGCCTTTGATTTGGACCTACAAATTACAAATTTAGCTTTTAATCAATATTTCATCTGTCCCATCTGAGAACCTGCATATATCCCACTCTAACTCACAAAATGCCGATCCTAATGGTTGCAAAGGGAAAACATTTTTGAGTTTGGATATGCCGTATCCTATGAACTGTATACAGTACTTGGAAAACAATCACAAAAGTAATGCAAAGTTGTTTTTAAAGTTCTGAACGTAACAGTGTGTGATAGGTTATGTAAAAATGATAATCAGTATTGTCACTGATAGGAACTAAAGCTGTGCCCATTACCGTTTGAGAGAGAGGCTTAAAAAGCAGGCAACACAATGACAGAGAGAAGAACAGGTCCACAACATGGAAACTGCCTTGCCTTCGCTATTACTGAAAGGCTGAATAATGGATGGCTCCAACTCCCCTTAATGTTCTCCAGGAGAGGTTTTGTATCTATCATCCCAAGCACCAAGTTCAATCCCGTCTCATCAAAGCTAAATTTAAACTTCGTCATCCACTTAAAAAGAACGGCACTTTTCGGAGGGTGAGAAGATGAATAACAGTGGAACGAAGGTTAAAAGTGAACAATGCATCTTGCCAGGGAGACAAGAGCATTAGTAAACCAAAGCAACAACACCCCAAGGTACATTTTATATCAATATCTCCTGCTTGTTTAGAACCCCTCCCCCCCAAATAAAAAAGATTTTAAAAATGAACATGCAAAAATTGAAATAGAGCAGCAATATCTAAAGAGTGATAAGATGAAGAGATTTTCCTTATGACAAAAAATAATCATGTTGATTTTGGATTTCCTCCAATGTTCTTCTTATCTCCGCTCTCTGTTACTGTTTGTGTTTCTCTGTGAAATGTAGTACAAAACCACAACAACAACAATCCCCTGACGGTCTACTATACAACAATAGATTGGCACAGAGGAGAAGCATTCGCTGTCAAAGCTCACTTGCAAAGAATGGAACACAATTGAGAAATAAAGCAGTATGCTAATTAATCATCAAAGCATTGTTTTCCTGCAGTTTTACCCTCACAAGGATGATGCCGATTTCCATTAACAATCCCCCATCTACTAACTACTCTATGAGTCTACCCATTAAACTGCAAACCTTCTCTTTCATCTAACCAAGACCAAGTTGATTCAGTTAAGAAAAGTTTAAAAAGTGGGAAGGAATCTTTGCCGAACTCTATCACTGTTACAACTAGTCTTAAGCCTATTTCTCTGTATCTCCTAGTGTAGACCTGTGGTAAGGTATCAGAAGAATGTTACTGCAAGGCAATAATCTTTGCCAAACTACCACTGTCACAACTCTCTCTGAGTATCCCCTGGTGTCCACCTATGGTCAGAATGTTAGTGCACGGCATAATGCTGAATCAATATCCTCCATTTTCAGATCACTCTATTACATCAGCAACACCCAAGCCTGGCTAATTGATCTCCTCCTTCCCTGTTTTCAAGTTAATGAGCACATCTCAGCAGCATTGCATCCGGACTGAACAACAAGGCCACTCATTTGGCCAGCCTGGTACACTATTGGCTGGCTCCACCGATCGGCTGAATGGGGAAACATTGCAAAACTACATCACAATTAATCATCTTCGATTTCTAATTAAATGCACGAAAAGGGAACAGTCTGATTATATAGGGGCAACCAATTACACTGAACAACAAATGCAACATGTAAAGTGTTGGTCCCATGTTTCATGAGCTGAAATACAAGAACCCAGAAATGTTCCACACGCACAAAAAGCTTATTTCACTCAAATTTTGTGCACACGTTTGTTTACATCCCCGTTAGTGAGCCTTTCTTCTTTACCAGGATAATCCATCTACCTGAAAAGTGTGGCATATCAAGAAGCTGATTAAACAGCATGATCATTACACAAGTGCACCTTGTGCTGGGTACAATAAAGGCCACAAGTTTTGAAGGAGCGTGCAATTGGCGTGTTGACTGCAGGAATGTCGACTGTTGACAGAGATTTGAATGTTCATTTCTCTACCAAAAGCCATCTCCAAGGTTGTTTTTTAGAATTTGGCAGTATGTCCAACCGGCCTCACAACCGTAGACCACGTGTATGGTGTTGTGTGGGCTAGTGGTTTGCTGATTGGCCATTTATAATAGCCTAGTTCTCTTTACCGGTCGGCCATATTGGCACTCCCCAGTAGGAGTAGTCCTCCATAGGAGTGAATGGAGTTCTACACTATTTCAATTAAATGTTTCAAGGACAGAATTACATGTATTTAAGTATTTTGGGTTTTTGTAGTGGACACAGTAACATTATTAATCTCCCAGAAATTATACTTTAAGGAATCATGTTTTAATGTTTTTTTTAAATATTTTATCTGTATGTTTATCTCACATAATATAATTTAAAGTATGCATTAAGATGTCCGTAATATAATACATATGGTAAGTAAAAACAAATGTAGACATGAATAAATGCATTTCTATAGCATCCAAAATATGTTTTACATGGTGGGGGAGTGCCAAGATTGAGGCACAGTAGCTTCAACAACAACACTTCAAAGTAGCATCAGGTTACGTTGATACCCCCAATGAAACCCCACCTCTTTAGCACCCCCCTTAAATGATTTAGATGCAGAAGATGTAATGTAAATGATTTGGAAATCATCTCTTAGATTGAGCCATGGTTGTATAGTATCAGTTTTGGCAGATCACCTTAGTAACATGTATCTGACAGTTCAACGTGACTCACAGTTGATGATGCTACAACACTGCAACGGTCATGTCTGGCTGTAGAACACGCATCAAAGTGCATTCCGTATACTGTACGTGTATCTAGGAAATCAAAGCCTGGAATGATATAATAAGTTATCGCCATAGGGAGTCTTTTCAGAAGTTTGGGGTTATATTTTACTCAGGATTAATGGACGGGGTTTGTAGAGTTCTTCATGCTAGCAATGACATCTGCATAGAAATACTGCACGGTGAATCAAGATCTTTTCAGCTGCAGGAAGAGTGTGTCCTTCTTATCAGATCTCCACATGGAGGGCACACTGGTAAAAATAGCTATGACACGGAGCCGCTTAACAGCTCCAAATTCATTTAAAATCCATTTATTGTTTGCCATTAAACTGTACAAATATGTACCAGGGCAACCCTGCACAGACAAACCTTACTCTGTGGAGAGTGATAAAGGAGTTGGCATGAAAACAGACGAGGGGGGGGGGGGTGAAAGAGATACAGGAACACAGAGGCAGAGCTACACTGGGATAGCGGATCAAAATGTGAACAAGCGAGAAAGAGAGATAGAGACAGAGACAGTGAGGCAGAGGAGTGGTGAAAGGGGTAAAAATGCAAGGTGGGTCCTGCCATAAATGTTATTTTAAACGCTGAGAACCCTGTGTACTCTTTGGAGAATTATCAGGGTAAATGCCCACATATCACTAATCCAGGGAGGGGTAATGAACTAGAAAATTAGTCTCAGAAAGCTTTAATTAGTATCAAAGTATGAAACCGTGTACCTGACCCATTAATCCGCTATCCCCCTCTCCCTTTCTGATGACTTGAAAAGCACAGGTCAATAAAAGACAAAAGGAAAATGGATATGGATTTTCTGACGCAAGTGACCAACTGAGATGATTAAGTAGTTCATCACACAAAAATATAGAATTCTTCCCACGGAGGCATCGACCTGTCCTATAGATACATTAAAAAGCTGGCAGGAAATCGTTGAGCATACGGTCGGCTATGGATCGCACAGAAGACGGCAGCCAATGATCACCTCTCTGTGTGCGTTGCAATGCGCTGGAGAACAACCCACTTCCAGTCCCACCCAGCACAGAACAAGTGCGGGTTAGGAAAGCACAAGAACATTGCAGTGACATAAACCAAATGAAAAGGATGACCTACAGTATCTATCATAGCTGGGACAATAAACAGAAGATTATCGACACTGACCATACCGATCACTTATCGCAGGCATTTTGCTGATATCGTTCATTACGATAAGTAGCCTATACTAGAGAAATGTGAAGTTTGAAATGAAATGCGTTTGCTAATTTGGGTGATAGTTGATGGCGACAACCGTTAAACTAATAGTTTAAAGGATACTTTTTTTAAACTATGTTGCACATTTATGTGATAAACTTATCATTCTATTTATCATTATCGCCTCAATTCAGGCAACTTATTGAGATATGGATTGTTGTCTATATGGCCCAGCTCTACTATCTATGATCACAATAGCTGTGTAAACTAAAAGCTATATTTCACAATAAAATAATAATGTAATGTATTAAATAGTTTTTTTTCCCTTCATCAATCTACACACAATACCCCATAATGACAAATCCAAAACAGGATTTTAGAATTTTTGCAAATGTATAAAAAATAAAAAACTGAAATAATAAAACATTTATATAAGTATTCAGACCCTTTACTCAGTACTTTGTTGAAGCACCTTTGGCAGCACCTTTGGCAGCACCTTTGGCAGCGATTACAGAGTCTTCTTGGGTATGACTCTACAAGCTTGGCACACCTGTTATGGGGAGGTTCTCCCATTCTTCTTGGCAGATCCTCTCAAGCTCTGTAAGATTGGATGGGGAGCATTGCTGAACAGCTATTTTCACGTCTCTCCAGAGATGTTTGATCAGGTTCAAGTCCGGGCTCTGGCTGGGCCACTCAAGGACATTCAGAGTCTTGTCTGTGTGCTTAGGGTCGGTTTCCTGTTGGAAGATGAACCTTCGCCCCAGTCTGAGGTCCTGAGCGCTAGGGAGTAGGTTTTCATCAAGGATCTCTCTGTACGTTGCTCTGTTCATTTTTCCCTAGTTTTTGACTAGTCTCCCAGTCCCTGCCACTGAAAAACATCCCCACAGCATGATGCTGCCACCACCATGCTTCTCCAAAGGGATAATGCCAGGTTTCCTCTCGAAGTGACGATTGGCATTCCGGCCAAAGAGTTCAATCTTGGTTTTCCTCAGACCAGATAATCTTGTTTCTCATCATCTGAGAGTCTTTAGGTGCCTTTTGGCTAACTCCAAGAGGGCCGTCATGTGCCTTTTCCTGAGGAGTGGTTTCTGTCTGGCCACTCTACCATAAAGGCCTGATTGGTGGAGCGCTGTTGTACTTATGGAAGGTTCTCCCATCTCCACAGAGGAACTCTGGAACTCTGTCTGAGTTGCCATCGGCTTCTTGGTCACCTCCCTGACCAAGGCCCTTCTACCCCGATTACTCAGTTTGGCTGGGCGGCCAGCTCTAGAAAAAGTCTTGGTGGTTCCAAACTTCTTCCATTTAAGAATGATGGAGACCACTGTGTTCTTGACGACCTTCAATGCTGCAGAATTTTTTTGGTACCCTTTCCCAGATCTGTGCCCCGATACAAACCTGTCTCAGAGCTCCACAGACAGTTCCTTTGACTTCATGGCTTGGTTTTTGCTCTGACATGCACTGTCAACTGTGGGAACTTATATTGACAGGTGTGTGTTCCAAATCATGTCCAATTAATTGAATTTACCACATGTGGACTCCAATCAAGTTGCAGAAACATCTCAAGGATGATCAATGGAAATAGGATGCACCTAAGCTCAATTTCAAGTTTCATAGCAAAGGGTCTGAATACTTATGTAAATCAAGTATTTCTGTTTCTATTTTTGTTTTACATTTGCAAAACATTCTAAAAACCTGTTTTTGCTTTTTCATTATGGGTTATTGTGTGTATACTGCTGAGTTTTTGTTTTGTTTAAAAAAAATCAATTTTAGAATCCGGCTGTAACGTAACAAAATATGGAAAAAGTCAAAAGTCAAGGGGTCTGAATACTTTCCGAATGCACAGTATAGTGTACCCAGTAGGACTGGACGGCACCATGCTTAGTAGACTTATACACTTATCTCATCTCAGTCCATTAAAGGTGTCATTGGGCAGAAAGTGTCAGATAAAGATGGAGCAAATCTCCACAGAATATCTGGAGACTTGTTGCATGGCTGTTGTATACGGGCAGACTGGGACAAGAACTCTGCAATGCCATTTTATCCACTCCAGCCCACACCACTGCGAGTGCTGCCAACCCCCCCCACCCCCCACCCCCACCCCCGGCAGGCCACCAGCCATACACACACACACCATATACCCTGACCCTACACACACTACTTCAACACAGGCAATATTGCTGACACATAATATTAGTATAGCTTTTCTCAACCATTTCTGTACCAGTGATTGTCGAGACATGGTCCTCCTCTTTTTTAACCAGTTCATGTTCAAAAGAAAGACATTCTGTAAAAACACCACAAGAGATCCAACTCACCACTATAACCTTGCAACAGATCTAGCCATTTTGTTTGTCTCACTGTTGTGCTGTCTATCTGTCTCAGCACCTTCTCTGCTGTCACTGTGCTTCTTTTTGTTCTCTTGTCTATCTGCCTTTCTGTCTCAGCCCCTTCTCTGCTGTCACTGTGCTTCTTTTTGTTCTCTTGTTTATCTGCCTGTCTATCTGTCTCAGCCCCTTCTCTGCTGTCACTGTGTTTCTTCTTGTTCTCTTGTTTATCTGCCTGTCTATCTGTCTCAGCCCCTTCTCTGCTGTCACTGTGTTTCTTCTTGTTCTCTTGTTTATCTGCCTGTCTATCTGTCTCAGCCCCTTCTCTGCTGTCACTGTGTTTCTTCTTGTTCTCTTGTTTATCTGCCTATCTATCTCAGCCCCTTCTCTGCTGTCACTGTGTTTCTTCTTGTTCTCTTGTTTATCTGCCTGTCTATCTGTCTCAGCCCCTTCTCTGCTGTCACTGTGCTTCTTCTTGTTCTCTTGTTTATCTGCCTGTCTATCTGTCTCAGCCCCTTCTCTGCTGTCACTGTGCTTCTTCTTGTTCTCTTGTTTATCTGCCTGTCTATCTGTCTCAGCCCCTTCTCTGCTGTCACTGTGTTTCTTCTTGTTCTCTTGTTTATCTGCCTGTCTATCTGTCTCAGCCCCTTCTCTGCTGTCACTGTGCTTCTTCTTGTTCTCTTGTCTATCTGCCTTTCTGTCTCAGCACCTTCTCTGCTGTCACTGTGCTTCTTCTTGTTCTCTTGTCTCTCTGCCTTATACAGTACATTATAAAGTCCATGCTACTGACTTAGGCTATATTGCAAATGAGTGTCTGTCATATGTGTTCCCTTGCAACACCTACAATTAAGTGTTAATTACTATTACAAGGCTGCAGACTAACATTTTCCTCTGGTATCACTAACCTTTACATTTGGTGGCATCAGCCCATGATTTGGTCAGACCTAAATCATGAGTAATCATCTTATAAAGTAATGAATAGTGCTTTATTAAGAAGTATAATACAAATACTATTGAGGTATTCAATAAATAAGTTGTTTGATCCAAGCAGGAATGCATGTTTCAAGATATATTTATGTGCAACCTAATCCCGTGATTGTCATGAATTATGGGTTGACAAATATACTATAGTTGCTATTATTTACTGTCAAAATAGAACTCCAGAATTATTATAATTTTTTAATAGAGATTAATTACATCTCTATGTGCACTAGGGCTGGCCTCATTTAGTTGACTGGTTGATTGTTTTGGTCATTGTTGATCGACGGAGATTTTATTTAAGTCAAGCAGTCGCTAATAGTAAAAAAATAAATTATGGCACAAGAAACACCGGTCTGATTCACGCCTGGACTAATCCATTGCTGAGGCCGTGGGATGGCACAGTCCATCACTCTGTAAGACAGGCATCGACAACGTAAGACACGCGCACCGCAAGGGTATTTGTCTTGGCACACCAAGCAATATAATACAATTTATAAAATAAGTGAAATTGCATTAGTTTGAAATTGCATTGGTTTTCGATAAATGGGTACTACTTTAGACCTGACACCATTTGTGAGAGTATTCCTTAGGCCTACAGTATGTGTGAAGATGAAGTGTCTTGGCTCTTGAGTTTAATTTAAATGTTGAGTCAAGAAGAATGGGAGTCTGGCTAAAACACACAAGGCCCGTCTCTCTCCAGAATGCGTTCTCTCACGCCACATTTTGTGCATGCACAAGTATCATAACTTAATTGTGTGAATTGTTTGCCCTTTGACTGTTAGTGTCTATCAATTCCCCATTACATATTGTATATCACCAGTAGTACATTTACCGCTAATCCTCATTATTTCTCATCTATAATATTTGTTTGGTTACAGCAATTTCGGTTTATGCATTCAATATTTTATTATTATTACAGTCGTTACAGAGTGGACACATTGTTGGCAGAGCTTACAATCTATGCTACATGTGGTAGCAATAAGTTTTGGTTTTGTCACGACTTCCGCCGAAGTTGGCTCTCCTGCCCGTTCGGGCGGTGCTCGGCGGTCGTCGTCACCGTCCTATTAGCCACTACCGATCCCTTTTTTGTGTATCTGTTGGTTTTGTCTAATTGGTTTCACCTGTGTGTTGTTTAGTTAATTAGTGTCTGTATTTAATGTAGGTTGTCCCGCCCTTGTTTTGTGCGGGATTGTTTATTTTGTCATTTCGTTTTGTCTGTCGGTGTTTGCTGTTTTTTATTCTCCGGTTAGTCTTTATCCTGTGTTGGATATATTCACCCTGTCTGTATTTGGGTTGACCGTTGTTTGTTTTTGTTCACCGGAGAATAAACTTTATATCGCTATCTGCTCTCTGCGCCTGATTCCACCCACCTTGATTAGACGTGACAGAATCCCGCACCACCCATGGAATCAGCAGGAGCAGCAGCGTCACCTCTCCCATCGATGGAAGAGAGGGTCCTCCATCATACCAGCGTGCTTCACCGGATTGGTTCTGCTATGGACCAAATGATGGAGAGAATGGATCGATGGGAGAGGAGTGGCCTCCCCACATCATCTCTACCAACCCCTTCTCCAGCACCTCCTGTTTCTGCGACCACATCTGGCTCTGGGGCTCTTCGGCTGACACTCCCACGGGAGTTTGACAGATCGGCGGCTGGGTGCCAGGGTTTCCTCCTTCAGCTGGAACTATACCTGGCTACCGTGCGTCCTGCTCCCTCTGGAGAGGAGAGCGTGTGCGCCCTCGTCTCCTGCTTGACTGGGCGAGCCCTCGAGTGGGCTAACGCAGTATGGAATGGTCCGGACTCGGCTAAGGATAATTACCCAGAGTTCACCCGCCGATTTCGAGCTGTTTTTGACCATCCACCCGAGGGTCGGGCGGCGGGTGAACGGCTGTTCCACCTGCGTCAGGAGACGAGGAGCGTACAGGATTTTGCCCTTGAGTTTAGGACTTTGGCAGCAGGAGCAGGATGGAACGACAGGGCCTTGATTGATCATTTTAGATGTAGTCTCAGGTAGGACGTCCGCAGGGAGATGGCATGTCGGGACACCACATTCACACTGGATGGACTTATCGATCTGGCTATCCGTCTCGACAACCTGCTGGCTGCTCGCGGGCGTTCGGATCAGGTCCTGTCGTTTCCAATCCCCAGCCCCCCTGTTCCTATCCCTATGGAATTAGGAGGTACGGCTTCAAGGGGGACCGGAGGAGGAGTGTCCTCCTGCACCAGTTGTGGTCGACGAGGGCACACGTCCGACCGGTGCTGGAGGAACTCGTCTAGGAGTCGGGAGGACAGGCGGAACACTGCTCGATCACCCCAGGTGAGTAAGCACCAAACTCATTCAGAGCTTCCTGTCGGTCATGTGTTGTATTGATTTCTTTCCCTGGTTTTTCCCCATCTCTACAGCATAAGGCGCTAGTCGATTCAGGCGCAGCTGGGAATTTTATGGATCGTGGGCTTGCGTTAAGGCTAGGGATTCCCCTGGTGTCGTTAGATCGACCTTTCCCCGTGCACTCCTTAGATAGCCGACCATTAGGGTCAGGAGTAATTAGGGAGGCTACGGTGCTGCTGGACATGGTAACGCAGGGAGATCATAAGGAGCAGATTAGCCTGTTCCTTATAGATTCACCTGCGTTTCCAGTGGTGTTGGGGGTTCCCTGGTTAGCTCAACACAACCCGGTGATTTTCTGGCGACAGGGGGCTCTTAAGGGGTGGTCAGAGGAGTGTTCAGGTAGGTGCATAGGAGTTGCCGTTGGTGCGACTACGGTGGAGAGTCCAGACCAAGTTTCCACCGAGCGCATTCCCTCTGATTATGCCGATTTGGCTATCGCTTTCAGTAAAGGGAAGGCGACCCAATTACCACCTCATCGTCGAGAGGACTGTGCGATAAACCTTCTGGAAAACGCTGCACATCCTAGGAGTCACGTGTATCCATTGTCCCAGGAGGAGACAGTTGCGATGGAAACATATGTTTCCGAATCGCTGGGACAGGGGTACATTCAGCCCTCCATATCACCCGTCTCCTCAAGCTTCTTTTTTGTGAAGAAGAAGGATGGAGGTCTGCGTCCGTGTATTGATTATAGAGGTCTAAATTCCATCACAGTGGGGTTTAGTTACCCACTACCTCTCATCGCTACGGCAATGGAATCATTTCACGGGGCGCGATTCTTCACAAAACTGGACCTGAGGAGCGCGTATAATCTGGTACGTATCCGGGAAGGAGATGAGTGGAAAACCGCATTTAGTACTACTTCTGGTCATTATGAGTACTGCGTCATGCCATACGGGTTGAAGAATGCTCCAGCCGTTTTTCAATCTTTCGTAGATGAGATTCTCCGAGACCTGCTCGGGGAGGGAGTGGTAGTGTACATTGATGACATTTTGATCTATTCTGCCACACGCGCGGAGCATGTGTCTCTGGTGCGTAAGGTACTTGGGCGACTACTGGAGCATGACCTGTATTGCAAGGCGGAGAAATGTGAGTTTTTCAAACAGTCCGTTTCCTTCCTGGGGTATCGTATTTCCACCTCCGGGGTGGTGATGGAGGATGATCGCGTTACAGCCGTGCGTAATTGGCCGACTCCGACCACGGTGAAAGAAGTGCAGCAGTTTTTAGGGTTTGCCAATTACTACCGGAGGTTTATCCGGGGTTTTGGTCAGGTGGCTGCTCCCATCACCTCACTGCTGTAGGGAGGACCGGTGCACTTGCGCTGGTCAGCAGAGGCGGGCAGGCAGAGCTTTCAGTCGTCTGAAGGAGCTGTTCACCAATGCGCCCGTGTTGGCGCATCCGGATCCCTCTTTAGCGTTCATAGTGGAGGTGGATGCGTCCGAGGCTGGGGTTGGAGCCGTGCTGTCCCAACGCTCGGGCGTGCCATCCAAACTCTGCCCGTGTGCTTTCTTTTCGAGCAAGCTCAGCCCAGCGGAGCGAAACTATGATGTGGGGGACCGGGAGTTGTTAGCTGTAGTCAAGGCTCTGAAGGTGTGGAGACATTGGCTTGAGGGGGCTAAATACCCTTTTCTCATCTGGACTGACCATCATAATCTTGAGTACATCCGGGCAGCTAAGAGACTAAATCCACATCAGGCTAGAAGGGACATGTTTTTTACTAGGTTCCAGTGTACCCTCACATATCGGCCAGGCTCCCAAAACACTAAAGCTGACGCACTGTCTCGCCTCTATGATACCGAGGAACGGTCAGTAGAGCCAACTCCCATCATTCCACCGTCACGTCTCGTGGCACCGCTGATATGGGAGGTGGACGCTGAGATAGAGAGGGCCTCACGGTCAGAGCCGGCTCCTCCTAACTGTCCAGTTGGGACCAAGTACGTGCCGAGGGTGGTCCGGGACAAGCTGATTAGGTGGGCTCATACTCTTCCCTCCTCGGGTCATCCTGGTATCAAGAGGACAGTGCAGAGTCTGAGAGGGAGATACTGGTGGCCCACACTGGCTAAAGACGTGAGATTTTATGTCTGCTCCTGCTCAGTGTGTGCTCAGAGCAAGGCTCCTCGGCACCTGCCTAGAGGGAAATTACAACTCTCCCCTTTCCACAACGGCCGTGGACACATTTATCGTGGATTTTCTTACCGACCTTCCCCCGTCCCAGGGAAGTACTACGATTGTTGTGGATCGGTTTTCTAAGTCCTGTCGTCTCATTCCGTTGCCCGGTCTTCCTACGGCCCTGCAGACTGCTGAGGCTTTGTTTACCCATGTCTTCCGGCACTATGGGGTGCCTGAGGATATCGTCTCTGATCGGGGTCCCCAATTCACGTCAAGAGTGTGGAGGGCGTTTATGGAGAGACTGGGGGTCTCGGTTAGCTTAACCTCAGGTTTTCACCCCAAGAGTAATGGGCAGGTGGAGCGCGTTAACCAGGATGTGGGCAGGTTTCTGCGGTCCTATTGTCGGGACCGGCCTGGTGAATGGGCAAGATATGTTCCATGGGCCGAACTAGCCCAGAACTCCTTACGCCACTCCTCTACTAACTTGTCTCCTTTTGAGTGTGTGTTAGGTTACCAGCCGGTCCTGGCTCCATGGCATCAGAGTCAGACCGAGGCTCCTGCGGTGGAGGAATGGGTACAGCGCTCCAAGGACACCTGGAAAGCCGTTCAGGACTCATTACGATTAATGGGAGAACGGCAGAAGAGGAGCGCTGACCAGCACCGCAGTGAGACCCTCGTGTTTGCACCGGGGGACAGGGTCTGGCTCTCGACCCGAAACCTGTCTCTCCGCCTGCCCTGTCGGAAGCTGGGGCCGCAGTGTGTAGGGCCGTTCAAAGTCCTGAGGAGAATAAACGAGGTGTGTTATAGGTTACAACTTCCTAGGTATTACCGTATTAACCCCTCGTTTCATGTGTCTCTCCTTAGGCCGGTGGTGGCTTGTCCCCTGCAAGAAGGTGAGGTGCCTGAGGTCCCTCCGCCCCCTCTGGACATCGAGGGGTCCCCGGCGTATACAGTTCGAAGCATTCTAGATTCGAGACGCCGGGTGGGGGCCTACAGTACCTCGTGGACTGGGAGGGGTACGGTCCGGAGGAGAGATGCTGGGTTCCGGTGAGGGATATTTTGGACCCTTCCCTCCTGAGAGATTTCCACCGCCTCCATCCGGATCGCCCAGCACCTCGTCCTCCGGGTCGTCCTCGAGGACGGTGGCAGCGCTGCGGGAGCCACGCGTCAAGGGGGGGTACTGTCACGACTTCCGCCGAAGTTGGCTCTCCTGCCCGTTCGGGCGGTGCTCGCGGTCGTCGTCACCGTCCTATTAGCCACTACCGATCCCTTTTTCGTGTATCTGTTGGTTTTGTCTAATTGGTTTCACCTGTGTGTTGTTTAGTTAATTAGTGTCTGTATTTAATGTAGGTTGTCCCGCCCTTGTTTTGTGCGGGATTGTTTATTTTGTCATTTTGTTTTGTCTGTCAGTGTTTGCTGTTTGTTATTCTCCAGTTAGTCTTTATCCTGTGTTGGATATATTCACCCTGTCTGTATTTGGGTTGACCGTTGTTTGTTTTTGTTCACCGGAGAATAAACTTTATATCGCTATCTGCTCTCTGTGCCTGATTCCACCCACCTTGATTAGACGTGACAGGTTTATTTAATTCCTTTTTTGTGTTTTGTCCTTTTATTCATTGTCTTTTATAAGGACACAAACCTGATTACGCATAGAAGTATGCCTAGGCTGGCCTCCCGAGTGGCGCAGCGGTATAAGGCACTGCATCGCAGTGCTAGAGGCGTCACTACAGACCCGGGTTGATCTCAGGATGGTTTGCAGCTGGCCACGACCGGGAGACCCATGAGGCGGAGCACAATTGGACCAGCATCATCTGGGTTAGAGGAGGGTTTGGTTGGCCGGGATGTCCTTGTCCCATCGCGCTCTAGCGACTCCCTGTGGCGGGCCGGGCGCATGCACGCTGACTTCGGTCACCAGCTTCCGGGCTAAGTGAGCAGGGTGTCAAGAAGCAGTACAGCTTGACGAGGTCACGTTTCGGAGGACCCATGGCTCTCGACCTTTGCCTCTCCCGAGTCCATACGGGAGTGGGACAAAATACAAAAAAATAATAACAATAAAAATAAACAAATAAAAAAGGTAGGTCTAGGGTACCTGGCCTGCGCACAAATGTCTAAATGGGCCAATTCGGGGATGTCTGATAGTATTTCTGATTGTCTTAGCTCTCCACTACTAATGATCAGTGGAGCTTTTAATGGGATCGGTGTACCCCCACGGGATGGTTGAGCTAACGTGCGCTAATGTGATTAGCATAATGTTGTAAGTAACAAGAACATTTCCCAGGACATAGACATCTCTTATATGGGCAGAAAGCTTAATTTATTGTTAATATAACTGCACTGTGCAATTTACAGTAGCTATTACAGTGAAAGAATGCCATGCTATTGTTTGAGGAGAGTGCACAACAACAAAAAACTTTTATCACTGCAACTGGTTTGATACATTCACCTTTGAAGGTAAATAATGTACTTACATTCAGTAATCTTGCTCTGATTTGTTATTCTGAGGGTCCCAGAGATAAAATGTAGCATAGTTTTATTTGATAAAATCAATTTGTATATTCAAATGTAGGAACTGGGTTCTACAGTTTGAACCCCTGCTGTGTCTTTTCTGTGGGGAAACTAAATATCCATCATTTATGACATTCCTGGGAGTATGTAAATCATTTTTTTTATTACCATATATTTTTTGTATTTTCTCTATAGTTATGTACTTGAAAATGTATCAATTTACCAATTTGGTACACTTGGGAAGACTTGATTCAACATTTTGAACAGTAATGCAATGGTTCATTGGATAAGTCTAAAATGTTGTACATACACTGTTGCCATCTAGTAGCCAAATTTTAAATTGAGCCTATACTCCTAGGTGATATAATGGCCTTTTTCCTGCATAATACAAATTAATGAATACATTTCTATATAGAAAATGCATGTTTTTTTCTTTGTATTCTCTTTTACCAGATCTAAAAATTTTAATAAGGATTTGATCCATAATTGTTTCTGTTTTTACATGTTTTTAATGACAATAGTTCCTCAATTCATTTGAAAATTATTTCCAGCTCTCTCCCTTTTGTTAACCACAAGCCTCGGTGTGAAAGCAAAAAATGTAATTCTCTGATCCAGTGGAAACATTGTAAAATAACGGATTACTTCTTATCCCTTACAGCTGTGTGCTGTGTCTGTCCGGAGCACTGGCGTGAGGGCCAGGAACATTTGATACAATATTGCAAGTTTGCTACTGCAAGCTTCTGCTGCTAGCCTGACCCAGTTAATAGTTGATACAATGTTTCAATTTTGTTGCAGACAGGCGGAGTAGCGAGATGAATGCGATTGAAGAATTAACAAACTGCCACTTGTATGTCCTAATTATTTCATCAAACAGGGAGCTTAGAAGTTCAGTGCATAGTCAATTTTATTAAAACACATAGGGTGGGTCTATACAGTATATGGAAAAATACATGTTTAAAAATGTTGACCAATCGATTAGGGGAAAGAACAGACGACTCTTGGGTCGACCAATTTTTATATTATATATATATTTTTTTTCGAGACAGCCCTAATTTTATAGCCTAATTACTTTAGGGTTCAACACCTTAGGAAGTGGAAGCTCAAAACGCATGAACTAGATTGCTAACGGCAGGTAGCAGGTACCCTCGTGGTTAGAGCATTGGGTCAGTAACCGCAAGGTTGCTGGATCCAATCCTGAGCTGACAAGGTAAAAATATTTAGTTCTGCAGTCAATCCACTGTTCCCCGGGCGCCGAAGACGTGGATGTCGATTATGGCAGCTCCCCGCACCTCTCTGATTCAGAGGGGTTGGGTTAAATGCAGAAGACACATTTCAGTTGAATGCATTCAGTTCTACAACTGACTAGGTATCCCCCTTTCCCTAAATATAATACCCACTGTGAGCCATGTATTCATCCAACCGTACATTTCATGTTCTAAAAAACATTGTAGTTGTAGGTCAGGCTACTACCCCATGAGGCCTGAAGGCCAATGGCTGGTGCGCATTTCCCGTGCGCACCTCTCCATATCTCAAAGCTATATCAAATATCTTGGTTGTAAACCTTGCTGCTATTGAGCTGAATATTTTGAGTTGAGACTAAAACGTACACCTACAGAAAGCTGCTACCCTCAGTTCGACAAAGACAAGGGGACGAAGTTTCCAAAGCTGTGTTTTTCCTGCAATTGCATTTTTAAAAGTTATATGATCAGAATGCATTTTTCTCTTGAACGCATGGGGGGAGAGTGGTTTGCTCATCACAGCAGCAGGACCCAGCGAGGGCACAGGGGCAGGGCAGACACTTTTATTACAGGAATCATGAGGATAATGCACTTTACTGTTTGACCAAATCATGGTTTTAGCCATACAAAAAAAGTATGTTTTGAGTGATGTGACAATGTAGAATTTGCTCGTTCTACATCTATAGGCACACATTCCATTTTTTACGAGCCATGATCTTGGCTGTCTATCTGATGACAGAGTTGGAGCAGGTATCTTCGCTGATGACGCATTTCACTTTGAATGTGAGTTTCCGTGAGCTCAGCCTATCAGAAAACCGGGCTGGCCATTGCCCACTGATCAGCCAAAGGCTCATTATAGATTAGTATAACAGAGAAACAGCATAAAAATCATCACCTTTTCCATTGTTTTATTTTATATAAAAATGTATTTTTTTGTGTGTCAATTTCTACCATCCCACTCAACCAAAAAATGGTCCAGCCCATCTGGCATTTGCCAGAATTGCCAGATGGCCAATCCGCCCCTGCTGGTGTATTTTATCCCCCTGCGATTTCAAACGTTCATTATTTTCATACCTCCTACTCAGTGCTACAGGTAAGTGCTGAGTTGCCAAGGCATCCTCTTGCTTCAGCCCCCACACTTGTTCTCATTATGTTTCTACACCAGGACAGAGAAGAACCAGCAGATGGACAGTTCTTTCACTGATCTGCCCATCTGTTGTGGGTTCGTGGACAAGTGTATGGGTGGACAAGGATCTCCTTCATAGTAAAAGCATTTAATGAATCTATCATCGTGTTTACAGGTCCGCAAAAAAATAGCCTTTTATCAACATTTCATGCAATTCTATGTAATTTGACATATTAGCCAAATGTTTTTTTATACCACACACATTACCAACATTACAGGCTAAGAATGGACAGAGAGATAGGCCTGTGTTCAGCTTATCATTATTATTTCTCTAATGCCAAATCAGTGTGTCTTATTTGCAATGAAACTTTCCCTGTTTGCTAATAATACATTCTAAGACGTCATTAGGAATCTGAGCATGGTACTTTTAAAAGTTAGGGCTGCTTTCCAACCCAGACAGAGTAGGCCTACCAACGTAGAAAAATGTCAGCTTTAACTGCTGGCAACTTTTCTTCCATTGCTTAACCCAACGAGAAGGTCACAAGTGTTTCCCCAAAAGAAGTCTGGGTTTAACATCTTCTATTGTACAGAAAGTGAATAGCTTAATCAATCGATAGTGACAGAATTAGATTACTTCCCAAGCAAAGTACATTTTTTGTCTCCTCGGCTATAGAAGATTGTAGCTCAGTTTCTGAATGTCAATGAAACCAAACAATAGCCAGTACATTCGGAAAGTATTCAGACCCCTCGACTTTTTCCACATTTTGTTACATTACAGTCTTATTCTAAAATGGATTAAATAAATACAAAACTCTTCATCAATCTACACACAATACCCCATAATGACAAAGTGAAAACAGGTTTTGAGAAATTTTTGCTAATTTATTTAAATAAAAAACAGAAATGCCTTAGTTACATAAGAGTCCCTTTGCTATGAGACTCGAAACTGTGCTCAGGTGCATCCTGGTTGCATCCGGTTTCCATTGATCATCCTTGAGAATATTTTACAACTTGATTGGAGTCCACCTGCGGTAAATTCAATTGATTAGACGTGATTTGGAAAGGCGCACACCTGCCTATATAAAATATCCCACAGTTGACAGTGCATGTCAGAGCAAAAACCAAGCCATGAGGTCTACATCATTTTCAGACAGAATTGTGTCGAGGCACGGATCTGGGGAAGGGTACCAAAACTGCAGCATTGAAGGTGTCCCAACAACCACAGGAGGCTGCTAAGGAGATAATGGTTCATAATAATGGTTGGAATGGCGCACATGGAAACCATGTGCTTGATGTATTTGATGCCATTCCACCTATTCCTCTCCTGTCATTAATACGAGCCAGTTCTCCCCAATTCAGGTACCACCAACCTCCTGTGCCAACAACACAGTGGCCTCCATCATTCGAAATGGAAGAAGCTTGTAACCACCAATACTCTTTCTAGAGCTGGCCACCCGGCCAAACTGAGCAATCAGGGGAGAAGGGCCTTGGTCAGGGAGGTGACCAAGAACCCGATGGTCACTCTGACAGAGCTCCAGAGTTCCTCTGTGGAGATGGAAGATCCTTCCAGAAGGACAACAGCACCAATCAGGCCTTTATGGTGGAGTGGCCAGACAGACACCACTCCTCAGTAAAAGGCACATTGAGTTTGGAGTTTGCCAAAAGGCACCTAAGGACTCTCAGACCATGAGAAACAAGATTATCTGGTCTGATGAAATCAAAATTGAAATCTTTGGCCAGAATGCCAAGCGTCACGTCTGGAGGAAACCTGGCACCATCCCTACAGTGATGCATGGTGGTGCCAGCATTCTGCTGTGTGGATGTTTTTCAGCGGCAGAGACTGGGAGACTAGTCAGGTTTGAGGGAAAGATGAACGGAGCAAACTATAGGGAGATCCTTGATGAAAACCTGCTTCAGAGCGCTCAGGACATAAGACTCGAGTGAAGGTTCCCCTTCCAACAGGAAAACAACCACAAATACTTATGTAAATGGGATATTTAAGTTTATTCTAACAGATTTGCACAATATTCTAAAAACCTGTTTTGACTTTGTCATTATGGGGTTTTGTGTGTAGTTTGATGAGGGAAAAAATTATTTAATCATTTTTTGAATAAGGATAGAATGTAACAAAATGTAGAAGAACTCAAGGGGTCTGAATACTTTCCGAATGCAATGTATCTCCCAATATGCATCAGAGTCATGTCTTTCCCAGGTATTTCACAGCTTGATTCTAGCATAAAGCATTGCGGACAAAAGCGCTGTTAAAGATCACTTTACATAATCGGACACATTTTATTTTCTTCAAAGTCTTAAGCTAACAAGGGATAGGCCTGTGCTTTTTGCAATTGTCTTTAATAAAATATAGCCTACCTTTATGTCAGTGAAGGCCTATTTAAACAGTACATAGTGGGTGGAGGAATTGACTTACAAATCTATGGATATTTTCTTTTGTCAAACAGATTTAACTCCCAATCGTGACCGGTTATGATACAGCCTGGAATCGAATCAGGGTGTCTGTAGTGACGACTCAAGCACTGAGATGCAGTGCCTTAAACCGCTGTGCCACTCGGGAGCCCAAATGTATTATTTCATAAATAGGAAGAATTAGGCTCCAACACAAAGCCCTCTTGTTGTTAGTAAAGTCTAATTCAAATGAAGATGGTTTTGGGCTCCCGAGTGGCACAGCGGTCTAAGGCACTGCATCTAAGCACCAACTGTCAGAGCAGCTCACAGATTACTGCACCTGTACATAGCCCACCTATAATTTAGCCCAAACAACTACCTCTTTCCCTACTGTATTTAATTTATTTATTTATTTTGCTCCTTTGTACCCCATTATTTGTATTTCTACTTTGCACATTCTTCCACTGCAAATCTACCATTCTAGTGTTTTACTTGCTATATTGTATTTACTTTGCCACCATGGCCTTTTTTTGCCTTTACCTCCCTTATCTCACCTCATTTGCTCACATCGTATATAGACTTGTTTATACTGTATTATTGACTGTATGTTTGTTTTGTTTTACTCCATGTGTAACTCCGTGTCGTTGTATGTGTCGAACTGCTTTGCTTTATCTTGGCCAGGTCGCAATTGTAAATGAGAACTTGTTCTCAACTTGCCTACCTGGTTAAATAAAGGTGAAATAAATAAAATAAATAAAAATCTCAGTGCTTGAGTCGTCACTACAGACACCCTGATTCGATTCCAGGCTGTATCATAACCGGCCATGATTGGGAGTTCCATAGGGCGGCTCACAATTGGCCCAGCGTCGTCCGGGTTTGGCCGGTGTAGGCAGTCATTGTAAATAATAATTTGTTCTTAACTGACTTACTTGTTAAATAAAAATAGAAATAATTACGCCTACTCGAATTTGCCTACTTTCAATAGCATGAGTGTTCTATTCCCAATCGATGTGCCGCTGCTGCTTCAAGTTTCAGCACCACGATGTACATTACACGAATACGGCTTATTGTGAGGTCAATAACGCTGATAAATAAATCATGGGAAAGAAACATTATTTTTAATCAAATCAATTATAGTAGTAGCAAGCTATCAAAGTTGACCTCCGGTCTTCCTTCTCATCTTCGGGCTATCCTCCTTAAACTGAATAGAACATAGGCTATAGGCTAGTCCGCATGCACCATTTTTTGGACTAGGCCCAATAAAACAAATAATCGAAAGAAGCCTTTGACTCTCCTCCTGAATTGCCACCATAGGCCTACACAGCACAGTGATTGGTTAGACAGCACACAAAAACGTTTTGATTAGGAAGAGCAGAGCAGGCCGAGGCTCAGGGTGAGAATATCCACTGCAGTGTGTAATGCAGCTTAGTTTTATTTACACCATCCCAGTAGCTATCTTCGAAATATAACTTTGCTCTGTGCTTCTCCAAGAATGCAATTTGTAGCCTATAGGCCATAGGCTATAGATTACACTAAATAGCCTGTAGGCGCACTTGATACTGCACGCCCAACGGAGAATCAGAGATGAGGGGCAGCATCGGGCACATCGATATACAGCCTAATAAGTAACTAATTCTAAAACACTGAGAAATATTTACATTTTGTCAATTACAAATTACATGACCCTCACCTGTTCTAGATTGACTGAAATTGAAAAAGCATGACACTCCCCCATTTTCATCCAGGTAACTATTCTGCAAATTTCAATCCATCCCTAAAGAGATAGCTGGGAATAAGAGCCGGCAGAGAGGAGAAAATGAGAGGAGAGAAATTAGAGGAAGAGGAGTGTGAAGGCAGAAGGGACAAAAGGAATAAGGAGAAGAGAAGGAAAAAGGGTTATTCCTTTCCTGCATTAGGAGGGGAAGGGGGGTTTCCTGTAAGAGCCTGTCCCGTCCCGTCCTGCCAGCTTGCCAGCCAGCTCACATGTCTATCCATGCATCAAGCAAACCACTGCTGACAGCCTACAATCCCTTTGCATTCCCAAACAGACTGGAAAGAGACCCGCACTGCATCACAACCCAAATCAACAGGCCCAGATATGGGACTCCAAACCTCCTATGTCAAAGCAGAAACAGCAATTCTATACAGTGTACAAGACAAGCTGACAAACTGGCCCCTGGCAGTTGAGGTGTAACCTCATACAACCACCCGAACGTCTTGCAAGCTTACATTCTGTTTCGCTACATGGATTGCGATAATCAGTCTAGTAATTCGGAGGCAGGTTGAGGTGACCACCTAGCTAAAACTATAGCATGGCAGCCAGGGTAGAAAATATTACCTGTCTCACAAACCTGAGACATACAGAACAAATGAAAGAAACCCTCAACATGCCACAGCCAATGCTGGAGAACCCTGAGATGACATATTTCTCTAGCTGTATTGATCTTTTTATCACAGTAATTCGTTAAACAAATCTAAATGAAGGCTAACAAGGCTCTTCTTTCTGACAGACTATTCTGACAAAATTGAGCAATTTGGATGAGCAAGTCTCCTCTGAGTAGGCTTCATGGTACTCCGTGACCTCCCCTCAAATTGAACCGCTGAATCTTAAGCAACCTTATTTAGATGGTCTCCCATCGGACCTGAAGGGCCGTGTCGAACGTATTTAACGTCTGCATCGCATTCACTGGAGTCTTGCTTTTACATCCCATTTCCATTCCCCTCTGTAGGCAGAATAAAAAGCAGCTACAATAGCAGTTCAGTATGCTGCCCCTGCAACACAACTACAGTACAGACAGAAGGTAAGAGGTTTGTTTTCTTGTTACATAACAATTATAAAAGAACACTGAAAAAGGTGGCTCAAAACTTTGAACTGAGCGATTTGACCTTAGATAGGCCAGCTGCAAAATCAAAATTGGCTATATTGTAAACACAAAATTTTTCTTTTAGTGTGGTTACGGTTAGGTTTAAAATCAGATTTTAGGACTTTTTGGTTGTGCTAGCTAATGACCACTCTGCAGAGCTGCTTCCAGAACAAGATTCATGACAAAAAACAATAACCTGCCAAAATTATCTAAAATAATCTGCTACTTTTAGTTCCTTTGTGAAATAAATGACACATATTGACCAACGAAAAAACAGAAAATCACACAACCTAATCAAATTGCATAGTGCATAGTCATCATGGTTTTTGACTGGTGCCTGCCACATCTGGCTTCCCAGTGATATACAGTTGATGTCGGAAGTTTACATACACCTTAGCCAAATACATTTAAACTCAGTTTTTCACAATTCCTGATTTTTAATCCTAGTAAAAATTCCCTGTCTTAAGTCAGTTAGGATCACCACTTTATTTTAAGAATGTGAATGTCAGAATAATAGTAGAGATAATTATTTCTTTCAGCTTTTATTTCTTTCATCACATTCCCAGTGGGTAAGAAGTTTACATACACTCAATTAGAATTTGGTAGCATTGCCTTTAAATTGTTTAACTTGGGTCAAACGTTTCAGGTAGCCTTCCACAGGCTTCCCACAATAAGTTAGGTGAATTTTGGCCCATTCCTCCTGACAGAGCTGGTGTAACTGAGTCAGGTACTACTTGCTCACACACACTTTTTCAGTTCTGCCCACAAATGTTCTATAGGATTGAGGTCAGGGCTTTGTGATGGCCACTCCAATACCTTAACTTTGTTGTCCTTAAGCCATTTTGCCACAACTTTGGAAATATGCTTGGGATTTTTGGGGTGGCAGGGCAGCCTAGTGGTTAGAGTGTTGGACTCATAACTGAAAGTTTGGAAGTTCATATCCCTGAGCTGACAAGGTACAAATCTGTCATTCTGCCCTTGAACAGGCTGTTCCTAAGCCATCATTGAAAATAAGAAAATTACCTTAACTGACTTGCCTAGTTACATAAAGGTAAAATTGTCCATTTGGAAGACTCATTTACAACCTAACTTTAACTGATGTCTTGAGATGTTGCTTCAATATATACATACATACGTTTCCTCCCTAATGATTCCATATCTTTTGTGAAGTGCACCAGTCCCTCCTGCAACAAAGCACCCCCATAACATGATGCTGCCACCCCCGTGCTTCACGGTTGAGATGGTGTTCTTCGGCTTGCAAGCCTCCTCCTTTATCATCTGTCAGGACCCGGTTACGAACCTGGGTCTCCGGAGTGAGAAACAGTCACTTAACCAACTTGACACAGCAGTACTTAAGACAGTGTATTTAATAAAGTAAAAAGGAGAAGTCAAGCCTCCATACAAACACAGAGCACAGAACTGAGGGAAACTAAGGGTTTAAATACAATCCTTTATCCTCCAAACATAATGATGGTCATTATGGCCAAACAGTTCCATTTTTGTTTTATCAGACCAGAGGACATTCCTCCAAAATGTACAATCTTTTTCACCGTAATCCGTCTTTTTTATAGAGGTTTTGGAGCAGTGGCTTCTTCCTTGCTGAGCGGCCTTTCAGGTTATGTCGTTATAGGACTCATTTTACTGTGAATATAGATTATTTTGTACCTGTTTCCTCCAGCATCTGCACAAGGTCCTTTGCTGTTGTTCTGGGATTGATTTGCACATTTTGCACCAAAGTACGTTCATCACTAGGAGACAGAACTCCTTCCTGAGCGGTATGATGACTGCATGGTCCCATGGTGTTTATACTTGTGTACTATTGTTTGTACAGATGAATGTGGTACCTTCAGGCATTTGGAAATTGCTCCCAATGATGAACCAGACTTGTGGAGGTCTACAATTTTTCTTCTGAGGTCTTGGCTGATTTCTTTTGATTTTGCCATGATGTCAAGCAGAGGCACTGAGTTTGAAGGTAGGCCTTGAAAAACATCCACAGGTACACCTCCACTCGACTTAAATGATGTCAATTAGCCTCTCAGAAGCTTCTAAAGCCATGACATCATTTTCTGGAATTTTCCAAGCTGTTTAAAGGCACAATCAACCTAGTGCATGTAAACTTCCGACCCACTGGAATTGTAGTACAGTGAATTATAAGTGAAATTATATGTTTGTAAACAATGTGTCATGCACAAAGTAGGTGTCCTCACCAACTTGCCAAAACTATAGTTTGTTAGCTAGAAATGTGTGGAGTGGTTAAAAATGAGTTTTAATGACTCCAACCTAAGTGTATGTAAACTTCTACTTCGAAGTAGAACATGTAGTTCCATCTACACTCTTTAGTAAGCCCAGACAGACAGACAGGACTGTGTGTGCAGAACAGAAAAGCACCCCCCCCTCCCTTCTCTTATTAATGAAGATCTGATATGCACAGGAGGAACAGAGAGAACCGTCCATTCCATGCATCCAAATCGTCAGATTGTGTGCTCAAGCATCCATTACAGATGAGCTCAGCCTTGATTAATCCAATCCCCTCACGAGCAGGACCAAAGATGAGATATCAACTCAAAATGAGCCTAAGATTCCCATTAGCCTAAACTCTAATCTCCCAGCCCTCATCCTTGCCTTTTCAGCAGAGCAACTTCTCAAAGGCTCCCTCCTCGAATTATAATACATCGCAGCCCGCTCCAGCAGTAATTCAAAGTTATAAGTAATAAGAAGTATATTAAGGTCTCATCCTCACTATTAAGCATTCTAAGTAAGTGCCTAATGTTATTCAGCTTTCAAATTACAAGTCCGCCACCCAAAGTGGAAGTCTCTGCTAAAACAAATTATGCAAAATTATAAATCAATTAAATCAAATGTAAGCAACAAGACACAAGACAATAGTCCTTTGCACAGCCACAAGAAAAAGGGTTGGGAAAATATTCCCTCTGGTTCAGCTATGAATGACTACAAGTCAGGTGTTGAGCAATGCATCTTCTCAGGGAACAATTAACCCCCTGCAGAAAAATAATAAATGGACCGGATGTGAAATTGTAAAAAAATGTATAGAATGGGGAAATAAGAGATGTTGACGATGGGAACTCTGTGCCCTCTGTGTCTCTCTAGTATTAGATGTGATCTTGTCACTCAGGGAGGACGTGCATATGGTGAAAAACACTTAATAGGGGCCCCATCCTGACCCTCCCACTCAGTCGTCACGGCAACAGAGCGACCGGTAAATCGCTGTGGCGATTGCCCCAGGACGTGCTGTGCATGGGAATGCAGGGGTCCGCTGTGGCTGCCACCATCTGTGGAGGGCTGGCTCCATGGAGAGGCTGGCGTACAAACACACACACACACACACACAGCAGACCCAGAAATCAGGGGCTGAGAGCAGACTAGAAGCATAGACGTCATGCCCATAGGGGGCACGTGCCCCCTAAGAATTATACATTTGACTTATTTTTGAATTCTTCAGATGTTAAATTAACTACTAAACATCATGTATAAGCCCAAGTTTTATCATAAATATTTATAAAAATCTCTGTCAGCTATATTTTGTGGAGGGGGCACTGACTGGACCAGGCAAAGAGTACCCTTCCCCATTCTCCCTAGTAAGCGGTTCCTTCCCAGGTGCACCATGGACCAAAGATATGCTAGGCAGGACACTAGATACTTTAACATGTCCATCTCCAAAATCCGCGGACACGGTTGCGCTTCCGTTGTAGGTGTGGTAGCGAAGCAACCTTAATTTGCATGCAAATTAACATATGTTAATATTCATTCCCATTTCTCCCGATAGTGGAAGAACTGCTCTGGTGCACTGCATGAAACAGAGGTGTGTGTCACCCACACCGCAGCGAAAGAGTGACAGGGGCTGCTGAACTAATGTCAAAACTGACGAGGCGCACTGCGTGATTTCAGACAGAACTCTGTCCCCGCTCTTCCAAAGAGAAAGGTACATTTTTTAGAACCATCGGCTAGGGCTAACCCCACTAGGGCTAACCCCTCCTGGATGAGCATGGCCTGCTGGCCTTGACGTGTTGAACAAGTCCTCCAGAACCCCAAAGACTGTCTAACCACTTTTTGGCTTGGACATGACCTGTAAAAAGACATACTTGAACTTTGACGGTCTAGTTAACCATTTGATTCATTTCAAGGTCATATTGCTAAAAACAGTCAATCACCTCACAATCCTTCTTTTAATCTACAGTAATACATTTCCTTCCAATATACACCATTTAATTGAGCCTTTACCCTGCATTGCATTCTTTTATTTAGAATACTTGTGTGTACTAGTCCTTGAGACATTTCTAGAATACTACAGGTTCTTAGAGGTCATATTTTATTAGCTATATAACTCTGTGGGCAGGTTACACTAACAAAAGGCCTTTATTTGTGTATTGTTTAAATGAGGAACATGCAATAGTAACTAAACTTGGTCTTGTATGCAGTTTTTTTTAGGAAGCCTATGCCAACCTAACTGGAATGAATATCCCTCCCAAGTTGGTAATTAAATCCTTCACCCATAATTCAGAAACCACATTCACAAATTCACTAACACCTTAATTTTCTGATGAACAGCTATATGTTCTTGATCAGTATATGTTAGAACTGCAGCAGGCGCAGATTCCACATTCAGCTTCCCAAGAACTTGACAAGAGTTTTACCAGTTCTCCAATATGACAGCATACCTACGATCGTAGTTCCATGTTAATCAAATCACATAACCAATTGGAAGCCCTTAAGATCAAAGTAGAGTCTACATCATTGATCCATGACTACCCTCTGTGCACAGACGCAAATTTGATGTCTATTCCACGTTAGTTCAACGTGGTTTCATTGAAATTACATGGAAAAAATGTTGATTCAACCAGTGTGTGCCCAGGGGGTATTTTCCCCGCAAAACCAAAAATCAGTGCTTCACTTTGCTCACATCCTACCATGATGTCTCTCTTTGGATCTGTTTAACTCAGCAGAGAAAGGAAAGCTGATATGGCGAGATCTGTATTAGCTGGGGCAGAGCACCTCCATGTTAACACCTGGTTGTTCTCAGATTTTGCCACTGGATGAGTGTGAACGAATGAGGCGAAGGTCACCCGCTTTCATCCAATTACACCATACTCCCATACTGGCAGAAAGATCCTTATTCCATGTGGCAGCCTTTCATGTTTCTCTCTCTCATATTGTGGGATGGGAGGATGAAGGCAATGTGCATACTCTGCAAAAACGAGAGAAGAAAGGTGAAAAAAAGACGTTGCCCTTCCCTTGGGTTTATGGCGGCCTTTTGTTCTCCCACCCAATGGATCTATATCTCAGTTCTGCTTTGAGATGGAGGAGCATGACATGGTTTTAAAGTCTAAACCTGCAGATCAACATGCAACCCGCTAACCTTGGTACTGTGCTGATGTCAGCCCTCCCTTGGCTCCTCAACTCTGGAGAAAAGAGACCTCTTCCTTTACAGCTGTGAAATCCGTCATACACATGTACGCTGGCACATTTAAAAAAATATATATACGCCTCAATAGTGTGCTATAATATTCTCAGAAAGTAATATTCAGATTTGCTTTGGACCCTTTGGTCCTACATGTTTTCAAAGTCCAAGCAGAGAAGTGCTTGAGCCTTGAAAACATGTAGGCCTGTCACACAGATGTGTTTTGGATTGTGATGAATTTCCATGGATTACACCCAAGTCCTTGAGATGGCTCAGAGCACACAGTCAGTGTAGTAAGTTTGGAAAATATAACAGAAGTCCCATTAGAAGCTAAATCCACACTTAAAACTAAAACAGTTATTAATATATACACTGTACACATGGAACAACCTTAAAGGGACATTTCCTATTCATCTGACAGAGCATATGACTCAGTGCTTTTCCTTTACAGTAAACTGCTCTGAGTGGATTTTCTTTCTCTGTCACATCTCATTAAAAGTCTGCTTATTCAGGTTTGTTGGGGTCAATTAATTATAGCAGTCAAGTCATTAGTTTCACACAAACTACTTGTAAAGTATACACAATCATTCTCACGATTGCTTCATTAGTTGACTAAAATGTCCGATTAAAAAAAAAAAAAAGTTAAAACCATCAGGCAAGTGAGTCCCATCAATAAGCAAATTAATGACATCAATTAGTGGAGCCGACATGTGAAAAACGATGACAAAGAGAGACAATCTCCTGAGAATGGCTCAAGGCTCACAATCAATTTAGTTTAAGCAATGTAGTGTAGCCTAATGTGTCCAGGCCAGCTGAATCTACAAAGTCACCGACCTCTGAGTTAAAGAGTCCTTGCTAACTCTCACACAGGAAATAAACACAGGCGTAGCACGTATTAGCTCATAATAGGGTTTTCAACTAAATAAGCCTGATGTGCAGCGTAATCAAATCCACTGCAGGCTTGATGATAATCAAACCTACAAAGAAAGTGGTGTTACAGTTTTCTAAAGGATGTGCATTATCCAATTTCCAACGGGGTGTGCATTATCGTTTATACGTGTTGCCTTCAGCAATCCGTGTGAATCTTTCACCAACAATACCTTCAACTTCTCTGACTGACATCAAAACCACAAGCGACATTTTGATATTTGATAAGTCTTGCATCAACATCGGATTGCATCAACATCTATGTACATCTATCGACATTGTTCCACCACCTTAAAAAACCATCCAGCTTTTTGGGTTCAGATGGCAGTGTGGAAGGGACATGAAAGGCTACTCTGATGTGTAACCGATAAGCCCTTAGGAGATCCACTTCATGGGCTGCGGATGGAGATGAAAATGCTGTGTGCTAAGCCTCCCACTGACATGGTTTAAAGGGCTCAGCTCAGGACGCCCAGCTCCAGCTGTATGTCCAGGCTAGGACGACTCTGTCATTAAAGAGGATACCTGGACCAGGGCACACAGGGCTGGGGGACTCATACTTTCACTCACACAATTCAGCAGGTGAATTTAACAAAGGGAGAAAAGACAAAACATTTGGTGTCATTTGACTGAACCCAATCCACTTGTATTCGCACTGAGCTCAGTGTGTAGATGAAATGGTGTGTTTGGACTAATTGGATAG
Source organism: Oncorhynchus masou masou (assembly GCF_036934945.1). Lineage (NCBI taxonomy): Eukaryota > Metazoa > Chordata > Actinopteri > Salmoniformes > Salmonidae > Oncorhynchus > Oncorhynchus masou. Next base: position 87,174,513 of record NC_088235.1, on the reverse strand, counting down.
CTGGGGATCAATGTATCTGCTAACTGGTGGGATGCAATAGCCTGCAGCCCACAGACATAAACAGTACTAACTCTCCTACTGTTGGAGAAATGGGAAAGACTACATATGGTTTCACAACTGGGAGACAATATGAATCATCTCCATGACTCCCTCTAATTGCTGTTTTCTCAGTAGTCGCTTCGCTTGCCAGGATTATAGAGAAAACACACTTCTTGGAGTGAGACCGTACAAGTAGAGACACAATGAAGAAGAAGTTTGTTTTTGTTTGGTTTGTTAAATATCCTTTACAAATTTGGAAACGGGTCAAAGAACACAGTAGTGTGTGGGGGTATAGGCCTACATCTAATGGGCTGGAGTTAAAGTGAAATATATGAGCAGGCAAAACATAGCGGAATTGAAAAACCATGGAAAGCGTCAAATTAGTAGAGAGCAACGCCAAATTACAAATGAGGAGGAATCCCATCTCCTAATGCCTGGCATTTCACACTTCAGTCCATAGATCTGGTTAAGAATTTCTTTATTCAGAACCAAGACTCTCTAGAAATCAGCAAGGCTCCACCCACAATCTAAACTACTGGATAATTGCTTAGAAGCAGTGCTTCTAACACAGTAATACTAATCTATTGGTTTAAGCAGAAAGGGACGGAAGAACTACAAATGCTGTAGTCGTACTAATTGCTCTCTAGAATAGTGGCTGATAAAACCATGTGGACTGTCTGCCACCACAAAAAAGGCTGGTTTGAGTAACACTATAAAACCTAATTATGCCTCACAAAAGCAGCCCGCTCCATTTGGAATCAAAAAAAGAACCCAGAGCATTAATGGCAGTGCCATTAACAATTAGTCTCTTCCGCAGCTAATTAGACAGGTGAGATAAAAAAAACGGTTCTAAATTTAAACAGGGGGCCACATATATTCTCTAAAGCTCAATACCCACCACTAATAACATCAATAACACACACCCCCAGCATCAAAGGGCAACTCATTGCTGAACACAGAGGGAGAACATTTCAGGGATTTTGACTCGACACTACAGAGTGGAGAATTATTTCCCTGTGATTCAGGTGCAGAACAGCAGGGTGAACACACGGCCCAGGGATATCCATTTACAGTGATCAAACAGCGGATTGGGCTGGGTTGGGCTATGTTTTTTTATAAAGCCACATAGAACTGGCATGGGATTATGACTGGGTACTGAGTTTGATATGTTCTACTCTGGGAACTTTTGCTTTGCTGTTGTTAACCATTATCAGCATTTGTTAGAGAACAGAAAAGCTATTTCAAAAACATTTGTTCAAAACATACAAAATGACAAGATAATGATCAGTAGACAAACAATAAAAAAGTTCAGGAGAACATAAAAATTGCCTGTTGAAAGCACCTCCTCCTGTGTACTCTCTGCAGATATGGATGATGACTAAATGTAAAGTGCATCAGTCACCATGGTATTACAGTAATCAAACCAATAACAAAACAGCCACTGAAGGTGAGAGGAGAGCTCTCCATGGTGTCACTTAATCAATATTGCGCAAATACCAATAAAGCCTCTCGCCAGCAATCCACCCTGCTTAGCAAATAATAAAACCCAAACCCTGCAGTACTGGTAAAGGCCAACAAATTAGACAAAAAGCATTCTAAAAAGCACTCTATATACCAATCAAAATACAGATCCCAATAAATGTTGGAATATTTGGTAAACACAGTCCAATCAGAGGCTGTCATCAGTTACAGTATAAACAGTGGTGTATTCATTAGACCAATCCGTTCCGTTTCGTCAAGGTAACCCGCCTACTTTAGGAACCAAACGAAACGGAAAAAAACAAACGGGGAGGGGCCTACATGAATTTGTCCAATAGAAACTCTAGTTTTTGTTGCAAAACGATTTCCATTTGGAGAATCTGACTAATGAATACACCCCAGGACTGCTCCTCACTAGCGCTCTCACCTCACTACCTTCTATCTAGCCCTCTACTTGGCACTGATTTTGGTAGCCAGATTTGTTTCCTCCAACTCCTCCAGATTGTTTTCACCTAATTTATTTCAGAGGGCACGAGGGGTTGCTTCAGCTTCTGGCAATAAAGCATGTGCTGATGCAATTTTTCTATGTAGGCGCCTGTGATGATGAATGTGCATGTGAACTCCTCAAATCTGACATTTCTCTCCGTTTCTCCCCCCACATGAACGTTCGCTTTACACATTGCTTACTAACTAACCTATCCTAATGCTGGTCCCATCAAACATTTTGTTTTGCATTATAAAACAACACATGCCAGAGACTGGTAATTGTATCATTTATACAAATGTTTAGATTTTTTTCAAATTTGTTGTTTGGTATCGCCAACCTTTTTTGTAGGCAACTCAGAGAACTGGCTCCGATGTCAATGTGAGCGGGTGAAGTACCCTGATTTAGCCACAGGTTTATGACAATTTCTTTTACATTTATTTCTACCGTTTAGGTGGTGTCTACATTTTTACTGGACAAAAATATGAACGCCACATGCAACAATTTTACTGAGTTAAAGTTCATATAAGGAAATCAGTCAATTTAAATAAATAAATTAGGCCCTAATCTATGGATTTCACATGACTGTGCAGGAGCACAGCCATGGGTGGTCCTGGGGAGCCCACCCACTGGGGAGCCAGACCAGCCAATCAGAATGAGTTTTTGCCCACAAAAGGGCTTTATTACAGACAGAAATACTCCTCAATTGCATCAGCTGTCCGGGTTGCTGGTCTCAGACTATTCCTCAGGCGAAGAAGCTGGATGTGGAGGTCCTGGGCTGGTGTGAGGCTGGGCTGGTGTGACGTACTGCCAAATTCTCTAAAACGATGTTGGAGGCAGTTTTTGGAAGAGAAATTAACATTAAATTATCTGGCGACAGCTCTGTTGGACATTCCTGCAGTCAGCATGCCAATTGCACGCTCCATCAAAACGTGAGACATCTGTGGCATTGTGTTGTGTGACAAAACTGCACATTTTAGAGTGGCCTTTCATTGTCCCCAGCACAAGTTGCACCTGTGTAATGATCATGCTGTTTAACCAGCTTCTTGATATGACAAAGGATACATGCTCACAAGAATTTAAATGAATTTGTGCCAAAAAAAATAGAGAAATAAAAAATAAAAAAATGTCTGGGATATTTCATTTCAGCTCATGAAACATGTGACCAACACTTTACATGTTGCGTTTATATTTTTTGTTCAGTATTATTAGAAACATTAATGCTTGTGCAAATTATGTCGTGTATTGCCTTAAACACATAGTATTGCCTTAAACCAAACTTTTAACATGGTTTCATTTGTCAGCTTTTCTCTTGAAAATTTCTTAAGTAATTTTTGCCATTTTGTAGCCTTCATTTTTGTAAAAATAACTCCACGTTTTCTCCACGACCTGCACTGTAAATAAATACCACCTACGTATATCAAAACAAATATCTGGAGTTCTTTGCGCCCATCTTTCTCTGCTCAAATCCAATTTCCCCTCCCTCATCTGGGTCCATGTGTGTTGGTGAGGGTAATGCAGGACTAGCCTCGTACAAACCAACCTGATGTTCACGAAAACAGAATGGTTTATAATGAGGCTACAACAGGACAAATTATTCTTTACTTTCACAGTATTATTCAGCACAAAGAGCATATAGGGCATATAATGTGCATATAATTATAGGGCATATAATGTGTGAACATGCTATGAGTAGAGAGGCTTAGACACAAAGGCAAATATCAAGCCCTTAATTAACAGCACAAGATACAGGGGTGATATGATGGTAGGAATGTGGTAAAAATATACACTACCAGTCAAAAGTTTGGACACACGTACTCATTCAAGGGTTTTTCTTTATTTGTACATTTTTCTTTATTTGTACATTTTTTTTGTAGAATAATAGTGAACATATCAAAACTATAAAATAACACATGGAATCATTTAGTAACTAAAAAAGTGTTTTAAAAAAGAGTTCTTCAAAGTAAACACCCTTTGCCTTGATGACAGCTTTGCACACTCTTGGCATTCTCTCAACCAGCTTCACTTGGAATGTTTTTCCAACAGTCTTGAAGGAGTTCCCACATATGCTGAGCACTTGTTGGCAGCTTTTCCTTCACTCTGCAGTCCAACTCATCCCAAACCATCTCAATTGGGTTGAGGTTGGGTGATTCAGGAGGCCAGGTCTTCTGATGAAGCACTCTCCATTTTGGTCAAATAGCCCTGACACAGCCTGGAGGTGTCATTGTCCTGCTGAAAAACAAATGACAGTCCCACTAAGCTCAAACCAGATGGGATGGCATGTCGCTGCAGAACTGTGGTAGCCATGCTGGTTAAGTGTGCCTTGAATTCTAAATAAATCACCAACATTGTCACCAGCAAAGAACCCCCAAACCATCACACCTCCTCATCCATGCTTCACGGTGGGAACCATACATGTGGAGATCATCCGTTCACCTACTCTGCGTCACGCCGGTTGGAACCAGAAATCTCACATTTGGATTCTTAAGACCAAAATGTCCACCTGTCTAATGTCCATTGCTCATTTCTTGGCCCAAGCAAGTCTCTTCTTCTTATTGGTGTTCTTTAGTCATGGTTTCTTTGCAGCAATTCGACCATGAAGGTCTGATTCACGCAGTCTCCTCTGAACAGTTGATGTTGAGATGTGTCTGTTACATGAACTCTGTGAAGCATTAATTTGGGCGGCAATCTGAGGTGCAGTTAACTCTAATGAACTTATCCTCTGCAGTAGAGGTTACTCTGGGTCTTCCTTTCCTGTGGCGGTCCTCATGAGAGCCAGTTTCATCATAGCGCTTGATGGTTTTTGTGACTGCACTTGAAGAAACTTTCAAAGTTCTTGAAATGTTTCGCATTGACTGACCTTCATATCTTAAAGTAATGATGGACTGTCATTTCTCTTTGCTTATTTGAGCTGGTCTTGCCATAATATGGAGTTGGTATAATAAATAAGGCTATCTTCTGTATACCACCCTTACCATGACACAACGCAACTGACTGGCTCAAACTCATTAAGAAGAAATAAATTCCACAAATTAACTTTGAACAGGGCACAAATGTTAATTGAAATGCATTCCAGGTGATTAACTCATGAAGCTGGTTGAGAGAATGGCAAGAGTGTGCCAAGCTGTCATCAAGGCAAAGGGCAGCTACATTGAAGGATCTCAAATATAAACACTTTTACTTACTACATGATTCTATATGTGTTATTTCATAGTTCTACAATGTAGAAAATAGTACAAATAAAGAAAAAACATTGAATGAGTAGGTGTGTCCAAACTTTTGACTGGTACAGTATTTATTGTCTTTTCAACATATTTTACATATAGGAGAACCTTTATCCTTCACAAAAAAAATTACAATGAAGCTTGAATTAGAATAACTCTTTAAAATAACTCTATACAGTACATGGGTGACTAGGTGTAATCGTTCTACTCTAAAGCCTATGAGGACCTGATCACTAAAACCCTCATAGAGATTGTAAGGGTTCTTTTCCACAGATGCGCCAATGGATAACACATTGAGGGTGACATTCCGTACAGTGAAATAGTCCCATCAGGACGAGTGGTAATGAAGGGCAATGAGGTCTGAGGATCCTCATTACCCACACCTAGGCACAGTCCAACTAAGAATGGCAGGACAGGAGGAGGCATAGATAAGCCCAGTGAAAGGAACAAATGGCTCCCAGAATAGAATAGCACCAGAGGAGAGAGGGTGTTCAGTCAGCCTGTACAGTATGTCAAATATCTTAAATTCTCCATTGTTTGGGGCTATGGCTGGCATGTCAGACAGTTTACCCTGGTCTCTGAGTCTGGGTTTCTCTATAGAGAGCGCCTGACAAACTGAGGTAATTAATAACTGTCACCTCTCTATCTCTGGAACCTTTGTCACGTTAACAAAAAAACCTACTAATTGACTCTTGACTGAGATTATCACCACAGATCAGCTAATTATTTTTTAATATATTCATATCCCAAAGTCATTAAAAGTGTCTCGACCTAGCAACAAGGACCTAGCGACTGGGATCGAGCATCACGACACCCTTAATTACAGGCACCTAGTCTGGACTACCTGGAAACCCATGAAGCAAAATGCAACCTGGTTTCAATTGGAACACTGAACTAAGTGACAGTATATCACACAGAATAAATAATTTGTTGGTACTCAAAACATGAACAATGGTATGAGTACTACTAAAAATGGTTCAGTCTTCATAATTAAAGCTGACATTAGGTTCTCAATGTCCATTATAACTAATTGATTATGTGTTCTTTTTATGAACACACAGCAGCTCGTATGGAGCACAAGGCTTTACCCTCGCTGACAGCATCATGTTTTCAGATAGACCGAAAGATGAAGTTCGCAACAGTGACTCAGTCTGCATGGGGAAAGATTACCGCAGGCATGCTAATGACGTCAGATTAGCATAAGAAAGAGATCATCCCTGCTCAGAAAGTCTAACTTCTGATTCAATTAATATCCCCGCCATTGGTTTATTTGAGGTGTTTTAATTCCTTACGAACAGGCAGAGTAGGGCTTAATAACGTGGCCTCCTACATCCTTGAATTCAATTATGCTCCTTTCATCACACAAATGCAGTTTTTGCGAATCCACAGCTGTTGCAAACGCTGCTGCTGCTTCCACCAGGCAATCAAAAACAATATGATGAAGCCTCCCTCAGTTTGAAGTCCCTTTTGGGGATGTTTTTAATTTTCGAAACAGAATTGAAATCTCCTCAACTAATAAATCTCTGCGGTAGTAAAAAAAAAATGCATTTGAACTTGTCTCTCAAAGCGTATCAAAATCCATCCACAAAGAAATATCTGAATAGGAAAAAAAGAGGACTATAGAAGCCAGGCCTGCATGGTGTGAATAATGCGGGGGCACCCATTCTCCCACCCCTCCCTACCCTCAGACTCAGAGCCAGGCTGGAGCAAACTAAATATGAAGCAGGAATATAATAGATAATTTGGCCAGTAAATGGCAGGTATTATGGGAGCCATCTCCACTCAGAGGCATATGATTTACCTTAGACACTAAGGTAATAGCTTTGCAAATTCCCTCTGCCATTTGACAACGGCTCGCCGTACTGAAATGTGGGGGAAAAGGTCATAAGTCAATGACAATCCATCACAACATCAATCTCTTTTTATTCTCCTCCCAAGTCTTAAATACCAAACATTGGCGGAAATCGCTGTTTCGCTTCCACTCCCCAGAAGCTCCAATCTGGCAGGTCAGGCTGCAGGGCCCGATGCTGGGCCCGATGTGTCAGACGGCGCCCCTGAGTTCACACATTTCTTCAAGCTTGTTTTCGCTCAACAAAAGGGAAGTGCTTTCCCTTATGGTCTCCTGTGTGTCTCCGACCCAGCGGAGGGAAGGAAAAGGGGAAGGGGATGTCAGAGGGGCTTTCTGGCAGACTCAGCCTGCCCCTAGAGGCTGCTGCTTTGCCATCGTATGTTTTTGAGGGATATGAATGCAGAATACATTTCTGAAAACTTAATCTGCTAAATGTAAGCCTCATGGACCTCATGGTCCCAATATAATCTACTGTACTGAATGTATAGATGACAACTGCAAAGCTTGGTGCCCTTCTGTCATTTAAGATGAATCTATGCTATGTTACAGACACAGCGTTTCTTATCAATCAATTATACACATCAATCATTATAGCTAGGTTCTAAGGGCTCAGACACACCAATAGAGTTTGCTGTTGAACGTAATTTGCTGACCGATGTCAGTCAGACGTCTACAGCGGTTGGTCCCTAAAACACAGCTCGCTGAACAATCGACAGAGGAACGCTAGATCCACATTTGGTGTGATGTGTGCAAGGCTTAAAGGAAAACTCCACCCCAAAATTATCTTTTGGTCGTCCATTGTTGACATAGTCCAAAATGTTTTGCTTGTCTGCAATCAAGTTTTCAAGATATGTAACTTTCAAAATACAGAAATTGCCCCCATATGATGCCCCGTTTTGTATCATATTGGGATGATTTCTGTATTTTGAAAGTTACATATCTTGAAAACTTGATTTCTGACAAGCAAAGCATTTTGGGACTATGTCAACAATTAACTAATTAATTCAAATACTAAAAGAGAGTTTTTGGGTGGTATTTTCCTTTAACTTGTCCATTAGACGCCTGAACCAACCCTTGGACAGTTAGTGCTCTGTCTCTGCTTTAAGAGGGACCCTCACAGCAGGTGCGCTTCTATGCTAAACAGTAGGCATGTCAAAGAGCTGAGGGGGGCGAGAGAGGGAACATTCTATCTGACACGTCATTGCCTGTCTCCTCTCACCTCTCCTGCTGGGCTGGCAGCCTGTCTGTCTGTCTGTCTGTCTGTCTGTCCTTCAAAAGGTCCCTGCTCCAATTAATCACCAGCTCCTCATCTCCCATGGGATAATTAAAGAGACCACAGTGAATGCTCAGCCCTCCTTTTATTGTGTCAAAAACATATTTCCTCTAAACGCTTGAAGATGGCGCCGAGGAACATGGCTGACGTTTTACATTCTCCCAACCAATTTTGCTATTTTGTTAGGTTTTTTTGCATTTTGTGTAACTTATTGTGTCCATAATGTTGCTGCTACCGTCTCTTCTCTGACGAGAAGGATATCCTGCTTTCACTGGAGCAGGCACAGATCCCCGCCTTTTGCGTGAAGAAAAGACGCAGGAAAAGGGGCCGCAGATCGGGCAGCCTTCTGAAAATCTGTAGGCGAGCGAGTAAACTCACACTGCCATCTGTTCTTCTTGTTAATTTGCAATCATTGGAACATAAGATTGAGGACCAACGATTAAGATTATCCTACCAAGGGGACATCAAAAACTGTAACATCTTATGTTTCACCAAGACGTGGTTGAACGACGATACGGACAATATAGAGGTAGCAGGATTTTACATGCACTGGCAGAACAAAGATGCTACCTCTGGTAATATGAGGGGTGGGGGTGTGTATCTATTTGTCAAAAACAGCTGGTGCGCGATGTCTAATATTAAAGAAGTCTTGAGCTATTGCTCGCCTGATGTAGAGTACCTTATGATAAGCTGTAGACCACACTATCTACCAAGAGAGTTCTCATCTATATTATTCGTAGCCGTCTTTTTGCCACAGAGCGAAGCTGGCATTAAAAGGGCTCTCAACCAACTCTATAAAGCCATAAGCAAAGAAGAAAATTCTCACCCAGAAAGCGGTGCTCCTAGTGGCCTGAGACTTTAATGCAGGCAAACTTAAATCAGTTTTACCACATTTTTACCAGCATGTCACATGTGCAACCAGAAAAAAAAATCCTAGACCACCTTTACTCCATACACAGAGATGCATAAAAAGCTCTCCCCCGCCCTCCATTTGGCAAATCTGACCATAATTATATCCTCCTGATTCCTGCTTACAAGCAAAAACTCAAGCAGGAAGTACCAGTGACTCGCTCAATACAGAAGTGGTCAGATGACGCGGATGCTACACTACAGGACTGTTTTGCTAGCACAGACTGGAATTTGTTCCGGGATTCCTCCAATGGCATTGAGGACTACACCACCTCAGTCATCGGCTTCATCAATAAGTGCATCAATGACGTCGTCCCCACAGTGACTGTACGTATATATCCCAACCAGAAGCCATGGATTACAGGCAACATCTGCATAAAGCTAAAGGCTGGAGCTGCTGCTTTCAAGGAGCGGGAGACTAATCCGGACACTTGTAAGAAATCCCACTATGCCCTCAGACGAACCATTAAACAAGCAAAGCATCAATACAGGATTAAGATTGAATCCTGCTACACTGGCTCTGACGCTTGTCGGATGTGGCAGGCTTGAAAACTATTACGGATTACAAAGGGAAACCCAGACGTGAGCTGCCCAGTGACGCGAGCCTACCAGATGAGCTAAATGCCTTTAATGCAAGCTTTGAGGCAAGCAACACTGAAGCATGCACCAGAGCACCAGCTGTTCTGGATGACTGTGTGATAACGCTCTCGGTAGCCGATGTGAACAAAACCTTTAAAAAGGTCAACATTCACAAAGCTCCTGGGCCAGACGGATTACCAGGACATGTACTCAAAGCATGCGTGGACCAACTGTCAAGTGTCTTCACTGACATTTTCAACCTCTCCCTAACCGAACCTGTAATACCTACATGTTTCAAGCAGACCACCATTGTCCCTGTGCCCAAGGAACCGAAGGTAACCTGCCTAAATGATTACCGCCCTGTGGCACTCACATCAGTAGGCATGAAGTGCATCCTCCCGGACACTCTAGACCCACTCCAATTCGCATCCCGCCCCAACAGATCCACAGATGACGCAAGCTCAATCGCACTCCACACGGCCCTTTTTCACCTGGACAAAAGAAATACCTATGTGAGAATGCTATTCATTGACTACAGCTCAGCATTCAACACCATAGCGCCCACAAAGCTCATCACTAAGCTAAGGACACCTCCCTCCTGCACTTCCTGACGGGCCGCACCCAGGTGGTAAGAGTAGGCAACAATACGTCTGCCATGCTGATCCTTAACACTGGGGTCCCTTAGGGGTGTGTATTTAATCCCCTCCTGTGTTCCCTGTTCACCCATGACTGCGTGGCCAAACACGACTTCAACACCATCATTAAGTTTGCTGACGACACAACAGTGGTAGTGCTGATCACCGATAATTATGAGACGGCCTATAGGGAGGAAGCCAGAGAACTGGCAGTGTGGTGCCAGAACAACAACCTCTCCCTCAATGTGAGCAAGACAAAGGAGATGATTGTGGACTACGGGAAAAGGCGGGCCGAACAGGCCCCCATTAACATCGACGGGGCTGTAGTGGAGCGGGTTGTGAGTTTCAAGTTCCTTGGTGTCCACATTACCAATGAACTATCATGGTCCAAACATACCAAGACAGTAGTGAAGAGGGCACGACAAAACCTTTTCCCCCTCAGGAGACTGAAAATATTTGGTATGGGTCCCCAGATCCTCAAAATGTTCTATATCTGCACCATTGAGAGCATCCTGACCAGGTGCATTACCGCCTGGTATAACAACTGCTCGGCATCTGACAGTAAGGCGCTACAAAGGGTAGTGCGTACAGCCCAGTACATCACTGGGACCAAGTTTTCTGTCATCCAGGACCTATACAATAGGCAGTGTCAGAGGAAAGCCCTTAAAATTGCCAGAGACTCCAGTCACCCAAATTATAGACTGTTTTCTCTGCTACCGCACGGCAAGCGGTACCGGAGTGCCAAGTCTAGGACCAAAATGCTCCTCAACAGCTTCAACCCCCAAGCCATTAGACTGCTGAACAATTAATAAAATCGCCACCGGACAATTTACATGGACTCTCCCTCCCTTTTCTACACTGTTGCTACTCGCTGTTTATTAATTATGCATAGTCACTTCACCCCCACCTCCATGTACAAATGACCTCAACTAACCTGCACCCCCGCTCACTGACTCAGTACCGGTGTCCCCTGTATATAGCCTCATTATTGTTATTTTTGTGTTACTTTTTATTATTACTTTTTATTTTAGTCTACTTAAATATAAGTAAATATATATACAAAAATAAAAAATATATGTACATATTTTCTTAACTCTTCTTGAACTGAACTGTTGGGTTAAAGGCTTGTAAGTAAGCATTTCACGGTAAAGTCTACACTTGTTGTACTCGGCGCATGTGACAATTTCTTTTATTTAATTTGATTTGATTTGCACTGCCTGTTTGCTGAGACTGAGGACAAGGCATATCGATGACTGGCTGAAGGAAGATGACAGTGGCAGATATCAGAGAGCAGGATCTTAGGGTTGGGGGGCCACTCTAATGTGGAGAGCCTCTGCTTCATCATCTAAGCACTGCAGGCAACAAGCAGGTGACCATAAATTCTAAGGCCTTAAGAGAAACACCAGAAACATAATGATTTGAAAAGAAACAGCATTTCACACCCTATTCCTTTGGCACACTTTTATCTCCCTGACAAACTTTGAAATGCCTTTGGAAATAAAAAGCAAGTTATCAGTCAGGTGCAAATCTCCTTTGATATATGGGAACGTTTGGCAAACACAATTTGTGAGTAGTTAAGGTTTCCTTCTTTCCTATTATTGAGACATCAGGAGCTGAGTGCACTGAGACAGGTGTCACGAGAGCAAATGATAACAAGTCGCTGTTCCGATATCCTGTGATATACAGTACAGTGGGAACTGTTGCTCCACACTGCCTCAGTGAATCTAGCATCCTGTTACTGATCTGCTATAGCAGTGGCTTGAGAGGCATTGAGCAATATCTGGCCAGAGATGTCAAACTCAGTTTGAGCTGTTTAAAGGTCCTTCCTATCAGCAGAAACACCAATTAACCCGACTTCCTGGCATAATGGCGCTCCAAAATCCCAAACAAAGAGACCTGAATACAATTAAACACAGGCCTCTGTGTCAGCAGCTAGATAGAACATTTAAACAGCGGAACAAAGAGGGCCAAGTCACAGTGGACTACCATCAAGCACATTAAAAGCCAAAGCCAGGCTGTCTTCCTGCGATTATTCAAACGTCAGGGACCAGCAAAAGACCAGTGTGATTTAACAAACTTGATATTTCAAATCTGTGGACTGGGCTAACCTGATTTTCAGCCTGAGTTTTATTCTCTTCTTCTTTTATGAGGAAAGAGGTAGAGAATTAGCCAAGCTTGTCATGTGGCTTCCTAAATGCCACTACACTGGTTAATAAGGACCAACCGTTGGAGTCTTGACAGCTTTAGTGGCTAAATCGCTGCTAGCTATTTGAGTATAGCGTGCCGTTTTATATCAGTCATAAATCCTCCTGAAAAAAACACAGAAAATATGCTCTTTGCATTTGTTACAATCTCCAACAAAAATGATTTGGCCCTACAGGAATGTAATGTTTCTAGAGTCTGAATGTTGTTGCAGTTTTTCTCTGTGGTTCTGGTCTGTGTTGACCTTTGGTCTAAGTGCTAAGGCTTCCGATTAAGCTCTTTATGGAGTAGCGCTGGAGGGAGATGGCAAACGTGACCCTGACCATTGCCTGTCCAATACTATTGGAATTCTTCACTGTGACCCTGAGCAGAACTGAATTTAGTGATCCCACAAAATGAACTCTGATGGCATGAATGCAGTTCCTGGGTCCTGTGCTGCCTGCAACAGTCAGACATTATTCGAGCATAATTCATAGAGAAGATCCTGCTATTTTAAAGGTTATGCTAAAATTACTGTAGCTAGAGGGTGTCAAAAAGTGGCATATAGTACAGATGTAGGTGTAGGATCTTAATTTGACTTTAATTTCACAGCGAAATAATCCTGCAGAAACTGGATTAGAATGCGTAGTCAATAATGTTGCTTAATCCATGGTTAGGCTATTAAACTGGCCAAAAATAGGCTACAATACTGTTAATATAACCCTGTTACTGTGGGTTTTCAGTAAATGTATGTAAATCACAACGCTCATCTGCATTTCCTGCAATGGAACATTCTCAGCAACAAAAGAGTGGTCAAATTAAGATCCTACAATCTGTATACCACAGGCAAGAGCATACAAATGTATGATTTACTAACACTGACGGGGTCAACTGAAAAATTCCTAAATCGTATGACAATAATGTAACTACAGCAGATGATGCTATATACTGTCATATTCTTCGGTCTGGATTCAACCCGGAACGCGGAAGATAAAATATAAAGGTAATTGCCACTTGAGACATTGCCTTTAATTGTCAATCGCACTATGAACCGGATCTTCAGCGCTACTGATTGAATAGAGCTCTTCTTGTCACAATGTGACAGCACAAAAGGAGTCTGGAACGCATTCCCAATGCACTGTTTTTTATAATGTTATCCTCTGACTCAACATGAAATTCTGCTTTATGGAATTATTGATGTCTAACATTAACTTCTTTGGGCTTAGATCTCTTACACAGAGACACTGATACACTCAGCTCTGGCGAACACCCACAAACATAAAATAGACAACAAAGCATCACATCCTAGCTCGGGGTGCGGTTTGAATGGGATGATCCAAAGTTAGACGCAAAAAGGAGTGTGACTCAGACTTGAAATGGTGCACATTCTATATAGAGTCGACTACTGACTCAAAGTGAGGCATGTGATTGGTGCAGCCGGACTCTGATGTCTGCTTTTAACTCTGCACTGACATCCTTTAACACCTCAGGGGAGTATGCTCAGCTCAAACAAGTCTCCACTCTGCAGACTGTCGGAATTAAACATATACGAATAAGATTCTGTGTGATTGTTTTGGCTGAATAGATCTGTAGTTGTTTTGGTTTCATGCACTGTAGTGTACTAATTATTGGTTATTTTTGAGTTACCACACTGTAAAACAATATACATTTAGTTTTTTCCCCTTCTGCCCATTTTTCCTACGAATGTCTACTTGTTGAATCAATATTAATGGGGATACTGTTTCTTAGCCAGTGGGTCCAGCAGCCCCAATCAAACTCTCTGGTGACTTCAAATGGCTGCTTTCATCATAGGTGAATCTTTTGGAATCCTTTATTGACACTGGAGGGCAGAAAGGTATATCTAATGTAGGATTATGCCACCATTCCTGTTCTTCAATTTTAAAACTGAGTAAGAAAGGGATTTGACCTGTACAGTATCCTCATTGAATATCTATCTAATGAAAAGAAATAGATACAAATTGTCTGGCCAGGATTTACTTTAGTTGACTTATAGGACATCTTGATATTTCTTGTTTACGCACTTAGAAAAAAGGTTTCCAAACGGTTTCTTCGGCTGTCCCCACAGGAGAACCTTTGAAGAACCCTTTTTGGTTACAGGTAGAACCATTTTTGTTTGCAAGCAGAACTCCAGGCAGAAAGGGTTCTACATGGAACCCAATAGGGTTCTACCTGGAACCAAAAAGGGTTCTTCAAAGGTTCTCCCATGGGGACAGCCGAAGAACCCTTTTAGGTTCTAGATAGCACCTTTTTGTCTTAGAATGTAGTTGCAGTTGGATTGAAAATCTTTTGCTTTGACTTGACTATCATGTCCACATACAATTCTGCTGTAAGCAGGCTGCACAGTTGACACAGAATAACCACAGCGGTCTGATACTGAAGCTCCCGTCTCTCCCTCTCTCCCTCTCTCCCTCTCTCCCTCTCTCCCTCTCTCCCGTCTCTCCCTCTCTCCCTCTCTCTCCCTCTCTCCCTCTCTCTCCCTCTCTCCCTCTCTCCCTCTCTCCCTCTCTCCCTCTCTCCCTCTCTCTCCCTCTCTCCCTCTCTCCCTCTCCCTCTCCCTCTCTCTCTCCCCTCTCTCCCTCTCCCCTCTCTCTCCCCCTCTCTCCCTCTCTCTCTCCCCTCTCTCCCTCCCCTCTCTCTCCCTCTCTCCCTCTCTCCCCCTCTCTCTCCCCCTCTCCCTCTCTCCCTCTCTCTCCCTCTCTCCCTCTCTCCCTCTCTCTCCCTCTCTCCCTCTCTCCCGTCTCTCCCTCTCTCCCTCTCTCCCTCTCTCCCTCTCTCTCCCTCTCTCCCTCTCTCCCTCTCTCCCTCTCTCCCGTCTCTCCCTCTCTCCCTCTCTCCCGTCTCTCCCTCTCTCCCTCTCTCCCTCTCTCTCCCCCCTCTCTCCCTCTCCCCTCTCTCCCTCTCTCCCTCTCTCCCCGTCTCTCCTCCCTCTCTCCCTCTCTCCCTCTCTCCCTCTCTCCCTCTCTCCCTCTCTCCCCTCTCTCCTCCCTCTCTCTCCCTCTCTCCCTCTCCCTCCCTCTCTCCCCCTCTCTCCCTCTCTCCCCTCTCCCCTCTCTCCCTCTCTCCCTCTCCCCCGTCTCCCTCCCTCTCTCCCTCTCCCCTCCCCCTCTCTCCCTCCCCGTCCCTCTCTCCCTCTCCCCTCTCTCCCTCTCCTCCCTCTCTCTCTCCCCGTCTCCCTCCCTCTCTCCCTCTCTCCCTCTGCCTGGCTGCCACAGGGATTGATGGCTCTGCCCAGCCATTAATATTCAAGGTGAACTCCTCATAGTTTCAACTGCTTGTGGAACCTGCTCGGCGCGGCCGGACCTCAAGGCTGATTTCTCCCAGTCTGCCTGTTTTCTGATCGTCACTTAATGTACTCCTCCACCCCTCCATTAATCATCACCTTTGCCTTTACCTGTCAGACCAGAGCGTCGCCTGGTTGCAAGATGAGTGGAGAGGCCACCCACCAGAATACATGTTACTTTTCTAGCTGCGTGCACACATTATGAACTCTGTGATTAAATGACCCCCGCTATAACGACAATGTGCACTGTCACAGATGGGAGACGGACGGTGTGGCGAGCCGCTGAACCAGTGAAAAAAACTGACTGCGGCCCATTTCCTGGTTGCCAATATACTTAATGACAGGAGTGATGAGTTATTGACAGCTCTCGTCTAATTAGAGGCACTGAGGTGTCTATTGCAGCCTTTGTGCAGACACAAAGAGGACCATTGATTTTGCTGTGGTGGACTGTATCTGAATACTTCAGGGAGTGTGTGTGTGTGTGTGTGTGTGTGTGTGTGTGTGTGTGTGTGTGTGTGTGTGTGTGTGTGTGTGTGTGTGTGTGTGTGTGTGTGTGTGTGTACTGTATATGAGTGTGTAAGAGATTGCCGGGCTGGGGAGCAAGTTATCTGCTGTCCCTTTGACCGACAGAAGCCTTAAATTCCAATTAGTCACACTTCCGTGGATTGGTGAAACTAATTACTGGCTTTAACTCCAGGCCAATAATGAAATGTTTGGTGGAAAGTGGGAGCATGGGAGACCTGGGTAATTTGTGGCTTAGTCCCCGAAGTATTCAAGTCCCACATGTACCATTCTCGGCCACTCCTGATTTTTGTTTGAAATTAAACATTAAAACAAGTGAACACAGGGTGAAGGTACTTAATGGTTTCAAATCCTCATGGATTTATCTTTAATATGCATCTGAAAGCCGCCACGACAACTGCTGCGGTTAAACATTTATTAATGACACCCTCTGATATGGAGCACCTCAGTAGAACGTGGCTCCTGGCTAAGTGATTTATGGACTACTGTATGTGCAAATTACAGTTTATTACTTCTTATTCCAAGACTAACCTCTGTCATTTAAACATATTTGTTACGGGGGCCAAAAGTATTAAAAATGAGTTTCTACATGGGAATGAAAATGTGCCAATGACCTTTCTACAGTAAACAGGCAGACTGTAGATGAGGTAGCAGCTGTGAGGTAAACTTAAACCCATTGATTAACACACTCTGGGTCAGGTGCTTTGTTCCCATTATCAAGTCAAGGTGAAACCTGCATTTACTTAGATTCCCCTGCACGGTGGCCATCTGCAACAGCTTGTCACTCCAACCCGCTCTCTTTCTCTCTCTCTTCCCCCCTCTTCTTCAGGTTCAATAGTTGTCACTTACTGAGAAAACGCACTGTGCTCAACCGGGAACAGGGCCAAGTGCAGCACGGAATCTGTTTCATCCGACACTCCCTAATTTAGCATAAACCATAATTAAAGTGACTTGGCAGTCGGCTAAAACCAAATTTCATACTCCTTGATCACAAGAATGGGTGTGCAGTTGGTAGCCAGAAATGAGCCTGATGATGTGGACTTGTTATTTAAATACCCACCCTGACAATTATTAAATACGTTCAAACTGATGTACAACTATCAATGGCAATTGGTTAATGTACTATATATTGACACTTTTGGACTACAGTGCAAATAGAAAAAACAGGTATAGTACAAGGCATCCTGAGTATACAGTCCCAGGTATCCATGATGTAAGGCCTATATAAAACCTATGGGGTTTTACTCATCACAGAACCAACAGACAAGCCACTTTCCAATACTGCATCATCCTGAAATCAAGGTTCCAGTACCATCACATTTCATCACAGGTTGTCATTGGCATTACTATTCTGTTTGAGTTATACCTCACAGTCTTCTGACACATAGCAAACATGTCCTTGGGCAATTAGCAGATTGTATGTCAAGGAAGATGATGTTTAACAGTTTCCCACTGTAGTTCAAATGGGGCACACAGCAACTCTGCACTAAAGTGTGGCCTGGCCCTTTAAAATGGGCCGCAGTGAATTGGCGTTTCAGAATTTATCACAGCTGCCACCGACCAAGTCGGTCCAAACATTATATCACCCACTGGCTCTCTCTCTCTCTCTCTCTCTCTCTCTCTCTCTCTCTCGTTCTCTCCCTCTTTCTATCCCTTGCTTTCTCTTTCTCCTTCACTGCAGCATTGCACATCCGGGCCTGTGTTTTCTTAAAGAGCCTCTATTCAACCCTGCTCTGAATTCCGAGGAATAGGCCATGAGATCACAAAAAAAATGAAGTGATAGAATCAAACCCTACTGCGATGAACATATGTTAGCATGTGTAAAAGTGCAAAGATGTGCATACTGTACAGTGCTTGTACGTCTGTGCATCAACACTAGGGCTATAGTACATGGTATTGACACTGATTGTTAGAAAGAAATCTAACTCTAAATGTGGGAACATTTCCCTCTCTACTCATTGCATTGTCATTGTTGAATGTTCTCCATCATTGCAGCCTCATGCATTACATAGTATAAGGACATTTTGGAAAGGCCCATAAAGAATGTCTGCGAATATGAAATTGAAACTATGGTAAAAAGCTGTTACTTCTCGGCAGCAATATCTATGTTGATTCGACAGTATATTTTAAATATGCATGAGAGCTTGCAATGCCTTTCACACAGCATCAAAATACAATTTCTTAGAAATGAACAGCACAGAAAGCCATATTAGGTCTGTAGTTTTCAATTGTTTCTCTACTACTAGATCTATAATAAGTGCAATGCCTGGACTGTTATCTTCAGTTTAATGCCATTTATTAAAGATTCAAAAATGAAGATACTCATTTATTTATCATAATACAGTCGTCATTAATATTTAACTGAAGCTATCAACACTGGAACCTTGGAATCCCATTTGTACCTTCCCAGAAACATCTTAGTATGACAACAATAGTAAATGTTCAGCCACCATTCTTCCTGCTACAGCATAAAAGATCAGGGGAGACTTTCCCAATCAACATTTTCATACCTCATTTGATGGAAACTCACGGTGAGAGCACGGAGCTATCAAAACCAGGTGAGGTATTACTTTTTCAGAATGAAAATACACTTGAAGTGTGGCTCTCAGTAGTGGAATCAGCATTGATCAATTGAAAATTAACAGATTAGATTTGCCACGAATTCTGGAAGCACCTCGTACAGAGCAGTCCCACGACTCACACATACTTACTACACACCACAGCAGTTAAATCCCTCTGTATGTGCATGCACAATCCGCAGAGACTCTCCAATCCACCACCAATAACATATAGGGCCTTTCCCAACTCTACCAAACTCGAATGCCTTCACTCTCAGCCTGATTCTTATGAATGCTGAGCCCACTATTGTACACTTCTGCTCAAATTGAATACACTTAGCACAAACTACGGGTGATGTTCACAGTCACCATTGGAACAATTCATCTCTGATTTCCTGATAGAGAACAAGTCCATTTGTATATGTACAGAAAAGTCTACAAATGCACACCCACGTTTGCCCGCACAAACACAAACACACAGGTTTGCCTCTTTTGATCTCTCTTACAGAGAAAGACTGAAACACATGGAACATACAATCATATACACATTCACCCACCCACCCACAGTGCTTCAGCCCACATAAAGAAAGCTACAGCACACCTTTAAAACTAAAACTTTAGCCCAGGTTTTACAGACAGCTTCTCTCCGGGGACACAGTGGGGAGAAGGCTGGAAACTTATTGGAGCTGTAAAAATCTATTCCTGAGGCCCTGCACCTCCCCCAGGAGCCCCCTTCAACCATTACAAAACTGGGACGAGACCTCATAAATGGAAAGGGGGGGGGGGTGCTAAGGGCAACTATATATCACTCTATGTGTAAAACAGCCTTCATCATAACACTAACTACACTGGGTTCCAGTTATTTGGAGTACTGCAGAACTACTATAACAACTGAACAGCAGCTCATAGAAACCATCCCCAAATTGATTAAAGAGCTTTATTTAAGCTTCACTGACTTTCCCCAACCACACAGATCTATTCTAAATCAGCTCTGTAATACCCTCAATGTGGATGCAAATTTGGAGAAAAACCTAACTAATATCTTACTAGATGGGGAGTATTTTAAAAAATGCACGGAACTCAGTCCGGCTTTAAACTTACTCTTGAAAGTTGTAATAGTAGAATGCACATTGGGTAGTGCATCATCAGTTCCTCTTGTCATGTTAGTCATTTATTTCAATTTTTTAACCTATAGATTTTGTTGTCATTTTTTAGTCACTCAAAAATCACATGAATACACATTAGACATGGCAAAATATAGAGAATTGCAAGAAAATTTGCTTTAAAAATGCAACATTTTATTTGCACCCCATGACGAAATGTGTAGAATTGCAAGAAATAAGCTTTAAACCTGCAAAATTCTCTCCGCCAACAAGAGGAGTGTGAAAAGTGCACAGTGTTTGTGCCCATAGAAATAGACGTGGTGGGGGGGGGGGGGGGGGGTTCCTAAAAGCTGGCTCGAGTGAAACCCGGATGTGGAATAGAAGTACCACACTATCACAGTTCAACCTGACATTCTGATCTGTAAATTTGAAATCCTATTATCAACGTGGTCTGGAATGATGAAAAAATAGCCTACTAATAAACGTATAAAAAGAGAGGCACAAAACATGACTCTTTACTGCATTACTGATGTCCCTGAGCTCTACTCATTGCCTGAATTGTGTGTGCTTCCACAGTGACCCGAGATAGAGTGAGTAAATGCTGAGTGATCAGTGCCAAACAAATGAATTAGACATACATCAGTGTGTTGCAGCTTATGATGACTAAAACATCATTCCATCTCATCACACTGCTTTACCCATGAAGCACTGCAATCAATAAATTATATCCCTAACTTAGAGGAAGCTGTGTCATTTTTTTAGGCAGTAAGAACACATGAAAATAGACAATGTAGCAAAACACAGTAACATAGTTGTTGCAGTTTTGCCATCATCAAGTGAACATTTAAGAGAAACATTAAAATGTGTGATCAGCCACTTCATTGGCTTGCACTCGGCAGCAGCAGAGTCATGTGACATCTGTCATACTCCAATTTCCGTGTTAAGTGGGGGGGTCAACATGGTGGCTCTGACTGGCAGGAAAGGAGGTCAAATGATTAAGCAAAGAGGAACAGGGAGAGAGGGGACAAGTTATGATATGATTAGTTAGTAAAGGTATATTGGGTATATACAGTTGAAGTCTGAAGTTTACATACACTTAGGTTGGAGTCATTGAAACTCGTTTTTCAACCACTCCACACGTCTTGTTAACAAACTATAATTTTGGCAAGTCGGTTAGGACATCTACTTTGTGCATGACACAAGTCATTATTACAACGATTGTTTACAGACATATTATTTCACTTATAATTCACTGTATCACAATTCCAGTGGGTCAGAAGTTTACATACACTAAGTTGACTGTGCCTTTATGCAACTTGGAAAATTCCCGAAAATTATGTCATGGCTTTAGAAGCTTCTGATAGGCTAATTGACATCATTTGAGTCAATTGGAGGTGTACCTGTGGGTGTATTTCAAAGCCTACCTTCAAACTCAGTGCCTCTTTGCTTGACATCATGGGTAAATCAAAAGAAATCAGCCAAGACCAAAGACAAAAAATCTGTAGACCTCCACAAGTCTGATTCATCCTTGGGAACAATTTCCAAATACCTGAAGGTACCACATTCATCTGTACAAACAATAGTATGCAAGTACAAACACCATGGGACCATGCAGCCGTCATACCGCTCAGGAAGGAGATGCGTTCTGTCTCCTAGAGATGAACGTACTTTGGTGTGAAAAATGCAAATCAATCCCAGAACAACAGCAAAGGACCTTGTGCAGATGCTGGAGGAAACAGGTACAAAATTATATATATCCACAGTAAAACAAGTCCTATATCGACATACCCTGAAAGGCCGCTCAGCAAGGAAGAAGCCACTGCTCCAAAACCGTCATAAAAAGCCAGACTACAGTTTGCAACTGCACATGGGGACAAAGATTGTACTTTTTGGAGAAATGTCCTCTGGACTGATGAAACAAAAATAGAACTGTTTGGCCATAATGACCATCGTTATGTTTGGGTGAAAAAGGGGGAGGCTTGCAAGCCAACCATGACGCATGGGGGTGGCAGCATCATGTTTTGGGGGTGCTTTGCTGCAGGAGGGACTGGTGCACTTCACAAAATAGATGGCTTCATGAGGGAGGACAATCATGTGGATATATTGAAGCAACAACTCAAGACATCAGTCAGGAAGTTAAAGCTTGGGTCTTCCAAATGTGTCTTCCAAATGGACAATGACCCCAAGCATACTTCCAAAGTTGTGGCAAAATGGCTTAAGGACAACAAAGTCAAGGTATTGGAGTGGCCTTCACAAAGCCCGAACCTCATTTCTGTAGAACATTTGTTTGGCAGAACTGAAAAAGCATGTGCGAGCAAGGAGGCTTACAAACCTGTTTCAGTTACACCAGCTCTGTCAGGAGGAATGGGCCAAAATTCACCCAACTTATTGTGGGAAGCTTGTGGAAGGCTACCCGAAACGTTTGACTCAAGTTAAACAATTTAAAGGCAATGCTACCAAAAACTAATTGAGTGTATGTAAACTTCTTACCCACTGGGAATGTGATGAAAGAAATAAAAGCTGAAATAAATCACTCTCTCTACTATTATTCTGACATTTCACATTCTTAAAATAAAGTGGTGATCCTAACTGACCTAAGACAGGGAATTTTTACTTGGATTAAATATCAGGAATTGTGAAAAACTGAGTTTAAATGTGTTTGGCTAAGGTGTATGTAAACTTCTGATTTCAACTGTACATTGGAGCTACTGTATATGTCTACGAAATACTATATGTGTGACTACCTCTGGGTATATATGTTTAATTAAGGGACTTGGAGGACTGCTAGTGGGATGGAATATCTGAGGTAATGTGGGAATATGTTGGCAATGCTATAACAGTGTCGGAGCCTGATATGCCAGAACCCAAATCTTCGGAGGGGAGGAGGGTTGGCGAGGGGTTGCCCTGCCTGGTGTGTGTAGCTTAGCAGAGAGGAGAGAGGGCGCAGAGAGAGGATGTTTAATGAGCGCCCCCCCAGCCTCCTGCCTGCCAGAGTGGCTGCATTAACACCACACGCCTTATCAAGGGCGCTGTCACCGGCCCTGAGAGGCACAATGCACTGCCACTCTGCCAGCCAGCAGAAGAGAGGGAGAGAAGGAAGGAGAGAGAAAGAAAGAAAGAAAGAGGGTGGAGTGGGGAGGGAAGGAGCCTAGAGAACATTATCTTGATGAAGCCATGATCGATAAAGCCAGAGCAAGCCAATGGAACAGCGATACCATCCCTTTTAATTGAGATTAGACTCTGCAAGTTCACCGTGCGCCCATCTAATTTAAGAGTGGCCGACGTCTCACCACAGTTAACTCCTCACACACGTCATCAATTACAGGATACTCTCTGACCTGGGACCTGGCAGCCAATCAGAGGGCCCCACTTCCTCTCCTCACCTCTCGGTGGATCGCTGAGTGGGGAGGGGAGACGCCTCTCTCTGGGGCCCCATGCCACCGGCCCTCCCTTCTCTGTTTTCTCTGTTATTTATTCCAGTGCATACATACCTCCTTGTCTACATATTTTCTTGCCCGGTTTCCTGGCACATTCCTTGGATATTCTTTTTACTGTAAAATGAATAGAAGACTAAAAAATAACATGGAGCTCCATTAAGGACAGTTGGAGCATGCAACACCACTATCTGACTGCTGAGGAAGGAGAGAATGTGGTAGCAAAGAGAGTTCCCACTGGGCACACACCGGTTGAATCAACGTTTTTTCCACGTCATTTCAATGAAATTACATTGAACCAATGTGGAATAGGCGTTGAATTGACATCTGTGCCCAGTGAGTTGCTCTTACTGGCTTAGTTCATTAATCAATCAGTCAGTAAATCAATCAATAATCATTATTTACATGAGCTTCCTCCTTGATGAGCCCTATTCATTGTGCCTACACACAATGGACAGATGATGACCTGCTATCAGTCAGGAGTGAGGAGTGAGGAGTGAGGAGGAGGAGAAGCAGGAGGAGGAGGGGAAAGGAGGAACCAGTCTCACCTGAATGGACGTGCTGAGGTAAACAGGAGGATGTGCGTGAGGAAGGGATCAGGAGACTGATGAACAGCCGCACACTCACAGATAGACACACACACACACAGACACACACACACATAGAGGCGCACACACACATACATACTCACACACACATAAATGCAGTGTCATGCACGTAAACATGCAGAGGTCATGCTTTTCTCACTCTTGTCAGTACAAAACACACAGGAAAATATTTTAAAAGGGGTTGTTGGTTTAGGTCTGTTTTTCCTGTTGGTCCTGCTGTTAACTCACCATCCTCAGTGGGAACATATATGTTTAAGAAAAGGCAGTCCTCGCTCTGGTCCTGTACGTAAGAAGACACTATCTCCAGGTTGTTAGTGAACCATACAGGCAGCATGACGTCTGGCAGACGCCCCTCCACGATGGTCTGAGGGCAGACCGGGCCGAACTGCGTGGCGTTACGGACCTCTGGCCACGAGATGGGCGGCTCCGGGGGCTGGAAGCGCCTCTCGCCCGTGGGGGGTGCGGCATAAGGTACCCCCTGGAACTGAATAACGGGTCCCAGGATCTCGTTGTTGAGCTCCTTCTTGACGCCCCTCAATTTGCCGTAGACGGTGGTGACCACGGGGTCCGTCTCGTCCAGTTTCTGAGAGGCCGTGACCAGGGCCTGCTGTGCTAGGCTCAGTATCCATAGCAGGAAGGTGAGGTCCAGGCCCAGACCCAGGCCTACGCCCAGCCGGGGCTGCATGACCCTCCAGGCAGGGTGCAGCCTCAGACGGCCAGGCCTCTGCAGGGGCATGCTCCCTCTGCCACACCAGTAGATACACACACACACCAACTAGGGCTCACCACTCCGCAGCGCTAGCAGCAAAAATCCACTTTAGGTCCGCCCACAGAAAGGGGTACAATCAAAGGAAAAGTATGAGGCCTCCCAAACGTGCGGCTGTCAAAACTTTCAAAGGCTCTTTGCATGGCAAGTATTCCCCACTGATTTCACACTGGCGGAGGCAACATCTTCACTCGCTGCTATTCGTCAGGCCGCATCCTATTGACAGTCCTGTTTTCCATCCTGGCGACGCAGGCAGGGCAGCCATTTGCAGCAGGTCTTCCACAGATAAATCAACCCCAGTCGAGGCGTGGGTCTATATCCTGCAGGAAATAAAAAATAATGAATTAGTGCTGAGGTGGAGAGAAGAAATATGAACAGAGCAGGGCTTTACTGGCTGTTACATTCGGGCTATGTTGCCATCAAGCAGAGCACAGGGGAATCACAGTCTGCCTAGTGACACCTCATCAATCATGTGCAAGTAGCAGACTGACTGAGTGACTGGGCATTAGTTAAGGGAGCCCTCCTCTTCTTCCAGACCAGGGACGGAGAATTAAGAAGATCATGTTCATAGAGAGAAGGAAATCCTATTTTGTTTACAATGCGATGACACCTGTCATAGACACATAGTGGGGGACATAGAGAAACTTCAATTATGACAGTGTTAGCATGGAAATGGGAAAAGAGATCCAAACATTCTCTAAAAGCATCCATATTCTTATGACTAGAGCACCCTTTTGAACATGTTTACTCAACAAGGAGATTGACGTTAATTAGGGAAATATGCTCAGAAGAATAACGTAATAAAGTTGCAAACCGAGCCTTGAGGTAATGTGACATGTTGACTTGCTTCTCCTTACACATTAACTGGCTACTTCCAAATCTTAGGAGAGTAACCTTTCCACCTTGCATACAGTACGGCACAAAAAAAACAAATATTTGAAAGCTATATTTGGATCATTCTCTATAGACGGGTTCGCTGATGTCACGAAAACGTCGCGCATGATTTAATGAGGCAGAAGTTTGTGTGATTCTGGATAAACAGATAGCTAGTAACAATGACAAGAAGCTGCCATGTGGGGAATCATAGGTGGCTCGTTTAAGGTAGTTTCATCTTGTTCTTAATACCATGTCTTGTTTTGAGGTGTTTTGACTGATCACAGCAAGCACAGAGGATCTGGGCCGATTCGGCTGAGAGTCGGGACACTCGGCTGAGAGTCATGTGGCCCGAGTCTGTGCTGCCTTCGGCAGTATTACTTATGGCTACGATGCGGGGATTGAGTTCGGGCTGATTCCAGTGTGAGTTATCTGGCCCAAATGTATTATTTGGGGCTTGGACCGATTCCAGTGACATGTATCTGTCCCAAATGTATTTCATGGGGCTCTGGGATACTCTCTGGCAGATGACTACACGGGCTGATTTATACATTACATTTCATAATTTATTTTTCCATATTTTCTCATTGTTTCTGTGATAATTTAAATGGACATTTAAATTTACATTTTTAAGAGTCTAGTATTTTAGTAGTATTTTAGTATTTTGATACTTTGTGCAACGCAATTGATAAGCATTAAAACTTTGCGGATGGAGCCTCCAAAGTGGCGTGGTGGTCTAAGAAACTGCATCGCATTTCAGTGCAAACTGCAATGCTACAGATGCATTTTCGACACCCGAGCTGACGCGTGCCGGCCGCGACCGGGGGACCCATGAGGCGAGACAATTGATCCAGCATCGCCCGAGTTAGGCGAGCGTTTGGCTGGCTGGGATGTCCTTGTCTAAAATTCGCTAGCTAGCTAACCAACAAATCATTGTGTAAATGTATTTATGTTTTCAATAAACATTGGAGATGAAATATAGTTTGCATGTTGTCCACGATCTAAGCCAACCCTTTTGTATTGCCCCATAGTTGCACACATCGGTTTTGTTGCTAAACAACCAACCCGTCTTTAGAAAACAAGTATTAAGGAGGAATGGGAGGTTAGTTTGTAACTAGAAGCGACTCGCTCTAGCTCTCCAAGGGAATCAGTTACGGGAGGATTCAGATCAGCCATTCATTTAGACCAGACATGAAAACAGCGCCAGATGGGTTTATGTCCTCAATATTACTGTACTGGGTCCGCCACCCATAGAGTCAATGACACAGAGTCACGGACACAGAGACAGCAGCAGAACAGGAACATCATTCAAAGTTCAGACCATTCTCCCCAGAAATCTGAGGGGGCACAAAGTACCTGAAGATGGCGGGGAGGTGGTCCGGAGGGGGGATAAGGTTGAAGAATTTAGCATTTTTCAAACACGTGAAACAGCTTTTTCCTGCAATCTAGAGTCATAATCATTCCACTTAATTCTATGTACAAAAAAAATAGATATGTCTATTTTTCTGCATATCTAAGCATACCTCTTGAGCTGTCTGTATCTTCCTAACTGGAATATGCTGCTCGGTATCTATAATGCTATAATCTGGGTACAGTACATTTAGTTATTGCTTGCTTTTCTAAAGTCTACCAACCTTGCCAGCAGGCATGCCAGCTAAGATAGTTAGACAAACTAGCTACTCTAACTTGATTGCTAGGCTGAAATGGCTTCTTAGTAGCTAGTTATAAGATTTGGAGATTGGGAACATAACTGGGCTAGCTAAAGCCAACTTCAGAAAATGTCTAGATGGCTAGTAGTATTACAGAGAAACAACAACAAAAATGTATACAAAATATGTATCTATATATATTTTAAACAGGACAGATCTGAGGAGTCAAGTGTTCCAAGCTCCCCCTATGGGCATGATGCCTCTGCATGTAGTAAGCTACTTTAAAATGAGTGTCCCAGTGGTGAAGTAGGTTGACACCATGGGGAGATGAAGTGATCCTAACAACCCACAACCCCAAGACATTAAGCACACCCTAAGGTTGGACATTTTTAGACAGCAGTTCTAAAAATACACTGTAACTGTGAGCATGTTGAAAGAAACACTTAGGTTGGTCAAGCAGATCTGTCCGTTTATTGGTCTTCCTGTAGACCTAAGTACACTTATGTGTGTGTGAATATACAAGGATACAGGGTTGGAACAGAGCTTTATATCACCCATAGTAAATGTAAATTAAGTGCTCTGGGTTGGAGGAGTTTTGCAGTGGTCTGATAGTTTTAAACCATCCCAGACACAGCAGATGAGATGTCCAGGTGTACCCAATGGTAATATTTGCAATCACTTATTTTTTGTATATAGCCAAACACATTCATTACTGGTACCACTCTCACTTGAACCCTTGCAACAAAACCATATTTCAAAACAAATCGCATCTATTGACAGAGGCATACAAATGATATGCATCCAAACAAATGCATAGCAAGCAGTCTGCGCCCTGGAATAATTAGGCAAACAGATAAACAGAGGAATGAAATGAAAACCTCTGGCATTGATTGTGTACTGTATTGTTAATGAGGCTATAAAACTACTGTGAGGTTTTTACAATGGGGGAGGCTAAGAAAAACTGCACATGGACCTCACCGCAAGCCTTTGTCATCTCTGACACACCAGACAAATATTTAGACTGCAGACAGGCAAATAAAAACCAAGGCTTTGGCTCTAATCTTTTTTCAGAATCCAGGAGGGGCGAGGTTTGGCTGGAGGGATGATAGCTGGCTGGTTGGAGCAAAGCAGGATTTGGTAACAATGTTGTGCTACACTGTGTGAGGGAGATGAAGTAAATGAGTGTGTGCACAGAGGATGAGATCAGATTGTGTCCTTTAATCCTTATGACAATCTAACTCAAACAGGCCTATGGTGAGAGGAGTTTAGTGAGGTCTCTCCCAAAGCTAAATCTCTCTGGGGTGGTAATGTACTGTACACATCCCAGCAACACTGGGCCACAAACCTATGGTAGCTACCTTAACACTCTGTAATATCTACATCATACCTGCAACATAACAATAGTGTCACCCTGATGTAATTTGAATCAAAAGGTAAATCAATTAAATTCTGTACTATATGCTCATGTTTTCCTTCTAGAAAATTATTTCTCATTCCATTCCATTTTCCTCACTTTCCCTAAATGGGGACAGAAAATGGTTGCCACTTTGCCTCCAATTTCCATACTTTCTGTGTGTGATTAAACCCTCCCAGGTGTTGAGAACAAATTTCACACGTGGCCAAGATATCCATTTAACAAATCCTTTGAAAATCCCCTGCTTAAGAACCCCAAAATAATAAGCTCAAGCAAAAAGAGGGGATCTATGAAATCAACCTTGCCATTTATTTTGCATGTGGCGTAACTCATGTATCATCCTGTTTTCCAGGTTTTTTTCCATGTTGTTAGTATGTTGTTGGTTCCCAGAGTACATGGAGGAGCATGCATCGTGCAGATCCAGTGCAGGAACTTGTCCCAGTGTGAATCGAATCCCTAACCTGCTCAGGGACACTGCAGCCAAGTGTCAATGCTGAAATGGGAAGCTTTGAAATGGGACGCAATGTTATGACTGTATGTTATGTCAAAAATATGTCATTGTTCACTTATAGACAATCTATACCTGATGCATCACAATACGTCATCACCACTTCATTTATTACCCTATTAATAAACTGACGGGTATACGGAGTGGAAAGATACCACAGAAAAGGCATGGCTATGCAGTACATAGACTGAGAGACGATGGTAGATGAACAGCGTTTAATGAGGTTCAGCACATTTTTCCCCATAGGAGCCACTGGAAGGTCCCCGATTATATAGAGGTGTACTCTGGAAAACAAATGGCCTATTATTTCAGCCCAAGCTGTAAAGCATAGAGAACATAGAGGCACAAAGCAGAGTTATGGTGTCAGTCAATCAACAGACTAAACCTTCCATCACTGTGTGGTTTACATCCATGCGAGCTCCCGCTGACCTTAATGATCTCATTTCACCTCCAATAAAAGCTTTTGGGGAATTTATAGATGACTGCTTATGACTATTTCAGTGGATGCTTAGCCAGCAGGTTCGCCATGGACAGAGTGTGATTTGGGGATTTTGCGGTGTGACAGTGAGATGTCGCTGTGAATTAAGAACAGGAGTCAGAAGCCTCCTCTGTGCTCATAACAAATTGAGCACCATTTGTGACAATGTCCATTGTATCACCATCCTTCAGTAAAACATGTCAGTCACATTGTGAGGAAGTGAGTAACTAGACTTGACTGCAGCAGCTCCACTGAGGCCTGTCTCCAAACTGGGGGAAATCCCAGGGCTGGGGTTATTAAAGACTGATGAATACATCCAGCATCCATACATTAATAAGAAGAAATCTACAATCTATAGTAAATCCATTAGGAAATGATGATTAAGAAACAATAATGATCATATGACAAATGACCACCACCACTATGTGTGCTACTAATAAAAAATGATAGAGCACTGATACCAATAATATCATCAATTACATTTGGTAGCAGCGGTAGTAGTAGAATCACTAATACAAGTAGTAGTATCCACCATTTTGGTTTTCCAACATTACTACCATCTTAATTATGGCTAATGACACTTAACAAATTCCATGATTTACTCAATTACTGCTTAAGTCCCTCTGACTGTAGCAGGTTTTCTTGTGCTGTCATGTCACATCAACTCTGATGGCCCCTCAGTGCTCTGGAGTACTGGGAACATGGAGAAGTTAAAACTGTAATGGCAAGCCGTGAGCGCTTCACACTGCACACACACACACTGCACACACACACACAGAAAAACACACAGCGTATGGTGCCCAGCATACGCCTGCAGCTCGTGGTGGAGCACTGAAGTGCATGACGACAGGGGTGACGTGGCTGCGCATTATTCAGCCTGCTCTACTCCCAGTGTCTGCAGCAGCTCTGGTGAAGTCCTGCATCACACTGCACACTATAGCCTACACGACTCCTTACTTTACCCCCTTATCCTTAATTAGCCACCTTAAGAAAGCCTCCTCCTCTGGTCTCACATCCCCATATTACACTGTTTACCAAGATGATAAACAGCATCATAACTGGACAGCTTCTCTCAAATCAAGTTTATATTTAACTGCATTTCACGTGGGTGTCAAGACACTGAACAAAATGAAGGAAGAACTGCCAAACAAAACAATGCAAGAAAAGGGAATACAAGTTGAATAAACATTGATAACACAATCAATGGATAAATGAATGGACCGGAACAGGTAACGAGTAGAGGTGAGAGAGGCAGTGATCAGCTGATCACAGTCCTTGTTAGAGCCTGTATTTAGAAAACATGTTTTCATAATTTGACTACATTTATGCAGCATGGATGGATTGGTTGTGTGGGAGGGCATCTGTTTTTTTCCCTCCACTTGGTTCACCTGGCTGCCATCTTCGTGCCTTCTTGCCAGGGGTCACAGCTGAAGCACTCGGCTGCCGTGAATTTTTTTTCAATGGAAAAGCTTCCTGCCTTCTCTCCGAGTGTCCCTGTGCTCAGTGAGAAACAATACCTCCCACTCTCTCACTTCAGGGCACAGGGAATAGGCCTGGTCAGGAGGAGGTGTGGGAAAGTTATTATCATACTTAGAAATGATCAACTCCACTATTAGATAATATTTTCCACTAATACAAATGTTGCGGGCTCTCCCCAGCCCAGCTCTCCTGGGGCAGACAGGTCTTACAGCTCCACTTTAGCCCACCCCTAGGATCCAGGGGGCCCCCTAAAATTGGTTTACATCAAAGCAATAATTAGTCAGTTAGTTACTGCGAGCTCATAAGGGACTGGGATGCCCTCAAGGGCCAAGCCTGTGAGCTGGAGAGAGTAAACACAGAACCTACACTCAGCTAGTTTCCCCTGGTGGGACTCAAACTTGGGTTTGGTTTCTTAATGGGCACAAATAGAGGGCAAAACACAGAGCCTACTGAATTGGAAAGTGTGAGAGCGCTGCTGTGGCCCAGCTCTCTCTCACCTTTAGAGCTACAGGACTCTGATCGATAGGCTGAGACGTCCTTTCACTCCAGCAGCTGTGGATAGGTGAGAAGTGGAGTACAGATGAGAGGAAGCGAGCAGCAAGCAGAAACTGCACTCCTCACAGGGACACAGAGATAAAAGTC
Organism: Oncorhynchus masou masou; assembly: GCF_036934945.1. NCBI lineage: Eukaryota > Metazoa > Chordata > Actinopteri > Salmoniformes > Salmonidae > Oncorhynchus > Oncorhynchus masou. The sequence goes on along the minus strand of NC_088235.1, from coordinate 87,142,526 downwards.
CATTAAGGCCGTTTAGTTTTGTCTTGCACTTTGTCCCTGGCACATACTGTGCTTCACATTATGTGTTTTGGTTTTCTTCAGGAAATGGACAAAAGAAGTGTAAAAGGACTGGATGCCCTCAGGTGAGAACCTGAGCCATCAGACCAGAGGGTTGGTCAGGTCCCACAGCAGAGCTCTGTGCCTCTGTCCACTCATTAGATTGGGTGCTCCAATGTCCCTCCATGGGTACACACACACCCCATTTCCCAGAGCCTGCTGTGCTCCCTGTCAGAGCTGATGCTCTCACTGCACCCATTTCCCACCTCAGATCAGTCAGACATAATGAACTGACCAAAAACACAGCAAATAACCATTAAGCTCAGCTCTCATGTTGACAGGAGAAGACCATCAGTCCACTTGAGTTGAAGAAAGACTGTAGGGCTAAATAAGCAGCAAATGGCTAGTTACCATGCAAAACCACCTACCATGGCAAATCCCAAACACCATCCATGACACAGGATACTCACAAAGCCTTCTTTAGAGGGGCCATTTGGAGCCCATGCTAGAACATTTGCAAAAAATGCAGACAGTTCCAAAATGGCCCCAAATTAAACAACACCATGTCAGAACTTGTAACAGAAAACTCCACAGCAATCATCTAGGGAGGAAAGGATAGCAGATATCTTCCATATTCTCCATCCCATAGCTAAAGCAGGTGTGCTTCCCACATGTCTATTAGCTTGTGGAATTATTATCTGAAACTAAAAGCCACACTGTCTGACTGTGATCATGTGCCAATACTGTCCATGCAATCTGTAAAGGGAAATATTTAGCTTTTAAAAATAAAAATAAATAATCTAAAATAGTAGTATAGAAAGAAAAAACTGGTGAAAGTCATCTTGCTATATAAATGCCCAGACAGAGAATGTTATGTACAAAGACATGCGACAGTTGGAGGCTCTCTGCCAATACTGTAATGAAAAGAGTATTATTCCAATGACAATTTGTCAATCAGACTTTTTTTTTGCAATACTTGTAAACAAGGGAAATTAGATGAATAATGCATTATGAGACCTGGAGTTGACTTTCTGTACTTGAACAATAGAATATGCCATCAATGGTCATTTTGTCATAGGCTGTTGATTTAGCACAACGGTAGGCACTGTGCATAATGCACTGAAAAAGAAAGTTTTCCAAAAATGTCCTAACCAACATTGAGGGTGAGTTCACTAAATCGGCCATATAATTCTAAAGTAACGCACCTGAAACAACAGGAACACAGAAGTCAACACTTCCATTATTTATGAACTAGCTCCCTCCCATGTACAGAGTGGGTAGCTGAGTTAGAGACTGCCAGGGGCTAAAGGAAAGAAGGTAGATTATTGTAAGAAGCTCTAACCTTTCAGGCTACTGGCTTGACAATAGATCAATGGTTTGAGACTATTGAAGGTATGAACTACTGATGACACAGATGTTAAAAATATAAATAAACATAAATAAATGTTTTAAAAAATAACAGTAGCCTAAGCATTAGCAACATTGCATCCCATTGTTTCAAATCAATTTGGCTCCTTCCATACATTCTAGTTGAGTGAGTCAAAATCATATCTTTATTTAGCTAGCCATTTAAATTAACATTTATATGAACAATTTTGAATGTTACTTTCAATGTTAAAGATGTTAACTTAAATGGCTACGGGAAAAAGCTAATATTTTACTCGTTGCTCTCACAAATCAGTAGACATAATTGATCATTTTTTGTGCTTGCGTTACAATATCAAATGTTATTGGTCACATACACATGGTTAGCAGATGTTAATGCGAGAGTAGCGAAATGCTTGAGAGCAACTAATCATATCGCTCTCTATTTCAAATCACATTCAACTGTGTCCTTGACTCTAATATTGTGTACGATTTGATTGGTTAGGCCTACCTACTACCTCATTTTATGAGCTTTTACAGGAGCAAAATCCAATGTGGCTAAACCGACACAACATGCAGTGTTCATGTCAATAAAACAGTAATTAACAGCACCACGCCAGAGCGCACTGTATAGGAGCTTATCTGAAAAATGCCCACTTATGCATATAGCAATCGATGTAAGTCAATGACCAATAGCTTGAAGATCATATAATGATAACTGGTGAGTTTATCCCCCATATCAAACATGCCTTAAACATCCATATTGTAGATAATATCAATAACGACTATTTGCCAAAGCCAAATAAACTAATCCAGTCTTTTACTGCTATGAGTAGCTTGTCCTGTCTGTGGGCTATGATTTGAGCGCACATAAATACCGCATTTATCCAGTTTTCTGGTGCCCGGTGCCTATAGCCAATAGTGTTGAACTTGCCCATCAAACGTTGCCTGCTCGATTTACTGTATAATACATTCAGTTCTTCATAGCATAAAATGTTTATCCACCAGCTGAGTGTTTTAATTGTTTACTCAGTCGTCTCTGAACATACCCATTGACATTAATTAATGAAGGCTAAGACATTCCCGACTCAACGTGAGGTATATATCCTTAATTATGGGTCAATTCATATCAAGTCATTTGGCTGATTAATTTCAATTAAGGGTGGAAATTGATTTTCCTTCATCAAGTGAGGATGGTGTTCTATCTTTATTGCACTGAATAGGGTTAAATCTCTTCTCAGGACTGCAACTGACGTTAAAATGGACAGTGCATTTTGGACCTAAGCACCTGTGCAACTGGCATCAGCACAACTGACCCTTATGAAAGTAGATGTATCACATTTTCATATTCAACATACAGGCACGTGAGTGTGTGAGCTTCCAACAGAGAGATTTCACCAGGGAGCTGAACAGGAGCATATTGTCAAGCATCTATAGCAACATATGCTCCATCGTTTAATGTAGCCACAATTCCATCATCCCCAATAGAAATTCGTCATAACTATAGGATAATTATATAGGCTATGCAATATACACATTATGCATGAAATTAAATACATTTAGGCAGTCTAAACTTGTTTATCACCTCCTTTCCAATATATTACAATTATCCTCGGCACAAAGGCTCGCGTTTAAAATCCCCATTTGATAAAAGTACACAAAAGCTGGGACCGAGTAACATGTTTAAACAGTCATATTTGTGTACATGTATATTTACCATAAGGCTTGATCTTCACCACTCGTCGTCACCTCAGACAATTTTCCTTAGTGCCATGTTCCGTTATTTCAGAGTGCATTGCTCTTTAAAATCAGGGACACAAACCTTGCCAGAAAAAATAGGACTTTTCACTTCAAAGGTTAAAAACTTGCTTTTTCATACTTCGTCATAATTCGGTCCAATTTCGCAGAATAAAGACAAACTAAAGGGTCCCCCTCAGCCGGAATAAGTGTTTTTAATCCAAAATGTTTTCCTTCATCAGACGACCATTTGCTCTGCGTCTTGCGAAACCCTCCTTGTCTTAACAACATGAAAACTAAAGAACTGAAATATTTTTTATCTGCTCCTCACGATTCAGGGTGCACCTGCTTGATAAAATGCCGAGGTCTCTTCTCATCCCTGTTGGAGAGAGGATGCGCCGATCGAAAAATGGAACAGAGATACACCTAGTGGCCCTGGAAAGAACTTCAATAAAGCTGCTAAATATTTTTTAAAGAGACAAGGAATATTTGTTTCCGTTTGTCTGCAATTTAACTTCCTCTTTTCAAGTCACGATTTTACTCCAGCCCATTATAGGTTACCTATTGTGTTGTATCTCTATGTGTGGGCATTTCTGAAGTAGCTATTACTCCCAGAATGAATCACTTCCCTGAACGTACTGCTGTTGCATCACATTCACAGGTACTTTTTGACTGCATTTTATTTGCCAGAATGTTTGTTGTTTTTTAGTACAGAATGATCACCAGTGCATATGAGCATATACCACCTGAGAGGGATAATTATTTAAACCCTGGATTGGATTTAGCCACCATATAGAGCCATTGTTCTGCAAGCACTTCACAATTGATAGGCTACTTGCAGCACATGGAGAATGCTATGAGTATTGCTGTTTGCTACAAGCATTGTGGGACTGCCACTATATATGATTTCACCTAAAGGATATTTTCAGCAACACGGACAGCCTTTCCAAGTAGAGAAAGATAGAGAGTACAAACAACCATTGAAGTTGTACCCTATTAATGTTAAAATAATAGGGCAGAGGAGTCAGAGAAGGCGAGGTTTAATAGATTTCTACACTTCAAAGGGAGTTTCAGTTGTGATTCTATTGTGTAGACATGGTCACAAAATAAGAATCTCAATTTATACTGAAAAAAATATAAACGCAACATGTAAAGTATTGGTCCCATGGTTCATGAGCTGAAATAAAAGATTGCAGACATTTTCCATATGCACAAAAAGCTTATTTCTCTCAACTTTTGGGAACAATTTTTTTTATATCCCTGTTATTGAGCATTTCTCCTCTGCCAAGATAATCCATCCACCTGACAGGTGTGGCATATCAAGAAGTTGATTAAACAGCATGATCATTACACACGTGCACCTTGTGCTGGGAACAATAAAAGGCACCTCTAAAATGTGCAGTTTTGTCACAAAACACAATGCCACAGATGTCTCAAGTTTTGAGGGAGCAAGCAATTGGCATGCTGACTGCAGGAATGTCCACCAGAGATATTGCCAGTGAATTTCATGTTAATTTTTTACCATAAGCTGCCTGCAACATCATTTTAGAGAATTTTGCCGTATGTCCAACCGGCCTCAAAACTGCAGACCAAGTTCATGGCGTTGTCTGGGTGCTCGGTTTGCTGATGTCAATGTTGTGAATAAAGTACCCCATTGTAGCGGTGGGGTTATGGTACGGGCAGGCAAACTACGGACAATGAACACAATTGCATTTTAACAATGGCAAAGAGATACCGTGATGAGATCCTGAGACCCATTGTTGTGCCATTCATCCACCGCCATCACCTCATGTTTCAGCATGATCATGCACGGCCCCATGTCTCAAGGATCTGTAATTCTTGGAAGCTGAAAATGTCTCAGTTCTTCCATGGCCTTCATACTCAGACATGTCACCCACTAAGCATGTTTGAGATGCTCTGGGTCGATGTGTACGACAGCATGTCCCAATTCCCACCAATATCCAGCAACTTTGAACAGCCATTGAAGAGAAGTGAGACAACATTCCACAGGCCACAATCAACAGCCTGAACAACTCTAAGCGAAGGAGATGTGCTGCATGAGGCAAATGGTCACACTAGATACTGAATGGTTTTTGGATCCACGCATCTACCTTTTTTTAAGGTATAAGGTAAGGTAAGGTCATTTTGTTTCTGGTGTCCTTTGACAGCTCTTTGGTCTTGGCCATAGTGGAGTTTGGAGTGTGACTGTTTGAGGTTGTGGACGTGTATTTTATACTTATAACAAGTTCAAAACAGGTGCCATTAATACAGGTAACGAGTGGAGGACAGAGGAACCTCAAAGAAGAAGTTACAGGTCTGTGAGAGCCAGAAATCTTGCTTGTTTGTAGGTGACCAAATACTTATTTTCCACCATAATTTACAAATAAATTCATTAAAAATCCTACAATGTGATTTTCTGGATTTTTTTTCTCATTTTGGCTGTCATAGTTGAAGTGTACGTATGATGAAAATTACAGGCCTCACTCATCTTTTTAAGTGGGAGAACTTGCACAATTGGTGGCTGACTAAATACTTTTTTGCCCCACTGTATCTGTGTTCCCAGTCATGTGAAAGCCATAGATTAGGGCCCAATGAATGTATTTCAATTGAATGATTTCCTTATATGAACTGTAACTCAGTAAAATCGTTGAAATTGTTGCATGCTGAGTTTATATTTTTGTTCAGTATACATTGAGTTGCTCTTAAACATGTAAAAATGCTGTAATTACACTAATAACAATATTGTATTAATGTGGTAACACAGAACATAGTACAATGTTGTGACCGTAGTAATTCAGCTGGTATAACTAGACGGATATAATAGAGCAACTTAATGTCCGTGTTATCTTAAACAGTGCTGTCCTGTTGACAGTCATCAGATAACTTAGGAATCAGTAGCCTAGGCAGCCAATAGTGCATGGGCTTTAGATCTGCACAAACGCCTAGGCTTGATGTGCATCCTCCATTCAGACTGCAAAGGCATAATTTTCCTCCTTAAGTAGCTTCAATTACGAGAAGGTGGGAATAATGGGAAATATGTGTACTTTCTTTATGAAACACCCTTTTCCACCCACATTTTCAGATTTCCAGCCAATTTAGGATGTTGCACACTGTGTTCAGCCAAGGGTGTGCAATGTCCTGTCTGAAAATACAAAAATGGTGGTGGACAATGGTGTTTCATCAACAAAAAAACAACAAAAATCTAAATAAAATTTATTTGTCACATACACATGGTTAGCAGATGTTAATGAGAGTGTAGCGAAATGCTTGTGCTTCTAGTTCCGACAATGCAATAATAACCATAATCTAACCTAACAATTCCAAAACTACTACCTTATACACACAAGTGTAAAGGGATAAAGAAAATGTACATAAAGTTATATGAATGAGTGATGGTACAGAACGGCATAGGCAAGATGCAGTAGATGGTATCGAGTACAGTATATACATATGAGATGAGTAATGTAGGGTATGTAAACAAAGTGGCATAGTTTAAAGTGGCTAGTGATACATGTATTACATAAAGATGCAGTAGATGATAGAGTACAGTATATATATATACACATATGATATGAATAATGTAGGGTATGTAAACATTATATTAAGTAGCATTGTTTAAAGTGGCTAGTGATATATTTTACATCAACTTCCATCAATTCCCATTATTAAAGTGGCTGGAGTTGAGTCAGTGTGTTGGCAGCAGCCACTCAATGTTAGTGGTGGCCGTTTAAGAGTCTGATGGCTTTGAGATAGAAGCTGTTTTTCTGTCTCTCGGTCCCAGATTTGATGCACCTATACTGACCTCGCCTTCTGGATGATAGCGGGGTGAACAGGCAGTGGCTCGGGTGGTTGTTGTCCTTTATGATCTTTATGGCATTCCTGTGACATCGGGTGGTGTAGGTGTCCTGGAGGGCAGGTAGTTTGCCCCCGGTGATGCGTTGTGCAGACCTCACTACCCTCTGGAGAGCCTTACGGTTGTGGGCGGAGCAGTTGCCGTACCAGGCGGTGATACAGCCCCACAGGATGCTCTCGATTGTGCATCTGTAGGAGTTTGTGAGTGTTTTTGGTGACAATCCAAATTTCTTCAGCCTCCTGAGGTTGAAGAGGCGCCGCTGCTTATTCTTCACAATGCTGTCTGTGTGGATGGACCAATTCAGTTTGTCTGCGATGTGTACGCCGAGGAACTTAAAACTTACTCCCCTCTCCACTACTGTCCCATCGATGTGGATAGGGGGGTGCTCCCTCTGCTGTTTCATGAAGTCCACAATCATCTCCTTAGTTTTGTTGACGTTGAGTGTGAGGTTATTTTCCTGACACCACACTCCGAGGGCCCTCACCTTCTCCCTATAGGCCGTCTCGTCATTGTTGGTAAACAAGCCTACCACTGTAGTGTCGTCCGCAAACTTGATGATTGAGTTGGAGGCGTGCGTGGCCACGCAGTCGTGGTTGAACAGGGAGTACAGGAGAGGGCTCAGAACGCACCCTTGTGGGGCCCCAGTGTTGAGGATCAGCGGGGTGGAGATGTTACCTAACCTCACCACCTGGGGGCGGCCTGTCAGGAAGTCCAGTACCCAGCTGCACAGGGCGGGGTCGAGACCCAGGCTCTCGAGCTTAATGGTGAGTTTGGAGGGTACTATGGTGTCAAATGCTGAGCTGTAGTCGATGAACAGCATTCTCACATAGGTATTCCTCCTGTCCAGATGGGTTAGGGCAGTGTGCAGTGTGCAGTGTGGTTGAGATTGCATCGTCTGTGGACCTATTTGGGTGGTAAGCAAATTGGAGTGGGTCTAGGGTGTCAGGTAGGGTGGAGGTGATATGGTCCTTGACTAGTCTCTCAAAGCACTTCATGATGACGGAAGTGAGTGCTACGGGGCGGTAGTCGTTTAGCTCAGTTACCTTAGCTTTCTTGGGAACAGGAACAATGGTGGCCCTCTTGAAGCATGTGGGAACAGCAGACTGGGATAAGGATTGATTGAATATATCCGTAAACACACCAGCCAGCTAGTCTGCGCATGCTCTGAGGGCGCGGCTGGGGATGCCGTCTGGGCCTGCAGCCTTGCGAGGGTTAACACGTTTAAATGTTTTACTCACGCCGGCTGCAGTGAAGGAGAGTCCGCATGTTTTGGTAGCGGGCCGTGTCAGTGGCACTGTATTGTCTTCAAAGCGGGCAAAAAAGTTATTTAGTCTGCCTGGGAGCAAGACATCCTGGTCTGTGACGGGGCTGGTTTTCTTTTTATAATCCGTGATTGACTGTAGACCCTGCCACATACCTCTTGTGTCTGAGCCGTTGAATTGCGACTCTACTTTGTCTCTATACTGACGCTTAGCTTGTTTGATTGCCTTGCGGAGGGAATAGTTACACTGTTCGTATTCGGTCATGTTTCCGGTCACCTTGCCCTGATTAAAAGCAGTGGTTCGCGCTTTCAGTTTCACGCGAATGCTGCCATAAATCCACGGTTTCTGGTTTGGGAATGTTTTAATCGTTGCTATGGGAACGACATCTTCAATGCACATTCTAATGAACTCGCACACCAAATCAGCGTATTCGTCAATGCTGTTGTTCGCTGCAATGCGGAGCATTTTTTTTCTACTGTGTTATTGACTTGTTAATTGTTTACTTCATGTGTAACTCTGTGTTGTCTGTTCACACTGCTATGCTTTATCTTGGCCAGGTCGCAGTTGTAAATGAGAACTTGTTCTCAACTAGCCTACCTGGTTAAATAAAGGTGAAATAAAAAAAATAAAAAAAATATCCCAGTCCACGTGATGGAAGCAGTAAGTATAAATATTTTCAATGTTTTTTTCAGCTGCCTATTCAAGGGAACCAAAGACTGAATAAGCACTTGAACATAACTTTAGATTGTGAAACTGCACTGATAGATATCAAGCAACTCAGCTGCTACAGTTGATATGGCGACTTGGAAAAGGGTTCTTTTTAAGAATAAGGGGAAACTTAGCCACTCTTCGTCCACTGTCCAGGGGCGCAACTGTGGTTTTAGAAGTGGGTGGGACATCATCTGGCAGGGGTTCCTCCTTCAGATTTTTTTGTGGCATCTAAAGGTAATTTCCTGCATTTCTACTAAGGCTGTCCACAACAACAACAAAAATCTAGGTCCACCAATATTAGTCTTTTTTTTCGACCAATCAATAGATCAACATTTTTTAAAATGTGTATTATTACATAGGCCTATATAGACACACCCTATGTGTTTTAATAAAATCAACTAGGCTATATGTACTGAACTTCTCTGATGCTTAAACAAGCTGTTCAATTAAAAATCAATACACACAAATGACTCAAGAAGGAGCCAGAGATCAAGATAGCCTAACCAGAAGAAGAAAATCTGTTTCCTATCCCTCCTTCTCCTTCCTGCTGTTGTAACGGTTCTCTTGAGTTGAAGGAGAGGCAGACCAAAATGTAGCGTGGTTTCTATTCATGGTTCTTTAATAAAGAAAACTATATATGCATAGACTAACAAAACAATAAACGTGCGAAAACCTAAACAGCCCTATCTGGTGCAAACACAGAGACAGGAACAATCACCCACAAACACACAGTGAAACCCAGGCTACCTAAGTATGATTCTCAATCAGAGACAACTAATGACACCTGCCTCTGATTGAGAACCATACTAGGCCGAAACATAGAAATACCCAAATCATAGAAAAACAAACATAGACTGCCCATCCCAACTCACGCCCTGACCATACTAAATAATGACAAAACAAAGGAAATAAAGGTCAGAACGTGCCAGCTGTTATGCTCCTGAAGTTGCTGGTAATAGGCTACACCAGTGCTCGACAAGCTTTTCCATTTGGAGTGCAAATTTATCTTGCCATTTCTACCAATTTCCATGCCATTTATGATTTTCATATGCACATTTTTGTGGAACAGTTTAATTTCATTTATAAAAGTCATTGTATCTCAAAATCATTGTCTGTGGTTAATCCACATTCTATCTAAATCTAAATGAAAATTATACAAATCTAAAAGTAACTTTTCTTGCCATTCCCAACTATGTAATAATAACCTACATAAAGCCAACACAAAAACATTGAGGCATGCAGGTAGAAAAGATCATGATACAAATAAATAACCTGTAAATCACATTGGCTATGCACAGTCTGTCTGCAACGATCGTGAAACATTGTATCAACTATTAACAGGGTTGCCCCAAAACTCTCCCTAGCAAATTTGAAACATTGTATCAAATATTCTGGGCCGTGCCAGTGAGCCCATAAAAGACACAACTGTAGGCTATTTGTGCAAGAGATAAGAAGTAATCAGGTTTCCACCTTATCAGGGCATTACATTTTTCAGTTTCATGCCGAGTGGTTATCAAAAGGGATAGAGCTGGAAATATTGTGTAAATACTTTGATGAACTATTGTAATTATTAATTGATTCTAGAAACAGACTTTGTTTACTTGCTGTTTGAGGTGAAGAAAAATGACTTTGAGAAGCTCCACAGCTCATTAGTGGTGGTGAGTTAAGACAAGCAGAAATACTACCAGACACCCGCAGTACAGGTAGACTAGTCCTACTTCTATATGCGTAATCAGGTGTACATCCTTACTCAACATTGACAGGTGCGTTTCAAACAAAAGACGATTAATAAATTGACAAAACTTCTCAAGTGTAGCATAGGTTGTGAGTTCTGTAAAACACATGTCCACTCCAACAATGAGAACGCTAAATGACTAATAATAAATTGAATGCATCAACAGAAATAACCCTAACCAAACAAACATTACAGATTAGAAATGTGAATTAACTGTATTTTTTTATTTAACCAGGCAAGCCAGTTGAGAACAAGTTCTCATTTACAACTGCAACCTGGCCAAGATAAAGCAAAGCAGTGTGACACAAATAACAGAGTTACACATGGAATAAACAAACATACAGTCAATAACACAATTGTCACAAACGTCGTAGTGAGGAGACCAAAGCGCAGCGTGATGTGAATACATCCTTTTAATGATAGATGAAAACAAACACGAAGTACACTAAACAAACTATCAACACGACCGTGACCGCTATAAATACTGAGTGCAAACATGCAACATCACATAGACAATAACCCACGAAATACCCAAAGATGGCTGCCTAAATATGGTTCCCAATCAGAGACAACGATAAACAGCTGCCTCTAATTGAGAACCAATCTAGGCAACCATAGACATACATAAACACCTAGATGGTAAACAACCCCATAAACCTACAAAAACCCTAGACAGTACATAAACACATACATCACCCATGTCACACCCTGACCTAACCAAAACAATAAAGAAAACAAAGAATACTAAGGTCAGGGCGTGACAACAATAGAAAAGTCTATATACAGTGTGTGCAAATGAGGTAAGATGAGGGAGGTAAGGCAATAAATAGGCCATAGTGGCGAAATAATTACAATTTAATTTAGCAATTAAACAAATGTAGGCTACTACTTGTGATATATGTAATGGGGAATTGATAGACACAGAAAACAATGCACACAATGAAGTTATGAAACAATGTATACAAAATGGTGGGAGTGAGCACATTCTGGAGAGACGTTCTTTGTGCATCTGAGCCACACTGCCCTTATTCTTGGACCACGGCGTCCCCGCGGCCTCATCAATGGATTAGTCTACTGAGACAGGCGCAAATCAAATAGGTCACTCGTGTGCCATGACAACAACAAAAAAATCTATTTGTGACTGTTATGTTTTCAATACAGACTCTTTTGTCATACAGTAGGTTCGTCCATATAAGGCAGCCAGACTTGATGAAAGTTGCACAGTATACCCTTAATCTTGTAATAAATCTAATCTAGTAGTGATACATAACTTGACATATCTGCCATCCATTGTGACATTGTGGGAGTATAACCAACCTTCCAATTAATGGCAATACATTTCCTAACCTCTATCAATAATAGGTTACACCGTTTCTTTTGATAACAGTCTCCAGTATCAATATTTCCAAGCAAACAAAAACAGAGAGAAGGGAGAATCCGTAGACATGCTGAGATAGCAGATCATACTCTTTGCCAGAATTCAGCCAGCCTTCACAAGACAATAACATGCAAATATGTCCCCTCTTGGTTTTACATTTTCAGCAGAGGAATTGCATTTCTGAGTGCATGATATTCAGTTTCACTAGCATATAGGATGTTCTACGGATGGTCTTAAACTGCAGTAATTTATGTCTGAGATTATATGAACATGACTGGGCATTCAAACATGCAGTATCTGTATTCATTCATCATCACTATTGTGTTGTGTACTGAGTTTGCACCATGACGGTGTTGTCTGTAGAGCTGTTTATATCATGTCAGTATGAAAAGTAGGGAAGTCGCTAGAGAAACTGACAGATCAATAATGTTACATTGCTATACTGACATTAATAAAAACTCACATTGCTATGTCAAAAAACATCAGAATATCGAGCGTTTGGACGCTGGTTTCATCGTTTGATTCAGATCTAGTGTGATTGAGTTTAAAAATAATACCGAAAGTTTGTGAGCTAGCTAGCTAACGTTAGCCAAGTTTTGGATAGCTCTAATGGTACATCAACTGATGATAACTAGCCAAATTAATTTACTTCTGTTGAAACGGGATAAAAAGGCTACAAAACATTTCCATACACACAACAGTTGTTAGATACTGCACTCTGACATATAGCTAGAGGCTACAGCTGAACTGGCTGTGTTAGCTACTCGCTAGCTAGCTAGCTAGATGATTCTCTTCAGACGGAACTTCAGTCGAGGAGGGATGAAACATTAGCTAACATTACATGTCAGTTACACTACTAGCTCAGCACTGCACTGGGAAAAAAAGTTAAACAGTAGTTACCTTACCAGCTACATCAGTCAAATAAAGAGTAGCCAGTTTCTGCTCTGTTTGCTTTTACAACTCTGAGAAAAAGCGCAACACACAGACTGCAGCTGCAGACCTCAACACCGTCAGAAGAATTTCCTGTGCGCATGCTCTGTGATGTCCAAGTGGTCCTAAATCCAACCTGCTGAAACCGCCAAACAGCCTACCCAACCGCTGAGGCGTCCACATGGTCCTAAAGCACACCGATTATGTTTTTTTGTATCACAGCGCAATGATAAAACTGTGGGGGACAAAAATGCAATTTTAGAATATGTGTGTGTGTGTTTCCACAGTGAAAGTTGTGCCACTGTCTATTGCCAAAGAGGTTGCTGTATTGTAAATCCTTGGTGATGTGGATGATGTTTGGCTCATGTGGGCATAGCTGTCCTTGAAGACAGTTGTGTCGTCACAAAAGGCCACTACTGGGCTAGCTACCCACATGCTGCGGTTGCTTGTTGCTTTCACTGAATGAAAGACAATGCACAGCCTGTTTCCCATTTGAGTGAGCTGAACCATTTGAAAATAAAAAATAGCCTCCAGCTAACTGGGTCTTCCTTGTTCAGTGTCATTGTCTCTTATATCATTTCATAAATATTGCATATTTTAATTGACATGCTCCATTTTTATCACAGACAACCATTGAAAGTTTTAATGCACTTTTCACATTAATGCACTTTGGTCATTAGCAGTGAAACGTTGCCCTGACCTCATCCAAGATTCATTCCACCCACTGAATCTAAAAGCTGCTTTTTGCCTGTGGATACTCTGATGACAGCTCTGCATTCAGCGCAGACTGTGGATTCTAATATCTGTTAAGAACCACGAACAATGTAAATTACACCAACCCACTTCTCCTCTGTGGATCCACGTTCACTCTTCAAAGCCTGAGAGGAGGACGCCCCCATCATATGACTCATGCTCAGAACTACAACAGCATCCATCCTGGCTATACTGTATTTCATGGGCAACAAGATCATCTCCCAGAAAGTGGCTATTGTATAGGGAGACACTTGAAATTTACTCAAATGTTAGTCATTCACCCTGCCACTCTCTCCCCCCATGTACAATGGGCCAAGCTGGAGAGGTCTTCACTAGAATTATATGAAACACCGCCAGCTTTTCCATATGTCAGCCTGGGCTGTCATTCTGAGGTGCCTGCCATCATGCAGACTGGTCGTTTTCTATGCACAATGTGGAACAAGCATGTGGACAGATGTTGGGGGAGACACAGAGAGGCTGGGTACAGCACCACGTGGCTCCATTGCCCCGAGAGGAGAGAGGAAAGCATGGTGCCAAGCACACGCTGGTGTAATAACCAGGCCCCCCTCAGGCTGACTCTGATGATCGGCCTGCCTATGCCTGGCTACGAGCAGCTGCCGCTGCTGTGGCCAACCCCCATGTCGTCTGACCCACTCTCCTTGTCCGCTGCCACAGCCTCCTCCTTTTCCTGCTTCTTCTCCTCCTCCTCCACCTTATCCTGCTTCTTATTCTCATCACCCACTTAGTTACCTTCCAGTAAATCTGAAAAGAGCACCAATCTAAAATAGATCCCACGCCACACCATCGTCACATACTGTATGTACCACCACTCAACTGCCTGCCAATCCACTATGAACTACATTTTGCAAAGCACAGCAAAGTACTGTAGGTCTCTTTATCTCTCTAAAAGTATTGTGATTGATTTAAACCCCACCGACCACTTGTTTCCTGGATACCACCTCCAGGGGGTTCCGCATATAGAGAAGGTATGATAGTCTAATGGTGTAATCTGTCTACCAACTAGGTCTGGAGCACAGGCCCTGCTAAAACCGAGCCAACGCCACGATTAATAAATGGGTCAGGTTTTCATCTATAACTAAATTAATGGAAATGAAAATGCTTCCATTTGTGATTGCTCCTCCCTTGTGTCGGAGAGTGCGGTCAGCCATAATCAGTTCCACAGGTATTCTGTAATGACAGTTTGGTTTGTGTCCTTGCTGGCTGCTCTCAAATAGTGCTGCTCATTCTAATCTGTAATACAAAGTAAATCACTTTACATTAGTGTCTACAAATGAATTTACAACTGCCATGGTGTATGTTGTAAACAAAGAACACCGGCTTTATCCATGTTTAAATAAGAAAAACATAGAGGATCTGCAACATTTACCAATGAGCTGAACATGGAAGGCTACTGTAACAAAACTCTTTAGGCTATGAGTTCACCTGTGCCATATATCAATAGAATGTCAGCTACACAACATTCTAATCAAGGCATGCAAGTTTTAAAAGAGTAGTGATAACAATGTGCACGTTGCTCTACTGTATATTTGTAAACCCAAAATATTTTGGTACCAAACCATTTTTTTAACAGAATACCATTCACACTCATTTGGCATTCAAGTCATTGAATTGAATTTCTCTCTTCCTTCATCTCTAGCAGGATATGGTTAGAGGCAGACGTTCTGGCAAAAGTGACTCACTCATTGATGTCTGAGCGAAAAGCCCATCAAATTTATATCTGATGCCAGGGGGACCGGCAGCCTATTGTTCCAGGAGTGAGAGAGCAATCATCTGATATCATCAAACTGTAATGAATCTATATGGGGGGGAGAGGCGAGAGTGAAATTAAATGCGTCTTACAGAGCCATTTCAACTCCAAAGCACAACAATCCTCTCTCATTGGCACAGTCAATACAGAAAGAACAACAAGAAAAACGAAATGTGTCGTAACTTTTTTTAAAGGGGGACTAATGCACTGCATTTAGATATGATGTTAAAAATGTACAACAACAAAAAGTCTAAAAGCTTTATGATGCTGAACCATCCAAGCTAACCACTATGAATGGTCTGTATACAGTCCAATATTATTTAGGAGTTTGACCACCCATTGAGTCATAAGAGACTTTGTCTGTGCCCTACATCATGTAGAGTGAAATGGGATTCATTGGTCGTGCAGGATCTCTCCCTTCATCACTGAGTGAGGATCTGGGAGAGTGTGGATCCACCATATCTGAGAGCCCATTCCAATTACATCAGAACGGGGAACGGCTGGAGCTGCCTGGCAAATATTGACTGCCCACTAAATCTTGTTTATACCGCGCCACGGGGTCAACAAGTGTGACTGCTGCGGCCCACTACTGGCAAAACATATTTCCACGGGATGGGAAAGGAAGCCTCTAGCCTCCAGCCCTCCTCAGCCTCTCTCTGTCTGGAGCATCAGCTAGCTCTTCTACTCTGTCTGATGTCCAGACTGACAGAGGCATGGTCTTAGAGACACTCACATCAGTGGAGGCTCCTCAGAGGAGGAAGGGGAGGACCATCCTCCTCAGTGATTTTCATAAAAATGTAAATGGTAAAAGATTTTAAAAGTTATCATTTTTAGATATAACTATACTAAATATAATCACATGCCACCAAATAATTGATTAAAACATACTATTTTGCAAAGGAGGTCTACAGTAGCCTCAACAGCACTCTGTAGGGTAGCATCAAGGTGTAGCCGGAGGATAGCTAGCTTCCATTCTCCTCTGGGTACATTGACTTCAATACAAAACCTAGGAAACCATGATTCTCACCCCTATCCATAGACATACACAGTAATTATGACAACTTCCGGAGGACGTCCTCCAACCTATTAGAGCTCTTACAGCTTGAGCTGACATGTTGTCCACCCAATCAAAGGATCAGAGAACAAATTCAGTACTGAAAGCATAAGATACAGCTAGCTAGCATTGACATGCATAAAATGTTGTGAGTAGTTGACTCAGACAGAGATCGAAAATAGTTGAACAGTTTTGAACAAATTAATTTCTTCCAAAATTAAGGAGAAGCAAGAGAGAAATAGAGATTGCCATTTTATTTCACTTTCAGTTTCACCTACATAGCTAGCAAATACAGCTAGCTAGTTTATCTGTCACACCCTGACCATAGTTTATTTGTATGTTTCTATGTTTTGGTTGGTCAGGGTGTGATCTGAGTGGGCATTCTATGTTGGATGTCTTGTTTGTCTATTTCTATGTCTGGCCTGATATGGTTCTCAATCAGAGGCAGGTGTTAGTCATTGTCTCTGATTGGGAACCATATTTAGGTCGCCTGGGTTTCACTGTGTGTTTGTGGGTGATTGTTCCTGTCTCTGTGTTAGTTTTCATCGGACAGTTGCGGTCACTTTTGGATTTTCGTTTTTTCTTGTATTGGAAGAGAAAAGAACGAGCGCCATTCTCCTTGCGGAGATGGTGCTAAATACATCATCACGGTCGATCCCTGGGATTGGGCTGGCTAACACGATTCGTTTTGCTTGGAAGGAAAAGGAGTTGGAGCCGTTAGGACGAGAATCTTTTGGAAGAATTATATTGATGGGGATTCTAAAGCTGACGGTGAAGGACGTGTTTTGTTTCCAAGGCAACTCATTGGAGGGAGCATACGACGTCGCGCTATATACGGAAGAAAAACATGATGATATCATTAGAAGGGCAAGAGCAATGGGAGGTGAGAGGCCGATGTGCCACTATGAAATATCAAGTCTGGCGAAGAATAACTTTAGGGTTGTAACTGTTAACATGTACAACCCTTACGTTAAGGATGAAGAGGTGAGGGCTTTTCTGGGGAGATACATGGATAACGTTTCCTCAGCTAGGTACCTCAAAGACTCCCTTGGGTTTTGGAATGGGAGGAGAGGTTTCCAGGCCCTCCTCAGGGAGGACCCAAAGGGACATGGTGGATACCTTCATCCTCCTGCTATGTTCTCCCTTGGGGCTGACAGGGGGACTTTGTTTTATGCACGTCAGCCCCCATTTTGCAGGCGCTGTATGGCCTATGGACACATTTTCGCCTCGTGCAGCATGAGAAAATGCAGATTTTGTGGATCTGAGGATCACGAGGCGAGGGATTGTGACAAGCCTAAGACATGCCATGGGTGTGGCTCGTCAGCACACCTGTGGCGAGGGTGCCCGGCCCGTCAGAGGTCATATGCGTCTGCGGCTGGGGGGGGAGCAGGAGCGGGGGATGGGGGAAGAAGAGGAGGGGAAGGAAACATGCCTCATGACAAGACTACAAGTCCAGAGGGGAAGGCCACAAGGAAGGAAGAGGAGCAAGAAGCGGTGGATGGAAGAGAGAAGGAAACGGAAGGCACGGGAGTAGGAGAACCAGGAAAAGCGGTGGAAGAAGGCATCCGAGTGGAGGAGAATGAGAGAGAAGAAAGTGAGGGAGGAATGGTAGAGAAGAAGACGGTGGAAGAGCAAGTGGACTGGGGGGAAAGTGACATGGTGGAAGAGATGAGGGGTATGGTGGAGGAGTGGCTGTTCCACTGGATGTCAGAAGGTGAATTCACCAATTTGTAAGTCGCTCTGGATAAGAGCGTCTGCTAAATGACTTAAATGTAATGTAAATGTAGGAGCTGGCGGGGGGAGGGGGTGGTATCTCTCCACTGCCGCCATCACCAAAGAAGAGAATGAAGAGGAGGGTGCGATTGGCCGACAGTGAGGGGGAGGGGATGGCCAAGAGAGTGATGGGGGTGGGAGAAACCTCTGGGTTGCTGCTGGTTTCCCAAGACTCTCAACTTCATTTGGGTGGGGACACACCTAACAAGACTCAGGACTGGGTACAGGAGGAGGTGGGGAGTTTTTTGTTTGGGGACTCAGCCTCCCCAATTTTCTTCCAAACCAGCTGCAACACTGGGGAGGGGGAGGATTGTGGGGGTAGACCCAGGGTGCAGGGCACCCCGAAGCCAAACACTATTCCTGCATCCTGGGATGGTGTGATGGAGGAAGAGGGGGGGATGTCGGGATTACAGATGGTGTTCTCACCGGTAGATATGGAGCAGGGGAGCATCGGGTGAGTCTCCTGTTTTTGTTTTTTTTTCTGTCTGGGTTTAGTATTTGAATGTATTACATGTTTTATTTTTTTTCATGGAGCCTAATTTTACTTTTGTTAGTTTAAATGTAAGGGGTTTAAGAGATATTGTTAAGAGGAGGGTGGTTTTTAGTTATTTGGAGGGTGTGGGGTTTGATTTTTGTTTTTTACAGGAGGTTCACCTGAGGGATGGAGGGGATGTTAGTAGATTTAAGAGGGAGTGGGACAAGGGAGAGTCGGTTTGGGGTGTAGGGGGGGTGCACTCATCTGGGGTAGGGATTTTGTGTGGGCACAGGGAGGTAAAAGTGGAAGATTCCTTTGTTGTAATGCAGGGGAGAGTTATAGGGGTGGATGTCACAATAAGGGATTGTAAATTTAGATTAGTGGTGGTGTATGGGCCACAGGTGGTGGCAGACAGGAAGGAGATGGTGGACTGTCTGACACCCCTGTGTGTTACAAATAGGAAATTAGTGATAGGGGGGGATTTTAATACAGATTTAGGAAGAGGGGGGGATAACAGTGCAGGTGCCATTGCTAGGCTAATGGCTTGCCATGGTCTGGTAGATGGTGGTATGCACACTACTCCGAAAATGGACGGTCCTACATGGCGTAACTCCAGGGGGGTTGAGCGGAGGCTCGATTATATTTTTGTACCCAGGTCTTTGGGAAAGTTGTCTGGGCGGCTGCTGCCTGTTTTCTTTTCGGATCACGACGGGGTGCTCCTGCAGGTGGGGTTGTCGGTCTGCCTCTTTGGTAAGGGGTACTGGAAGCTAGATCGGGATGTGCTGGAGGAGCAGGCTTTTGTTGACGGGTTTTATGTTTTCTTTAGGAGGCTTGAGGGTCTCCGGTCCATGTGTGAGGGGGTGTTAGAGTGGTGGGATTTAGTTAAGGTGAGGATTAGGGCTTTTATAATAGGGTATTGCAAGAGGGAAAAAAGGGAGGAGAGGAGGGAGGTGGATCGTATCCAAAGGTTAATTGAACTCGAATACGAGGCAGGCAACCTCGGCGGGTCGTTTGACTGGGAGAGATCCTCAACCCTAAAGGCGCAGCTCAGGGAGTTGCAGGAGCGGAAGGCTCGAGCTTTCCTGGAGCGTGCGCATAGCGGCTTTCTAGAACATAATGAGACTTGTTCTGCTATGTTCTTTAAGTTGGTTAGGGCAAGACAGAGTAGGAAGGTAATGCATGGTGTTAGGGAAGAAAATGGCAGTATAGTTAGAGAACCTTAGGATATGGTCAGGGTGACAACTGATCATTTCCAAGGTTTATTTAAGGAAAGGGAAATAGATGTAGAGCAGGGAAATGTGTTTTTAGAACACTTGTCCAGGCGGTTGCCGGAGGACATTAGAGAAGTGATGGAGGCCCAGATTTCACTAGAAGAGGTTGAGAGCGCTCTTAGGATGATGGGAAAAGGGAAGGTGCCTGGGATGGATGGGCTGCCGGCTGAGTTTTATCTCAAGTTTTGGGGTATACTTGGACCAGTGGTCCTCGAAGTCTTGAAGGCCATCCTTGAGACGGGGGTCCCGGGGGGATCAATGGCTGTTGGTGTGCTGTCACTTTTATATAAGAAGGGGGAAGTAACTGACCTTGGCAACTGGCGGCCGTTGACCATGCTGTGTGTAGATTACAAGCTACTTGCAAAGGTTTTAGCAGACCGGTTGCGCACAGCCCTTCCCTACGTCGTTCATGAGGATCAGACGTGCGGGGTAGAGGGCCGCTCTATTAGATGGAACCTACAGTTAATCAGGGACTCCATCGCTTGGGTTGAAGATAGAGGACTGCCTTTTATGGTAGCAGCGCTAGATCAGGCGAAAGCCTTTGATCGTGTGAATAGATCCTTTTTATTCAGAGTGTTAGGTCGATTAGGATTTGGGGAGAAGTTTATAGGATGGATTCGTACATTATATGTCGGAGCGGGGTGCCGAGTTAGTGTAAATAGTCACTTGGGTGACGTTTTTGACCTCTCGTCTGTGGTCAGGCAGGGGTGCCCACTCGGCTCTCCTCTTCGTTCTGTACATGGAGCCTCTGGGGGCTGCCATTAGGGCAGACACAGGGGTGGAAGGTCTGCTGATCCCTGGAAGTGGTGGACTGCGTGTTAAGATGACGCAGTACGCCGACGACACTTCCTTGTTGTTGTGCAAGGACTCGTGCCTGACAAGGTCCCTTGCCATCTTTGGGGATTTCACTCGAGCGTCAGGAGCAGTTCTGAACCATGCAAAGTCTTCCGTCAAGTTTTTCGGAAGATGGCGCGGTAGAACGGATGTGCCTGGGGGGTTATCTCTCTGTGAGGGGGCCCTGAGGATTCTCGGGGTCCATTTTGAGACCTCCGGCTCTGCGACGCTAAACTGGAACATGCGTATTGCAGTGGTACAGAGGAAGCTAGCAATGTGGATAGCTAGGTATTTGTCTTTTATGGGCAAAGTCCTGGTCCTAAAGGTGGATGTGTTGCCGTCGCTTTTGTATTTGGCATACATCTACCCATTGCCGGCTTGTCTGAGAAGGCCTCTAGTGAAGCTTGTGTTTCAGTTTATGTGGAGTGGCAGGTATGAGTGGGTCGCCAGGGCACGCATGATCTGTCCCATCGGGGAGGGAGGTAGGGGGGTACCACATTTCCCCCTCAAGCTGGACACAATTTTTGTTTCTTTCTTGTTAACGGAGCTTGCTCAGCCAGTGATACACCCGTCCGGTTACCTCCTGCGGGTGTTTTTCTCGTATCAGTCGAGAAGCATAATGGTGTGGTCTAACACGGGTCCTCGGGCGGAACAGCTGCCGTGGCACTTTGGTCATGCGGCCAAGTGGTTGCGTGCGCACCCTGAGGTTGAAGTTGCCCGAGTAGGTTTAGATCATAGGCACCTGTACGAGGAGGTCAGAAAGGCAGAGAGTCGGGCGCCTGTAGTAGGCATCTCGGAAGCGGTCTGGGAGGGAGTGCAGGTGCGGGGTCTGGACAACAGGCTCAAGGACCTGAATTGGTTGAGCCTTCATAAGTGTTTGCCGGTACGTTCCATCTTGTACCGGTTTAGTTTAGTGCAATCCCCCACCTGTCCAAGATCCTCTTGTGGCAGGGAGGAGACTGTGCGTCATGTCTTTTGGGACTGTGCCTTTGCCGGAGTAGTATGGGCTAGGGCACGGGTGTTGTTAGGTTTGGTAAAGGGGGATTTTGTATTGACGTGGGCCAGGTTAGAGAGGGGTGTAGGGAGAGTGAGAGGGACGGATAGGGACAGGTTTCTGCTCTGGCTTCTCATGAGTCTCTTTAAACGGGGGCTGTGGGAAGCAAGGCTGAACATGGAGAAGACAGGGAGAGATTGTGGGGTGGAAGGGATAGTGAGGAGAGTGGAAGGAGATTTGAGGGGGAGGATGAAGAGGGAGGAGAGGAAGTGGGGGCAGCATGCTGCTCGGGAGAGGTGGAAGGGGGTTTAGGGCTGGGTGTCATTTAGATTTGTAAAAGGATAGATTAGGGACGGGGAGATAGGGAAAGGTGTTTTGTAGGGTGACGGGGAGGGAAGATGCTCCCCTGAGGTTTTTGTTTGGGGTTTATGTTTAGTTTAATTTAATTAGTTTAATTAAAATTATCATTATTTGTGTATGTATGTAAATTATGATTTGTAAAGAATGAATGGTACTGAAGATAATAAATTATTTTTTATTTAAAAAAAAAGTCAGGGCTGTTTCGGTTTTCGACGTTTGTTGTTTTGTATTGTTCGTGTTTTCTTCAACATTAAAGATGTATCTAACGAACCATGCTGCATTTTGGTCCGATCCTTGTTCCACCTCTTCGTCAGAGGAGGAGTTGGAAGAAACCCGTTACAGAATCACCCACCACAAACGGACCAAGCAATGTGTCAACAGGCAGGAGCCACAAGAGAAACAACAAAGGCAGCAACAGCGATCACAGGACTTCTGGACTTGGGAGGAGATATTGGACGGAAAAGGACCCTGGGCACAGCCTGGAGAATATTGCCGTTCCAAGGAAGAACTGGAGGCGACGAAAGCGGAGAGGCGCTGGTATGAAGAGGCAGCACGGCGACGCGGTTGGAAGCCCGAGAGTCAGCCCCAAAAATTTCTTGGGTGGGGGCTAACAGGGAGTATGGCTACGCCAGGTAGGAGACCTGCGCAAACTCCCTGTGCTTACCGGGGGGCTAGAGAGACCGGGCAGGCACCGTGTTATGCTGTGGTGCGCACGGTGTCTCCAGTGCGGGTGCATAGCCCGGTGCATTCTATTCCAGCTCTGCGTATCGGCCGGGCTAGATTGAGCGTCGAGCCAAATGCCATGAAGCCAGCTCTACGCATCTGGTCCCCAGTGCGTCTCCTTGGGCCAGCTTACATGGCACCAGCCTTACGCTCGGTATCCCCGTTTCGCCTGCATAACCCAGTGCGGGCTATTCCACCATGCCGCACTGGCAGAGCGACCGGAAGTATTCAACCAGGTAAGGTTGGGCAGGCTCGGTGCTCAAGAGCTCCAGTGCACCTGCACGGTCCGGTCTACCCAGTACCACCTCCACAACCCAGCCCTCCGGTGACAGCTCCCTGCACCAGGCTTCCTGTGCGTGTCCTCGGCCCAGTACCACCAGTGCCAGCACCACGCATCAGGTCTACAGTGCGCCTCGCCTCTCCAGCGCTGCCGGAGCCTTCCTCCTCTCCTGTGCTGCTGGAGCCTCCCGCCTGTTTAGCGCTGCCAGAGCCTTCCGCCTCTAAAGCGTTGCCGGAGTCTCCTGCCCGTTTAGCGCAGCCAGAGCTGCCAGTCTGCATGAAGCAGCCAGAGCTGCCAGTCTGCATGGAGCAGCCAGAGCTGTCAGTCTGCATGGAGCAGCCAGAGCTGTAAGTCTGCTTGGAGCAGCCAGAGCTGCCAGTCTTCATGTAGCTGCCAGTCTGCATGGAGCTGCCAGTCTGCATGGAGCTGCCAGTCTGCAAGGAGCTGCCAGTCTGCAAGGAGCTGCCAGTCTGCAAGGAGCTGTCAGTCTGCAAGGAGCTGCCAGTCTGCAAGGAGCTGCCAGAGCTGTTAGTCTGCATGGAGCAGCCAGAGCTGTCAATCTGCATGGAGCAGCCAGAGCCGCCAGTCAGCATGGAGCAGCCAGAGCCGCCAGTCAGCATGAAGCAGCCAGAGCTGCCAGTCAGCGTGGAGCAGCCAGAGCCGTCAGTCTGCCAGGATCCGCCAGTCAGCCAGACTCTTCCAGATCTGCCAGTCAGCCAGACTCTTCCAGATCCGTCAGTCAGCCAGGATCTGCCAGAACTGCCAGCCAGCCAGGATCTGCCGGATTCAACTACCTGGCTGAGCTTCCTCTCAGTACTGGGCTTCCTCTCAGTACTGGGCTTCCTCTCAGTACTGGGCTTCCTCTCAGTGCTGGGCTTCCTCTCAGTGCTGAGCTTCCCCTCAGTGCTGAGCTGCCCCTCAGTGCTGAGCTGCCCCTGTTCCGAGCTGCCCCTCAGTCCCGAACTGCCCCTCTGTCCCGAGCTGCCCCTCTGTCCCGTGTTATTTAGTAGGGTTGCCGTGGCTAGGAGGTCACGGAAGCGGACAAGGTGGGGGAGGACTAAGGTGAAGTGGGGGCCACGTCCAGCACCGGAGCCGCCAGCGCGGACAGGTGCCCACCCAGACCCTCCCGGATAGGTTCAGGTTTTGCCTTGGGGGGGGGGGGGGGGGTACTGTCACACCCTGACCATAGTTTATTTGTATGTTTCTATGTTTTGGTTGGTCAGGGTGTGATCTGAGTGGGCATTCTATGTTGGATGTCTTGTTTGTCTATTTCTATGTCTGGCCTGATATGGTTCTCAATCAGAGGCAGGTGTTAGTCATTGTCTCTGATTGGGAACCATATTTAGGTAGCCTGGGTTTCACTGTGTGTTTGTGGGTGATTGTTCCTGTCTCTGTGTTTGTTGCACCAGTCAGGGCTGTTTCGGTTTTCGACGTTTGTTGTTTTGTATTGTTCGTGTTTTCTTCAACATTAAAGATGTATCTAACGAACCACGCTGCATTTTGGTCCGATCCTTGTTCCACCTCTTCGTCAGAGGAGGAGTTGGAAGAAACCCGTTACATTATCCTCCTCAAACACCCTGCTCAAGCAGATAGATACTATGTTAGCTAGCTGCCTGTGACTATCCAATACTTCCAAGTCAAGGTAAGCTTATGGTTTTCCCAAATGTATTGCCAACAGGGCCCGCTGGTGTAAGTGCTAAACTGCTTACTGACTGTACACTGTAATGCCACTGCATGATAGTAGCAGGTTTACTAACTCATTAATTGTATTAGCTATGTTGACTATGACGTTACTTTATCTAATTTTGTGGTTGTGTAGGCTGTGTGTAGCAGTTATGATATGGTTTGGCTTGGAAAGTTTTTTTTTGCCTGGTCACATACAGCTGATGTTTTGTGCATTGAAGTCCACAAGCAAAGGGACAAGGTGAGAGGAGGAGAGTGCATACATGCGAGAAGGAATACAACGTGGCTGTTATGAAAGTGAACTGTGTTTACACATGATCAGGGGTGTAATAATTCTGCTGATTCTGTTGAAAATTGATGAAAATACCTGAATTTGTCCAAACTCTCGTTTGAAACTGTTGGGCTAATGATCACACTCTATATCAGCTAGAGGCAGGCAAGAGTGTGCAAGGCTGTATTGAATGTGTCACTGTCTGTCCATGTGTCACTGTCTGTCACCTCAAATTTTTCCTGTCTCATCTTAAACGGCACTGACTGCCACTGACTCACATAATGTGCCTGGGAGTATTTCGGTGCCTACAAGAGACGACAGAAGTGTCTCTGAAGCAAGGGGAAAGGGACAAACCACTGAATCTATCTGAAAAATAAAAGTGTGGTTTATTGTAGGGAAATTATTATGATATACAAAAGCCTGGTTTAGTGGTGACCTGATCCCTCGATCAGGAGTCCCAGACAGTGTCTGGAATAAGTAAAAAATGAAATTAATTTATAAAGATTTTATCTGAGATAGTTTTATTTTATCTGAGACAGTCGAGGACATATTAGCTTCTTGACCTCCCATTTCCACTTGCCCATGAGTCTAGGGAGTTTGGTCTGGCCATAAAGCTGGGCTTACTGTGCTGTTAAACTTAGTAGGATGTGTCTGCATTGTGGACATGATAATAGTGCGTTAATAGAGAACTGATAAATAAAGTAGTGACCAGGGGAAGTAAGGCAGAAGTGGTGTTTCTCATTGGATGCAAGGTCAAGCAAATATGGCTGTTTCAGAAATCTGCACAACCTCTTCCCGAAACATTTGCCTGACATTGAGCTCACATTCAGTGTCCTTGCGGGGAAACTGTTTTTGCTTGGCGCCTTTTGCTCATTTGTATTCCAAAACAAACAGGACACCAGGTTGATGAGACTGCGTTATGAAACCTGGGCTTTCCATCTTCTTTGATGTAAAAAACTACCTCTTACTTAGTTTTTGACAACAGAGGAAAAAGTGCACAGCCTCTTTCCCCTCATCCTCCCGGTCTGACTCACTCTTCCTTGGCAAATAAAGGGAAAACCTTGGGAAAAGTACTGCTGAATTTGTCAACCTCATAGAACTCTAAGTTCCCCCGAGCAGCATAATGTGTTTAAACTGAGTGGGAAAAAATTACACCAGAGAGATAGAATAACCTGAAAGTGTGAAATGGACCTAAATGGATTTTTACCCTGCGAATGATGCATTTTAGGCTAAAATTCCAGTATGTGTTGTGAAACTTGATAGATACCTTACATATTCCACCGTTCATAATTTCAAGTGTAAAGGGAAGTCTGTCTTTTGTAATCGATTTCAAGTTCTTCATTGATGTAATTGGTCGTGGCATGGGGAGAATGTGAGGCCTCTGACAACTGTAAAAAGCTCTAACAACACACTATTGTATAATATATATGTCAGTAATGGAGCTCTATCTTGTTTGATTCCATAATGGATAATAAATACTACATTACAAGAGGATTACTGACTGCTCAAAAAGTTCATCCTTCAGATACTGCTGGAGAAAAACATTACAATTTTACATTTTACAATTTAGTCATTTAGCAGATGCTCTAATCCAGAGCAATTTACAGTTAGCACATTATTTAAAGATACAGTATCTAGGTGGGACAACCACATATCACAGTCATAGTAAGTACATTTTTCCTCAGTAAAGTAGCTATCAGCAAAGTCAGATCGAGTAAGATATATATTTTTTTTTTATCAAATAAAAATAATCAAGTGCGAGTGTTTTTAAATTATTTTTTTATTATTGTTTGTATTTTTGGGGGGTGTGGATCAGCTTTAATTTTGCAGATAGATTGTTGCTTCCATCAATGTAATTGTCTGCATCATTTCCAATCCCCATTATTTTGTGGTTGACTGTGCCTTTAAACAGATAGGCTAATTGCGCCATTCTGATAGGCTAATTGACATCATTTGAGTCAATTGGAGGTGTACCTGTGGATGTATTTCAAGGCCTACCTTCAAACTCAGTCCCTCTTTGCTTGACATCATGGGAAAATCAAAAGAAATCAGCCAAGACCTCAGACAAAGAAATTGGAGACGTCCACAAGTCTGGTTCATCCTTGGGAGCAATTCCAAATGCCAGAAAGTTCCACATTCATCTGTACTAACAATAGTATGCAAGTATAAACACCATGGGACCACGTAGCCGTCATACCGCTCAGGAAGGAGAAGCGTTCTGTCTCCTGGAGATGAACGTACTATAGTGCGAAAAGTGCAAATCAATCCCAGAACAACAGCAAAGGACTTTGTGAAGATGATGGAGAAAACAGGTACAATAGTATCTATATGCACAGTAAAACGAGTCCTATGTCAACCTAACTTGAAAGGCCGCTCTGCAAGAAAGAAGCCACAGCTACAAAACCGCCATAAAAAATCCAGACTACGGTTTGCAACTGCACTTGGGGACAAAGATCGTACTTTTTGGAGAAATGTCCTCTGGTCTGATGAAACAAAAATAGAACTGTTTGGCCATAATGACCATTGTTATTTTTGGAGAAAAAAAGGGGGAGGCTTGCTAGCCGAAGAATACCATCCCAACCGTGAAGCACGGGGGTGGCAGCATCATGTTGTGCGGGTGCTTTGCTGCAGGAGGGACTGGTGCACTACACAAAATCGATGGCATCATGAGGCAGGACAATTATGTGGATATTGTGGCGTACAGCAGGTCAGCTACCAGGGGGAGACTCGTCGAGGCCTGGTGACAGACGGAGTATACATCATGAGGCGATTGCTCCATATGCTGGATGTGCCAGGTCTAGACGGGCTCTCCGCCCAGGACTAATTGGGTCTGATTGGGGAGTTGGTGAGTAATCAAGGGCTGATTGCTCACCAGCTGTACAAGCCCCATAAAGCTGCCAGAAGGGCAGCACACAGGAGAGGACTGGGGAATTAAGGTGACTTCCGTGTAGTTGGAGACGGTGCCCGAGCTAAGACGAGGGTGTTTGAGTTTGTGTGCTCGACAGGATACAGGAAGACCCGGAGCCCAGAAGACAGTATCCCGGAAAGGGTCTCATGGGGGAGACCTAGCCTTTTCTTTTGATTTATTATTTAATAAACACCCTTGAAACCGAGCTAGTCATGCTCTGTCCGTGTCTGATCTGTGTAAACGTCTTGACCCAAACCCCTGGTCTGCCACAATGTATTGAAGCAACATCTCAAGACATCAGTCAGGAAGTTAAAGCTTGGTTGCAAATGGGTCTTCCAAATGGACAATGACCCCAAGCATACTTCCAAAGTTTTGGCAAAATAGCTTAAGGACAACAAAGTCAAAGTTTTGGAGTGGCCATCACAATGCCCTGACCTCAAACCCATAGAAAATTTGTGGGCAGAACTGAAAAAGCGAGCAAGGAGGCCTACAAACCTGACTCCGTTACACCTGCTCTGTCAGGAGGAATGGGCCAAAATTCACTCAACTATTTTTGCTAACTTTATAATAAAATGCATTGGAGTGAGATCATTTCTTTCTTTCGGGATATGTATACCGAGTATGTCCACATCCCCGTCAGACCATTTTATTGGTAAACTCCACGTTAATGTAAAAGTATAATTTTTATGTGATCCAATTCATAATATAGTACAGTACACTTATCATAATTTGGTTTTAATCCAGGGAGGTTAGAAAATCAGCACACATGACACCTTTGTTTTTAAGCCATGATTTCTAATCCCTTAATAATATTGTTGTATCTCATTTTAACAGCTAACATTTCGATTGCAATAATAAATAGATATGCCGATAGTGGATAACCTTGTTTTACTCCTCTTGACAGTTTAAAACTTTCTGAGATGTAACCATTATTTACTATTTTACACCTTGGGTTACAATACATAACTTTAACCCCTTTTATAACAGA
Source organism: Oncorhynchus masou masou (assembly GCF_036934945.1). NCBI lineage: Eukaryota > Metazoa > Chordata > Actinopteri > Salmoniformes > Salmonidae > Oncorhynchus > Oncorhynchus masou. Next base: position 87,113,384 of record NC_088235.1, on the reverse strand, counting down.
TTCTCCAAAATTGAAATATTCTAGGCATTTATATAAACTCCAGTTGTACTTTATCAAAAGCTTTTTCAAAATCAGCTATGAAAACCATGCCTGTTTCCCCGATATTTCATAGTATTCTATTGTTTCCAGTACTTGTCTTATATTATCTCCAATGTATTGTCCATATAAAAAAACTGTCTGATTAGGATGAATAATATCTGACATAACCTTTTAAATTCTTTCCGCCAAGCATTTAGCTAGAATTATTTTGTAAGAGGCCTCCATTTTTTAAAATGGACTGGATCGCTATATATACCTGTCACGCCCTGGTCTTAGTATTTTGTGTTTTCTTTATTTATTTGGTCAGGCCAGGGTGTGACATGGGTTTTGGTATGTGATGTATGTTTTGTCTTGGGGTTTTTCATAGGTATTGGGATTGTGGCTTAGTGGGGTTTGCTAGCAAAGTCTATGGCTGTCTGAAGTGGTTCTCAATCAGAGGCAGGTGTTTATCGTTGTCTCTGATTGGGAACCATATTTAGGCAGCCATATTCTTTGAGTGTGTCGTGGGTGATTGTCCTTGTTTCTGTCTCTGTGTTACTTTGCACCAGTATAGGCTGTTTCGGTTTTCGTGTTACGTTTCTTGTTTTGTAGTGTTTGTGTTTAGTTGTTTTTATTAAACATGAATCTAAATAGCCACGCCGCATTTTGGTCCGACTCTCCTTCACCGAAAGAAAGCCGTTACAGAATCACCCACCACAACAGGACCAAGCGGCGTGGTGACAGGCAGTGGCAGCAGGAGCAACAAGGTCTGGATTATACGACTTGGGAGGAAATAGACAGGTGGGCGGTCGACCCAGGGAGAGTGCCGGAGCCCGCCTGGGATTCGCTGGAGCAGTGCGAGGAAGGTTATAGGAGAATGGAGTTGGAGAAACGAACACGGCAGCGTGGAAGGAAGCCCGAGAGTCAGCCCCAAAAAAATTCTTGGGGGAGGCACAGGGAGAGTGTGGCAGAGTCAGGAGTCAGACCTGAGCCAACTCCCCCTGTTTATCGTGAGGAGCCAAGGAGGAGACCAGAACCAGAGCCGGTTGGAGGTGAGCGAAGCAGAGACTGTGAAGGAGTTAATGGGGAATTGGAGGAGAGAGTTATGAGGGAGTTGCTGTGTTGGTGCTTTAAGTATGGAATTTGCCCGATGGAGCGTGTCGGGGATTTGATGGCACCAGTGTCAGTGCTCCATACTCGTCCTGAGGTGCGTGTTAGTCGGCTGGTGAAGATTGTGCCAGCCTCACGCACCAGGCCTCCTGTGCACCTCCCTAGCCTTGCACGTCCTGTGCCAGCCCTGCTCTCAAGATCTCCAGTACGCCTTCACGGTCCAGCCCATCCTGTGCCACCTCCACACACCAGCCCTCCGGTGGCAGCTACCCGCACCAGGCTTCCTGTGCGTGTTCTCGGCCCAGCTTCGCCTGTCCAGCGCTGCCAGAGCCTTCCTCCTCTCCAGCGCTGCCGGAGTCTCCCGCCTGTTCAGCGCAGTCAGAGCCTTCCTCCTCTACAGCGCTGCCGGAGTCTCCCGCCTGTTCAGCGCTGCCAGAGCCTTCCTCCTCTACAGCGCTGCCGGAGTCTCCCGCCTGTTTAGCGCTGCCAGAGCCTTCCGCCTCTACAGCGCTGCTGGAGTCTCCCGCCTGTTCAGAGCTGCCAGTCTGCATGGAGCAGCCACAGCTGCCAGTCTGCAAGGAGCTGCCAGTATCTAAGGAGCTGCCAGTCTGCAAGAAGCCGCCAGAGCTGCCAGTCTGCAAGAAGCCGCCAGAGCTGCCAGTCTGCAAGAAGCCGCCAGAGCTGCCAGTCTGCAAGAAGCCGCCAGAGCTGCCAGTCTGCAAGAAGCCGCCAGAGCTGCCAGTCTGCAAGAAGCCGCCAGAGCCGTCTGTCTGCTTGCAGCAGCCAGAGCTGTCAGTCAGCATGGAGCAGCCAGAGCCGTCAGTCTGCCAGGATCCGCCAGTCAGCCAGACTCTTCCAGAGCTGCCAGTCAGCCAGGATCTTCCAGATCCGCCAGTCAGCCAGGATCCGCCAGTCAGCCAGACTCTTCCAGATCCGCCAGTCAGCCAGGATCTTCCAGATCCGCCAGTCAGCCAGGATCTTCCAGATCCGCCAGTCAGCCAGGATCTTCCAGATCCGCCAGTCAGCCAGGATCTGCCAGAACCGCCAGCCAGCCAGGATCTGCCAGAGCCAACTACCTGCCTGAGCCAACTACCTGCCTGAGCTTCCTCTCAGTGCCGGGCTTCCTCTCAGTGCCGGGCTTCCTCTCAGTGCCGGGCTTCCTCTCAGTGCCGAGCTTCCTCTCAGTGCCGAGCTACCCCTCAGTCCCGAGCTACCCCTCAGTCCAGTGGGGCCCTTGGTGAGGACTACTAGGCCAAGGTCGGCGGCGAGGGTTGCCTATCTAAGGATGCAAGGAAGATGGACTAAGACTTTGTTGGAGTGGGTCCACGTCCTGCGCCAGAGCCGCCACCGTGGACAGACACCCACCCGGACCCTCCCCTATGGGTTTTGGTGTGCGGCCGGGAGTCCACACCTTGGGGGGGGGGGGGGGGGGTTCTGTCACGCCCTGGTCTTAGTATTTTGTGTTTTCTTTATTTATTTGGTCAGGCCAGGGTGTGACATGGGTTTTGGTATGTGGTGTGTTTTGTCTTGGGGTTTTTCATAGGTATCGGGATTGTGGCTTAGTGGGGTTTGCTGGCAAAGTCTATGGCTGTCTGAAGTGGTTCTCAATCAGAGGCAGTTGATTATCGTTGTCTCTGATTGGGAACCATATTTAGGCAGCCATATTATTTGAGTGTGTCGTGGGTGATTGTCCTTGTTTCTGTCTCTGTGTTACTTTGCACCAGTATAGGCTGTTTCGGTTTTTGTGTTCCGTTTCTTGTTTTGTAGTGTTTGTGTTTAGTTGTTTTTATTAAACATGAATCTAAATAGCCACGCCGCATTTTGGTCCGACTCTCCTTCACCGAAAGAAAGCCATTACAATACCTGTCATGGCCTGACCTTAGTTCCTTTTTTATGTCTCTATTTTAGTTTGGTCAGGGCGTGAGTTGGGGTGGGCATTCTATGTTTGTTCTGTGTTTTATATTTCTAGGTGTTTGGCCTGGTATGGTTCCCAATCAGAGGCAGCTGTCAATCATTGTCTTGAGAACCATTATTAGGCAGCCTGTTTTCCCACTATGGGTTGTGGGTAGTTTTCTGTTTTGTGTTTCTGCACCCGACAGGACTGTTTTGTTTTCGTTCATTCTCTTTGTTATTTTATTTTGTGTTCAGTTTAAATAAAAATAACATGAATATTTACCACGCTGCGCTTTGGTCCACACCTTCTTCATACGACGACCGTTATAATACCACTTGGATCCTGTTTCAGTAATAATGAAATCAGACCTTCTTTTTGTTTGTCCGATAATCTACCATTTATATAGGAGTGGTTAAAACATGCTAATAATGGTCCTCTGAGTATATCAAAGTTTGTTAGTTTGTGTTCTTTTCCCCATTAGGTTTCACCTCTGTTCCAACACCCAATAAGGTTTAAGTGCCTTGAGGCAGTAGCCCATATAAAATGTGGGGCATCATAATATGTGTGCCTGAAGGAAATGTTGCTTCTTTAAAGAGTGACTATACGACAGTATATACTGTGCCTTCAGAAAGTAATCAGAGAGTATCACAGCCCTTGACTTTTTCCACATTTTGTTGTGTTACCGCCTGAATTTCAAATTTATTAAATTGAGATTGTTGTCACTGGCCTGCACACAATACCACATTATGTCAAAGTGGAGTTATGTACTGTCACGCCCTGATCTGTTTCATCTGTTCCTGTGATTATCTCCACCCCCTCCAGGTGTCGCTTATTTTCCCCAGTGTATTTATCCCTGTGTTTCCTGTCTCTCTCCGCTAGTTCGTCTTGTATGTTTAGTCAAGTCAACCAGCGTGTTTTTGCCATACTCCTTTTGCTATTCATCTTTTTCTAGTCCTCCCGGTTTTGACCTTTGCCTGTTTCTGGACACTGTACCGGCCTGCCTGACCGTTCGGCGTACCTTGAACACGAGCCTGTCTGCCACTCTGTACCTCCTGGACTCTGATCTGGTTTTGACCTTTTTGCCTGTACACGACCATTCCCTTGCCTACCCCTTTGGACTATTAAACATGGTAAGACTCCAACTAACTGCCTCCAGTGTCTGCCTCTGGGTCTCGCCTTGTGCCTTGATAGTACGAACTGGCCATGACCAACCCAGCAGACTTGGACCAGCTCCGCCATGCTGTCTCCCTGCAGGGAGCCACCATTAGAAGACATGAGGAGTTGGTACATGGCCTTTTGGAAGGGCTCAGGTCCTTGACGGAATGCCACAACCATGAGTTAAAGGCTATTATGGAGCAAATCAGGAAGTTAGCACAAAGACTACCTGCCACCTCTGAAAAACCCCAATCACCCAGTAATTTTTGCCCTATCTGTGGTGAGTTTGTACAGCCTATCCCGGCTCCCCGAGAACACCACTTACCTCCTCCGGAGCGATATTCATGGAATCCTGGAACCTGCCGGGGTTTTCTTCCTTAGTGCTCGCTTATTTTTGAGCTACAGCCATCTTTGTTTCCTTCAGACAGATCAAAGATAGCGTATACTATTACGCTAATGTCGGGAAGGGCACTCTCCTGGGCTACGGCAGTTTGGGAGCAACAATCTGCCATTTGTGGTCATCTGGAGGAATTCATGGCAGAAGTGAGAGGTTTTTGAGTCTCCAGTTTCTGGGAGAAAGGTGGCCAGTAAACTGCTTGACTTACGTCAAAACTCCCATAGTGTGGCAGACTGCGAACTGCAGAATGCAGACGTGCAAAAATCAACCACGTGATTTTCGCACGTTGGCCGCTGAGAGTGCCTGGAATGCAGAGTTATTTTTGATACTCTTTTGCACTAATTATCTGAGGAGGTAAAGGATGAGCGAGCTGCTCGGGAATTGCCGATGGATCTCGACTCCCTTATCGCCCTTACCATTAAAATTGATGGACGCCTAAGGGAATGCAAGAGTGAGAGGAGGTCTGCTCTTGGGCACACTTGTGCACCCGCTATGGTGCGTTCACCTCCAAGGGACTCCGCTCTTCCGAGAGGATTTGAAGCCACTCTCAGGAATCTACGACGGTTGAGTTGGATACTCCTGAGCCTATGCAGTTGGAAAGAGCTAGGTTATTAGTTAGGAGAATGCTCACGAAGGATGAATAATAACTGTTGTCTGTACTGTGGAGGGGCAGGACATTTTATAGCTACCTGCCCTATTAGGAAACCCTTGTCTCTTGTGGGTACCAGTACATGGTGAGTCAGAATGGGAGTTCCCTAATTCCCATCACGCGCACACCCCTTTTTGCTCTTGTTCTGTGGGGAGACCAATCTAAGTCTCTCCGAGTGCTCATTGACTCTGGGGCTGATAAAGCTTTATAGATGCCACGATAGCTTCGGAGCTTGGTATTCGCACTCAGCCTTTCTCTGTGCCCATGGATGCAAGGGCACTGGACGGCCGCTCTGTAGGGGAAGTCACCCATAGTACTGTGCCCGTTCAATTACAGGTTTCTAGTAACCATAGTGAGACAATACAGTACCTCCTCATTGCATCTCCCCATGTTCTGGTTGTTTTGGGATTTTCCTGGCTTCAAAAGCATAATCCAAAGATTGATTGGACCGCACGCTCCATCCTGGATTTGGAGCCCATTTTGCCATTTCCACTGCCTTCAAGCAGCGCAGCCTTCCTCAAGTCATCTTTCTCTGGATGTTAGCAAGACTATGGATGTCTCTGCTATCCCCACAGAACACCATGACCTCCTGGAAGTGTTCAGTAAGGCACGGGCTACTTCCCTTCCCCCGCACCACCCTTATGATTGAGCCATCGATCTACTCCCAGGCACTTCACCACCGTGGGGTCGATTGTATTCTCTGTCTGGACCCGAGAAAGCTATGGAGGAGTACATATAGGAGTCTCTGGTCACTGGGGCCGTCCTCCGTCTGCATCTCCTGCCGGCGCAGGGTTTTTCTTTGTGGAGAAGTAGGACAAGACCCTGCGTCCGTGCATTGACTACCGGGGACTTAATGACATTACTGTCAAGAATCATTACCCCCTACCTCTCCTCTCCTCGGCATTTGAACCTTTCCAGGGGGCCACCATACTTTTAAGTCGAAATGCCTACCACCGGGTTTGGATACGCGAGGGGGATGAGTGGAAGAAAGCCTTCAACACAGCCAGTGGACAGTATGAGTACCAGGTCATGCCATTTGGATTCACCAATGCCCCTGCTGTTTTCCAGGCTTTGGTCAATGAAGTGCTCCGGGACATGCTAAACCGGTTTGTGTTCGTGTACCTTGACGACATCCTGGTTTTTCCCAATCTGCACAAGACCATGTTCATGTCAAACAGGTCCTCAGCGCCTCCTGGAGAACCAACTGTTCGTGAAAGCCGAGAAGTGTAAGTTCCACCGCTCTACAATCACCTTTCTGGGTTATGTCATTGCTGAGGGCAATGTTCAGATGGATCCTGGAAAGGTGAAAGCAGTGGCCTCAAACAACGTTCAGGGTGCAGCTGCAAAGGTTTTTTGGGTTTGCAAACTTCTACCACCGTTTAATTCGGGACTACAGTACCCTGGCGGCCCCCGTCTCGGCACTCCCCTCTCCCAAATGGTCTACAGCTGTCGACAAAGTCTTTGTGGACCTGAAGCATCGGTTCACAACAGCATCCATCCTCATCCATCCGGACCCCTCGTATCAATTTGTGGTGGAAGTGGATGCTTCGGATGTTGGAGTGGGGGACATCCTGTCCCAGCAATCTGCCCAGGACCAGAAGCTTCATCCCTGTGCATCCCTGTCTCATCATCTCAATCCTGCTGAAAGGAACTACAATGTTGGCAACTGAGAACTCCTGACAGTGAAGATGGCATTGGAGGAGTGGAGGCACTGGAAAGAGCAGAACAGCCAATTCTGGAAGGAGCAGAACAGCCAATACTGTTTTGGACTGACCATAAAAAAACCTAGAATATCTCCATACAGCCAAGCACCTCAACTCCAGGCAGGCCCGGTGGGCCCTCCTGTTCACCAGATTTAACTTCACCATCTTCTACCGCCCAGGGTCAAAGAATTTGAAGCCTGACGCCCTCTCCCGCCTATACAGTTCCTCTGCCACACCCTCAACCTCTGAAACCATTCTCCCTGCCTCATGCCTTGCTGCCACTGTGGATTGGAGTATTGAGAGCCTGGTCCGTGAGGCACAACGCTCCCAGCCTGGACCTGAAGGGGGCCCGGCTAACCGGCTGTTTGTCCTTAATCCAGTCTGGTTCCAGGTCCTGGAATGGGCTCATTCCTCCAGGCTGACCTCTCATCCAGGGTCCCGTCGTACACTAGCCTTCCTCCGACAACGTTTCTGGTGGCCCACAATGGTTCCTGATGTCTCTGCCTTCGTCGCCGCGTGCACAGTGTGTGCTCAGAACAAGACTCCACGGCAAGCTCCTTCTGGCCTCCTTCAGTCATTACCAGTCCCTCATCTTCCCTGGTCTCATATATCTCTGGACTTTGTCACTGGGTTCCCTCCATCTGATGGCAACACTGTCATTCTGACGGTAGTCGATCAGTTCTCCAAGGCTGCCCATTTCATCCCCAACTACCTTCTGCCAAGGAGACGGCCCAGCTTATGGTGCAGCATGTTTTCCAGATCCATGGACTCCCGGTAGACATGGTCTCCGATCGGGGTCCTCAGTTCTCATCTCAGTTCTGGAAGGCATTCTGCACCCTTTTTGGGTCATCAGCCAGTCTGTCATCCAGATTCTATCCCCAAACTAACGAGCCAAGCAAGACCTGGAGACCACCTTAAGGTGCCTGGTCTCAACCAACCCCACTACCTGGAGCCGTCAACTGGTCTGGGTGGGGTATGCCCGGAACACTCTTCCCAGTTCTGCCATGGGACTCTCCACTTTCAAGTGCTCCATGGGGTATCAGCCTTCACTCTTCCCGGAACAAGAGCAGGAGGTCAGCGTACCCTCGGGCCAGATGTTTGTCCGCCACTGTCGACGTACCTGGAGAAGAGTCAGGGCGGCTATTCTCAAGACAAACTCCAGGTATCGTCGACAAACGGACCATCACCGGACTCCAGTTCCCCGCTGCCGCATTGGACAGAGTGTTTCTACTTGGGATCTGCCCCTTTGGATAGAGTCCCGCAAGCTGTCTCCCCAGTTCATTGGTCCTTTTCCCATCTCCAGAGTCATGAGTTCCACTACTGTCCGTATTGTTACCCTGTACCCTCCATATTCACCCTACCTTCCATGTGTCTAGGATTAAGCCTGTGTCTCACTGTCCTTTGTCTTCTGTCTCCAGGCCCATCCCTCCCCCCCGGTTATCGGTGGCCAGCCAGCGTAAATGGTGAGACGCCTCCTGAAGGTTCGACCACGGGGCAGGGGTTTCCAGTACCTGGTTGACTGGGAGGGTTATGGCCCGGAGGACAGGTTCTGGGTTCCGCCTAAAGACATCTTGGACTCGGCCCTCATTGCCGATTTCCACCACCAACACCCCGGCCAGCTACTGGGGGGGAGGGGGGGGAGGGGGGGTACTGTCATGCCCTGATCTGTTTAACCTGTTCCTGGGATTGTCTCCACTCCCTCCAGGTGTCGCTTATTTTCCCTAGTGTATTCATCTATCCCTGTGTTTCCTGTCTCTCTGTGCCAGTTCGTCTTGTATGTTTAGTCAAGTCAACCAGCATGTTTTTCCCGTACTCCTTTTGCAATTCTCCTTTTTCTAGTCCTCCCGGTTTTGACCCTTGCCTGTTTCTGGACTCTGTACCCGCCTGCCTTGACCACGAGCCTGTCTGCCTCTCTGTACCTCCTGGTCTCTGATCTGCTTTTGACCTTTTTGCCTTTTCACAACCATTCTCTTGCCTACCCCTTTAGATTATTAAACATTGTAAGACTCCAACCATCTGCATCTGGGTCTCGCCGTGTCCCTTGATAATAAGTATACAACTCCTTTTGTTATGGCAAGCCTAAATAAATTCAGGAGTAACACGTGCTTACCATGTCATATAATAAGTTGCATGGACTCACTCTATGTGCAATAATAGTGTTTAACACGGTTTTTGAATGACTGCCTCATCTCTGTACCCAACACATCTGTAAGATCCCTCAGTTGAGCAGTACATTTCAAGCAAAGACAAGGGAGGTTTTCCAATGCCTCACAAAGAAGGACACCTATTGGTAGATGGGTAAACATTTCAAAAGCAGACATTAAATATCCGTTTGAACTTAGTATTTATTTATTAGTTATTAATTATACTTTGGATGGTGTATCAATACACACAGTCACTACAAAAATACAGGCGTCCTTCCTAACTCAGTTGCCAGAAAGGAAGGAAAGCACTCAGGGATTTCATTGTGACTTTAAAACATTTACAAAGTTTAATGGCTATGAGAACTTGATGGATCAATAACATTGTAGTTACTCCACAATAATAACCTAATTGACAGAGTGAAAAGAGGGAAGCCTGTACAGAACACAAATATTCCAAACATGTATCCTGTTTGCCACAAGGCACTAAAGTACCACTCTCCATATTTTCAAACAATGCGGTGGCTGCATCATGTTATGGGTATGCTTGTAATCATTAAGGACTGGGGTGCTTTTCAGGATAAAAAATAAATGGAATGGAGCTAAGCACAGGCAAAATACTAGAGGAAAACATGGTTCAGTATGCATTCCACCAGACACGGGAAGAAGAATTCACCTTTTAGAAGGAAAATACCTTAAAGCACGAAGCCAAATCTACAAGGGAGTTGCTTACCAAGAAGACAAACATTAACTGAGTGGTCTAGTTACAGTTTTGAATTAAATCTACTTGAAGATCTATGACAAGACCTGAAAATGGTTGTCTAGCAATGATCAACAACCAATTCAGGCTGTAACAACATTTGGAATAAGTCAAGGGGTATGTATACTTCTGAAGGCACTGTATAGTGTTCATACACACATAATACAAAGGTCAAGCCAGGTGTATTTTGGAAATCAATATGTCCGGTATTCATTGACCCAGCAGTGTCACATTAAGCTGTAGTCATTTGAAAATGAGAGATGACAGTAGACAGGGGAAAGTGGGGAAAGTGGGGTGTCCTGGATGCATAACTGAGCGATTTCCCCTTAGATAGGCCAGCTTCAAAGACAAAAATGGCTATTGTAAAAATGTATGAAATCAAAAATGAGCTTTTTGCTTTTAATTTAATGTTTAGGTTAGGCATTAGGGTTAGCAGTGTAGTTAAGGTTAGGGTTATGGTTAGGGTTAGGTTTAAAATCAGATTTTGTGACTTTGTGACTGTGCCAGCTAGTGACTACTCTGAAGAGCTGCTTCCAAAACAAGATTCATGACTTTTCCTGTAACCACTGAGAATGGAGACCCATGATGGAACAGCTGTCTCTGAAGGACACAGCTGTGTATGTGTGAGTGCTAGTGTTCATTTCCTAGTATTGTATGTATGATCGTTAATTTATCATTCCATTACACTTCAGGGAAAGCCTGCTATGCTTGCATCGGCAGCCACAGTGGAGCAGTACAGCAGCCAACAGGAGCTCTATGGGCAGTAAGCATAGGCATAGGCCCAGTGTGTGCTGCACCGTAAAATAAATCCCATTGTGAAAAGACACACAATTACTTAGAGGAATTAAAAAGCTATACTGAATGTGGAAATGGCCTCATGGTGGTTCTCAGAGAAAGTCTTATTTTTCAACACTCCCCTCCTACTCTCCCTCCCTCCTCTCTCACTCCTCCACTCTTCTTCCTGCTCGTTCTCTGTAAATCTCAGCCAGTCCTTCCAGGGCCTGATTAAATCTGAAATGGGAGAGTGAAGAGCTGAATACCCTCCATTCTAAAGGTAATTAATATGGACTCCCTCCCTATCTTGGTCCACCTTCATTAAAGACCTCAAAGAGACACATTTGTTGATTACGTACACTGCCCTCATCTACTGCAGATACAGGTCATAAACCAAGGTGAGACACATAATATTGTAGAATAATTACATATTAAACTGAGCTGGATCATTGTGAATTGAAACAAGGGTAGGGTGTTAGTGTGTGTGTGTGTGTGTGTGTGTGTGTGTGTGTGTGTGTGTGTGTGTGTGTGTGTGTGTGTGTGTGTGTGTGTGTGTGTGTGTGTGTGTGTGTGTGTGGTACTGTATGGGTGGGGGTTCTCTAGTCTCACTGATACAGATGTTCTGTCAGGGGATTGGACCTTACAAGGCACATTGTGGCAACAGCGGTGCCATTACACGTTCACACATATGCTGTGTGTTTATCATACTTGCATAGCTTGGCCTAGAAATGTTCATTTATCATCCCTCCATTATTTATTACTGTCACTGCAACTCCACAAGGTATTTTACACATGGAATACATTAAGGATGAAAAATGCTGACCTGAGACATGAATGTGAATATTCTTCCACTTTAATGAGCATATTGCAGCTCCTTTTAAAATAATTAACTGAGCACCGATTTCCAAATAGCAATAATAAGAGTTATAATAATCTGCTGTTAAATAATACTGACTGCAGCTATTTTTGCATTACTACAGCATAGAGAACAAGTATGCACATTATGAGGCTGTTCGTGGCCAATACATTATTACAGTATGTAAGGTGGCATCTGTGTGGATGAAATATTACTGGAAAATCTGTCTTCCAACTTCACTTACTGGCAATGAATAATTATCTCTACATTTATATTTACATTTATAGAGACTAGAATGCAAGCTAAAGTTCCATGTACTTTTGTACAGTCTGACCCATGACCTCAGACTTTTAAGGTCACCATTTGTAGACTTACTGGCAAATTGAATAAGGAAAATGAATGGATCCAAACAGTCTGAGGCTAATGGATGTGATTCTGTATGTGTGCAGTGTGTTAAAAAAGTATCTGGCTTAGTTTGAGGTCAAAAAAAAGGAAAGAAGTTTGTGTTTATAAGGCCTCTATTCCTGGAAATTCAATGTGATGAGCATTCACCAGAAGAAATATGAAGCTCTTCAGAATGTTAGTGTAACAATTCTGTTTCACTCCCCGTCTTTCTAACAAAACAATCACATAGCCTAGTCTACAGTACATCTCAATGTTGTCATGACTTTTGCCACTCAGTGTCATAGTTTATAGAGTCACAAATGACAGGCTATGTCAGGTCAGTGGCTAAAATTTAACAGAGCCTTGTTTAATGGCCTTTCTCCACTAAATAATGCAAATACTAAAATCCCACGGTGAACGGGATTAGAATTCAGATGTATCTCTGAGTCAGAGCAGGACGTGTCTGCCCTATTTAGGTCTACAAATGATGTGTGCCTGGCCTAATTCTCAGGGTGAGAGGAAGCCACAGCACACGCAACAACAAGATAATTCCCACCAGCCATCTCTTTTCTGCACTGTGCCACCTGTCAACAATGGATTTGCGTCAGGGGAGGATGACGGTGCAGAATCTCTCAACGGTTATGAAACTCGAAAAGAACTGGTCGTGTTACATAAGGCAGCTGTGAGATGTACAGTAACAGTCAAATGTTTGGACACACTTACTCATTCAAGGCTTTGTCTTTATTTTTACTATTTTCTACATTGTAGAATAATAGTGAAGACATCAAAACTATGAAATAACACATATGGATTCATGTAGTAACCAGAAAGTGTTGAACAATTCCAAATATATTTTATATTTGAGATTCTTCAAAGTAGCCACCCTTTCCCTTGATAACAGCTTTGCACACTCTTGACATTCTCTCACCAAGTTTCATGAGGCCTGGAATGCATTTCAATTAACAGGTGTGCCTTGTTAGAAGTTAATTTGTGGAATTTCTTTCCTTCTTAATGTTTGAGCCAATCAGTTGTGTCATGACAAGGTAGGGGAGGCATACAGAAGATAACCATATTTGGTAAAAGATCAAGTCCATATTATGGCAAGAACAGCTCAAATAAGCAAAGAGAAACGACAGTCCATCATTACTTTAAGACATGAAGGTCAGTTAATGCAGAACATTTCAAGAACTTTGAACGTTTCTTCAAGTACAGTCGTAAAAACCATCAAGCGCTATGATGAAACTGGCTCTCATGAGGACTGCCATAGGAAAGGAAGACCCAGAGTCACCTCTTCTGCAGATGATAAGTTCATTAGAGTTACCAGCCTCAAAACTTGCAGCCCAAATAAATGCTTCACAGAGTTCAAGTAACAGACACAAGTCAACATCAGCTGTTCAGAGGAGACTGCATGAAACAGGCCTTCATGGTCAAATTTCTGCAAAGAAACCACTACTAAAGGACAGCAATAAGAAGAAGAGACTTGCTTGGACTGGTGGAAATCTGTCCTTTGGTCTGATGAGTCCAAATTTAACATTTTGGTTCCAACCGCCATGTCTTTGTGAGACGCAAAGTAGGTGAACGGTTGATCTCCACATGTGTGGTTCAGACCGTGAAGCATGGAAGAGGAGGGGTGATGGTGTGGGGGTGCTTTGCTGGTGACACTGTCTGTGACTTATTTAGAATTCAAGTCACACTTAACCACAATGGATACCGCAGCATTCTGCAACGATATGCCATCCCATCTGGCTTGCGATTAGTGGGACTATCATTTGTTTTTCAACAGGACAATGACCCAACACACCTCCAGGCTGTGTAAGTCCTTTTTGACCAAGAAGGAGAGTGATGAAGTGCTGCATCAGATGACCTGGCCTCCACAATCACCTGACCTCAAACCAATTGAGATGGTTTGGGATGAGTTGGACAGCAGAGTGAAGGAAAACCAGAGAACAGGTGCTCAGCATATGTGGGAACTCCTTCAGGACTGTTGGAAAAGCATTCCAGGTGAAGTATTCCAGGTGTTGAGAGAATTCCAAGAGTGTGCAAAGCTGTCATCAAGGCAAAGGGTGGACACTTTTAAGAATCTCAAATATAAAATATATATAGATTTGTTTAACACTTTTTTGGTTACTACCTGATTCCATATGTGTTATTTCATAGTTTTGATCTCTTCACTATAAGTCTACAATGTAGAACATAGTAAAAAACAAAGAAAAACCCTTGAATGAGTAGGTGTGTCCAAACTTTTGACTGGTACTGTATGTGCAGTCGAATGTTCAGATACAAGGAAGAAAATCACTGTCTCTTTGTCTGTGGCCGAGCACTAGCCTGATTATTCAGCCGTGAGCACAAGCCGCAAGACCCAAATGTGCAGAGTAAAAAAGGGCAAGCCAATTCCAGCTTCAAGCCAAGCATATCATTTGTTGTTTTGTTCCCGTCATATTTTAGGACGAAGGTTTTATTTACCCCTAAGTTACTTTAGAGGGATTTGAACCGGAAAATATACTTTCAAAGAACATGGAGAGAAACTGAAAATAAAAAAGAACTCCTTTTTGTCTGGAAGAAAATGTCATGTTCTGGAAAAAGCAGCAGACATGAATGAAATGGAGTGCAGCAAACAGCCACAACACCCTTCAGAGGTAATGGTTGCTGTTTTGATAAGCCCAATAGAAGCACTACATTACTTTGATGACCCAAGCACTACCACATCTGACTCAAATGGCTGGTCAAAATGGACTTCTTGTACAGCAGAGGGGTAGATTGGAACTGTGAAGAAGCCCTTTAGAGGATTACAGTAGATTGAATGGAAGAGGCTCTAAACTCCATACAGACATAGAGCATGTCACTAATTGCAGTTTAAGTGCCATTAATCTACATTAGGCTACGAGGTTGTTCATCTCAGTGGATCCATTCCTGTTGTTCAGTTATCAATTGGTTACCTTACTTTTGTCTTATATGTTAGTGTGTGGTTAAACACGATTCAGAAGCATAACCCGAAATCGTAGTGCTTGTTAAAAGCTATTTTAAGGTAATTCCTCCTCCCCTCTCTCTGGTGTATTAATTTGGGGATGTAAATCTTACAGTAAACAATGTTTTACTTGTGAAATCAGGTCTTTTTCATCTGACAAACAAATTCCTGTTTGTATGGGAAAACCTTGTGCAAAGCAGCTAAAAAGATATCTGCCAAATCTTCTCTTTGTGTCCTCTCCAGCCATGCTTAGATGTCATTATGCGCATGTTGGAGTAAAAAAACTGCAACAAATCTTAGAGGGATATTGTTCTGTATTCAGAAGCATCGTCATTCTCTAGTCTTTAAATGAATCACGGACATTAACAATGACAAAACTCAGACCTGATTCATGATCATTACCCCCCCATCTCCAATAATGCTGTAAGTCAAGCTTGTAAGAATGTCCCAATGTGTAATGTGAGTTACATTTAATTTGGATGTGTGTGTGTGTGTGTGTGTGTGTGTGTGTGTGTGTGTGTGTGTGTGTGTGTGTGTGTGTGTGTGTGTGTGTGTGTGTGTGTGTGTGTGTGTGTGTGTGTGTGTGTGTGTGTGTGTGTGTGTGTGTGTGTGTGTGTGTGTGTGTGTGAAGCAGCCAATAACAAGAGACATGAACGGGCAGGGTGGGATCTTCCTCCCTACAGTGGCTTAGACAAATGGTTCTCCACAGTTAATGACTATGTCAGTGTACCCCCACTGTGCCTCTATTGACCATTTGTAAAACACCCAACCCAATCAGTGGCCAGTGGATCACCACCTGTGTGCCTCCAACCCCTCTCCGAGCAGACCACCACTGTGACACACTGCATCATGACTCAATAATGGATGGAGAGAGAGGAGTGGGAACCAAGGATCGAACTTCACAATCTGATGTTATTTTTCTGTTGCTGGCCATCATTGTTTGTGTTGCACTAATGGTCAGCGAAGGGGCTCCCAGTTCCATTAGGAGAGCCAGGAGCTGGTAGGACTGTTCACACCATGCATAAATGACTCAAGTCCTGGTTTATTCAAGCATGAGGTAAAATAACACATCGGCAATGAGCTGTGCTGTCAATATCAGTCAGAGTGGGAAGAAATGAGCGATGGGATCAGTGCCATTTATGCCTTCTAAGCCAATAAGTTGAAGTGGGAAGACATTCATTAATCTGCAATTGCAGCAGGTCTGCTTTAAAAGAGGCTCCCTGTTGAAAGCGCCTCACCCGGCTGTCTGTCTCAGCCATGCTCCTGTTCTGTTCTCTCGTTGGGAGTGTTCATCCCGTAAGAGGGCCGTACTCAACAGCATGCATTTTTAAAAGGGGGCTGCGTAGTGAGCGCGGGATGCATGATTTATGCCCACCATTTCAAGGCTTGGTGCCTCCTCTTGAGGTCTGAGTGGTGCAGCTCCATTAGTGACAAACAGACCTGGCTGCAGCCAAGGAGAGGAGGAGGGGATGGGGCAGGCACGGTGGGAGGAGACCTGGCACAAGTCACATGACCAGGGCACCATATCACACAGAAGTAAGGGAACGGACTCACCTGGAGCCTCAGTGTTTATGTAGGCTGTCTGGTAGCTCAGCCACCACAGCTCCCTGGGCCCTCATCCCCCTGCATGTACTTTCATGCCTCGTCTGTTCCTATCAGATTGAGGCTCAGCAGGACACAGATTATTTTTACCTGAAGTGGGAGAATTAAAGAGACCAATCCTGAACCCTCCCAGGAGCCCTTTGTATAGTGTCAGAGCACCTCCTACTGTTCAAACAGGCATGGACAGAGCCATGGATGCACCCATCACCATGCTATGGTACTCATCCAATCACCCAGAGCAATTTACCAGTTTCATATCAGTGGGAAAAGCATCACTCCACCTCATCCCACAAATTCACCACTTTTCTGCCACTTTTCCACTCCTAGACAGAGAATGTGATGGTCAGACTATCATGTCTAACTTCTCTCTCTACGAACACACATACTCACGCTCTGTCAGCCACTGTCTATAAAAATACAGCCACATACATACAGCCACAGTCTATAACAATACGGCCACATACAGTATGTACAAACAGCCACAGTCTATAAAACTACGGCCACATACATACAGCCACAATCTATAACAATACGGCCACATACAGTATGTACATACAGCCACAGTCTATAAAACTACAGCCACATACATACAGCCACAATCTATAACAATACGGCCACATACAGTATGTACATACAGCCACAGTCTATAAAACTACAGCCACATACATACAGCCACAGTCTATAAAAATACAGCCACATACAGTACGTACATACAGCCACATACATACAGCCACAGTTATTGGTACTAGAATAAGGAATATTGATCCACACTCTGAAGCCAGGAAATAAATACTGTTGTAAAAACAAGCAGTGTTTTTTTTCCATCTCCAGGTTTATTTACATACTTCTTCTACACCAATTCAGAATCTATAGAACCAACACAACAGAAAGGTATTCAGGTTTATTCATTCTCCTGTATGGAGTCCTGCTCCTTCGGCCCCCTTATAATCTCTGGAGTACATTCTGCGGCGCACCTCCTGTGCAAAGCCCTATGCCCACTATGGCATCCCTCTTCCTCTGGCTCTTAATGCCCCTCTCTGACAACAGAATAATGAGGTTTCGATATTTAAAGACATTAAAGTGGGATTTGGGGAGCAGTGGAGGTCCCTCCAGCAAATATGGATTTGTTTTTAGGCATTCAACAGTTCGGGCCTCATTTCAGACGTCAGGCTGAGACTCCTCACTGGGTAATCTAATACACTTCGCCGCTGTTTGGAAACCAATCTGTTCATCCTTGACAACAAATGTTCTTCTGTTTTTGCCGCCTTCCAATTTTTTTTTACCTGGGGATAAAACCTGTTTTGGAATATTAATGGAGCACCTATTCCTTGTTCAATGGAGCTCTGACCATTCCCTCTCATAGTATAGGAGAACATTGGTCCACTGAACTGACTACCAAGTTTGGAAGACTGAATGCAAAGAGGGCCATTAGCTATGTTAATGATTGAAGAACCACATTGTCTTCTTTTGTACGGCATGTACCTGACAGGCAGTATTAAAATATGGTATCAATAAGTGGGTAACATCTTCAATAACGTATTTTGTTTTTGACTGTAGACAGATCTTCATATCCTATGCAATTACGTCAAGTAGAGACAAAATGCATCTACAGTATATGCCTGGAGAACATTTAAGATTGGACAATATCAACCCTGACGTTGACACATATGATGTGTCATGAATTCAGAATTACGGTATGTGGGACTATGGCTTGTCACAAAACTGCCATTCACATGGTGCTGGACTGGTTTCAAATCCCAACAAAACTTCAGTGAAGGATATCAAAAGCTGTCTGACTGCTAATGACAGATTTTTTCAGATTAACGCAATAAGTACCCACTTCCTGTAAAGGCAGTTACAGAGGATCTGTAGCATAATGAGGCTCTTTGAAGTGAGAGCCAGAGATCAGTGAGTTCCTCAGAAGAGGAGTTTTAACTGTCCCATCCTCTATCTAGCTCTACTGATTTAAGCTGAGGGAGACAGCGTGAGCCAAAGTAGCTTTAACTCCTCTAGTCTCAGGCCTCCTAAGGATCCTCTCTCTCTCTCTCAAACACCAGGGAGGAATGAAACACTTCTGACGTCTCTGTCCTTTATTACAAGGTGGGTGCTGCCATGATCCTACTTCTGGCGTTGTGCACCGAATGAAGGACACTTAGCTGCATACTAATCAAGCAACAGCATCAGACTGAGAGGAACGTTTCTGTCTAAATAATATGAAAATATCAATAAATAGCCCAACAACATGTTTCCTTCTAAATGGAAGCACAGCAATATTATTGGCTTCTAAATTGAACATAGTGGTTCCAGTGTTAGGAGCCTGGCTCTAAAGCTTCTACAGTATGTTGCACAATGTAGATTTGTATGAGAAGCTGTGAAATCAGTGAACATGCCCTCTCTCCACTGATTAGTCATAACTTCGAAGCACCTGGGATTGTCTGTTTGGTTGTGCTTCCGCCTGCGTCTGGGTGTTAGTTCTCAAGCCTTCAGGGTTGTCATGCTCTGACTGCTTTGAATCTTCGACATATGTGAATCTCAACAAACTCCTCCTATTGGTATTCAACAACGACACAAATGTAGTGTAAGCAGCCATTTCACACATTTCTCTGTAGCGGTCCACCAATTCAGTTGCTTTTGAGAAGTGTAACTTGGTATAAAAAAAATATACATGTTTGATTTCAGAAATATTTTACATTCTGTCATAAAGAGCACAGGTTCAACTTAATTTTTTTTAAAGTTTCCCCATCTCCAGAGGTTAAATAAAATAAAAAAAGACTATAGTAAGAGTCTATTAAGTGCCAAAGAAAGTAACAGGGTTGACCTTAACAGGGTTGATATTTTAATCTTAAATCACCCATAAATCCCCTTGTGACAGGGGGAATGGAAGCTTGTTTTGTGCAACAGGGAAGTGCAGTTGAATGCAAAATTCAAATATACGTATATTGTTTTTGTTAAAACATTTCTAGCCTGTCTACCGATGGGTAACAGGGTTGACGTGGTATGCTCAACCCGCTCAGTTTTCCACCACAAAACACCAGACAATTGGCAAACAGAGTAGAACCAGCTCACCTGCTTTTACACCATGATTTGACTATTGAATAGATGTTCAATGTCTCTTTTGGAGAAGAAAAAAACATTTAAAAAGGAATTAGTTTCACCACATTAAAATAAGTTCAGTTTACATAACAGGGTTGTCCTTAAAATTAGGAACAGACACAAATTAATCACTAATCACATGAAATAAATAATAATCTTCAGAAATGACTTTGCCAAAGCAACAAAATAACTTTACAATAAGAGCGATAGCGGATTTATTGAATTCTCCATGTGGTCCTTATTAAAGGGCTCTTCATTTAATATAACAGGCTTTTAAAATGCAATATTGGTGCACAATTCCTACTTAAAATATCAAAAGTCACTCATTTTGTGGAACGACCTTTATATTGTCTCGGTTGAAGATGGCACTTCATGCTAACCATTTTGTCCTCTTGTCCTTGAAAAATCAGCCAGCTCTGCTATTATTCCCCACCTCACTGACAAAGACGCTTGAGGCCACCACTTCATGTCCAGCATTCAGATAATCACACAACGATGTGGGAAGTTTGCGCAAATGGCATGATCCACCATTCAACATCTGAAAATACACACATGCTGCACTAAATATCCCACCGAATGTCCCCCTTATTTCTATTCCAAGCTGAGCCTCTGCTGTTTGAGAATGTGGATGACCTGCCAAGAACTACCTTTAAAAATGTAAATCCCCTGCTACTATCATCTGGGAACACACTTGCGCACAAAAATAGCGAGCCACTTCCTAAACCGTACAATGGGTATGGACTAGAGTGATATAGGGGAACGTGTACGAGCAGGAGCAAATAATCTCATGAGCACTTCCTGGTTCCTTACTGGTGTACCTGTAATGTATCACACGCTTTGATGAAGGGAGGAAAAATCACAGACAAACAAACCAACTTGGAGTGCTTCAGTGATATTTGTTAAAGCCCTCATTTGAAATTCATAACTTGACACCTGACAGAGAAACTAGCAGCAGCCCGATTGCAATTTATATGCCTTCATTAATAAGATTATGTTTCGTTCTGCATTTGCAGAAACAAACACAGAGCAAAGCACACAGTTTGAACTAATGACACAGTGTATGGCAACCCTGCCTTTTTTCTGCTAACAAGACCAGGCATCTTAATCATGTGGTTGGCTGCTGGCTGTCCTTCAGGCCTCCTGGATCACCAGGAACAGACATCTTACTGCCCTGTCTGTCTGTCTGTCTGTCTGTCTGTCTGTCTGTCTGTTTGTTCATGCATGGACACCAGCCGGCAAAGCATTAGTATTCAGCAGGCCCCGGCTAGAGATGTGAGAAGTCTGGACACAGCAAAACCTTTAGTGAATCCATTGTTTACCCCGAGGGGGCTGGCAGAGCTCGTGGTCTGTGTTATCACTGGAGCACAGCTATTCACATACTGTAGGTTTCCATCAGACTAGAGAACTATAGAGGGCTGGGGATCTTAGGCCGCAGTTATGGCTAAATGTGTTCAATCTTTTCCATCAAATCTACCCACAACCTCCATCTACACCACCACACAATCACAGATTCATCAGCCATCCACCATAAGCCAACGGAAGTTAAAATGTGAAGCCAAATTTGCTCTTCTTCCATAATTAAGTTGAACGCAACCAGTCTCAGCGAGATCAGGCTACTGAAACTCCCCCTAATCCCCTCTAAAGGTAGATGGTACATTGTCTTCTCTCGCCAATGCAAGCTCCACATATTGCTCATAACTGTCAATGTTTTTAGTTTTTCCTAAACCCATTCAGAATTGTTCTCTGTCTCTTGCTGTTGTCTTTTTCCACTTTTTGTGCCTATATTCAATCGAATTGTTTACAAACAAGTTAACCCAAAAGAGAATCGTTCCATCACAACGCTGTGGGGAAGAAGGCACAACAGCGCCTGTTCAACCTCAGGCAGCTGAAGAAATGTGTCATGGACCCTCACAAACTTCTACAGATGTACCATTGAGAGTATTCTGTCAGGCTGTGTCACCGCCCGGTACGGCAACTGCACCATCCTCAACCGCATGACTCTTCGGAGGGCACGTTACCTGCCCACTAGGACATTTACAGCACTCTGTGTCAAAGGAAGGCCAAGAAGATCACCTTAGCCACCTGAGTCCCAGTCTGTTCACTCTGCTACCATCTAGCAGACAGAGACAGTACAGTGCCTCAGAGCCAGGACCGAGACACTGAGAAACAGCTTCTATCACTAGACCATCAGACTGTTGAACAGCCATCACTAGCCGGCAACCTGCCCAGTACTTTGTCCTGGGCAGGAGACATTTTTGCACACATACTCCCACACACTCACACAAAACACACACACAAGCTCTCTCTCTCACACACACACACACACACACACACACACACACACACACACACACACACACACACACACACACACACACACACACACACACACACACACACACACACACACACACACACACACACACACACACAGACTCCTGCACTCACACATACAAATCAAATGAAATTGCATTTGTCACATACACATGGTTAGCAGATGTTAATGCGAGTGTAGCGAAATGCTTGTGCTTCCAGTTCCGACAATGCACTAATAACCAACGAGTAATCTAACCTAACAATTCCACAACCACTACCTTATACACACACAAGTGTAAAGGGTAAAGAATATGTACATAAAGATATATGAATGAGTGATGGTAAAGAACGGCATAGGCAAGATGCAGTAGATGGTATAGAGTACAGTATATACATATGAGATGAGTAATATAGGGTATATAAACATAACGTGGCATAGTGTAAAGTGGCTAGTGATACATGTATTACATAAAGATGGCTAGATGCAGTAGATGATATAGAGTACAGTATATACATATACATATGAGATGAGTAATGTAGGGTATGTAAACATTATATTAAGTGCCAATGTTTAAAGTGGCTAGTGATATATTTTACATCAATTCCCATCAATTTCCATTATTAAAGTGGCTGGAGTTGAGTCAGTATGTTGGCAGCAGCCACTCAATGTTAGTGGTGGCTGTTTAACAGTATGATGGCCTTGAGATAGAAGCTGTTTTTCAGTCTCTCGGTCCCTGCTTTGATGCACCTGTACTGACCTCGCCTTCTGGATGATTGCGGGGTGAACAGGCAGTGGCTCGGGTGGTTGTTGTCCTTGATGATCTTTATGGCCTTCCTGTGACATCGGGTGGTGTAGGTGTCCTGGAGGGCAGGTAGTTTGCCCCTGGTGATGCGTTGTGCAGACCTCACTACCCTCTGGAGAGCCTTACGGTTGTGGGCGGAGCAGTTGCCGTACCAGGCGGTGATACAGCCCGACAGGATGCTCCCGATCGTGCATCTGTAGAAGTTTGTGAGTGCTTTTGGTGACAAGCCAAATTTCTTCAGCGCTGCTGCGCCTTCTTCACAACGCTGTCTGTGTGGGTGGACCAATTCAGTTTATATGTGATGTGTACGCCGAGGAACTTAAAACTTACTACCTTCTCCACTACTGTCCCGTCGATATGGATAGGGGGGTGCTCCCTCTGCTGTCCACAATCATCTCCTTTGTTTTGTTGACGTTGAGTGTGAGGTTATTTTTCTGACACCACACTCCGAGGGCCCTCACCTCCTCCCTATAGGCCTTCTCGTCGTTGTTGGTAATCAAGCCTACCACTGTAGTGTCGTCCGCAAAACTTGATGATTGAGTTGGAGGCATGCATGGCCACGCAGTCGTGAGTGAACAGGGAGTACAGGAGAGGGCTCAGAACGCACCCTTGTGGGGCCCCAGTCTTGAGGATCAGCGGGGTGGAGATGTTGTTATCTACCCTCACCACCTGGGGGCGGTCCATTGGGAAGTCCAATACCCAGTTGCACAGGGCGGGGTCGAGACCCAGGGTCTCGAGCTTGATGACGAGTTTGAAGGGTACTATGGTGTTCTGAGCTGTAGTCGATGAACAGCATTCTTACATAGGTATTCCTCTTGTCCAGATGGGTTAGGGCACACAAGCATATACCCATTCTCACAAACACACACACATACAAACAGACAATAGTGCTGTCCCGTATATATAGAGACATCAAACACTGGATACTTCCCGTTTATTTTATAGTGTTTTTCACACTGTATACTCTTCATATAGCTCATTACAATATATCTTCCTCCGTACATTGCATTTTTTTTTACACTGTTTATACACACCGTATATTAATATACTTGATTATATACTGGATTCTTGACATAGCTAATATATCTACTGCTGTACATATCATTCTCACTATATAGTTTTTTGTTTATATACATATAGATTGCATTTGGATTATTGATACAGTGTTATTTGGGTTGCTAACTGGCATTTGTTCTGACATTTCTTGATTTCTTGTTTTTTGCATTTTGTTGTTAGGAGCTAGTAGCACAAGCATTTCGCTGCACCTGCTATAACATCGGCTAAACTGTGAATGCGACCAATAAACTTTGATTTAAAAGCTGTAGCACACATATCAATAGCAAAATAGTTTTCTCTTCACACATGGTAGTTTCCATGAGCTATGTTGTAGAGGGTAGCTTGAAAGTGGTTTATAGTGTGTAGCGTTTAGACACCAGTGAGCAGTGTCAGTGGTGTGTACAATACCAATAGTGCCTATCTGAGATACACAGGCATTTCTGGAAAGTATACAATACTCACACACTCAAAAACACAACACGCTCAACCCTTGATGCACAGAACAACTGTATAACAATGATGCATTTCAACTCTGGATTGCTGATGCTATGTATTAGCCTAATGTATATATAAATCATTGTTGTATACATGTGCGTTTGGGAAAAAACACACACCACCCCTTCACAGAAACATAATGTTCCGCCGTCCTCACACACACACACAAAGTAAAGAAAGAGCACCCAGAGGGAGCTCTATGCACAGCATATACAGCACTTTAATGTGACACCAATGACCTGGTCTCTGAGTCCGTCTGCCCCAGGGACTGTAAGGGTGGACAGTGGACATTAATCAAAGTCCATTCTGAGAGCCAGGACAGTAGTGGCTGGCGTGGCCTGCCAAGTCGTTTCACCGGGTTCATCATCTCTCTGACTGCTACCAGCCAAGGAGATACTGTAGGAGCTCAATACTTCATTATTAACAAATCACAGTAATGACTGGGTCAACTGCAGGTCGTTGTTCTGATCCTACACCCTGGAGTCATTTAGATTAATATATTTAACACATTGTCTCACGTCGGATAGTGCGACGGCCTAATAAGCGCAAACACTCATGGGATAGCTAAAAATATGCTGTCCTAAAATTAGAAAATGTTACTAAGGTGATATCGTCCACTGAACTTCTTTTATTCTCAAAAGTGTTCATCTTATCAACAATTATAAACCTGTCGGTACTATTGATGGTTTTTTTTCGTAGTTTTCACTACCTAATTCTACATCTAACTAAGGGGTTTTGTGGTGGTAGAATTAGTATTTATGAAATTCGGAATGTACACAAAAATGTGCTGGTTAACGCGTTGGCTAGCTAGTGTCTGCTTGCTGGCTGAACCACTCTTAAATCAATCCATATGAAGCAAAAGGCAGGGTTGCTAACAGCGCCAGTTCACACACTCAGTGCTTAATACTCCCTCTAGCTAGCTAGTGAAGTGAAGTGACGTTCTAGCTGATGCAAAATTAGTTTTCATTATAACTGTTCTGCCGTGATTAGTGCGCCGAGTACAACAGCAGAACCGACTACTCTCTGTCAAGTTATCAAGTTGACCAAATGTTACAAAGTAGCGAGGCACAGTGCCAGCTGTCAGAGTCAGATACAGATACATTTCTGAAAACAGTTTCATAATTTTGGTGCCGTACAACTTAATCAACAAGTTGGCAAACTTGCTACCGTATGGCCATTCAAACAAACTTGCACTAGGCTACTACAGTAGCTGGATAGCTACCAAAAGTGGATTAGGAATTTGTGTTAGGCGGATGAGCAAAATCTCAATTTTCTTTAGATGAGATCCACATTCTACCTGACATATCGGTTGAGGGTCGTATAGAAGTGATGCCATCTGACGTAAAACTTTATATTTAACATGTGTAACAGTATAACTTTAGTCCATACCCGGGCTCGAACCAGGGACCCTCTGCACACAGACCACAGTCACCCACGAAGCATCGTTACCCATCGCTCCACAAAAGCCACAGCCCTTGCAGAACAAGGGGAAGCACTACTTCAAGGTCTCAAAGCCAGTGATGTCACCGATTGAAACGCTATTAGCGTGCACCACTGCTAACTCGCTAGCCATTTCACATCGGTTCCACATGTACTGTATATTCATATATATCCAAGACAAATCAACATGGATATTTTCACTGTACAGTCTATGGGGCCAGAAGGCAACACACACAAGTACATTCTGGCTCGCTAAGCCACTTGAAAGACACTGCACATGATTGTTTTATGAGATGTGACATATAAGCACTTGATATGAGGGGATTTATTATGGCACCATCTGTTCCTCACATAATGCATTGCAAATGCCTCATGCAGCTATCATGTGATGTTCATGGGATGAGGGATCTGGGTTAGCGATGATTTACACCTGATACTTTGCCACAATGGCTGTCTATTATAGATCACAGCATCCCAATCTGTCTCACAATCACCGACGTGTGTTCAGTGTTGTTCAATGCCACTGAGAATCAACCACTGCATTCTTGGTTAGCTGCCTGTCTAAGGACCGTGTCGGCTCCTCTGCTGGCTGCCGTAGGACAGAGCTACCTGTAGGACAGGACATTATTGTTTCCCATAATCCAATAGTCACCAGGGCTCACTGCTTAAGAATACTTGTCAGCAAATTCGAACAGTGTTCCAAGGCTCTGCTCCCAGGTGCAGGTTGGCTGCTGCTCAACCATGTTCGCTGTGCATTTGGCCACGCTCCAGGGTAATTTTTGTAAGGCCAAGTAAACTATGGGGCGACATTTGACGGAGAGCACTACAGATGATATCATCACAAGCAGGGACATGACTGTGGGCTCGGCATACTAATGCTGCCTCCATAGAATCAACCCAGCCGTATTTGATAATACCTGTCTGACTACAACAGGGTTTCTGAAGCCATTTTGCATTCACCTCATCTATCATGCTACTGCTTCTAGAAAGGAGGACAATCCATCTGCACTTCTCTGAAATTCAGATTATACACTGTCTCGGTGTCTAGTGAGCTCTACACAACACAATGACCTATTGTAGATGACCAGGTTGTTTGGGATTTACCATAGTTGTAGCGTAGGGAATCACAAGAGGCTGTTTTTACTGGTAAGCACATTTGCCCTATTAAATAACTAGAGAACATTTTGACATTTTTACCACGCCTCAGAAAAAGGGAAACAAATTAATAAACAAACATTGAACTGGTAATAACCAGCTGTAAATGTCCAGGTCTGGCCATTAATCTGCAATCCTGTTGTCGTTTTTACACATAGACCAGCCCTTTTATCGAGAACACGGATGACGTGGTAATTTTGTCTGTAAAACCAAAAGTGAAGCAGGGCTGAGCAGTTTAGGAGGGGCACATTAAAAAAAAACAAAAAAAACATAAAGTAGTTGTTTGGTAATATATACTCTATAATTAACTATATGGCGAAATTTCTCCCCCTCCGTCTTCACTGTTTGTGTTTTTTTTAATGCAATAGTGCATTGATTTCAAGCTCTTAATTAAGTTTGTCCAACGAAGTTTAGAGGGTTGTGTGAGGGTTGAGAGTGAAAAATGGCATATTAGGGCCACTCAGCTCATTGCTGATTCACTCTAATACCAGGCTGAATGGAGGTCAGCCAGATATAGACTGCAGAATGCATCAAATGGCGTACAAAGGTCACGATCTTCACCTGCAAGTCAAACGGAAGCATTTGACTATTCAAAAAGGAAATGCACTTCTTTAAACCAACTCTTAAAAAGTTTCAAATATAACAGATGGAGCTTGAGAATAAAAGCATACGCAAAGTGGTCAGTGCTAGCTCTAGCTGCTTTAGCTGACAGGAATTATTTAATTGTCTGATCAACCTCCATATCCATCATTTCACTTGCATATTCATATCAGCTCTCCCAGAGATAACCTTGGAGAACCCTCTTACTCCTAAGAGGCCCAGTGCTTATGAGAACAGAAGACGCGGTGGAGAGGCAGCGGTGGCTCTACCCAAGGTTCTCATTTGAGTTCAAAGTGAGGCAGTAAGTAGATCACATAGCTAGGTGAAAGAGGTCTCATCCTCACTGCGGTGATAACACATGTCCCAGCACTTCTCCTATAACCAGTGGCTATTCCACTCCTCACACCCTCCACTGCTCTGCTCTGCTCTGCTCCCCACACTGACCAACAAAGGCCTGGGAGAACATGATCCTCATATCTATCAGGCCCCTGGCCTACTTTTCCTGGAAGGAAGGGTCATGATCTGTTCAACAAGGTTCACACAACATTTTCAGGTCTTGAATGTTTGCAACAATAACAACCCGAGACGAACGAGGGGGAGACATGAGTGAGTGTGGCATGTTTTCAAGTGTTTCTAGGCTTAAAAAGCAAGAGTAAGCCGTATCAATGTACAAACCCCGCCCTCTCTTTCTCTGGGTGTCCCACAGAGCCATCGGTAGAGGACAAGGCTTCCCTAAAACACATGGAAGTACTGATTTGTTACATTTTTCACAGAGCAATTTAATAAAAGATTTAACTGCTGCTTACTTTGTCAGGGAGGGCCGCAGGAGCATTGGGCTGAGACTAGAGTCAAACATCCACTTCTGTAAATGGAGAAAGGAGAAGGGAAGGAGTGGTGGAGAATAGAAGGTAATGTACAACTGCTTCAGTACAGGTAATTCAGATGAATGCAGTGAGTGCAGGCCATTTACTCAGGATGGAGAGAGAGAATAAACAATTAGAATAATTACATTACCAACTCTCCTTAACACTAGTGAGAAAGAACCCTGAGCTTCTGGGGTAAGCTTGTTAGTGACATCTTCAGCAAAGAAAAATATAACTAATATAACAGAATTTCATTATCTGTAAAGGGCAGCCTTAGAAAAATGGATTCCTAAAGGGTTCTTCAGCAGTCCCCATATGAGAACCCTTTTTGGTTTCAGGTAGAACACTTTTTGGATTCCATGTAGAACCCACTATGGAAAGGGTTCTACATGGAACCAAAAACGGTTCTTCAAAGGGTTCTCATATGGGGATACCGAAGAACCCTTTTATGTCTAGATAGCACCTTTTTTCTAAGAGTGTAGCCTGTATACTGAATGGTATTTGGAAAGGCATTCCTTAGGCAATGTAAAACTAGTACTGTTTACACTCGTGAGCACTGTAGATAGCTAGCCGTTTCTATTCTATCCATCTCATGAGGATGTTCTGGCTCAGTCAGTGTCCGTGGCTGTGTTTTAGCCATGAGCGCCTGCCTGTAGTGCAATATGTTGCCATCTATAACCTTGGAAGTGGCCCTGTGAGAAAGATCTATAGCCAATAGACAGGTGATCCATATAGTGTATTACTGCGGCGGTCAGTCGTTTAATCTGGTGAAGTGGGCAGTGCTGCTGTTAGGAGCAGGGCTGGTGGATGGACCCATTGTGTGGGTCAAGGCGGATAGTCACGGTCCTCATCATCGTGCTGCACACAGTGACAACGTACGCAGCCAAACAGGTGGGGATATAGGGACATGTAGTATCCTGTACGGACAGCTGAGAAGACACTAGTTTGGCCCCAGCCACACTAGGGCGTCAACATCAGCTAAGCAGCAGAACATATAAATCATACAGACAATGTGGAGCCTTTTTCTCTGAATAACACTCAACCAACCACCCAACTAGCTCCATCGTTCCAGTACATAAGGACACAAGCACGAACACACACACACACACACCTCTGTATTAGCTGTGGAGAGCCACAGTAGGGGTCCGGGCGATCTTTGAACAGGACATCTCAATAATATATTCATGTTGTCATTAAATTAATCAAGCTAAAGCCATCCCCAATTGATTGTTGGCAAACAACAGTTGACCTCCACTTCTCTTCCACAAGACCTGGACGATTACACTTAAGCACTGTACAGGTAGAGGCCCCCTGCTCCTAACGAAGCAGCCATTTTCATAATCGAAAAAGATGCTATCTTCTCCGGTGTGGGAGGAATTATCCTCTGCATTTGAATGCAAATCTGCATCTGAGCTTCTGCGCTTTATTGGCAGTAATAACTCAGATAGACTGCAGATGTACAAACGTTTT
The DNA here is from genome assembly GCF_036934945.1 of Oncorhynchus masou masou. Taxonomy (NCBI): domain Eukaryota; kingdom Metazoa; phylum Chordata; class Actinopteri; order Salmoniformes; family Salmonidae; genus Oncorhynchus; species Oncorhynchus masou. The sequence goes on along the minus strand of NC_088235.1, from coordinate 87,083,685 downwards.
GATGATAATTGACTCCAGTCTTCTGTATCCCCCAGGGGATATGAGTCGGATGATCAATGTGGGGAACACTTGCCACTTTATACCCTCACTTCATGATTACTTTCCCTCAGATCTTATTTCATTATGTCCTCTGTGTGTGCAAACAACGCTGCAAGTCAAAACCACAGACGAAAATGAATAACTACAGCCCATGAATTAGTAGGAAGCACAATTGAATAAATGTACTTTTTTTATCTTGCCTTGAGCTCCGCATTCAATACTTGAATGCTTTGTTGCTTGTAATTTTCCAAGCCATGTTTAGCATCACATTAGGCTATCGAGACAGATCCTGGAAATGTTGCATAAAGATACAACGCTGAAGTATTTAAGTACTGGTGAGGATTCAAAATGTAAAGATAAAGTTTAAACTGCCTGGTTTCATGAACCAGAAAAATATCCAGAAAAATAGGAAAGTAATGGAAAGTAATAATGTCAGTACTGGGAGCATGAAAAAGATCCATATGACATTTAAGGCCTCTGATTCCCCAGTAATGACTAGGTAGGTTATATTGGTTTACGAATACAAAAAATATTAACTGTAGTAAAGAAGATATCAGCAAATGCAGTCCTACTTCACCCAAATACATACAGAACTGTTAGCTGAGCTCATTAGTGTCATACTCACCAAAAAGACTAAATGAAGCCGTTCCCCATATTCACTTGATGTGTGACTTCCCTAATGGGGAATATTCAAATTTGACTAATGCTGTCTTATCAATTTGCTCAATGAACCCAATGAGTCTGAGTCTGACCATCACCAGAGCCGTGTTACGTAACATGGCTTTGCCCTCTGCCATCCGTCAGCTCTGTGACTCTGTGTACATCCCAAATGGCACCCTATTCCCTGCATTGCACTACTTTTTACCAGAGCCATATGGGGCCTGGCCAAAAGTAGTGTACTATATAGGGAATAGAGTGCCATTTGGGACGCAATCCATGTCTCATCCCCCTGTTCCCTCTGACAGAGTGCCTTAACATTAGCTGTGACTGCACAGCTAATTGCCGTGTTTCAAGCCTGTGTGACCGAGGTAGAGGAGCTGTGCTCATATTGACGTGAAAAGCTAAAGGTGACTATAAACAGTCTCCTGGCGACAGGGCTAAACAAGGAGATAGCCACGGCGCTAGCAGGGTCAAACACATTGTATCTCGATCCCAAATAAATGAGATTTCACTGCAGAACAGACCTTTTTAAGTGACCCATTCTTCCCAAAAATGATATCCCTATTTTCTGTTCACAAAGTCAGTAAATGGAGATGACTAGGACAATGAACATGAGCTACAAAAATAAACCTGTAAAACAAAGACTTGTCTTGTTGACTCTAGACATGGTTCATGTCTGTGGAGGCCTCAAACACTTGTGAACCAGGTTTAGAAAGTCAAAGTAGTCATGAGGTGGCTAGTCAGCCTTGTTGAAAGAATGGCGAACACTCAGCTTACATATCAGTCTAACTCAATGGAGAAAAGAGAAAACATTGTTTTCAATACACACTGTGGAGTGGATTCACGAACAATGGACATACAGTACATGCATGTCAAGGAGACAGCATTCAGGTTTTAAGTATTGAAAGAAAGGACACTCCAGCGATAAAGTGACCCTGCGAGACGTGAGTAAATAAAGCAGCGTCTTAGTTAACGTTTTGTGTTTCTGTGCTTGTTATATGATTTGTTGTTGAGCGTGAGGCAGAGTGAGGCAGTGACCCTTCATAGAGAAAACATGCTGTTATTTAGATTAGCTGTCTACAGTACCCTCCTGTGCCTATGGCAACCAGTAAACAGTCAGGACAGACCAACAGCATGACTCAGGTTCCAGCACAACATGAAGCATAACATGTAATGTAATTACAACGTGGCACTGATGGCAGTTTAACATAGAAAGTATTACAAACGTGATACATTACCTTCATCCCATTAGCCAAGCAGGCTCTCATGTACAACCTGAAATACATGTTTGTACCAGCAACCCACTTTGATCAACCCTCACCATGTCCTTCAACCAAACAAAAGTCAAATAACCCAACTGTATTCAGTATTGGTTTATCTAAAATCCCTGGTTTGTGTAACAGAACCATTCAATCTTCTAAATGACACTCACCACTTCATTTGACAATGAAAACTTGACTAAGAATTGGAGCCCATCAAGTAAACTCATAGCTCTGTAGCTATTCAGTGGTGAATATTACTTCACTCTTTTACTTCTTCCACTGTAGTACTCAACAGGATGTTGAGAACTCTCACTCGCTCTCTCTCTCTATTTCTCTGAATATCTTTTTAAATGGTTGTCTATCTCCCTCCCTTTCCCCCTCTCCTTGTGCAGTAAACATTCAAACTGAATCAACTCATCTCTGTTGGCAGTCTACAGTATGTAACCCTGGATTCAGTAATAATGAACAATGAGACATCAACAGTGGCCAGACAGCATGACCCTTGGAATTATTGTTTAAAATACAAATTAAAAGTGTAGTGTGGAAGCACAGCTGTTCACTTTCTAAATATTCATATGATGGACATAGAGCTGCTCAGCCGAAAAATACAAAGAGAATTGTATTGTGGTTGATGTCAAAGCTGTCTGGCTTTCATCTCTACAAAGAGGAACACAGGGTCACCAACAGACCACCAAACCATGATACCTGTGACTCAGACACCCAATAGAGCCTGTGCAATGCTTCCCGAATCCAGATAAATGAAATAGAACTTCTTAATTTCATAGTGAGTTTAGTTCTCACTGAATCAGTATTGACTTTATCAGTTCATCAGCTGTGAGCAGGCCTTGATAAAATATATCCACGTCTGCTACATGAAATTATGCAAAGAGTCTATAATGCACAACTGTGTAATCCACAGAATTTAGATGAAGGCCTAGAATGCACATTACTGTACACTCTGCGCATTCACTGAGGTCAGTGGTTTACATCACCATTCATCCAAACATAAATCATGATAAAGATACATTAGTCCATCACCATACCACAATGAATAATTCAACAGTATCTCGCTATGATACCCCAATTACACTAGACCTGTCAATGGCCTATCAGGATTGATGGCGTTGTGTGTAAATTCATATCTGACCTGTACTGCCATCTACAGGCAAACAGTCCTGAGGGTAACAACCACTGAGTTTGGCAGTGCCACTAATTGAGTGAATTTAAAAACCCTATCTCAAGCTATCCTTTATGATCACAATCACTGTTATCAGGAGATAAGCAAGCAATTTGAAGGCCTCAGGCCTACATAGTGTTATCACTACTATCCACTGTACAGAGACTGGAGCTTTGTGATTTATGCTATCCTTTTCAGCTATCAACTATACTGTAGTTGTATGAGGCAGGGAATATCTCAAATGCTTTGAATATGAAGGTGTCATACAATCATGAATCTCATGTTGTGAGTATCCAATAAGTGCCTCAACCCCGACCAGTATTTGTGGCAATGGTTGATGGGGTTGGTTGTGGTACTGATTTACTGTGTCAAATTGGACTCAAGCTAGTGTTTCATTTAAAGAGAGAGAGATGAGGCAACTGATGCCGTACTGCCTGGTGGCTGGTGCCTCTGCGCACAGTGCTGGTGATTTCAACTGAAAAGCCAGGCTGGAGAAATGGTTCCTGTCGAACAAGAACTACACGCATGGCCCGCAAACTGTCTTAATCAGCACCATGAACAGCGACGCAGTGCTTTCTAAAGAGGAGACTAGAGCTGGCCTGGCCCCAATGTTGGAATATGTGAGGGAAATCGTAAAACACTGGGGAATTTAGCAAAGCTGCTTACTTCTTATTGTCTCAATTGTTAATTCAATGAAAATTAATAAAAGCTCTGATACTACAAAATGTCGCACCAGATTTTGCAATGGAGATCGAATACTGTTCTTTTCAGACTTGTTTTATTTATTTGTAAGCGACATTCTCTGTCTTGAGAGCTAGTTTATTAATTCGATGATCATGTTGTGGAGGAAAAATGTGACTTTCTAAATAAGAATATATAATAATATTTCATCACTTTGTTGACGTAGTAATAATTATCTCACTTGGAATTATCGACCTCACTTGGAATTATCGACCACTTGGAATTATCGACACACACACACACACACACACACACACACACACACACACACACACACACACACACACACACACACACGCACAAATCAATCAGAAACTGCAACTTTGTTTCGTCTTGATAGTTTTCCTCAAGAGGCATGAATCCTCAGTTGCATTATGCAAATAGAATAAGGATGGAGACTGGCCTTAAAAACGTAGGCCTAATAAATCACATGATCTAAGATAAATCATTAAATAATGTAAAATATGCTGATAGCTTATAAGACATACCTGAGTTATGGGAGAATCTCTATTTTGCTCGTCGAATCGGAGCAATCCTTGAAGGAGTTTTCCCAGTTAATACACAGTTAATGATGGTTGACTGTTGCGATGACTGAAGCAACGGGAGTGGCAAAGGTTTTTCAACTGCACCCGGTTTCTACCGTCAATACTCCCAAAAAGCTTATCAACAGTCAGTTTACCATTTTTTCTCAGAATGTCTTGGACCAGCTACATTTGGTGCAACCGTTACACCTTCCCTAAGTTTGAAGGTAAAACAGTCGACTCCCGCTCCTGCGCCAGTTGCTGTGTGTTTGACAGTGAACGGAATAACAAGCAGAATAGAGTCCGATGAAGAAACCAAGTCAGCTCTGACGTTTCAATGAGAACGCCGCCGACATGGTTATTAAACTGTATGTTGATAGACCAAGTCCAAACAAATTACCCAACTCTTATAATCACCAATGTTGATATGAAAAGATGAGCAGTTAACCGCACAAATCTTAACGAGGCGGTGCATCTCCGCCGCCATAACAAAAGTGATGTGGGATTCTGCAGAAAGCAGCGCGAACGTGCTATGTTTAATCAGGTCTTAACACAGGTTCAATCTCAAATGTACAGGGAAACTGCTACGTTTATTTGAGCTTGGTCTATTAGAATACATTCATAGAGATTCCCAATGTACACCCATTCATTTTGACCATTGTCTTTGAATGTCTCTGCAATATTCTGAAGAATAAAACAAGAATATAATTAACATGATTTGGCACATGTTTGAACCTTTAGAACCCAGTTTTTGAGCCGCTGAATTACTTAGCCTTGTTTTCACATAGGACTAGGATTCCCCAGGGTATCACTTTCCCCCTAGGGGTTTGAAGTTCCTGAGTTTAGGATGATATTCTGTTTAAAACCTAATCCTATCAATACATTTAAGAGGAGATGGAATCAAATGTTCAACAGGCAATCTTGTAAATACTTTTTTGAAGCAGGAAAATGCATGATTATTTTCTCAGGAGCTTAACAGTTTGACACTGTAATGATCTTCTTATAAAATGAAAAGACCAGCCTCATTGAGGAAATACAATTAGTTTACAAATCTCAATCTCAAAATGTGAACTCTTATACCTGTGTAATAGAGACATTGCTCGTTCTGATAAGTCTTAATTTATTAATTTGTATATTTTTTTGGATGTGTGTGTATTGCGGATACGATACCCAGCAGAGATATATCTTTATCCTCATTATATGGTTCCTTCTAACGTAGGGGTATTCAACACGGGCCCGCGGCCCCCTAGGGATCCACGGAGGTACTGCAGGGGCTGGAAACGGCAGATTTTTTATGGAATATCTGCATAGGCATACAGAGGCCCATTATCGGCAACCATCACTCCTGTGTTCCAATGTTACGTTGTGTCAGCTAATCCAAGTTTATAATTTTAAAAGGCTAATTGATCATTAGAAAACCCTTTTGCAATTATGTTAGCACAGCTGAAAACTGTTGTGCTAATTAAAGAAGCAATAAAACTGTCAATCTTTGGACTAGTTGAGTATCTGGAGCATCAGCATTTGTGGGTTCGATTACAGGCTCAAAATGGCCAGAAACAAATAACTTTCTTCTGAAACATGTCAGTCTATTCTTGTTCTGAGAAATGAAGGCAATTCCATGCGAGAAATTGCCAAGAAACTGAAGATCTCATACAGCTCTGTGTACTACTCCCTTCACAGAACAGAGCAAACTGGCTCTAACCAGAAAAGAAAGAGGAGTGGGAGGCCCCGCTGCACAACTGAGCAAGAGGACAAGTACATTAGAGTGTCTAGTTTGAGATACAGGCGCCTCACAAGTCTTCAACTGGCAGCTTCAATAAATAGTACCTGCAAAACACCAGTATCAATGTCAACCGTGAAGAGGCAACTGGCCTTCATTAACAATGTCTACACAGTACTTCTGATCAATTTGATTGTATTTTAATTGGACAAAAAAATGTGCTTTTCTTTCAAAAACAAGGACATTTCTAAGTGGCCTCAAACTTTTGAACAGTAGTATGTATATATAAAAATATATATATACAGTACCAGTCAAAAGTCTGGACACACCTACTCAGTCAAAGGTGTTTCTTTATTTTACTCTTTTACATTGAAGAATAAGAGTGAAGAAACCCAAACTATGAAACAAAACATAAGGAAACATGGTGTAACCAAAAAAAAAGTTTTAAACAAATCAGAATATATTTGAGTTTCTTCAAAGTAGCCATCCTTTGCCTTGATGACAGCTTTGCACACTCTTGGCATTCTCTCAACCAGCTTCACCTGGAATGCTTTTCCAACAGTCTTGAAGGAGTTCCCACATATGCTGAGCACTTGTTGGCTGCTTTTCCTTCACTCTGTGGTCCAACTCATCCCAAACCATCTCAATTGGGTTGAGGTTGGGTGATTGTGGCGACCAGGTCATCTGATGCAGCACTCCATCACTCTCCTTCTTGATAAAATAGCCCTTACACAGCCTGGAGGTGTGTGGAGTCATTGTCATGTTGAAAAACAAATGATAGTGGAACTAAGCACAAACCAGATGGGATGGCCAATCGCTGCAGAATGCTGTGGTAGCCATGATGGTTAAGTGTGCCTTGAATTCTAAATAAATCACTGACAGTGTCACCACCAAAGCACCCCCATGCCATCACACCTCCTCCTCCATGCTTCACAGTGGGAACCATACATGCGGAGATCGTCTGTTCACCTACTTTGCGTCTCACAAAGACACAGTGGTAGGACACAAAAATCTCAAATTTGGACTCATCAGACAAAAGGACAGATTTCCACAGGTCTAATGTCCATTGCTCGTGTTTCTTGGCCCAAGCAAGTTTTTAATTCTTATTGCTGTCCTTTAGTAGTGGTTTCTTTGCAGCAATTTGACCATGAAGGCCTGATTCACACAGTCTCCTCTGTACAGTTGATGTTGAGATGTGTCTGTTACTTGAACTCTGTGAAGCATTTATTTGGGCTGCAATTTCTGAGGCTGGTAACTCTAATGAACTTATCCTCTGCAGCAGAGGTAACTGTCATTTGGATTGTCATTTCTCTTTGCTTATTTGAGCTGTTCGTGCCATAATATGGACTTACCTTGACACAACATAACTGATTGGCTCAAACACATTAAGAAGGAAAGAAATTCCACAAATTAACTTTTAACAAAGCACACCTGTTGAAATTGAAATGCATTCCAGGTTTCTACCTCATGAAGCTGGTTAAGTGAATGCCAAGTGTGTGCAAAGCTGTCATCAAGCAAAGGGTGGCTACTTTGAAGAATCTCAAATATAAAATACACTTTTTTGGTTACTACATGAATCCATATGTGTTATTTCATAGTTTTGATGTCTTCACTATTGTTCCACAGTGTAGAACATAGTAAAAATGAAGAAAACCCTGGAATGAGTAGTTGTGTCCAAATGTTTTGCCAAAACATTGCTAACCTTTGTTTAACCAAAAAGATGGGAATATCTTCTTTCTACTGATGTCAACTTACTTACTTTTGAACTCCTAATATTGAGCAAATTACACTGATTTGAGATAATTACACTCACTGGAGTATCTGACATACCAGCTGACTGTCAAGCTGGCTGATGGCAAGCCTTCTTGACTTGGACATACATTTTTCCAAAACATTGCTAACCTTTGTTTAACCAGCTTAACAGCAGCAATTATCGAAGATGTGTTTGGAGTATGGCTGGCACAATTACAGTATCATATAATAATTGTCATTATCGTCTTACTGCACTCATTTTAGGAGAAGGGGGAATTCAACTTCATATTCAACTAGATATAGTTTACCCAATACATGAAGTGGGTAAAGTTGGTAATCATTTTACGAGCAGAATGGCAGGGTTAGGAGGAGAAGCTTCATTACCAATTTCTATTCATTTCTATCAAAACCATTGGTTTTTGAGACAGGGGTGTCACCAAAGCTGTGTTGCATTCATTAGGTATGGTTTTCAAAGCTGTGTTGCATTCATTAGGTATGGTTTTCAAAGCTGTGTTGCATTCATTAGGTATGGTTTTCAAAGATGTGTTATGAAAAAATAATATTACAAAAATTACAATTATGGCAATAACAATGACTATTTGCATGACAGTTAATTGTTTGTTACCCAAAATTCCATAATCATCACAGCCATAGTTTAGAGTTACCTTTCTAGCTAATTGGCTATGTTAGATGTTACACTTTCAATTGTAACGTGGTGAGGTCAAAATAAATTTAAAAAAATATCTTCCAAATCTATTCATTTCAAAATGTTAATTACTTCTCCTTGCCATTATTATTCACCGGATGATAAGACAAGACATGTGGAGAAAAAACATAACATGATGGGGGTTCCCTGGTTTGCCGGTTTGCATGAGAGGGGGTCCATAGGCAAGAAAAGGATGAAGACCCCTGTTCTAAAACAAAGTTGTTTATTATTATTTGTAGTTTACAACAACAGAGAGAGAGATTGGCAATGTGTCTCAGAACATTGCCGAAATTAGTTAGTAAATAGATGAGTATGTGAACAAATGTGGAGCATTTCAATGACTGCGGAATAGAGGCAGCATGTTTCAGATATATTCATTGAACGAACATCAGGTTTTGGCTACAATCAGAGTGATTTAGTTCATTTGCCAACCTTAATATCTGAGTGGAAAATGTGTCTCTGTTTTTTAAATTATATGGTAGAATGGAAAATTGGGTTGTACTGTATCAATACTTGGTCTTGAGGTGATGGACTACACCAGTTGATATTAATGGCAAATTACAGAAGGCATTGATTTCTGTTGCAACTAACATTCATTTTATTTCAGAAGTGTTGTGTTGTTATAGAAGGGTTCTGTAGCAAAACAATTATGTTTTACATGACCTCACGAAAGAGCTCACCTTCTGTGGTAGACCTAAAGTCTAGATCATGGTTTAACTACTTCAGGTGGTGGAAACAAAATCCTGCCAGCATCCGTTATGACGCAGATAAGATCCTGAATGTCACCATGGTGATCATGGTACTGGGTAATATAGCTTTCAGACAAGATATGTATGCTAGACTCAACATCTATCCCAACCACATCTACATCATTGTCAATCACTGTGTACATTCAAAAACACAAATAGCCTCTAATTGAAAGAAGTAAAAGACAACACTTCACTGACATGCACACAGTGCTGGTATAATTGCTCAATAACCCATCGACAAACACCACCAGAATCAGATAAACATACAGCGTAAGTACAATATTTGTTATGAAATGCCAGAGGCAGGAGCTGCATTGGTATTTTCTACAGCATTAATAAAACAATGTTTATCAATATGCCAATAACAACATTCTTTATATTTAATGGGTTACTGTTGAGGCTCTCATGTCTGTTTTTTCACATTTATAATTAATAAATGAAACATCCAATATTACAAGGTTCCCCTCCCGACCTAGAGCATCTCTCCTTTAGAGAGGAGCTTCCTGGTCTGAGTCTGGGCTGTGAGCTCATTTTAACATCATAGTGATGACACTCTGTGGGTCCCGTGAAAAGCTTAGCTCTCAGCAACAGCATTGGGCCAGCACCATCCATAACACTGACAGAGACAGAATCATCCATGCTCCCAGGCCCACTGTGGCTAACACTGAAATCCACAGAGAAGACAATGGATGCAGTCGTTCTCTGACATAATATAACAATCTTTACCGTGCTTTTATTAATTCACTTTCCTACAAATGCTATTGTCTCTCGTCGCCTTCCACCAAGCTCACTTTCTTATCCTGCATCCACTATTAGCTTTTGGATCCAAATTCTCCTTTTTGGCAAACAGGAAGTTGTGTGCATGTTTTATGCATCTCTCTTGATGAGAATTTATTGTATGTTAAAACATGGTATCACTTAAAAGCGTATTGTTGTAGACAAAGTGGTAGAAAGTAAAGCTCACTATAGTACACAGAACACAAATTTACAGCCATGCAACCTTTAGAATGCATCTGATTGTAAAACAAAGGTACAGCTGAGCTTACTGTCCTTGATCCAAGACAGCTGACAGTGAAAACGGCTTACACATGGGGGATCTGAGTGTGTTAATGAAACAGATCCACTGAACATTGTATTGACCTTGCCATTTCTTAGAACATTCTCATATACAGCACATATTTATACAGTACAAAGGCTGCTCAATATGGGGTCAAGTCATACAAAGTAATGGGCCCAGGTTTTAATTTTTGCAGTATTTAACCATTTCCCTTTCAAAAAGGCAACGTTAATGTCCAAGCCTGTTTGGACATTAAAGATGTTTCTCCAAGCCTGTTTGGACATTAAAGATGTTTCTCCAAGCCTGTTTGGACATTAAAGATGTTTCTCCAAGTCGGTTTGGACATTAAAGATGTTTCTCCAAGCCTGTTTGGACATTAAAGATGTTTCTCCAAGTCGGTTTGGACATTAAAGATGTTTCTCCAAGCCTGTTTGGACATTAAAGATGTTTCTCCAAGCCTGTTTGGACATTAAAGATGTTTCTCCAAGTCGGTTTGGACATTAAAGATGTTTCTCCAAGCCTGTTTGGACATTAAAGATGTTTCTCCAAGCCTGTTTGGACATTAAAGATGTTTCTCCAAGCCTGTTTGGACATTAAAGATGTTTCTCCAAGCCTGTTTGGACATTAAAGATGTTTCTCCAAGCCTGTTTGGACATTAAAGATGTTTCTCCAAGTCGGTTTGGACATTAAAGATGTTTCTCCAAGCCTGTTTGGACATTAAAGATGTTTCTCCAAGCCTGTTTGGACATTAAAGATGTTTCTCCAAGCCTGTTTGGACATTAAAGATGTTTCTCCAAGCCTGTTTGGACATTAAAGATGTTTCTCCAAGCCTGTTTGGACATTAAAGATGTTTCTCCAAGCCTGTTTGGACATTAAAGATGTTTCTCCAAGCCTGTTTACTTTTAGTAAAAGAGGTTCAACTAAAGTTGGGCAAGTACATTAGCCCAGAACCATACATTATATTACGTCAGTAATGTTGTGGTTGGAAATCCTGCATCATGTCTAGTACCAACACCCTCAAAAGTTATTCAACCGAGTATGAATAAAGAACACTTCCCACCGAAGCAGGGAATTGTCATAGCAAGGCAGACCTCAACCGCATTTCTAGAGGGACACATAAATAATGTGTGGTATATCCAACAGTTTATTTATTTGAAGTGTATCATTTTAGATGAAAATATACGGAGTAGAAGAATGTAGGGCTCTTGATATGGCCCGAAAGCATTTTCTCATCCACATGTATTCCACGCCATGTATGTTACTCTAAGAACCAGATACTTATCCTCATGGTGATTTACCCCCAAATAAATCTGATGACATATGGATTTAATTACGCATTGGCAGAGAGTAAGGCTTAGTAAAGGTTTATGATTTGAAGTCAAGGTTCAGTGCTGGAATTGGTTTAACCCTTGATAGAACAGAGTTAAGAACGTGCTGTAAACTCACTCCACAGCTAGCTTGAAATGTTGTTGATGGAGCTGTCTAATTGGTACTGTTTGTATAGTTCAAACGGTTGGTACATTGGCAAGGAGGTGGTTACGTGTGTTGCAAAGCATAGGATCCCTTGTTCAAGCCCAGTATGGGGAAAGGGACAGTAGAGGAAGATACACTGTTAGCAGCATATTACTGTCCATTTCATTAACTCAGTGGAATCTAGGATTACAAAGTTGGCATATTTAGCTTTTTTTTTGTAGTCACAAAATAACACAGAGCTTCCATTTCACTTTGATTCTGTTATGTTCATTATTTAGAAGAAGAAGTCAGAATCTCTTCTGAACCAATTTGTTTGTATTGTTAATCAGTTACGGACTGATGATTTTAATTAAAATTATTATTTGTAATTCTAAATTAATTTTATATTAGCACCCACCCTTCCCCATCCTCTTCCTCTTCCTCTTCGTCCTCTAACCAGAACCACTACATTAGCATTGGTACTAACTTTGACTCCCGATGAGTACTAGCCTTGTCTCCCTATGCTGTTTGCTGTTACGTTGCAGCTACAACCAGTTTACATGATTTATTTAATCAGCCGTGTCAGCCTTTGTGAGCAAACTGATTTTTATATGGCCCTACTTTCTTCATTAGATATCCACTCAAGTTATTATATTTCCTTCGTCATTGCTGATTTCTTTGGGGCTCAGGAAAAGCTTCAAGCTATAGGGTCTAACAGTAGACCCACCACTGCAGAGAGGAAGACAGAATGAGTTACCCACCCCTCCTCCAAACCATCCACATAGCAGCAGCCTCTCCATCGGGAGACGTCGACGACACCTTTTATGTCATTACGACTCTCCACGCTTGACTACTGAATATGCAAGGAGATGCATTCCACTGTAGCATATCATCCATATTATCTTTCCCAAGGTAGGGTGAGCAAGGTCTATGTACTGGGTTGCAATTATGAGAAGGAACAAATGTAGCAGCAAGAAATCTCAAGGATGCCTCTGTGACGTGGCTTTCTGTTCCATTGTGAATAGTGTGTTAGACTAAGCATAAACATACTCCCAAGGTCCTCCTCGGGTAAGGTAGATGCATATGGATGAGCTGCTATCGCATTATTAGCAAAGAGATTGAGAGAAAAATATAACGGCTTGACTTTAGAAAGTGCAGCTGTATCCAGAAGCACTTCTTTAACGTGAAATATAGCACACTATAACAGCCCTCCACTTACTTATCCAGGAAATGGTACAGCTCTTAACTGCCCTCTAGACAAATACAGATGCAAAGAAACTGCTCTGTAATAAGAGTATTTCACACAGATGTACTCCTCACTAGTCATATAACAGCCATTTACAGCACCATAAGATTGTCTCTAATGGACTATCTAATAATTCAGAGCTGAGGTCTTTTATAAATTTCACTTTGCCAGGCCGTGTGGACTGTGACATCGAACCCAGCCACTAAAACGAGTGGTAAGCAAAAGGTGGAATAAACAGCTATTTATATGCATCAAAGGGAAACAATAGGCAACAGAGAAATAGCTGTGTCTGCTGTTCTGCGTCTATTGTCTAGGTCCAATCTGCTGTGCAACATGTGCCAGTACCATGGTCCTGTCACCTAGATGACTGGAAAGGAACAACTACGGCTGGCACAATTATCGTACAACTGTGTAACCGACGGTTATGAATGAAGACCGACATGAAAATAAAATAACCATCATAACCGTAAAAAAATAAAAAAAAACACCTAATTGAAGATGGGACGACCGGACATTTGTGAGGTTGAGTCAGTTTTAGCCATAACATGGACTCTTAACAACGTGATGAAACTTTGCACCTTGCTGAAACAAGCAAAGTAGTCTACGGTTGCCTAGGCAATGCCTCCACAATGCAGCAGCAGCACATATAAAAATAGAATAAATAGAATAGTTTTGGAACCTCTAACCCTGGCAATTTGACTTAACTGGTAAACTCATGGGTACACTCGCAATGGCAGTCTGGTATTGTAATGCAATAATTTGCACGGTAATGTAGAATGTTCATTCAAATGATGTTAACTGATGTGGCTCATCCAATGTAATGTATTTTTTGTAACATCAGTTGAGTTTAATCAACAAATCACAGCACATATTTTAGCACATATTTTACTTCCTGCTTTGCTCCTATGGGTACACTCGCAATGGCCGCCAGTCCACCCATTATGTCATCTTTGACTTAAAGGGGATCCCCGTTCTATTCATTCAATTTCTAATGCAACAAATGCAGTCAGGAGCAGAAGAGAGGAGAAAATGTGCATTTCAAACTGTTATTACTGTGACCGTGGTCATTTGGCTGGCCAATTACCGTCATCCAAAATCCCATGACTGTCTCAGCCTGAGGAACAACAAAAGCTTTCTGCCACAGGAGAGAACCCTCAAGAAATCACTGGATGGGGGTTAGAGAGGCTACTGCATTTAAACAACACCTGTCTTATTGTTGAAAATTAAGACAGCCTTACTGAGTCTACTGAAAATATGACCTGCTGAAACTGTACTTTGACCCTCAAAACAACAGGAGATCAAATGGCTCTACACACTCATAGTCTTTGTCTAGTGTATCATTCACTCTGAACCATTAAGAACCCCATAGCACAGTACAGGGTATTGGTGAAATGACACAGACAGGTTGAGTGTAGTCCTAGCAGAGCTGAATGTGACACCATACTTGAGCACCCTCCAGCTCTTTTGTCATTTCTAAGGAACTCTAAGTCAAAGTTGTATGATAAATCTTCACAATGGCAAATGAGTATCATACAATACCAAGCTTTTAGTGTTATTTCAGTTTCACATTCTAAACCAGAGAATGAAGAGACAAAAAAGACTTGAGGCCATCTGATGACATTGACACATTTTCTCTTTAATTGGGTCTGTCAGTTTTAAGTGCCATCTTGATGCAGCAGACTAAAAATGGCAGAATTACACCATCTACGCGATTGGGATGGGAGGGTTCAGACATTTTATTCATTTACTCCACACACTTTATCCCCATCTGCATGTGATAAGGTTTAACATTCTCTGCACTATGAAAACCCAAAAAAGTGCCTTGACAATAAGCACAAGTTGTGTTAGGACTACCACATGTGAGACTGACATGTAGACTAATAGCAAAGTCAGACACAGATTCATGGATATACTGTAGGTATCAAATAGAAATGGATGTGTGCAGAACATTAATTAATCTTGAGAGGTCAGAATGTTAACTACCTCTGCTGGAGACAAATGGCAGATTCACTCTCCTTAGAGGCAAAATTATACATCTGTCACCAAGCTGTTGCTGATGTACAATGTCGCTGTGAGTTATGGGATGTCTATAAACATAGCAAGTTACTGTCAAGCCATCTGAGCATCTTCATTCTCACTGTTGAAACTATAGATTATTATAGCGCACCAGTTGATTATTATAGCGCACGCAGTTCCTTGTTTAAATAATTCCTCCAGAGAGACTTTTCAAACGCTTTGTACCCGTATAAAGACCATATAAAAGGCACAAATAATGTTATATTTATTACTGCATTGTCGGAACTAGAAGCACAAGCATTTCGCTACACTCGCATTAACATCTGCTAACCCATGTGTATGTGACAAATAAAATTTGATTTGATTTGATTTTTGGTTCAAGGTACTTCTGGTAGCCTATATTGTCAGGAGCTCCAACACAAGCATAATGTTTAGCCTGCCAATCAGTATCCACTTGCTCTTGAGAAGCCATGGCATTAATAAGGCATTCTGCCTCATCCCAAGGGTTCTCAGCTATAAGCACCATTTACTGGTGGGACCATGTAAACAACAATCCCGATGCTCTGTTTTAATGTTTAGAAACGTCAATAAGATGCATAAGGCTACACCTTCATCAACAAACCTAAAGGTAGTTAGCGTCTATGAATGGCTAGACTTTCTTATGGTTCTCACAGGTGAAGTAAAATGATACCAGTTACTTTGCTCATGATGCGACCCTCAAATGACACGAATATACCAACAGTCTAAGTGCACTGGATTTGAAACAATGATACAGATGTAACCATGCTATTCAATGTACTATCTGAGCAGAACTGGTGGTCCCAAGTCAAAGTGCCATGTGCATTCCACAAATCACGTAAATGTGTTCAGAAAATAATAATAAAGATTAGGAAAGGTTTCGCAGCACACATGTCATGGTGCAGAAATATGTACGTTGTTGTTGCAGCTTTAATGCTAATATTCTGCAATTCTGCAATTTTTTCCCATGAGGCAGAGAGAAAACTTTGCATTCTTAAAGTAGTGCATTTATAAAAAAAAAATTAAATACAAGAAGTATTGAGTTGAAACGTATAATTGGTGGAGCACTGTGGACACAAATATCCTTGTGGGCCCATGGTGCCCAGGATTAATAACATAGATTGTAGATACATTTTATTGTATTACACACTCTAAACCTATTCCACGGATCCCTTGGCCAATTATTTTAACCTGTAGTTGTTAGTAATATTAATTAAAAATGAACATTTTTGATCTGGCTGTGGACCGATCCCTGCAGTACATCCACAGACCCCACTTTGAGAAACGGATCTAATCATCAAGCCCTTGACACGTCGAATCAGCTGTTTTGTCCGTGTCTACAACAAACATGTGTAGGCCTACTGTTGGTTGTACTCGAGGACCGGAGTTGGGGAAACTCTAGTCTAGATGCCACTTTTGCCATACCCAAAAACGGTAATCAAGTTGCAGCAGACAGTGTACATTTCACCTAAGTCTATGGGTTCATGTTGATATACGGGAATCAAATACGTGTTTTATGAACAGGTGTGTTTTTTGCTGCACAAATTTGCCGCGAATGATAAAGCATGGAATCCAAACACTGAAGAACGCTTTCAAATGGTCTAACAGAATGTTGTTTTACGAACCGAATGCAGATGATCGAATGCATACAATCCACATGACAAGCAAGCAAAATATAGGTGAGTAACAATTCCTATCTAGCCTACATACCAAAGATCGATTAAATATAGATGGTGTTGCCTAATATGTTTACAAAAACGCATCCATTAGCAGCGAATTGATGTCGCCACTGAGCAAGATCTGTGGATAGCGTCCGCATGACTTTTAGAATCTCTGACTTTGAGAGCAGGCTCGGTTACATATAACATATTATTGCACAGTTGTAGGCTTACCTTACCCTGGTTAATGCACAATTAGACAGGGGGCAAGGTTAGGCCTACCATTATGTAATCTGTCTCTAGGCCAACCTCATGTTTGAGCAACTTTGAAAAGTTCTGATGTAGATTAGGAATTTGGTTTATAACCTATAACGCATATTTTGCAGGAATTTGACATCTAAACCATGTTTCTCTTTGAGATGATTTCTTTCCACACACAAACAGTCACAATGCTTTGGGCCAGGCTACACAGTAACAAGTATATTTGGCCTCATGAGTCTGTTCATATTGGTTATCATCTCCTGCAGGTGCATCATGGTTCAATCTGCAGGAGTTCCACAGCTTTCAGATAATCAGGCTCCGCCAGGGAAACCCAGCTCGGCTACAGAGACAGAAGTGAATCTGATTCACAATACCCAGGCACCACCACCACCCAAGGAAAGTGGCCTAAATAAGAGGAAGAAAGCGAGAGTGAGGGGAAACAGCACCAGGCCCAAGAAGAGAATGACGGACAGCAGGGGTGTTAGTGATAGACCACTAGTGGAGAAGCAGGGGGTGTGTGATGAGGGAAGCCCCTTACCTCCACCCCTCCGTATCTCTTTAAAAAGCCTGTTGGCGGCGGAGATGAAGCTAGTCTATGGTGACGAGCAGCACAACATTACCCAGCAGCCCTCCAAGTCCCCAGTCACCTCCTTGGCTTCACAATTTATGTGTCAAGCCTCTGAAATAGTAGGTCCTCCAAGTGGACCTAATCTCGGCTTTCTGCCTCAAATTGACAAATGGCTGGATGTAGCCTTACAGGATGCCGACTCATACTACCAACAGAAGAAATATGGGATCGCAGCCAGTCGTTTTACCACAGCTCTGGAGGTACTTGATATTTAAATTAAATCTGTCCATAGTCCTTCCTCATTTATTTATTTATTTGTTCACTTCCTAAACAAATAGATTACATCATTATTTATTGTCTCCATCCCTCCCCGGTCTTGTAAAATGATTGTCAAACCTTTTTAAATCAAAGTGTTGAAAACTTGAAATGAAAACTGCCAGAACTTATGGCAGCAGCCAGCTTTCCCCCAGGGTATATGACCTCTATTTTCACAGATATCATGTGTTACAAATGTCATGGCCTTTAATGTAATACATCTTTTAGATACAGTTGTGTTCATCTGTTTGTCTTGTATGGCACAATGTTGTATGCTTAAAACAAAGCAGCTTATTACAAATCCAATTACTTTGAAAATCCCACAAAGCAGCAAACTTCGAGCAGTATACTACAGAGCAGGATACATTAGTTAACCAGCTAACCCACTGGGCAAAAACTGGTTGAATCAACATTGTTTCCACGTTATTTCAACCCCAAAAATCTATGTGATGATGTTGAATCAATGTGGAAAACTAATTGGATTTTCAAGAAGTCATCAATGAAAGGGCATTTCGTCTTTTTTTCATCCAACTTTTAATGACGTGGTGACCTTTTTTGTTGATTTGACGTTGAATTCACATAAGTTGAAAACTCAGCCAAATGTAAATCAGAACTAGACGTTCATGCCCAGAGAAACTTTGATGATCAAGCACAAATAACTATTCATTTTCTGGTTCATTAAAATATATAAACTTAGATATGCTGAATTTATTAGACCATGCCTATCTTTTCAAAAGTAAAATGTTACACTATATCAGAATATTTAGGCAAGTTATCTGGATAACTCCTTGAACCTGCTTTGAACACTAGACCAGAGGGGTATACTACAATGTAAAAATCTCCGCTTATTGTCTGCTGAAATAAATTATTTCATTAGTGCATCACCAGGTACATCTCAGTCTCTTATATGCAAATTAATCATTCATGAATCCTTTACCGTACATTGTTGAGAGGTCCTATAATTAGCACATGCTGCATAGTTTTGCCAGTGGCACTAAAATGTTGTCATAGTCATTTGATTACACTCCTCTGATGACTCAGTTGTGTGTTACTGGTCACCCCAACTACACATCCGACATGTTTTCCATGATCCCTAGAGAAAAAAAAACAGGACTTGTTTGAAATGTTCTGTTCATATGATAATTGCATAGACAAAAGTATTTCTTAGACTTGATGTCAAATGTGCCAACATTCTGCCTTCTGAGATTTTACTAATTTCTGTCTATTTTGAAAAGCTTTGTGTTCTGATGTTGAAATACTCAGGTTGTTATCGAGGGAGAGATTGTTCTGTAGCTCAATTGTGAGATTTGTGTAGTGAAAGCCTCTCTCTCTCTCTCAGCTGTGTTCAAAAGGCGCTGCACTTGAACAATCTTTGCATGCGGTGTATGAAGACATTTCTAAGGTTGCCAGTTTGATTGAGTCCAGACTTGTTGCCTGTTACCTG
The DNA here is from genome assembly GCF_036934945.1 of Oncorhynchus masou masou. Taxonomy (NCBI): domain Eukaryota; kingdom Metazoa; phylum Chordata; class Actinopteri; order Salmoniformes; family Salmonidae; genus Oncorhynchus; species Oncorhynchus masou. The sequence continues at coordinate 87,064,323 of NC_088235.1, read as the reverse complement.
AGACTGAAGAGACCGAAGATAGCCCTCAACCACTCCCACAGGTAAGGATGAGGATGCTTGTCAGATTTTATATTCACAAAAACACCCAGCAAAGGACTCAGCAGTGAGAGTAAGTCAGAATTACCCACAACAAGCCTGAATACAACTCCCATAGACATCCATTTTGTGCAGAAGGATAACATAACCATTACCCCCATCTTGTGTAGCCAAAAGCAGTCTGAAAAGTATTTCTCTGTATACTGTTGATTCCATGCGTATAAAGGGGAGGATGTGTTAATGGAGCAGAGATAAAGCTAGTTATTTCTGAGCAGTTTACATGCTGCCCACCCGCCTGACCTCCACTTGCCTCTGTCCCCCCGACCTGCCTGTTAGTCAGACCATTACACCTGTCCACCGCCCCCTCCATTAGGACCCAGACCTGGACCCCCATAACTCACCCTGTCTTGGCCCCACTGTCTTCTTACCCTTGGAAGCACACAGTGCCTGGGAACTATATGTGAAACTTTTCCCCTGTCTGGGCCTGTTATGTATGGAGAGCTACAGTGTCTTAAGAAAGTATTCAATACCTTTGTTATGGCATGCCTAAATAAGTTAGGAGTAAAAATGTGCTTTAAGAGTAAGATTATACGTTGCTTGAACACCCTCTGTGTCCATTAATATTGCTTAACATGATTTTTGAATGACTCACTCATCTCTGTACCCCACACATACAATTATCTGTAAGGTCCCTCAGTCAAGCAGTGAATTTCAAACACTGATTCAACCATAAAGAACAGCAAGGTTTTCCAATGCCTCGCAAAGAAGGACACCTATTGAGCATGGTAAAGTTATTAATGACACTTTTGGTGGTGTATCAATACACCCGCTCACTAGAAAGAGACTGGCGTCCTTCCTAACTCAGTTGCCAGAGAGGGAGGAAACCGCTCAGGGATTTCATTATGAGGCCAATGGTGACTTTAAAACAGTTAGAGTTTATTGGCTGTGATAGCAGCCAGGATGGATCAACAACATTGTAGTTACTCTACAATACTAACTTAAATGACAACGTGAAAAGAAGGAAGCCTGTACAGCATAAAAATATTCAAAAACATGTATCATGTTGGCAACAAGGCACTAAAGTAATTCTGCAAAAAATGTGGCAAAGCATTTTTGTCCTGAATACAAAGTGTTATGTTTGAGGCAAATCCAATACAACACATTACTGAGTACCACTCTCCATATTGTCAAGCATAGTGGTGGCTGCATAATGTTATGGGTATGCTTGTAATCATTAAGGACTGAAACAGTCCTTAATGATTCAATGAAACAGGATGGAGCTAAGCACAGGCAAAATCATAGAGGAAAACATGGTTCAGTCTGCTTTCCACCAGACACTGGGAAAATAATTCACCTTTCAGCAGGACAATAATCTAAAATACAAGGCCAAATCTACACTGGGGTTGCTTACTAAGAAGACCGTGAATGTTCCTGAGTTGCTGAGTTAGTTTTGACTTAAATCTGCTTGTAATTCTATGGCAAGACATGAAAATGGTTGTCGAGCAATGATCAACAACCCATTTGACAGAGCTTGAAGCATTTTCAAAATAATAATGTGAAAATATTGTACAATCCAGGTGTACAAAACTCTTAGACTTACTCAGAAAGACTCACAGCTGTAATTAATGTCAAAGGGGATTCTAACAAAAGGTGTGAATACTTGTGTAAATGAGATTTCTGTTTTAAATTTTCAATACATTTGTGAAGATTTCTAAAAACATGTTTTCACTGTCATTATGGGGTATTGTGTGTAGATGGGTGAGGGGGGAAAAGTATATTTAATCTAAAGATATTGATGTGCAGTATAGAATCAGAACATGAACTAGTGACAAAGGATCTCAAGGCTTGTTTCCTAACAGACAAGTCAACAGTGTTTGGTCGTTTTTGGGCTCTGTCTACTGTTGGTGATTTCAGCTCTGGCATGTGATCATTTTGGATCAGGGTGACAGGTAGTTTAGAGCAGCGCTTTTGAACTGAAAATATGTTTTGGGAGTATGTAAAACCGGTCAAACATTAGAAAAGGATATTTGGCCAGAAAAGTTTGAAAAGGGCTGTTTAATACTTCCAAAGGAGCAGTATGTCTCATATATATATAAGGTAGTATGCCCTACCTTTGAACAAGTGAATATTATTATTCAACTAATGGCAGCTGCCTACATTTCTTTCTCAGCCGTGCTGTGTTGGTTGCACAACACAATTCTGAATGCAAGTTTGCTTTATGGAGTTGGTAACACTTAGAAAATCAATGGTTTCAAAGCAAGCGCACATGTTCACAGCTCCTGAAACCACAAATGGATTACAGATAATTGTTTCCCTTTTGTATTTTTGTTGCATTTACCGGCTGTAAATGTGGTGCATTCTGTATTTTCTGTTGCTTCATAGGAGCTGGCTTTGAGCAGGATGAGGGGAAAGGCGGGATTCGATCAAAGACAGCCATGACGATTCCCCCATAAATGGATTTTGAATGTATTAGTTTAGGAGGCTGGAACCCGACAAAACAATACAGATAAAAATACCATGGTGCAGTCTTTGAACCCGCTGTGATGACAGCGTTTATGGATTACTTTCTGTTCCAGGGCTGCGTCTGTCTCGTCTTTAGGTTGTAGATGCCATCTCCCTTCCAATGCTGTTCTGTTCTGACATTGTCAAATCGCACATCTACAAAATGTTTGTCATCTACAAACAGTTATTTTGAGATCCCAACATCCTCCTCAGACTGGAAAAAAATTCAACTGAGAAAATTTGAGTGTCCCTTATGTAAATGAGATTTACTTTCCTCATTTTTTTCTCAGTAGATTAATTGATGTACGTACAGATCTAAAGTATGATTGAGTCATTATGGTTTTACCAGTTAGTGCATTTTCACTATTATTGTTCCTGATGTAGTGCTACACTGTAGCGGTGTGTGTTCTCAAGCTATATATGTGACTGAGGAAGTTTCCCTTTTCTTCCCTAAAAGCAATGAACCTCACCTTCATTGAACAATGGCCATTTACTTGGCATTTCTGTCTGTAAAGTTTAAAATAGAACACTTACGTACAAGAAACTATAGCTAAAAAGCTGTGCGTTCATCTAAATGCCAGCCATTTAGTTAAGGCAGCAGATTAATGGCTGTAATTATCTGGGAGGCTTTAAAGAGCCAAGCCCTACTCAGATAATCGTTTCCATGTAGATAAAATAGTATGGCCATAAACAGTTTTAGGGAAGGATACTGAGCATTTGTGGGTTTTTTCTGTGCAAGGAGTTAACAAAACTTTCACAAAGTGATCAGTGGCTCTGACATTCATATTGCATTATCTCACTTTCTAGCAGATGTTTCTGCTTAGCTGCAGGTACGTGTTTACAATACATTGAGAGTGGTGCTGAGATGTCAATTAGCCAGCCAGACAATGTCAGACCAGATTCAGACAAACAGGTCCCCAGACATCAAAGGAGAATAGTGTTCTTCTTTTAAGGAGAGAAAATAACTAAGTTGCCATGATTTCCTGATTAGGGAGATGGTGATATGCTCTGGCCCTGTCAGAATAACAGAACAATATGGCTTCATAAAAGGCTGTGAATGTTCTCTGCTGTTTCTCAACACAGAGGGTCCCTCAGGGATACATACTTAGTCCCCTCCTGTACTCCTGTTCACCCACAAATGTGTGGCCACGCACGACTCCAACACCACCATTAAGTTTGCCGACGACACAACGGTGGTAGGCCTGATCACCGCCAACGATGACACAAGGGTGGTAGGCCTGATCACCGCCAACGATGAGACAGCCTATAGGGAGGAGGTCAGAGACCTGGCAGTGTGGTGCCAGGACAACAAACTCTCCCTCAATGTGAGCAAGACCAAATAAGCTGAACGTGGACGACAGGAAAAGGAGGGCCGGTCATGCCCCCATTCACATCAACGGGGCTATTGTGGAGCAGGTCGAGAGCTTCAAGTTCCTTTGTGTCCACATCACTAAGGACCTGTCAATTAGAAAGATGGTGCCAAAAGACATGGCAGCTCTGCTTCTAGCGCCTAAGCAAGGTTTTTTAAATTGTTTTGTTATTTCTTACATTATTAACCGGAAATAACTTTTGGATATCAGAGCGGCTGTAACTCACCAGCATTCTGACCAGAAATATAACTTTCCCAAATTAGAACCTTTGTTTGTTGCCCCCAAGGCAATTGAGATTATTCCAGATGCTGCTCCAAGATGCCGCAGGTGGAGAAGAGGTATTCGGAGTGGACTTTTAGTCCAACTCAGGAGCTGTGCACACCATCCACCGCTTCTGAGTATATTACTCGCTAATGTTCAGTCCCTGGACAATAAAGTAGACAAGCACAAGGTGAGGATCTCCTTACAGACAGACATCATGGACTGTAACATACTCTGTTTCACGAAATCATGTCTCTCTCCAGATATACTGTCCCCGTCCAGACAACCAGCTGGGTTCTCAGGACATTGCGCAGATAGGAATAAAGAACTCGCCAGGAAGAAGAAAGGCGCAGGTGTATGTCTCATGATTAACTACTCATGGTGTGATTGTGATAATGTACAAGAACTCAAGTCCTTTTGCTCACCTGACCTAGAATACCTCGCAATCAAATGCTGACCGTATTACCTCCAAAGAGAATTCTCTTTGTGTAACGGCTGTTGGTGGAAGAAGGTGAGGACCAAGGTGCAGCGTGGTACATGTTCATATTATTTATTCGAAACTGAACACTAAAATGCAAAACAACAAAGGGAACAACCGAAACAGTTCTGTCTGGTGCAGACACAAAACAGAAAGCAACTATCCAAACAACCCATGTGGGCAAGAGCTACCTAAGTATGGTTCTCAATCAGAGACAACGATAGACAGCTGTCCCTGATTGAGAACCATACCCGGCCAAAAACAAAGAAATACAAAAACATAGAAAAAGGAACATGGAATGCCAACCCTAGTGTAACGGATGTGAAATAGCTAGCTAGTTAGCGGTGGTTCGCGCTAAATAGCGTTTCAATCAGTGACGTCACTTGCACTGAGACCTTGAAGTAGTGGTTCCCCTTGCTCTGCAAGGGCCGCGGCTTTTGTGGAGCGATTCTGCGGAAAAGGCGGAGGTCAAAAGGGGGGTGAGGGTAACGGATGTGAAATGGCTAGCTAGTTAGCGGTGGTGCGCGCTAAATAGCGTTTCAATTGGTGACGTCACTTGCTCTGAGACCTTGAAGTAGTGGTTCCTCTTGCTCTGCAAGGGCCGTGGCTTTTGTGGAGCGATGGGTAGCGATGCTTCGTGGGTGACTGTTATTAATGTGTGCAGACAGTCCCTGGTTCGCGCCCAGGTATGAGCGAGGGGACGGTCTAAAGTTTTACTGTTACACTAGTCACATGACACTTTGGTTTAGGGTTGATCTCAATTAGTAGATTGTTTGGTCAATAGGCTGTTGGTCGACCGAGATTTTCTTTAGTCAAGCAGTAGCAAATATATATACTGAAGTATTTGGACACCCCTTCAAATTAGTGGATTAATCTATTTCAGCCACACCCGTTGCTGACAGGTGTATAAAATCAACCACACAGCCATGCAATCTCCATAGACAAACACTGACAGTAGATTGGCCTGTATTGAAGAGCTCAGTGACTTTCAACGTGGCAATGTGATAGGACGCCACCTTTCCAACAAGTCAGTTAGTAAAATGTATGCCCTATTATAGCTGCCCTGATCAACTGTGAGTGCTGTTATTGTGGATTGGAACAGCTCAGCAACAACAGATCAGCCGCAAAGTGGTAGGCCACACAAGCTCACTGAATGGGAGTGCTGTAGCTCGTAAAAACATCTGTCCTAGGTTGCAACACTCACAACCGAGTTCCAAACTGCCTCTGGAAGCAACGTCAGCACAATAACTGTTCTTTGGGAGCTTCATGAAATGGGTTCCAACGGCCAAGCAGCCGCACACAAGCCTAAGATCATTCTTTTACTTTTATATGTGTGTGTTGTTGTGAATTGTTAGGTATTACTGCACTGTTGGAGCTAGGAACACAAGCATTTTGCTACACCCGCAATAACATCTGCTAAATAGGTGTATGCAACCAATAAAATGTGACTTAATTTCATTGTCCAAACACACCAAGACAGTCATGAAGAGGGCACGACAACACCTATTCCCCCTCAGGAGGCTGAAAAGATTTGGCATGGGACCTCAGATTCTCAAAGTTCTACAGCTGCACCAATGAGAACATCCTGACTGGTAGCATCACCAGAATGGCAACTGCTCGGCATCAGACCACAAGGCGATACAAAGGGTAGTGCGTACGGCCCAGTACATCACTGGGGCCGAGCTTCCTGCCGTTCAGGACTTCGATACCAGGCAGTGTCAGACTCCAGCCACCCAGGACATAGACTGTTGACTGTTCTCTCTGCTACCGCATGGCATGTGGTTCCGTAGTGTCAAGTCTGGGACCAAAAGACTCCTTAACAGCTTCTACCCCCAAGCCATAAAACGGTTGAAAAGTTAATCAGATGGCTACCCGGACTATTAACATTGACCCCATTATTTTATTCTTATTTATTCAAATGTTTTGCACTGACTCTATTGTACAGGCTCAATGTACACTCACTGGAGGCATATACACATGGACACACACACATGCATATTGATGCTATATGCACACATGCATGCATTCACATTCCTTCACACTCTTGACATATTCTACTGCTACTCTCTGTTTATTATCTATGGACATTTACCCCTACCTACAGTACATGTACATATTACCTTGACTAACCCATACCCCTGCACATTGACTGGTTACTGGTACCCCTTGTATATAGCCTCGTTATTTTATTCTTACCATTTTTCCTTTAGTTTATTTCTTACTTTTTTAAAGCCATCATTGCTTAATTAAGGGCACTTAAGTAAGCATTTTGGGGTAAGGTCTACCTACACCTGTTGTATCCGGCTCATGTGACAAATCAAATTTGATTTGTTATATTTGATAATGCCAACCAGGTCCAATGTCTCAGGTTTTGAATGAGAAGTTCATATGAGAAAGGTTGGCTGGCAGACCTGCTTCTGGATCTGTTTGTGAAGTTATTGCCAAAAGGAAATGTTGTCAACACCCAAATGTGCCATCAGAGACCTTTGCTGTTCTTTTTACACAAGGTTTTTGTTACATTCCAAAGCTCGAAGATGTTAAATAAGGAATAAGCAGCTGTTTTCCACCCCAAATGCCACAGCTTGCTGTAGAAATTATCTGACATGACTTATATTGCCCTCATCAAGCTCATTAGAAGAGTGTGAGCAGTGGTGGAAAAAGTACCCAATTTTCATACTTGAGTAAAAGTAAAGTTACATTAATTTACTGAAGTAAACTGAATGTCACCCAGTAAAATACTACTTGAGTAAAAGTATTTGGTTTTAAATATACTTATGTATCAAAAGTAAATTTGATTGCTAAAATATACTTAAGTATCAAAAGTAAAAGTATAAATTATTGGTAATTCCTAATATTAAGCAAACAAGACAGCACAATTGTCTTGTTTTTTTAGTTTATGGACAGCCAGGGGCACACTTCAACACCCAGACATAATTTATAAACAAAGCATTTGTGTTTAGTTAGTCTGCCAGATCAGACGCAGTAGGGATGACCAGGGATTTTCTCTTGATAAATGTGTGAATTGGACATTCATGAATGTCCTGCTAACCATTCAAACTTTAACGAGTACTTTTGGGTGTCAGGGAAAATGTATGGAGGAAAAAGTACATAATTGTCTTTAGGAATGTAGTGAAGTAAAAGTTGTCCAAAATATAAATAGCCAAGTATGCCCCAAAAAACAACTTAAGTAGTACTTTAAAGTATTTTTACTTAAATACTTAACACCACTGAGTGTGACGCACACAGATCTCTCGTTCTCTATCCCTTGTCTAGACACGAGGGTCCTCCCATGCATAAGGAGTTTAGAAGACCCTTATCTTACTGTACATTAGAGTCATGCAGAGGGGGTGGGGATGATGATGATGATGTTGACAGTATCTTAGCCAAAGATCCATGGCATGTTAGACCTGACCATAAGCACAGTTCAGGTGCATCAGACAGGCAAAACAATTATTTTATAGGTTAATGTGGATTGTGCACTTAATAGCTCTGCTTTCAAACCAGTTAATCATTCAGTGGATGGGGTTGGGGCGGGCAAAGGATATGTGGGGGAACAAAAGGCGAACAGCAGAGGGGATAATGACTTCGGGTCGATAAACCGAGGGGAGAGTTTGCGGGATTCCACCCGGAGGGGCAGTTCCCGGGTGGACAGCCATACCTTCTGCCCTAGCCAATGCCGGTGGCGATCTGCTTGTCATCCATACCTGGAGGTGGTTTTGAGGAGGTCCGACCGGCCTCTCCTCCAGGTATGACGACAACGGCAGACAAACATCTGGGCAGAAGTTATGCCGACCTCTTATTCTTACTCAGGGAAGAGTGGGGGTCTGATACCCCAGGGGACACTCAAAATGGTGACAGGCCCATGGCAGAGCATGGAAGGGTGTATACGACCCACACAAGCTGCTGGCTCCAGGTGGTGGGGTTGGCTCGCTCTGACTGGTCGTTGGACTGGGGGTGGAACCCAGAGGACATGCTGGCCAACGACCCAATGAAGGTGCAGAATGCCTTCCAGATGGGAGAAGACCCGTGACAAAGTCCAGGGTGATGTGAGACCAGGGACGGTGAGGGACCGGCAGAAGTTGGAGGAGACCAGCCGAAGCTTGCCGAGGAGTCTTGTTCTGTGCACAAACTGTGCAAGCGGCGATGAATGTGGACAGGTCAGGGACCATGGTAGGCCACCAAAAGCATTGTCGCAAGCCAGGGCCAGGACCGCGGAGCGGACGGCGTCAGTAACAAACATCCGGTTATCAGGTGAACAGCAGGGCCCATCTAGCTTTCCTGGAATTGAGGTCTTTGGCGGTGCGGCGATACTCCAGGTTCTTGTGGTCTGTCCACACGGTGAAGGGATGTTCTGCCTCCATTTCGCCAATGCCATCATCACCGTGAGAAGCTCACGATTCCCCACATTATGGTTCTTCTCCATGGTGTTGAGGCAAGGTGTAGGGATATAGCTTGAGGTCCAGGGCAGAATGCTGGGACAGGACAGTCCCCACTCCGACATCCGAAGCATCGGCCTTCACCATGAACTGACGGGATGGGTTAGGATGAACCAAGAAGGGAGCTGTGGTGAAGCGATGTTTGAGGTCCTGAACGCCCAGTCAGCAGCTGGAGACCAAGTGAACGGAACCTTGGGCGAGGTGAATGCAGACAGGGGGGAAGCCAGGGTGCTGTAACACCGGATAAAGTGACGATAGAAGTTGGCGAACCCCGGGAAACGTTGCAGCTGCACCCTGGAAGTAGGTTGGGGCCAATCCACCACTGTTTTCACTCCCTGCAGTGATGATGTAACCCATTGTGGAGTGATGGAACTCACATTTCTCTGCTTTTACAAACAGCTGGTTCTCCAGGAGGCATTTGAGAACCTGTCGGACGTGGAGCACATGTTCTTGGGTGGAGCAGGAGAAGACAAGCAAATCATTGAGGTAGACAAAGACGAACCGGTTCAACACGTAGCTGAGAACATCATTAATCAGAACCTGGAAAACAGCAGGGGCGTTGGTAAGGCCAAATGGCATGACCAGATACTCGTTGTGACCGCTGGCCGTGTTGAAGGCGGTCTTCCACTTGTCCCCAGGTGGTAGGCGTTCTGTAGATCCAGCTTGGAAAACACGGTGGCCCCCTGGAACGGCTCAAAGGCCGAGGAGATGAGGGGTAGCAGTTCTTCACCGTTATGTCATTGAGACCCCGATAGTCGATGCGCAGTCTTGTCCTTCTCCACAAAGAAGAACCCTGTGCCTGCGGGAGAGGAAGAAGGACTGATTAATCCTGCAGCTAGGGAATCCCCAATGTAGGTCTCCATTGCCTTGGTCTCTGGTCCCGCCAGAGTACAGTCGTACCCGGGGTGGAGTAGTGCTAGGGAGAAGGTCAATCCTGCAGTCATATGGTCGGTGCAGCGGAAGCGAAGTGGCGCGGGTCTTGTTGAACACCTCCCAGAGGTCCTGGTACTCTGCGGGAATGCCGGAGAGGTCCAGGGTAACTTCCGAGCCCCCAGGAAGACGTCCCGGGGCAGGTTGTGCTGACTTCAGGCAATGGCCGTGGCAGAATGGGCTCCAGCCCATGATGGCACCAGTAGACTAGTTAATGAGGGGATTGTGTCGCTGGAGCCAGGAGAATCCCAATACCACTGGAAGCTGAGGAGACTTAATGAGCAGGAACTGGAATGCCTCACTGTGGTTTCCTGACACCCGTAGGTTGATGGGAGTGGTGTTGTCGGTGACTCGACCTATAGAGCTCCTGTCCAGCGATATCACATTCATGGGAATGGAGAGGGGCTAAGTGGGGATGCCCAGCTCGGGAAGCCAGGGTAGAGTCCAAAAAGCTCTCATCAGCCCTAGAATCGATGAGGCCCCGGAGAGATTTCGACTGGTTGCCCCACAGCAGAATGGCATTAAACAGAGTGTGAGTAAGGGAAGCAGAAAACCCACCAGAGTACCCGCACCTACCGGTGAGCCTTTCCTTTTAACGGGCAAAAGGACACAAAATGACCATGAGTCCCACAATACAGGCAACTCTTAGTGTTGAGCCTGTATGGCCATTCCGCTGGAGACAACCCAGCTCTGCCTAGTCGCATAGCTCGGGAAACGGTGACCTGGCCGTCTTCGGCAACTCTCGGGGAACCTTGGGTAGCCTCTGGTTCTCTCAGCAACGGGGCCATCGGGGACTTCCGGGATGCCTCGGAGGCAAGGTAGAATCCTTGGATGGGCGAGCGAAATTGAATATCCTCTCCCTCCGTCGTCAAGGCGATGAAGGAATCGATGAGGGAATTCCCGGGCTGCAGCTCGTCCTTGACCTCCTCTGAGACTCCGTGTAGAAACATGTCAAACAGAGCTTCCTGGTTCCAGCCACTGTCAGCTGCCAACATGCGGAAATCCACAGCATAGTCTGCCACACTGCTGGAGTAGCTTCCGGGCAGCCTCTCTCCCAGAGAATGGGGCATCAAACACCTTGACCTCTCCCACAAACTCCTCCAGACTGACGCATATGACCGGCTGTTGCTCCCATACAGCTGTAGCGCAGGCGAGCACCCTCCCGGACATCAGCGTGAGAAGGTACGCTATCTTAAAGTGGTCCGAGGGGAAGGAGGAGGGCTGAAGCTTGAAGATGAGGGCACACTGAGCTAGAAACGCCCAACAGCTACCCGGCTCTCCATTGAAGCCTTCCGGGGGAGGTAAGCGGGGCTCGCGGGAAGGCGGTGTTGTGTCACTAGTATGCTGTCACATGCTATTTTCAACTCGATTACCTAATGTTTAATTGATTGCATGATTGAATTAAACCATGCAACAATTAAACCATTAATAACCTTGGGCACCACGGAAGCATTAGTTTATATAGAGCGACTATCTCCTGAATTCAAGATCTGAAGAACTTTATATCAGTAGTAGTCAATCATTAATTATTCTTTACCTTCTATCAGTCTCATCTGAACGTCGTAAAAATCTTGGAACGAACCCAAGCATAAATTATAAATCAGCAACATACAAATTGGCTTAATCATTTATTTACTGACTAACTAAATAATCACAGAAATGCAGTGGGGCAAAAAATTATTTAGTCAGCCACCAATTGTGCAAGTTCTCCCACTTAAAAAGATGAGAGGCCTGTAATTTTCAACATAGGTACACTTCAATTATGACAGTCAAAATGAGAGAAAAAAAATCTAGAAAATCACATTGTAGGATTTTTAATGAATTTATTTGCAAATTAGACCACATGGAGTCATTACACACAGTCTATAATTATATTGATTGAAATGCTAATCCTTTGCCCATGAATGGCCGCTTGTTTGAAAAAAAATTGCAATTCATATTTACAACATGTCGTTGTTGTCTTCTCTGTTAATCCGGTCCGTCTGCAGGAGAGTTCATCAGAGTCTCTCTGGTTGCGTTTCCCAAAAGATCAAAATCCTTCATGTGGTTAGAATGGATACTTCAGAGTACCATTCAGGAATGTTGGCGGTATTGGCGGTTGTCTGTATTCTCATCCTAGGTTTACGTGATTTCTAGCTGCAGACTAGTAATTCATGTCTAAGATCTGCTCTTATTCTGTAGGGATCGATTAGTCTCAGATTTTAACCATTTCCAGCCGTGTAGCCAATGCTCCATGTGGTATGGTTTTGCCCTTTTGTAGAGTTGTAGTTTAAACCACTTCACACACCAGCGTCACCCGGCAGGTTTTGGTCTCAGCTCAGCTCAGCTCAGCTCACGCTGAGGTTTGCTTAGTCTGATGTGAATTTCATCAGGAGTGGGTTTTATGCATTTCAGTAGAAAAGGGCAGTCCATGATTCCAGCGTAATGTCTATGCTCATGTGGGCTTGGCCACTGACTAGATAATCTTTATATGAAAATCCATACTCATTTAGAAGGTTAGTAGCACATTACACATATAACTATTTGTGAAAAAATGTAATCACATACATTTCACAATATTTAGATGTAAACCTGACAGCTGGGAAATGTACACTTTAAGAGATACAGTTATGTGTGTTTCCTGTCCTTCATGAGATCACCACATGAAACACTCCTCATAAGGGACAGTGAAGTGTCCAGACTATTCCCACATTCTCAAAAGTAGCAATATTGTTTAATTCTCACCTTTTTGAGGATTAGAAGTTTGGCCAGGCCTCTGTTCTGGGAGACTCCCTCAATACTGCATGGTAGTTTCTACCTGGTATTTATGACCTGAGGTAATAATCCTGGGTTAGGAGAGGTGAGGGGAGGGGCATGATCTACACTCAGAAAGGGCCACATCATGACAGCGGAGTGAACGGTGAGGTGGTGCTGCTAACAGCCGAGTTACTGAGGCGCTGTGAGGTTACCTTCATAGTAGGCTGCCTCCGAGCCAACCCACAGAATTGCTCCAGCAAGATGTCCAACGCCCTGTCATGGTGTTCGGGCCAAGGTGTGGACCCCCTCCATAAGGCCACAAATCGATTCCTTGTGCCTATTAATGGTGGCTCCTTGGGAGGAGATGGCGTTGCGCAGCTGGTTCGAGTCTGCTGGGTCAGTCATGGACAGGTTGTATTATCATGTTTCAGGTAAGACCCAGATGCAGACAATGTCGAAGTAACAACAGTTTATTAATCCAACAGGGGCAGACAAATAGCAGGTCAAGGGCAGGCAGAGGTTGGTAATCCAGATAGGTGGGGCAAAGGTACAGGATGGCAGGCAGGGTCAGGGCAGGCAGAATGGTCAACACCGGGAAAATTAGGAAACAGGAACATATCGAGAGACAGGAGCAGAGGGGAAAACGCTGGTAGGCAAAACAAGAGAAACTGGCAACAGACAGAGAACACAGTTATAAATACACAGCGGATAATGGGGAAGATGGGCAACACCTGGAGGGGTGTGGAGACCATCACAAGGACAGATGAAACAGATCAGGGTGTGACACCACCTCCTTTTCTGTTTAACCCTTAAACTGTCTCTTCTTGAAAAATATATGTATATTTACAGTACCAGACAAAAGTTTGGACACCTACTCATTGCAGGGTGTTTCTTTATTTTTTATTATTTTCAATGAACACATCAAAACTATGAAATAACACAAATGGAATCATGTAGTAACCAAAAAAGTGTTACAGAATCTAAATATATTTCTTCAAAGTAGCCACCTTTGCCTTGATGACAGCTTTGCACACTCTTGGCATTCTCTCAACCAGCTTCATGAGGTAGTCACCTGGCATGCATTTCAATTAACAGGTGTTTGGCTACAACGCATCAAGGAAAGAAATTCCAATCAGTTGTGTTGTGACATGGTAGGGGTGGTATACAGAAGATGACCCTATTTGGTAAAAGAACAAGTCCATATTATGTCAAGAACAGTTCAAATAAGTAAAGAGATATGACAGTTCATCATTACTTAGCCTTAGAAATTGCAGCCCAAATAAATGCTTCAAAGAGTTCAAGTAACAGACACATCTCAACATCAACTGTTCAGAGTGAATGAGGCTTTTATAGTCGAATTGCTGCAAAGAAACCACTGCTAAAGGACACTAATAATAAGAAGAGACTTGCTTGGGCCAAGAAACACGAGCAATGGACATTAGACCGGTGGAAACCTGTCCTTTGGTCTGATGAGTCTGAATTTTTGATTTTCGGTTCCAACACCTGTCTTTCTAAGACACAGAGTAGGTGAGCGGATGTCTCTACATGTGTGGTTCCCACTGTGAAGCATGGAGGAGGAGGTATGATTGTGTGGGGGTGCTTTGCTGATTATGCTGTCAGTGAATTATTTAGAATTCAAGGCACACTTAACCAGCATGGCTACCATAGCATTCTGCAGCCATATGCCATCCCATCTGGTTTGTGCTTATTTCCAATATCATTTGTTTTAAATCAGGACAATGACCCAACACACCTCCAGGCTGTGTAAGGGCAATTTGACCAAGAAGGAGAGTGATGGAGTGTTGCATCAGATGACTTGGCCTCTGCAATCACCAGACCTCAACCCAATTGAGATGGTTTGGGATGAGTTGGACCACAGAGTGAAGGAAAAGCAGCCAACAAGTGCTTAGCATATGTGGGAACTCATTCAATACTGTTGGAAAAGCATTCCAGGTGAAGCTGGTTAAGAGATTGCCAGGAGTGTGCAAAGCTGTCATCAAGGCAAAGGGTGGCTACTTTGAAGAATGTCAAATATACTACATGATTCCATGTGTTATTTTATAGTTTTGATGTTTTCACTATTATTCTACAATGTAGAAAATAGTTGTTTTTTAAAAATAGTAATAAAAAAAGTAGGTGTGACAACTTTGGACTGGTACTGTATATATTGCCCTGTGAAATCCAACTTCCAATAGTTTTTTTTCTCAGATTTAATGTTTATTTTAGAAAGGACAGCGCTCTACAAGGGATGGGGGCCCATGTTGACTCCAATGCTTCCCACAGTTGTGTCAAGTTGGCTGGATGTCCTTTGGGTGGTGGACAATTCGTGAAAGACCCAGCAGCGTTCCAGTTCTTGAAAACACTCAAACTGGTGCAATTGGCACTTGGCACCGAATACCATACCTCGTTCAAAGGCATTTAAATGTTTTTTTTGTCTTGCCCTCAGAATGGCACACATTCACAATCCATGGCTCAATTGTTTCAAGGCTTAAAAATCATTCTTTAACCTGTGTCCTCCCCTTCATCTACACTAATTTGAAGTGGATTTAAATAGTGACATCATTAAGGGATCATAGCTTTCACCTGGATTCACCTGGTCAGTCTATGTAGTGGAAATGTGTTCCTAATGTTTTATACACTCAGTGTATAGTGCAATGTTCCCTAAAACAATTTTTTTACATTTTGAAATGATCCACGTTTTTGTCAACAATGTGTTGTCAACAATGCAATATTTTATTCACCAATATAAGTATTTACATAAAAATAAAATCTTCATACTTTATAGTACCTTGCCTTTTTACATGTAAACTATTTATTTACAAATTCATACTCTTCAAGGTCTCTACTAATTGTTATGGTGCAATATTTATCCCTCACCAACTGAGTTCCTTTCTTTTATCCCATATCTTTGATGACAATTTTTTTTGTTTTCATACAGCCCTCTGAGTGGGTAAAGTTAGAGTGCCACAACACTGAACTGCAGGAACCCAAAAGGAAACAAATTATGTAAATTGATGCAGGAGGGCTGGGGGAGTTGACCAATCAAGTTAAAGTGAATTTAAAAAAATAATGTCCACTTCTAAATCCACTGTCAAAACATACTCTACCAGCAAAATGTTTATCATTTAATTTGTTTATTTCATTTTGCTTTACAGTAGTTATCTTGATGATGTGTCTTTTTTAAGCCTTGCCTTAAGAGGACCAGGCTTGTAGAAAATGGCACATCAGGAACAATAATTGCACAGAGTAATTTCACATTTCACATTAAATCTATCAGACCCTAATTCTTTTCCCTTCTTGCATCACAGATCCTCGCTCCCATTGAACATTTCATTCTATGATTACCTCATAAATCTCCATAACTGATCTGCCATAAAAGTATATTTCTTTGTCTGAAACAGCCTCAGCCAAAATCACTCTAAATCAGCACAATGACAACAATATTTTCCCCTTTTAAGTGACCCAAAAGAACAACTCAGCAATATGTTGTTTTAATTTATTTGTACAATGTAACCACCAAGCATCAAAGAAAGGCTGTTTTTGAGGCAAGTACGTTTAAACAGACTCTCAGACAATGAAACTATGGACCATTCTGAACTGGTTGAATCTCTCTTCAATAACACTAGTCTCTTTTTATTTCTCTTTGTTCTTTCCCAGAGCCATCCAGCTAAACCCCATCTATTTCCGCCACCATCTGCGCCAGGCCATGGTGTATCGACTGCTGGGGAACCCATGTGCCGCGGCGAGGTAAGAGTTGGTGGTAAATGCTAGGGTGTGAGGAGGGGGTCCTCCACAGGAAATGAAGATAGATTAACTTTGGCTAAAGCCCCAAGTCATTTACAGAGGGAGGATGAACACATGTCCAGTCAGCGGGTTGTAACATCGGCTCGCCGACTGTTGGATCCGTCTTTTCCAGGAAAAATATGTTCAGGGAGACACATAAATACTAACTGCTCACTGTAGTATAAGTAGTGGGTAGAGGACAATTAGACTCATAATTACATTCTCTTCTAACGCTGCCATAACCCAGATACTAGAAGCCATCACTTCCTACAGCTCCGGTGTTGTTAATGTGTCCACCAGTAGTTCCCTACATATGACGGTGCTTATTCTATATTGAATGAGGAGGGAATAAATCTCAAAGGGCTCCAGAGCCACAGCCGACCGTCTGCTATTTATTTTGTTAATGTCCCTTCCTGTTTCATCATTATCGAACCACATCATTGGAATGGACTGGAGCAGAGAGCAGGATAAGTTTGGTTAATCTCTCTCGCTCTTTCCCCCCTCCATCCCTCTGCTTTTGAATTGTCTGGGGGACCAATTAAATCAAAATTTAGCGACCTGCCTACTAATACAAAAATAAAAGGGCCTCATGTATTTAGCAGTTTTCCATGTGCATTAGGGCTTTGATAAACAGTCAATGGGAAGGTCAGTTGCCTTTTCTTGGGTCTCTGTGTTGGGGTTCTGGCATTGGGCCTGAACTGAATGGCTACAGTACAGTTGTCAGTGATCCTGGGAGGAGAGGGAGAGGAGGACACAGGCAGTGGACAGTGCTCTGTCTCTCCTCCGGACACGTCTCAGACTCCTGTCCATTCCCCTCAGGTCAGCCAATGCTGACACTGCTCTGTCCTGGACACTCCAAAACAGAAAATCAGCATCTTTGCCTAGGCCCAAATCATCGTAGATTAGTGAACTGAGGGATGCACCTTGTCAAGGCATTGCATATGCTGTTTCTGTTATGACATTTTACATTTGAGTCATTTAGCAGACACTCTTATTCCAGAGCGACTTACAGGAGCAATTAGGGTTACGTGCCTTGCTCAAGGGCACATTGACAGATGTTTCACCTAGTCGGCTTGGGATTTGAGTCACCAACCTTTCGCCTAATGGTCCAACGCTCTTAACCGCTTGGCTACCTATGAGAAAAGCAGTCATAATCTTGGCCTGCTGTAAATAACTGATTAAATGTGTCTTCTGGATTGCTTGTGTGTACCTCTCTGGGTACAGTAGGTGTATGAGCTACAATGGAATCTTTGTCATACAATAGACTAAAACCTTTTTTGTTTTGGAATTTCAAGAGATTTTGTGCTGAGCCTTGCTTATAAGGCACTCCATTTTCTTGGAAATGATATAAAGCCATATCAAAGCTAATTACATGGATAAGTGGATGCATTCCTTAAGCCGTTTCAGGTGGGCAGATAATTAACGAACATCAATCTCATTTAATATTCATTTAATAGTTCTGTTCTTTTATATGCCAATGGTAGTGAGAATGTGATGGATTCTCCCCTTTGTTCCATGAAGAAATCCTGCTAGTAGAAGGCTCTCACCATGCCTCCACTGAATTGTGCTTTGCAATTTTCCTGACATTTGGTGCACTTTCCATCATTGGGCAGTCATCGGCAGACAATTACATTACAGGTTGCCACCTTGAAGATTGAATAGGAATGTTTATTTGACCACTCGTATGCTATAACATGTCTCTCCTGTAGAGGGTTTCTTCCCAGGAAAAAGGCTCTATGAAGACTGGGATTTTAGACAAAGGAATTTGTCCATTTAAGCAATTAAAGGTCATGGTTTCCTCTCTCTAGTGTCAAACTGCGTTGGCACAGAAATTTAATGAATAGAGTGGCTCTGAATTATTGAATACCCATATAATGCTGCAGTGATCCTAATAGCCTCGTTTTTGGCAAATATGTTTTACATGTTGTAGGAACATTTATCACTTGACGAATGTGGCCGTTATGTGCATTAGTGATCCGCAGGTTGACTCATAACCTGCAGTCCCCACAGTTATATACGCGGTGTGGGCGGGTTAAGGGTCATGGAATATTGTGTGGATGAAGGGCGGGTAGGTGGCGGTCGGGTTGAAACAATATATTAAAAAAATATAAATGTTTTTCTTTCATTATTTTTTGTCTAACTGGCATTAGTACGTAAGTCTAAGCTTTCAGGGCCTAACTTTACACGCGCCAGATAGCATACACGCCAATCGGGCAGTAAAAGTTAAGGTCTATCCACTGAGGCAAAAAGGACAATGTCTGTGTTTTAATTCAAAAAGTGAAAGCTGTGAAATGGAGAGTTGAAAATAAAGAGAAGAGACGGCCAGAAAAGTAATGTTTGGGAAAGATTTGATGAAGTGGTAAAAGAGGATGATAGCAGTGCCTATGTTATGTGAATGATGGTTGTGAGGCGCTGTAGAAATTTGAAAATCACAAGATGGGGACTTCAAAAAAAGCCTATGGCATGAGAAGGGAACTGTAGCCTACTGTTCAGATGGCTACAATGGAAACTCAAATATGGACACTGACTGTAGGTCTATAACTTCTCACATAGTCTTAATATGGACTCCTGTAGAATTAAGCATTTCTTGCAGTAAAATGGTACACCAAATGTACATTCTGACTCAGGAGTGGAGAAATATGATTTCTTCGTTTCAGCATCTGGAGAGGTGCTATCTTTATAAGCATCATAAAAGCTGATAGTATTTCAACCACATAAAACATGTGTCCAAGCCGAACTGAAATCTCATCAGAAACATGTTGGGTTGTTTTCACAGCTTTCTATTTCTCACAACTGGTCAAACTGATGTTATTTAGACATTTTCCCCCCCAATCATTTTTTTCCCGAGGTCCCTAAACGTCTTTGCTCTGTGAAAGAAGCAGAGAAGGCTCAGGAACTTTACCGACGTCAACTAGATAGAATGCTTCATTCTCTCATTTAGGACATATTCTAGTGAGCAAGGGTTTATTTAGTCTTCTAGGGAAACATACAAAGACAGTAGAGAAGGTGCATGTATTTAATTATAGACTAACAAATAGCCTACCAAAATTCCATAATTATAAGCAGAAAAATATCTAAATTAGTCTGAATAAATCCTGCACCCCCTGTCAAATCGTTTCGTCCTCTCTGACTGTAGCCTACAGATCATTTTCTATATTTGCAGGTTAGGGTCGGGCATTTTCACTTTAGCACAGTAGGGCAGTTGTAGATGGATTATTAGCAATTCCGTGCTGGTGAACAAACAGCTGACCAGCGCACCGCTAATGTGCATTCCATTTATGAAGAACTACTTCATTGTAATCAGATGGCTAATATGAATACTATGCATGTCGGCAGTGGCGGATTTAGGTATGGGCGACATGGGCATTTGCCCAAATGGTGACATTTGCGTAATTTGGTTTTCTATCACTCATTTGCACGTCACTTCAGTGATATCATGTCACCATGTGGGACTGTGGGTCAATTAACCTTGTCAGAGTGGGCACCCTGATTGTAGTTTGTGAGCTAGGCAGGCTACTGCCTGGGAAGGTCTCCCATTCAGAAGTACGAGCTGGGGAGGGGGGTGGGGGTAGGTTGACCTCAGGTCTCCCCACTGGAATCACAAGGTTGTGGGAGTGGGGGAATATATCAAATAGCTCACCTCTAACTTTGTACAGTACTAATGCAATTAGTAAAACCACTATGAAATGGTTTGTGCAAAATCGTTAAGGATAATATAAAACATATTCAATCAATCCCTATACCAGTCTGCTGTTCCCACATGCTTCAAGAGGGCCACCATTGTTCCTGTTCCCAAGAAGGCTAAGGTAACTGAGCTAAACGACTACTGCCCCGTAGCACTCACTTCCGTCATCATGAAGTGCTTTGAGAGACTAGTCAAGGACCATATCACCTCCACCCTACCTGACACCCTAGACCCACTCCAATTTGCTTACCGCCCAAATAGGTCCACAGACGATGCAATCTCAACCACACTGCACACTGCCCTAACCCATCTGGACAAGAGGAATACCTATGTAAGAATGCTGTTCATCGACTACAGCTCGGCATTCAACACCATAGTACCCTCCAAGCTCGTCATCAAGCTCGAGACCCTGGGTCTCGACCCCGCCCTGTGCAACTGGGTACTGGACTTCCTGACGGGCCGCCCCCAGGTGGTGAGGGTAGGTAACAACATCTCCTCCCCGCTGATCCTCAACACTGGGGCCCCACAAGGGTGCGTTCTGAGCCCTCTCCTGTACTCCCTGTTCACCCACGACTGCGTGGCCACGCACGCCTCCAACTCAATCATCAAGTTTGCGGACGACACAACAGTGGTAGGCTTGATTACCAACAACGACGAGACGGCCTACAGGGAGGAGGTGAGGGCCCTCGGAGTGTGGTGTCAGGAAAATAACCTCACACTCAACGTCAACAAAACTAAGGAGATGATTGTGGACTTCAGGAAACAGCAGAGGGAACACCACCCTATCCACATCGATGGAACAGTAGTGGAGAGGGTAGCAAGTTTTAAGTTCCTCGGCATACACATCACAGACAAACTGAATTGGTCCACTCACACAGACAGCATCGTGAAGAAGGCGCAGCAGCGCCTCTTCAACCTCAGGAGGCTGAAGAAATTCGGCTTGTCACCAAAAGCACTCACAAACTTCTACAGATGCACAATCGAGAGCATCCTGGCGGGCTGTATCACTGCTTGGTATGGCAACTGCTACGCCCTCAACCGTAAGGCTCTCCAGAGGGTAGTGAGGTCTGCACAACGCATCACCGGGGCAAACTACCTGCCCTCCAGGACACCTACACCACCCGATGTTACAGGAAGGCCATAAAGATCATCAAGGACATCAACCACCCGAGCCACTGCCTGTTCACCCCGCTATCATCCAGAAGGCGAGGTCAGTACAGGTGCATCAAAGCTGGGACCTAGAGACTGAAAAACAGCTTCTATCTCAAGGCCATCAGACTGTTAAACAGCCACCACTAACATTGAGTGGCTGCTGCCAACACACTGACACCGACTCAACTCCAGCCACTTTAATAATGGGAATTGATGGGAAATTATGTAAATATATCACTAGCCACTTTAAACAATGCTACCTTATATAATGCTACTTACCCTACATTATTCATCTCATATGCATACGTATATACTGTACTCTATATCATCGACTGCATCCTTATGTAATACATGTATCACTAGCCACTTTAACTATGCCACTTTGTTTACATACTCATCTCATATGTATATACTGTACTCGATACCATCTACTGTGTCTTGCCTATGCTGCTCTGTACCATCACTCATTCATATATCCTTATGTACATACTCTTTATCCCCTTACACTGTGTATAAGACAGTAGTTTAGGAATTGTTAGTTAGATTACTTGTTGGTTATTACTGCATTGTCGGAACTAGAAGCACAAGCATTTCGCTACACTCGCATTAACATCTGCTAACCATGTGTATGTGACAAATAAAATTTGATTTGATTTGAAAACCGGTCTGCACACCACCAAGGTGAATTGTTTTAGTCTTGACTCTTGGTTGACAGTGTTGGGGGATGGGTAATGTATTGATGCCCGAGTGCCAAATCAACACAAAGAAAATGTCTAAGCCATCAGGTGCCCAGTTTAGGAAAAAGAGGAAAGAAGAAGAGAGAAACGCACAAAAGATAAAGGTATGCAGCTATGTCCTCTCTTTATGAGTATAATATTATACATGTCATTAAATAGGCTAGTATAACACTATTATTTGTTAGCCTATGTTGCTATGTTGCTTGCTATGCTATTACACATAGGGCGACAATATTCCGTTTTCTGTCCAACTAGCTTACATAGTATTAGATATAATTTCACACAGTTTCATCATGATAATGTGTGTAGCCTGCAGCAAAACGATTACAACCTAAATAGCACATTCTTGATTTTGTTAACTTTCATTGAGGTGACATCATAAATGTTTTCTGTGATTGTGTGACTATGTCCTGAGCTCGGTAAGCGGAATTTCCAATGCTGTAGGCTTACTTAGAAGATGTCTATATTATGCTGATATTTTGTATCTTTTGTGATATATTGAGTCTTTTGGGGTGTCTTATGCCTAGTATTAGCCAAGGAGGTTGGTTGTATGGTTGGTTGTATGGTTGTGTGGTTCCTATTCTGAAAGTTTTATAAATTGTGCATAATGACATATATTTAAATGTGCAACAAATGTATTTAGGGTGTCAGACTCATATACTGTATTTCAATGTAAATTCAGGGGCACTTCTGAAATATTTTGGAGCACCCTCTGGCACTGGCCAGGATGAGGAGCCATCTACCTCTTCAGCCACACAGGCCTCTTCAGAAATGATCTCAGAGCCTCAGAATGAGGAACCATCCACCTCCTCAGCCACACAGGCCTCTTCAGAAATGATCTCAGAGCCTCAGAATGAGGAACCATCCACCTCCTCAGCCACACAGGCCTCTTCAGAAATGATCTCAGAGCCTCAGGATGAGGAACCATCCACCTCCTCAGCCACACAGGCCTCTTCAGAAATGATCTCAGAGCCTCAGGATGAGGAGCCATCCACCTCCTCAGCCACACAGGCCTCTTCAGAAATGATGTCGGAGCCTCAGGGTGAGGAACCATCTACCTCCTCAGCCACACAGGCCTCTTCAGAAATGATGTCGGAGCCTCAGGGTGAGGAACCATCCACCTCCTCAGCCACACAGGCCTCTTCAGAAATGATGTCGGAGCCTCAGGGTGAGGAACCATCCACCTCCTCAGCCACACAGGTGTCTTCAGAAATTATCTCAGAGCCTCAGGATGAGGAACCATCCACCTCCTCAGCCACACAGGTGTCTTCAGAAATGATCTCAGAGCCTCAGGATGAGGAACCATCCACCTCCTCAGCCACACAGGTGTCTTCAGAAATGATCTCAGAGCCTCAGGATGAGGAACCATCCACCTCCTCAGCCACACAGGCCTCTTCAGAAATGATCTCAGAGCCTCAGGATGAGGAACCATCCACCTCCTCAGCCACACAGGCCTCTTCAGAAATGATCTCAGAGCCTCAGGATGAGGAGCCATCCACCTCTTCAGCCACACAGGCCTCTTCAGAAATGATCTCAGAGCCTCAGAATGAGGAACCATCCACCTCCTCAGCCACACAGGCCTCTTCAGAAATTATCTCAGAGCCTCAGGATGAGGAGCCATCCACCTCTTCAGCCACACAGGCCTCTTCAGAAATGATCTCAGAGCCTCCGGATGAGGAACCATCCACCTCCTCAGCCACACAGGCCTCTTCAGAAATTATCTCAGAGCCTCAGGATGAGGAGCCATCCACCTCTTCAGCCACACAGGCCTCTTCAGAAATGATCTCAGAGCCTCCGGATGAGGAACCATCCACCTCCTCAGCCACACTGTTGTTTTCACAAATGTTGTCTGAGCCTGAGGATGAAGACCCATTTGCTTCCACTTCCCCCCAGCAGGATTCTTCAGGTGTGTTTGTGCACGAGCACATGTGTGTGTGTGTGTGAGTACACACGCATGTGTTTGTGTACACCCCTGCATAACATAAACAAAATAAATACTTTCTCTTTTGCAAAGTTAAGTTTCCATATTGTAGGTAATGATGATTTTATTATTACTGGGTATGTATGTGGGATGTTCCATCACTATAAATGCTGTGAATAATGTGTGTAAACTAATGTCCATGTGCTCACCATTAGAAATGCATTCCCACCATATCCTGCTGCTGAGGATGAACCACTGTCTACAGACCCTACAGACTGGCCTTCAGTTCTGACTGACAGAATTCGGACATGACTACTTTGCGAGAACCAAGTGAGGTACCACCGAACTCTGTTTTCCCAAGGAATGAGAGTGATGGAATAAGATGCTACCACCAGTATTTCAGGAATCCCTAGAAGTTGGTTGGTGTATTCCCGAAAGAAACAACAGCCTCTTCTGCTGCAAACTCTTTTCTAAGAAGAAATTTAATTTAGCAAACTCAGGTCTGACAAACTGGAAACATGCAAGTTCGTTGCGGACTTCGCACAACAGCAGTTCAGAACACCAAAACTGCATGAAAACATGGAAAGAACTGGCAATGAGGATCAAAAAAGGGGAAACAATTGATAAACATGAGATGGCCCTTATGGAGGATGAGAAGATAAGATGGAGAGAGGTGTTGACACGTCTGACTGCTATTGTGCAGTCTGACAATTAGAAATCTGGCACTAAGGGGACACACAGAAACACTGTACTCTCCATCAAGTGGACATTTCCTCAAAGAGGTTGAACTGATGGCACAATTTGATCCAGTCATGAAAGAGCACTTTAGCCGTGTCCAAAAATGGGCCTCGAGTCACACCACCAGCTAACTTGGCCACCAAATACAGAATGAACTCATTGATTTGTTGAGCAGCAATGTCATTTCAATAATGGTGCGTGACATCAAGCTGGCAAAATTATTCTCTATCATTCTAGATTCCACCTCAGTTGTCATCCACACTGAACAGTTGGCAGGAGGAAGAGCACCTCATAAAGGAACATTTTATGGGGGTTTTGGAGGCAGAGGAGCCAACATTTGATCCCATGATTCTCAAAAGATTAGCGGAGCTAAAAATTACTTTTGAGTTCTGCAGAGGACAGTCTTATGATAATGGGGCCAACATGAGAGGCAAAAACAAAGGTGTCCAATCCAGACTCCTGGAAATGAATCCAAGAACTCTATTTGTGCCATGTGGGGCTCACACATTGAACCTGATTGTGGCTGATGCTGCTAAAAGTTATGTTGATGCCACAGGTTACTTTGGCATCTTACACAAACTGTACACCTTGTTCTCAGCCTGCACAGAGTGATGGGCCATCCTGAAAAAACATGTGGACATCACTTTGAAGATGTGGACTGAGACAAGGTGGAAGAGTAAAGTTAAGTGTTGAGCCACTGAGGTATCAGGCAGCAGCGGTGAGAGAGGCACTGAGGTATCAGGCAGCAGCGGTGAGAGAGGCACTGAGGTATCAGGCATCAGCAGGGAGAGAGGCACTGAGGTATCAGGCAGCAGCGGTGAGAGAGGCACTGAGGTATCAGGCAGCAGCGGTGAGAGAGGCACTGAGGTATCAGGCAGCAGCGGGGAGAGAGGCACTGAGGTATCAGGCAGCAGCGGTGAGAGAGGCACTGAGGCATCAGGCAGCAGCGGTGAGAGAGGCACTGAGGTATCAGGCAGCAGCGGTGAGAGAGGCACTGAGGCATCAGGCAGCAGCGGTGAGAGAGGCACTGAGGTATCAGGCAGCAGTGGTGAGAGAGGCACTGAGGTATCAGGCAGCAGCAGTGAGGAAAGTTTAATATTTATAGTAATTTAATTTGAATTTGGTGCTCTGCCATTCCACCGGATGTTGTTGAGGTGTCCCGCTAGCGGCACGCCTTTCCTAAACATTAAAGGAAAAGAAAAAAAAAGACCATGACCCTGCTTGAGCTGCTGATATTTATACACGAAAGGGAGCTCTCAGAAATGTATCCACATTTATGGACTACTCTCAGAATTTGACTTACTCTTCCAGTGACCGTAGCTGAAGCAGAGAGGAGCTTTTCAAAGCTGAAGCTCATCAAATCCTACCTGAGGTCCACCATGCCACAGGAACGCCTTAGTGGCCTTGCTGTCATCAGTATTAACCATGCAATTGCTGGGCAGATTTCTTATGATGATATAATTGAATACTTTGAATCAAGGAAGGCAAGAAAGGTCAGGGTTTAGATGGCAGTTGTGCAATTTAGTTTGTGTTTCTCTTGTTTGAAGTGCAATAGTGTAATAATCAGGTTCTCTTCTTTGTAAGTGTGTTATTCTGTTTGTGTATTTGTGTGATATAGGATTTGTGCAATTTAGTTTTTTGTGTGTTTTTTGTTAGCAATAGGGTAATCGTGTAATAATTAGATTTTCTGTATTTGTATTTATATACTACAATTTGTTTGTATTTGTCTTTGTTACTTTTTGATATTTATGTGTCTTATTTTGTATATATTTTGTATATTTATATAGTTTTAAATGTTGTCTGAATAAAAATGACAGTTAGTGCAGAATGGTGCTTGTTGTTGGCTGTGGGGTAGCTGAAGGTGGGGTTCTCCCAGGGAGCCATACAAGCTAGAACCGCCACTGCATGCCAGTTTCTCTTGGCTTAGAGTTGAGGAAAGACTGACTGCTTCACTTATTTTTTTTTTATAAGAAACACGTTGGAAATTGCAAGTTGTTTGCACTTACACAAAGCACTGACCCCACGAGACACCAGTTTTTTTAGTCCCCAGGTCCAGAACAAATTCAAGGAAACGTACAGTATTATACAGAGCCATGAGTGAATGGAGCTCCCTTCCATCTCATATAGTGCAAGTGAACAGCAAACCTGTTTTTTTTTAAAACATATAAAGCAACACCTCACAGCACCACACCTCTCCCCCGTGGGAGCTACTTGTTGTATGTACTGACATGTATGTGTAACTGAAAGATGCACACACGCTCACAGACTACATTTTAATATTTGTAAATGTATCTAAAGTCTTTTGTCTGTAATGTATTTTTTTGTTATCTGTCAGAGCCCAGTAAGACTAGCTGTCTCCATTGGCATTGGCTAATGGGGATCCTAATGAATCAAATCAAATGTATATCAATAGACACATGTATGCCATGATTATGGGAACTAGAGGAGGTAGGCTACTGTGTGCCTGGTGAATGGAGAGAATTCACTTTTGTCTTCCATTATGCATACATCTGATTTGCCAAGCACAGACCTCGGGATTTGTGTGAGAAAAGAGGTGTTGAATGCCAAACCTTTTGCACTCGGGAGCCAAGAGTATGTAGAATGCTGACACCAGTAGAAAACAACGCCATTCTCTACAGCTGCATGTGCTGCTAATGGAGCAGCTGTGGCGTGTGGGGTTGGACTGTTATTTTCGGCAGATTTAAAAGACCATTCTTACAATGGTGTGTCACCTGAGTATCAGAACATATCTATGTTGTGGTACAGTACAGCTACCTGGGCTGAGCTGCTGTGTGAAGGGAGTTGGTGGTGATGATGAATTGACCATCCCCTAGTAGTCCACTGTGCTGTGGGGCTGCTGTGGCCTTCCTCTTACCTTCCCCATCATTTCGGTTTGTTTTTTTCTTCCTTAGCCTCTAATGGTGTCACATTCTGAAGTCTCTACACAAGCTGCCTCTATTGGCCATTTTTTTCAGGCCAGCCGTCACAAACGGCCCCATGCTGTCAGACTGGTCATTATCTTGATATGAAGGGTCAGGCCGGTCCCAAATGTTTTTTTTTCTGTCTTGAGATTGTTGTTTTTAGGTTGTCATGCTGTCCTTTGGCAAATCTCTTATTGTTCGTCCATACCCCCCATGTGGCCAGAGTGAGAGCACTAACAGGAACTTTTCAAATGAACCCAAATCCCAGTCTGCCTGTTGAATTTAACTCTGTCAAATTGACTGCCAGCATCGACATAAAGGAGACATCAAGAGGACGAGGGGCTGTAGGCAGCAGGCTCGTCTCATAGGGCGGTCACAGTGCAACCGGAAAGGTTTCCAATACCAAGTGTTTTGAAGATGTTTTTAAAAGGCTTGTGATAGCCACATCTACTTTCTTTGACATCACTCAATAGACAGGGCCTCTCATGTAAGGGAGCTATTGATCTAATCATCCCTGTTACCTTGGACCCTCAGAAAAGGGGATTAAGGGGTCAATTGACATTATTGGCAAACTTGTTTTTATAGCTCTCTCTGTTACAAGAGTGGCATGACAGGATTTTAAATGGGTGTTTGCTCTCACTCTGTATCAAAGATAATATATTTTAAACTGAGATGACTGAGAACTATGGCACTCTGCTTCCAAACAATAGCTGTTTCTATATGCAGCTTCATGCTATATGCAAACTATGCCAGCAATTAGCATTCCATTGAATGCTTCATGAGGGGGAAATCCAAGATGCAGGCTTCTCGCAATCTTGGCTTTATTGTAGAGATCGCATAGAGTTAGCACTCTGATGTACATTGAAAGCTACCAATGCATTTGACCATTTAATTGTTGTGGGAATGCTAAGACTCTAGGGCTTACTAGATGGACTTCACGCCCATTAACCAGGCATGAGTCCTAACCTCCGCTGTAGTCAATAGAGGCTGGTCCAACAATGGAAAATCAGTTGCTTCACTCTTTGGGGGGTGCAATTGGGTTTTCCTTTCTCAAACACACACCAGTGCTCTCATGAGGTTCATTGATTGTGGCTGTGATGATGACTTCAACCATGCCTGGCCTCTCTCTCTCTCTCTGGCAATCCAGGCCCACTGGCCCATCCATCCATCCCTTAGAGCTGAGCCATCATCATCACTGTCAGATGAACCAATCATGACCAATTACTGGGATTATCTTTCAGTGATCACAGCACATCTGGCAGCCATCAGCCACTGTATAGATTGTTGGAAGCAGGGGAGACAGCAACCTGGCAGGCCAAGGCATGATCCTAGCTGCTAGAGACCTGGCCAGTGCCAACAGGGTTGAACTGCAACTAGGGGAAAGGGGCATACCTAGTCAAAAACTGAATGCAATCAACCGAAATGTGTCTTCCGCATTTAACCCAAACCCTCTGAATTAGAGAGGTGCGGGGGGCTGCCTTAATCGGCGCCCAGGGAGCAATTGTTGTCGGAGGTGGGCTTCCTTACTCAAGGGCAGAACGGTAGATTTTTCCACCTTGCCGGTTCAGGGATTCGAATCAGCAACCTTTCGATTACCGCCCCTAGAATATTATTATTATCATCAACACCACTCAGCCTCTTTCTTCCAGCCCTTGTCCCAACAAGTACCAACGCTTAAGATAATTTATTGGTAGCTTCTTCTCTGGTGGGGAGACAAACATCAGCCAAAAAGAAAATACATCTTTGATGTAAAATCAGAGAGTTGCTTCATCAATTTGACAAATGTGATGTGTTCTTCTGGCGGCTCGTGTCACTTTCTTCCAAAGCACTGAAAATTATTTTACAGTTATGTTACCACAGTGTCTTAAGAATAAAAACTAAAATCCAATGTACCTCCACGAGTATAGAGGTAGTGTAGTAGAGACAGACAGGAGTGTGACAGCATGGTGGGATGATTTTAAGGGTCTTTCACAGATGATTGGTTGAACATGTTTGTGGAGGATTTATGCATTATCAGATGTGACATCTGTAAGGCGACACAGTGTGCCATATACAGAGCCCCCAGCCATGGACGGGCATTGGCTATAAATGGGGCATGCTAAAGTAACCCAAAGGTACTCTTTGCAAAACAAACAATACCTGACCTTGTGATCGTTTGCGCTATGCAGTTACTCATATGTGCAAGATCCACTTGCAGGCATAGTGCTCCCAAGACTAAACGTGGTAGAATGCTTTTTCAGTCCCTTGTGTTTTTTTTGTATCATGTCATGTGCAATTCATTCCTCTTTGTTTTTGTTGGCAACCTGGTTATTCTGAGAACATGGGACAAATACACAATAACGACATAAAGGTTTTTGAATGGCAGGATGCCAGGCAATACTTTTCCCTTGACATATATTTATCCTTACATCGCAGGGACACCAGAAACACTGAAACTGGGTCTTATGTCTGCTATTTTGGTTGACTTTTTGATATTGCTGCAGATGGTTCTTTTGATAATGTTATCAGTGCTATGCTGTTCCATTTTAGAAGAATGAAAACCTCTCTTTGTTTGTGCTCTGCTTGACTCTGCTGTGCTTTGCTCTCCTGTGCCATGCTGTGCTATGCTAGACTATTGTGTATGCAGTTTTCACCAAGCTATTGAATGTGTGTGCTGTCTCTCTTGTGCCTCTCTCCCCACAGAGTGTAACATCCTGATTGAAATTTGTCTGATAGTTTCTGTGTGTCTCTGTCCTTGTCATTAGGAGTGCCATGATTGCTGACTGGGTGTACTGGCTGTCCGGGGGCTCAGATGAACACATAAGCAAGCTCATCAAACTGTATTGGCAGGTGAGAACAGATGGCCCCAGAGCAGAGACGAGGGGCCCACCGCCCAATCAAAAGCTCAATGAATGATTATTACTTAAAAGACTGCCGACTGAGGTAGCTCTTTGCATATCAATCAGGCAGAACGCTGCATAGCAGTAAACGGTTTATAATGAACCAGAGCACAGCGGGGTGGCACCGAGTGAACCTCACCTCAACACTGGCAAGCAAAGGTCATCCAATGAATCAGCCTCTAGACTACTGTATGGTTACACAAACATTGTCCTCTCTCTAATCTAACCTTAATAACCTCAACCATTACTATCACACAATTTACAGAATTGACAGAATACATGTAATGTGTTTGCTATGTTTTTCCGTCTTCACTTGTCTTGCATATATCTAGCATCATAACCATGTAGTACTGAATATAAACCCCAAGCTTTGTACATGAGTTTCCATAAGATGTTGGAGGTTGGCGAAGGAACACATGCAAACATAGAGGGAATTACACTCGCTGAAGTTGCTTTTCTGCACTTCAAGTTTAGCGGAGGAAAGGTGAAGAGTTTTTTTAAATTCGGAGGGCAAAATGAATGCGTTTGACCTTGAAAGTGGGTTTGTACGGATCTGCATTCGCTTGAAATGGAGCCTTGATTTGCATTTGCTTGAAGTGGGATGAGTGTGGGATAGATTTTAGTATTCAGTACATCAAGCACCTACCGTTTTATTCATTTCCGTCCCATGTGAATTTCAATACGTCTGTGTGTGTTTATCCTGACGGCCCTTAAACTAGCTCCCAACATCACACACAGCCTTCTACCCACTGTGGGTTTCAAGTCCCTCAGTGAGGGCCACAGATTTAGAACCACACTACTTCCACTTTGAATGTTTCCTTTGTCAAATAAGCAGGGGAGAAACTTCGGACTGGTATTGACCTCAAGGAGGCATTTTGTTTTTCTATCGCATGGCCTTTTTATGGATCATCTTTACAGCTAACTCATTCCATATTTTATTGCAATACTTTCTCACTAAACATGCACATGGAAATTAATGTTTAAAAGAAAATATCTTAGAGCCCATTTATTTCATTGTGATACATTTTCTTGCCTGCTGACAAATGGCTCAAAAATTCTCAATCAAAACAGAACACCCCCAAATAATTGAATCAATGGGCGAAAACACAACATTATCTCCCTAAGTACTGTGGGGAGATAATGTTGTGTTTCTCTGGGTGGTCAGACTAATGAAGCCTCAGCTCTTTCTCCTTAACTTATCAATAGAGGTGATTTAATAAGGTAGCTAGCTAGCGATCTGAAGCGCAAAACGAACTCATTGACATAGTACTGTAATCTGTTTATTCTAATGTCATCTGAAATAATAAGTAGATGGAAAGCTGAATTGTCTGGTAGGGTAATATTTCCCTTTAGCTTCAGACAAATGTAAAAGGTTATGGTAAAACCAAAGCCATGTTAATCCCCAATCCATAATCTGTTCCCTCTCATTCAGAGTGGATTTAAACGGAGAATAGATTATTCCAGGAAAACCGTTAGTTTCCCAGTTGCAATGTTTTATTCATCCCAACTACCCAACGGAAAGCATAGCAATGTTTAAAATTCTTAGACATTTTCTTGTTTACAATACATATTTTTCCCAGTCCATCAAAGCACAGAAAACAGTAAGAACAAATGTAACCTTGAATGGCCAAATCAGCAGATCTACCGTAGCAGCTCTTGTAGCAGCCTGAACAATTCAATCAGCTCTGCATTTAGTAACTTTCATCATTTAAGGAGTGTCTACCTCTGAGTAAGGCCAGTAGCGTACCATCCTATGTCCCACTGCTGGCTTGCTTCTGAAATTAATCAGGGTTGGTCCCTGGATGGGAGACCAGATGCTGCTGGAAGTGGTGTTGGAGGGCCAGTAGGAGGTAAAAAAAATACCCCAATGTGATTGGGGACATTGCCCTGTGTAGGGTGCCGTCTTTTGGATGGGACATTAAAGATCCCATGACACTTATCGTAAGAGTAGGGGTGTTAACCCTGGTGTCCTGGCTAAATTCCCAATCTAGTCCTCATACCATCACGGCCACCTAATCATCCCCAGCTTATAATTGGCTCATTCTTCTCCTCTCCCCTGTAACTATTCCTCAGGTTGTTGCTATACATGAGAATGTGTTGTCAGTCAATTTACCTGGTAAAATAAGGGTAAAATATTTTTTTTTACATAAGGAAATTAGATAATGGTCCTCTCTTACTGTCTTCCCTGCCTCTCACGACTCCACAATCCCAGGCTCTGTTAGACGAGGCGATCATCATGGAGGATGGTTTCTCTGTCATGTACACCCCGTGCTCTGCTGGGGACTCCGTAGGGGATTGCATCGCCAAGGCTGAGGAGACCTTCAGGAAACAGAACCCTGCCTTCACAGACTACCTGTTCACAGGTATGGAATATAGACCAGGGGGAATGGGAGCGAGGAATAGACTCATCTCTATGAGATTCATCCTTTAGAAATGATAGAGCTCCCTCCAGTAGAAGGAGTGAGTGAGATGAACATGGTTCTCCCCCACATCTTCCTCTCAGCAGGAGGCTGTACTGTAGCCTGTACTCCTCACTGTCAGCCTGCAGCTCAGACTAGCAGGGGTCAAACACACACACTGCCAGTGCCTCAATTAGACTGCCCTGCCTCATCTTTCCACCATGCCCTCCTATCGAAAACAAATGCATATCTACAGATCCCTGTTTAGATCAAATAAGCTGCCCTCTACCGTGGTGTAGCCACATTAGCTGGTTACCCCCCCCATGTAAGTGTGTTCCAATTTGAGAAGTGCTGTTCCATTAACTCTTAAAGATGCAGTACATGATCTTAAGCACTTACAAATTTGTAACATATTGTACGAATTGGAATTCGTTAACGTATTATACGTATTGCAAAAAAACATTTATATATTTTTTTTCAAATGCAGGACATAACACATTTGAAATGGATGACATAGTACACAATTGTGCAACATTTTCATGGAGCACTACTTCCAAAACTACTGGCTGAAATAATACGTAACCTCTGGGAGACTCACTTTAATTACCCTCTACTCTGAGACATGGGCTCTGAATGGTGCATGTGTCCGCAGACAGGTTTGATTTCTCAAACTGCCATGGGGTGAGGCATGAGCTGTAGTGTCCAGGAAGGTCATCAGTAGGAATGGTCAGAAGAGGGGAAGGAGGAGGGAAGGGAAGGGTAGCACCCAGAGACAGTGGACGAAAAGGGCTGAGGATCTCTGAAGGCCTTGACTAAAGTTGTGCTCAGTTCTTTGCTTCCACCCAGCCAGGATAACAAGCCAGACCAGTAACCCCCGGTGACACAGGTTAGTGGTCAGAGAGGAGAGGGGAGTGCTCTCTGGACCAGCCTCATCAATAACACCACCACACAGGGGAGGGAGAGATATACACAGACACACACACACACACACACACACACCGAGAGAGGAAAGAGGAACATTCACTTGAGTTGCTCCAAAAGTCTAGGCTACAGTATTACTATTATAAGACTCAGTGTCTTAGAGTCTTGCTGAAGGGTATTGCTTTTTTGTATTGTACATTCAGCATGGAAACTCTATATTCATAGACACAGCAGGGAACTCATCATCCATATATCACCACTCTGAGGGTGAGTGTCTGTCTGGGGTGAATCCTTTTCAGGCTAATAGCATTAATGTAACTTTGACCCAAGGGTCAGCAATGCCATGAAAACAACCCAAATGAGTGACCTGGTTTGGGAGCAAAGCAGCCATTGTGGGGACACTGGTAATACAGTAGGCTATCCAATTCCAATGGCACCCAACTCCCTATGTAGGATCCCTATTCCCTATGAACTGTCATCAAAAGTATTACACTAAATAGGGAATAGATTGCCATTTGGGATGCAGTCTAGTTGTAATCCAATCATTGGAATTCCATGGAGAACACATCATCCCCTGATGTGGCTTCTGTCAACTTTGCCTCGGGGGATGAAAAAGGCAATTTCCCCATTTTTACGTATGTCTGGTACACTATGCATACAGGCAGTAACATGAAAGGGCTGACATTTGTGTGTGGTTTTGAATTTAATATTTACGGGTGAATTGGCCTGTAGAACATTACAAGACATAAAGACACTACTTGTATGTCAGAGCATTGTGAGAATAGCAATCAACAGACTCAAGAAGAATCAGCATACCCAAGTCTGTCTCTCACACATACTGTGCATTATATTGGTAATATACTAAAAAGACTGATTGGATTCTATTGATTTGAGAGGAATGAGCTGTTCGCTAAATGTGGTGCAGCATACCACTTCTCACTTCTGAGATGTACTGTATGTCTTTGATGTACACTGTCATTGATGAAATTAACCTAATAAACATATATATATACAATATATCACTAGCCACTTTAAACAATGCTACCTAATATAATGTTTACATACCCTACATTATTCATCTCATAGGTATACGTATATACTGTACTCTATATCATCTACTGCATCCTTATGTAATTCATGTATCACTAGCCACTTTAACTATGCCACTTTGTTTACATACTCATCTCATATGTATATACTGTACTCGATACCATCTACTGTATCTTGCCTATGCTGCTCTGTACCATCACTCATTCATATATCTTTATGTACATATTCTTTATCCCCTTACACTTGTGTATAAGACAGTAGTTTTGGAATTGTTAGTTAGATTACTTGTTGGTTATTACTGCATTGTCGGAACTAGAAGCACAAGCATTTCGCTACACTCGCATTAACATCTGCTAACCATGTGTATGTGACAAATAACATTTGATTTGATATAGATTAAGATTTACCTTGAATGTATTCATTTTAATTACCCAGCCCTCCTGTTCCTCTCTGCCTGTCCCCCAGACCCCAGTGGAGGTCACCTGCTGCCCCAGACCACAGACTGGAGCAATCCCCCGTTCACCCAGCAGAAATACGTTCTCACCCTGGGCTTCAGGAGGGGACAGGATGGCAGCTTCCTCAGCAAACTCACCAGCAGGACCTGCCCCTCTTTTACAGGTACAGATACTGTACATCTCACTGATGCTTAACACTGAGGGCACACACAGAACACAGAAGTCTGTTGCTAGCAGCTGTCGTCACTGATTTTATTGTCCTGGTTTTAAAATGGAGTTTGTACATCTGTTGAAGCATGCTTGTTTTATTATGGACGTGTAACTCTGAGAACTGAGAGAGTCGATAGAGTTGTTTTCTGAAGTGGTTGCAGATGATGGAGAATATTGAAGTATGCAGACAGACAGTTCCAAGTCACTGAACCCCCTTGACATCACACAGTGGTATGACTGTCACCTAACCCTCGACCTGGTGATCACGTCACACTGTCAGCTCTGTGTTCTCACAGCACCTTCATACTCACGACACCAAAGAGATCCCACACACTTTCTCTAAAACAGACACACAATTCTCAGAATGAACAAACAGCAATGCTGCCGAGAGACATTTAATATTTATTAGCGACTATTCAGGCAGGGTTGTTGCATACCACAGTACTGCAGGCTTAGAACATTAGGTTGGATGATGGTATGAAAATTGACCACAGGCTTTCAGTTCATTACATTAGTCAGCTGGTCAATTTTGGAATTAGTGGATTTGTCATTTGACCCCAGTCATCTTGCAATCATTACGTCAAGGGGGGCAGGGGAGGTGAAATATTGACACTGTTGGAATGGAACAGAAATCTAGCTTCTGTATTATGCATTTAGAGTGGGGCAAAAAAGTATTTAGTCAGCCACCAATTGTGCAAGTTCTCCCACTTAAAAAGATGAGAGGCCTGTAATTTTCATCATAGGTACACTTCAACTATGACAGACAAAATGAGAAAGAAAATCCAGAAAATCGCATTGTAGGAATTTTAATTTATTTATTTGAAAATTATGGTGGAAAATAAGTATTTGGTCAATAAAAAAATAATAAAAAAATGTATCTCAATACTTTGTTATATACCCTTTGTTGGCAATGACAGAGGTCAAACATTTTCTGTATGTCTTCACAAGGTTTTCACACACAGTTGCTGGTATTTTGGCCCATTCCTCCATGCAGATCTCCTCTAGAGCAGTGATGTTTTGGGGCTGTTGCTGGGCAACACGAACTTTCAACTCCCTCCAAAGATTTTCTATGGGGTTTAGATCTGGAGACTGGCTAGGCCACTCCAGGACCTAGAAATGCTTCTTACGAAGCCACTCCTTCGTTGCCCGGGCGGTGTGTTTGGGATCATTGTCATGCTGAAATACCCAGCCACGTTTCATCTTCAATGCCCTTGCTGATGGAAGGAGGTTTTCACTCAAAATCTCACGATACATGGCCCCATTCATTCTTTCCTTTACACGGATCAGTCGTCCTGGTCCCTTTGCAGAAAAACAGCCCCAAAGCATGATGTTTCCACCCCCCATGCTTCACAGTGTTCTTTGAATGCAACTCATCATTCTTTGTCCTCCAAACACGACGAGTTGAGTTTTTACCAAAAAGTTATATTTTGGTTTCATCTGACCATATGACATTCTCCCAATCTTCTTCTGCATCATCCAAATGCTCTCTAGCAAACTTCAGACGGGCCTGGACATGTACTGGCTTAAGCAGGGGGACACGTCTGGCACTGCAGGATTTGAGTCCCTGGCGGTGTAGTGTGTTACTGATGGTAGGCTTTGTTACTTTGGTCCCAGCTCTCTGCAGGTCATTCACTAGGTCCCCCCGTGTGGTTCTGGGATTTTTGCTCACCGTTCTTGTGATCATTTTGACCCCACGGCGTGAGATCTTGCGTGGAGCCCCAGATCGAGGGAGATTATCAGTGGTCTTGTATGTCTTCCATTTCCTAATAATTGCTCCCACAGTTGATTTCGTCAAACCAAGCCGCTTACCTATTGCAGATTCAGTCTTTCCAGCCTGGTGCAGGTCTACAATTTTGTTTCTGGTGTCCTTTGACAGCTCTTTGGTCTTGGCCATAGTGGAGTTTGGAGTGTGACTGTTTGAGGTTGTGGACAGGTGTCTTTTATACTGATAACAAGTTCAAACAGGTGCCATTAATACAGGTAACGAGTGAAGGACAGAGGAGCCTCTTAAAGAAGTTGTTACAGGTCTGTGAGAGCCAGAAATCTTGCTTGTTAGTAGGTGACCAAATACTTATTTTCCACCATAATTTGCAAATAAATTCATTAAAAATCCTACAATGTGATTTTCTGGACTTTTTTCCCCCTCATTTTGTCTGTCATAGTTGAAGTGTACCTATGATGAAAATTACAGGCCTCTCTCATATTTTTAAGTGGGAGAACTTGCACAATTGGTGGCTGACTAAATATTTTTTTGCCCCACTGTACATGACACTTCATATGGTCCACAGCAGTGGTTCCCAACTTGTTTTGGTTACTGTACCACCAACAGAATTTTGCCCTTGCCGGAGTGCCCCTGAAGTACCCCCCCCCCCCCCATGTACATTTTACCAGTAGGCCTATGGTCTCATGAGGCTTCTTAAGTACCCCTTGTGGATTGGGAACCACTGGTCTAGAAAGAGCATACAGGAGAAATGTTGTAGAATTGACTGCTCTGCACTAACAAAGATTATATTGTCTGTGTGTGTGTGTCTGTCTGTCTGTCTGAATCTGCTTCTATCTTTGTCTGCTTGTTCAGTTCCTCGGTAGAGGAGTGGACAGACAGAGCTGAGGAGGTCAGCTGTGCTGTAGTCTTCTGCTCTGTGCTCTGTTAAAAGGGTTGGGGGTAGGCAGGGGGGAAATCGATGCCTTTGTGTAATGTATCAAAGACATGGGCACTGCATGGGTCTGTTAAGCCATCAGTCATTTGCCGCTTGCGCAGGGGGGGTGGCTGCTGAGCTCACCATAAGGGGATGTCACCACTGCAGTGTGTGTGTGTGCTGCTGCTGCTCTGTGTGAGTCACAAACACAGAACCAGACACACCATCAATCCTGCATTGATTAGCAAACCGTAGTGTTGATTAGCTGTAATTTATTTGTGCTAAAGTAAGATTGAGTTTAAAGCTGAGTCTGTGGATGTTGATTGTATGTTTATTTCTTTGTTTGTTCAGGACCCAGAGCCTCATTCAGCTCCAGTAGCCCAGAGGACATGGAGCGGGTGTGTGACACGTTCAGCAGGAGGATCCTACCAGCCTTAGATTTTATTAAGTGCACCAAACTAGCTGTGGGTATACGTTTACATGCTTTGAGTGGAGGAAAACAAAGCAACCATAATTGACAGAAAGATAGGTCATACTTGGTCCTTAAGCGCTACTAAAAAGAGTGGTGATGTACTGGTAAACACTCCTGATAGCAACAAAAGGTGCTGAGCGTCACTGTTTATTTAACTATGCAAGTCAGTTAAGAAGAAATTCTTATTTTCAATGACAGCCTAAGAACAGTGGGTTAACTGCCTTGTTCAGGGGAAGAACAACAGATTTTTACCTTGTCAGCTCAGGGATTCAATCTTGCAACCTATCGGTTACTAGTCCAACGCTCTAACCACTAGGCTAGCTGACGCCTCACTGTGCTGGAACACTGTGCACCGCGTGTGTTATCTGTCAATTACCCTCTCTTCTTGTTAAGAACAGGCAGGATGGTGTGAAGGTCATCACGCCTTGGTCGTGGGTAGGTTGATATGGACTCATTTCCCGGTGACTTGGTAAGAGACGGCAGCAGCATTAACAGACGGCAAGGCAGCAGCGTTACCAGACGGCTAGGCAGCAGCGTTACCAGACGGCTAGGCAGCAGCGTTACCAGACGGCTAGGCAGCAGCGTTACCAGACGGCTAGGCAGCAGCGTTACAAGACGGCGTTACCAGACGGTTAGGCAGCAGCGTTACCAGACGGCTAGGCAGCAGCGTTACCAGACGGCTAGGCAGCAGCGTTACCAGACGGCTAGGCAGCAGCGTTACCAGACGGCGTTAGACGGTTAGGCAGCAGCGTTACCAGACGGCTAGGCAGCAGCGTTACCAGACGGCTAGGCAGCAGCGTTACCAGACGGCTAGGCAGCAGCGTTACCAGACGGTTAGGCAGCAGCGTTACCAGACGGCTAGGCAGCAGCGTTACCAGACGGCTAGGCAGCAGCGTTACCAGACGGCAAGGCAGCGTTACCAGACGGCAAGGCAGCAGCGTTACCATACAGTTAGGCAGCAGCGTTACCAGAAGGCGTTACCAGACGGCTAGGCAGCAGCGTTACCAGACGGCTAGGCAGCAGCGTTACCAGACGGCTAGGCAGCAGCGTTAACAGACGGCTAGGCAGCAGCGTTAACAGACGGCTAGGCAGCAGCGTTACCAGACGGCTAGGCAGCAGCGTTACCAAACGGCGTTACCAGACGGCTAGGCAGCAGCGTTACCAGACGGCTAGGCAGCAGCGTTACCAGACGGCAAGGCAGCAGCGTTACCAGACGGCTAGGCAGCAGCGTTACCAGACGGCTAGGCAGCAGCGTTACCAGACGGCTAGGCAGCAGCGTTACCAGACGGCGTTACCAGACGGCTAGGCAGCAGCGTTACCAGACGGCGTTACCAGACGGCTAGGCAGCAGCGTTACCAGACGGCTAGGCAGCAGCGTTACCAGACGGTTAGGCAGCAGCGTTACCAGACGGCTAGGCAGCAGCGTTACCAGACGGCTAGGCAGCAGCGTTACCAGAAGGCTAGGCAGCAGCGTTAACAGACGGTTAGGCAGCAGCGTTAACAGACGGCTAGGCAGCAGAGTTAACAGACGGTTAGGCAGCAGCGTTACCAGACGGCATTACCAGACGGCTAGGCAGCAGCGTTACCAGACGGCTAGGCAGCAGCGTTACCAGACGGCTAGGCAGCAGCGTTACCAGACGGCTAGGCAGCAGCGTTACCAGACGGCTAGGCAGCAGCGTTACCAGACGGTTAGCAGCAACGTTACCAGACGGCTAGGCAGCAGCGTTTACCAGACTGCAAGGCAACAGCGTTACGGGCTAGGCAGCAGCGTTACCAGACGGCTGGGCAGCAGCGTTACCAGACGGCGTTACCAGACGGCTAGGCAGCAGCGTTACCAGACGGCGTTACCAGACGGCTAGGCAGCAGCGTTACCAGACGGCTAGGCAGCAGCGTTACCAGACGGCTAGGCAGCAGCGTTACCAGACGGCTAGGCAGCAGCGTTAACAGACGGCTAGGCAGCAGCGTTACCAGACGGCTAGGCAGCAGCGTTACCAGACGGCTAGGCAGCAGCGTTACCAGACGGTTAGGCAGCAGCGTTAACAGACGGCTAGGCAGCAGAGTTAACAGACGGTTAGGCAGCAGCGTTACCAGACGGCATTACCAGACGGCTAGGCAGCAGCGTTACCAGACGGCTAGGCAGCAGCGTTACCAGACGGCTAGGCAGCAGCGTTACCAGACGCTTAGGCAGCAGCGTTACCAGACGGCTAGGCAGCAGCGTTAACAGACGGCTAGGCAGCAGCGTTACCAGACGGCTAGGCAGCAGCGTTACCAGACGGCTAGGCAGCAGCATTAACAGACGGCTAGGCAGCAGCGTTAACAGACGGCTAGGCAGCAGCGTTACCAGACGGCGTTACCAGACGGCTAGGCAGCAGCGTTACCAGACGGCTAGGCAGCAGCGTTACCAGACGGCTAGGCAGCAGCGTTACCAGACGGCTAGGCAGCAGCGTTACCAGACGGCTAGGCAGCAGCGTTACCAGACGGCTAGGCAGCAGCGTTACCAGACGGCTAGGCAGCAGCGTTAACAGACGGCTAGGCAGCAGCGTTAACAGACGGCTAGGCAGCAGCGTTAACAGACGGCTAGGCAGCAGCGTTACCAGACGGCTAGGCAGCAGCGTTACCAGACGGCTAGGCAGCAGCGTTACCAGACGGCTAGGCAGCAGCGTTAACAGACGGCGTTACCAGACGGCTAGGCAGCAGCGTTAACAGACGGCTAGGCAGCAGCGTTAACAGACGGCTAGGCAGCACTGGTAAGAGCCTAGTAAGTCAGAACTGTGTCATATTTAAGCAACGTTTGTTCAGATGCATCACGGTAACTGTATCTTAATTTCAAACGCTTTCTCTCGTATTTTGTACCATGATAACAGTTCACACATAGTTTGTCATGTTAATGAGCCAGTACCCACTTATTTCCTAAAATCCCTGGAATTGGTGGAGTAAGAAAATGTTCTGTAATCAAGCAACAATGGTAATTTATTTTAGCTCGTTATCAGGACATAATGTGGATCATAATTACTACATTTTCAAAGACAACATTTCCATAATGAAGATGATTTCTAGGAGGACTGTGGTGTCCTTGATGTCTTTTGTTATTACTTTAATAATCCTTATAAAGAGAAAGACCATAGAAACATGTAAAAGGAAAGTACAGGTTATGTGGAGAGCAGAACTAAATGTACACAAGGCTTATCTCTTTGAGATCTGAGAGGAACTATTGATTGTTTTTTCAAAATGATAATGTGGGGTCCTCTTATCTGCAAGAAATGAATTCACTCATAGCAGCTCTCTCTTGCTTACCTGAAGAGAACCATACACACACATACATACACACCCCTTTCTACTCACGTGTGTACTATAGCCATTAGTTGTACAGCTATTCAGTAATGAATTACGGTGTGTGTTTTGAAAGGGAATGAGCAGTAATGAATGAAGTAGCATGGAGCTTCAGAGTGGCTTGTAACAAAGACTTTGTGGGGAAGTTGTTTGCACTGTCGTTGTTGTTGTTGTTGTTAAAATGTGCTTGTCCCTAGTAATTGGAGTGCTCATTTCTTCCAGTGCAGGCCAGGCCAGTTCCCTGATTGGTGTGCTGTGTCTCGATCCTGTCTCGGGTTTACTAAGCAGCATGTGGCCTGAGGGAGTCTCACAATTGAATTACACATACACACACGTATGCATGCACACACTTTCACTCACACACACAGACAGGGAGACACAGAGAGAGAGAGAGACTCACACAGAATCACACACACAGAGTGAGAGAAACACACACATGCTGCTCTCTCCCGTGGCCCCTGGCAGCATGGCTGCAGGTCAAGCGGACTCCTCGCCACCACATAGACAGCCCTGTCACCGACGAACTCGCTGTCCTCCCGCTGCTCTCAATAATTCAACTGGTTGATCACTGACCCCTTTTTTCTCTTGAAATGGACAATGCAAACTAAAGAGGAGATGTCATTTGGAGCCGCACAGCAGAGCTCTGGCTATCGATTTCAGAAGCATCATAATTGTAATTACATCTGCATCTGTAACACCGGCTCTATGAGATGCAGAGACACAATGGTTATTAAATTAGTCACCCTGCAGCTGAGAAGGCTCAAGGAAATCCTATTATGTTGCGATGCATCTAGACAAATGCAGCTTGAACGCCCTCCGACAATTAGTTTACAATTATTTGATGTGTGCAGCATGCATTTTGGTAGAGCCGTGAAGCGCGCAATGCTAAATTGTTTAATTTTAAAATCGGGATGGGTTGTTCACGTCTGCTGCTTTAGATGTAGTATTTTAAAATATTCGTTCATGAAATACATCTGCATATGTTCTGGATCTTCATATAGGAACAGTATGCTAACATATAGAGATGTAGATTAAAATAGTTTACAGTAGGCACCAACAATTTTATAATTTGCATAGTTTAACTAGCATTATCATACAGGCAGTAAAAGCATTGGCATAGAGGTGTGGGTTAACTAATTTCAATACTGTACATAATTACAATACAAATCTAACTCTATTACTACACTGTTTGCCTTGTATTGCTCTGCTCTGTAGCATCCCAAACATTGCATGTGAAGGGTAGGAGGGAGTAATACAAGAAAATAATTATATGAAATATTCAGGGGGAGCGAAACAAAACACATTCCTTTACAAGCTATGCTGTTGTTTTTTCCCTCGTTGGGATGTTGAAAGTAAACCGAGAAGGGAGGCAGGCCAGGACAAAACAAAACCTTGAGGTCTGCGAGAGGAGGGGTAGAGGTGGGGTGTTGTCCCACAAAAAGAAAATCACAATTTTTCAACATGATTTTCAGCCTTTTGTTGCCTTGGAATAAAAGGGTCTGGGCACTTTGTCAGGTTCCAGCGGGTGGAGAAAGAACACAACGGGAGATATGCCAAAAGATATCTTCAGTGATGGATCGCTTCAGGAAGCGCCAGCTACTTAGATTAGATACCAATGGAGGAAGGACCTTTGACACTTGTCCTTATGGAACTGTGTTAACAGCTGTCAATACTCCAAAACTCAGCAAAATGCTAATCCTGCTGACGATCTATGCTCATTTGTTGTTCAATGTTTTGTAGTAGACCGTGTAGTGGCCAGCAATCCCTGTTTAACCACCCCACTGTTGTCGCTTGAAAATTAAAATGTATAATGAACCGGTACAACTGCGCAATGTGACTGACATATTGAAGTCGGAAGTTTACATACACTTAGGTTGGAGTCATTAAAACTCGTTTTTCAACCACTCCACACATTACTTGTTAACAAACTATAGTTTTGGCAAGTCGGTTAGGACATCTACTTTGTGCATGACAGAAGTAAATTTTCC
This sequence comes from Oncorhynchus masou masou, assembly GCF_036934945.1. Classification (NCBI taxonomy): domain Eukaryota; kingdom Metazoa; phylum Chordata; class Actinopteri; order Salmoniformes; family Salmonidae; genus Oncorhynchus; species Oncorhynchus masou. Next base: position 87,020,298 of record NC_088235.1, on the reverse strand, counting down.
AAGAATTGTTTACAGACAGATTATTTCACTTATAATTCACTGTATCACAATTCCAGTGGGTTAACTGTGCCTTTAAACAGCTTGGAAAATTCCAGAAAATTATGTCATGGCTTTAGAAGCTTCTGGTAGGCTAATTGACATCATTTGAGTCAATTGGAGGTGTACCTGTGGATGCATTTCAAGGCCTACCTTCAAACTAAAGTGGCTCTTTGCTTGACATCATGGGAAAATCAAAATAAATCAGCCAAGACCTCAGAAAAAAAATTGTAGACCTCCACAAGTCTGGTTCATCCTTGGGAGGAATTTCCAAATGCCTGAAGGTACCACGTTCATCTGAACAAACAATAGTACGCAAGTATAAACACCATGGGACCATGTAGCCGTCAGGAAGGAGACGCGTTCTGTCTCCTAGAGATGAACGTACTTTGGTGCGAAAAGTGCAAATCAATCCCTGAACAACAGCAAAGGACCTTGTGGAGATGCTGAAGGAAACGGGTACACAAGTATCTATATCCACAGTAAAACGAGTCCTATGTCGACCTAACTTGAAAGGCCGCTCAGCAAGGAAGAATCCACTGCTCCAAAACCGCCATAAAGCCAGACTACGGTTTGCAACTGCACATGGGGACAAAGATCGTACTTTTTGGAGAAATGTCCTCTGGTCTGATGAAACAAAAAATAGAACTGTTTGGCCATAATGACCATCGTTATGTTTGGAGGAAAAAGGGGGAGGCTTGCAAGCCGAAGAACACCATCCCAACCGTGAAGTACGGGGGTGGCAGCATCATGATGTGGGGTTGCTTTGCTGCAGGGGGGACTGGTGTACCTCACAAAATAGATGGCATCATGAGGGAGGAACATTATGTGGATATATTGAAGCAACATATCAAGACATCAGTCAGGAAGTTGAAGCTTGGTCGCAAATGGGTCTTCCAAATGGACAATGACCCCAAGCATACTTCCAAAGTTGTGGCAAAATGGCTTAAGGACAACAAAGTCAAGGTATTGGAGTTGCCGTCATAGAGACCCGACCTCAATCCCATAGAAAATTTGTGGGCAGAACTGAAAAAGCGTGTGTGAGCAAGGACACCTACAAGCCTGATTGTTACACCATCTCTCTCAGGAGGAATGGGCCAAAATTCACCCAACTTGTTGTGGGAAGCTTGGGGAAGACTACCTGACACGTTTGACCCAAGTTAAACAATTTAAAGGTAATGCTACTAAATACTAATTGAGTGTATGTAAACTTCTGACCCACTGGAAATGTGATGAAAGAAATAAAAGCTGAAATAAATCATTCTCTCTACTATTGGCATTTCACATTCTTAAAATAAATTTGTGATCCTAACTGACCTAAGACATGGCATTTTTACTAGGATTAAATGTCAGGAGTTGTGAAAAACAGAGTTTAAATGTATTTGGCTAAGGTGTATGTAAACGTCCGACTTCAGCTGTTTGAAAAATGTGTGATTAGTGATCAACAGGGCTGAGTGAAAAGAGAGAAGGGGGTGTGGTTTACAAGTTTTCTTTGTCCCATGTTTCCTTGTTTCTCACATGCTGTGTTTGTTCCAAGACAACAGGCAGGTTTTTCCCCAGGGTCTGGGCTTGTGGAGAGGCTGCAGTATGCTGGCTACCTGGGACAGATCCAACGCAGCAGGGAGCAGACCGTCATCCTCCACCAGGCACTGGCTGAGCTCGCTGTCGCCCCCTACCTGCAGGACCTCAGCCACGCAGAGACTTCATTGGTAAGCAACCAACAGTCTCTGACCAAACTTTGAAATGCCTACCTAGTACTGACTCATTCTCTGTGCACTGACACACAACAGGACGCAGCGACCTCAACACCACTCTGGTAATATCAGAGGCGGTACAGGCGTGGATAAGAGGTCTCTCCTAGGCCTGAGGTGGTGTTATCTAGGAGCACTTTAACAGCACACGGGCCAAAAAATATATATAGGATAGGAAAGAGAGCGAGAGACCTTTGCTTTCCCAGAGAGAGTAGATAACAGGAGGGAATAGGGAAACAGAAATGGAGGAGGTGGTGTATGCAAGTCTCATTCAGGTATACCGTGTGCTGTGCTGCTGAAGCTCTATAATTGCCTCTTTACTAAAATAGAGACAGTGGCTGTGATATTGCAACCAAATCTACCATGAATAGAGACCAGGAGAGAGGGGCCATGTTTGTTTAGGCAACAACAGCCATGACGGCTTCTACTGCCACAGATATTACAGTACAGTAAAGGGGTCGGCTGTCGCATACACTGGAGTCATGACGATATGACGATGTGCCTCCTTTCAACAGGCAAGGAGAAAAACACATGTCCAAAATAATTATATTTCTGTCAGTGAATCAGTTTAAATACCCAGCTCTTTTAGTGGATATTTTGGCACAGTCACTCAGTACTGGGAGCTGCTCTGCCTTTAGTTAAAATATATGCTGTTTACCAGACTCTTTTATCCAAAGCGACTTACAGTGCATGGATACATTTTACATGCGGGTGATCCTGGGAATCAAACCCACGATTCTGGCGTTGCAAGCGCCATGCTCTACCAACTGAACTATAGAGTTCTCTGAGTTTTCAGTGGATGTCCGGCCGGAGACCAAAAAAAAAACTTTTACCGGCGAGCACTCTCTCTCAGGAAATGTAATAATTCAGAACACACGCTGTATGTTGGTGAATTGCCCCCCAGAAAAGTGTCCTGTGTCTGGAGAAATAGAATGGGGAAAGGTATATGTGTTGTGAAAGCAGGTGTGTGTGTGTGTGTGTGTTTATTTTTACTATCCTTATGGGGAGATTTCAGCTCTTCACCGGTCCCCACAAGGAAAAAGGTTTATGCTTACGGTAAGGGTTCGGTTAAGAGTTAGTGCTGCAAATAAATGGGCTCCAAAGTGCAGCCCCATGTATATTACCTCCTCCCATGCACCTTGATGGATGCAAGCAGGTCACCCGTGATGCAAGTCAGTATTCAACATCCATCCATGTCTGAGGACGTCAGGAGATTACATGGAAAACGGCCACTAGGGGCAACAGTGAGCGCTGTTACCTTCAAGTTGGTTTTGGTTTTGCTATGGCATTGTGCGTGGGTATGGTGAATGGGCATAAGCATCTACCTCTGGTTCCAAAGGTTGCATATTTGAATTCAGTAATACAATGGTTTTTGTTGTTGTTTTAAGCCTTTCCCAAACCTTAACCCATTCGGAGTTAATGCCTAACATTAAGAATTTGGCGTTAATGACTAAAATTTACCTTAAACACTTAGAAATGTTACATGTGAGAAACATGGACGAATATTAAATTCTGATGTGAGACTGAGAGGTTGTTGGATGGACGAGTACTGTTTGTCAATGTGTCCACATTGTCTCCCCTAGCCCACCGCTGCTGTGGAAGGCCACAGCATCAAGGCTTCTCTCCATGTAGAAAAAAGACAAGATGGCAGCCCTCATTGTATGAGGAATGAGTTGTAAAAATAATCATCCGACAAATGATTTTTTAATTAGCTTTTAAGTCTGTGTTTAGAGAAGTTATTGCTGGTGTGTGAATTGCGCTCTGATAATCTTTATCTCGGGCCCACAGCTGCAGGCTCTAATGGCAGACACCATGGACACCCTTGAAGGAAGGCGGACTGATAGAGAACGTGTGTGGAATGAAATGCAAAAGGTAAATAGAGAGAAAGGGAAAATGACAATGAGAACGAGGAGGGGACGAGGGGATGGAAATACCAACGTCTACACTGTACCCTCCAAACACACACTTAGCATTCTCCCAACGAAATTTAAATGATGATTTGACATATCAAATCAGGAAAAAATATATATATTTTGCGTTGGGATATCCTTGTGGCACGCCTGTCACCTCTATTAAGATGAACAATGCCTGCTGAACTTTCAAATGGCATGGCTCCCAGGAGGGAAAGGCCCATTTCATTTTTCAGATTATTTTCTTTGTTAATTAGTGAGGCTTTGGCATTTCATCTCACTACGGTACGTAGTACTGCAAACAGACTTGGCTTGAGAACAAAACCCAGTGTAAAGCTACTGAGATACTGTAATGCAGATCAGCGTATAAACATCAAGTTCTGTAGGGCTGGAGCCTCGTTGGACAGCTGAAAATCAAAGATAAATCACATTACAATATCCCTGATTGCATTTCCATGCTCTGTCCTGTGTGGAGTTGTTGCCTTGTGGGTATGGGAGGGGGGTTGACGCAGGGCAGTGCAGTGCATCACTGGGTCAGTCTATCTCACACCCAGTGGAGCATGACCACAGCTGTTAGTGATGGGCTGTATTAATCATGCACACACATTGACATACAAACATACTCTATCACACACACACACACACACACACGCATATTGACACATACTCACACCTTAAAAGCCCACTGCCATAGGCTGAGCCCAGCGCTGGTGGATGGGTCTTTTCACTCCCTATCTGACCCATACATCATTCCTATGCAGAGTCTGTCAAACTGAGCAGGAAAGGGCTGGGCAGGCAAGCTGTTTCTGTTTCAATATTTAAACATGTAATCGCTGTAATGGATACAGTAATAGTTGTAATTTACTTGAATTATTCAATGGGACATTATAGTACTTCCCTATTTTGATATTTAACTGATTTTCACTGAAAGGTCAAGCTTTACTTACGATAACTAACATCACATTTTCTAACTCAAGACTATATTATTGGTTAGTCACCCTGAATTTATTGTGCATGTTGAATTCACATTGTAATTTACCGTCATTGTAGCAGGTGTAATTTTCGCTGAGTTATCTGCACTGTGTCTAAAATCAGTTGTTAAACTAAGAGATATAAGGCTGTGGAAGAAATTGGAAGCACTGCAAGCAATGAAGGCTACCTTATCCTCCACTCAGCCATGCCATCTCTCAAGTGTTTGATGTAAGGGCCATTTGTACTGTTACTGTATGCGCAAATTAGCCTGTGCTCGCATACATGCACCCATCCACTCTATAAAGTGCATAAGGTCATAAAATCTCCCATCCACAGACCTGTAAAATCTATAATCAATGCCCGCCAGTATTTGCTTCATATATCCTGAGAGTGACAACCAACCTTTTCTCAACACAATAATTTATTGAGTTCGGCTACTCGACGCCGAGAGAAATATTAGAGGTGGCAAGTTCATGTTCCTTTCAGCTCTCTTCAACTGGCATAAATCAGCAGGACATTAACTAACAAATAGAAATGCCGACTTGATTCTGACACAGGTCTGCATACACATTGTTTTCCTGTTTGTTTTTGGCCAGTCATTATAAGGACATTGGCCCTTTGCTGTAAATAAATGACTTAAAAATAACTGCACTTTCCCCAGTTCCGGCAGAAAGACGGCATCAATGTTTTCCGCTCCATAAAATATCTATAAGAAATGTGGAATTTACCGCAGCGCTGTAGTGTTTTACTCAAACTTCCGAATATTTCCAACCCCTCCCTGGAAAGATGGAAAAGTTTAAGAGCAGTGCATCAGTGAGTGCTTGTACATGAGTCTGTGCTCAAACAACACAAAGCTAAACTACAAAGTAGTCCTGAACTCTGACTCACCACAACGTTTCATTTTTATTGATTTAGAAACTCATTTGACTTGGAACAGTGAATAGGTCACTAAATGTTTTAAGGGCTGTATTGACTGGGCTAGTTTGAATACAATACATTGAGTGTCAGTCAATAGGGTAACACTCCGTCACCGTGGTGATGAGGGCTGACAGGTTTGATAGACACTTTGACAGGTGTCATATCACAGCTCAGCTCCTTGGGCATGGCATGGCAGCCTCCATAGACACACACACAAAGATACTCTAACATACACAAGTTTTGTTGTATTTTTTGTTGTATTGTGTTTGTATATCGTACATTTGTGTGACTGTTCTTGTGTATCAATGTTTTGTTACTCCCTGGACCCCAAGAAGAGTAGCAGCTGCTTCTGCAAAAGATAATTGGGATCCAAATAAACAAATAGATAGATAGCACAGCCACCTCAGTCAGCCCTGGGCCCTTTGAAGTTGCTGCTGTTTTCATATTGAAAGTGGTGCAGATGTGGCCTGCACACCAATGGAGAGGCTAATTGTTGTTCAAATGGAGTCCCAGGTTCTAAGATGCATGGGAGGGAAGTGTGGAGAGCCATTGTAGGGTGAGAAAGTGCAGGATGGGGTTGAACCAGTCAATGTCTCAGCCCCACTTCTCCTGCTCTGAGTTTAGGTGAATCCCTAGGGTATGGCTGTGGAGTTGGGTCTCAGATCCCACTAATAGAAACAGACACCCCAGCACCACCACCTCCACCATCAGACTGGCTCCTCTGTCACTCACAACACACACATCCCTCTCTCACCCTGTCTCTTTCAGTCTCTCTATATTGTATCTCCCCTCTATCTCACTGTTTCTCTTTCAGTTTCTTTCATTCTTTTATTTCCCCCACTCTCTCTCCTTCGCTCTCACCTCAGCCTCACTTTGAGTGCTCCCTCTCCATCTCTCCCCGGTACTCCAAATAGGCTTTTGTAAATTCATCTCTTCATCATACATTCACTTTCATATTTCACTCCCTTTCTCCTCCTCCCTTTCTCCTGTATGAGCGCGGGCTGGGCACAGTAAATTCCCACGCCAAGCCTTCACCTCACAAATGAATGAGGGAGGTACAGGCCAAACCCTACATCTCTACCAGGTAATTACTTCCCTGGTGGGGCAGAGAGGAGAGGAGGGGTTGAGCTGCTGGGCTTGGCTCGCAACACACAATCTATATAACCTCACGCTCCTCTGGAAAATCTGTCTCCCCGTGAAAAGTGTTAGTTATTGCTTATAGCACATTGTAACTTGTTCTGTTCTCTTGTGTTTTGAATTGTTTTCTGCTCAGGTGGGGATGTTGGAGGATCTGTTGTTCCAACTGGAGGAGACCTATCTGAAGAACAAGGCTCAGAGGGCCAGTAGGAAGCAGAGGGCCGGGGTCCAGGGGGCAGAGGGGAAAGCCAGAGGAAGACCCAAAGCAGGGATCAAAATAGAAGCCAAAGGAGGGGGTACAGTGGTGACGGACAAGGCCAAAGTCCGTCCCACTGAAACCCAGCAGGAGACAGCAGTAGCACCAATGACCTTACCAGACCCATGATCTGCAGGCCAGGACAGTGGAGGCCCAAAGTCGTCCCCCTCCTCAAAATGAATGGACACCCTCCTCTCACAAAGCCTCATCTTCAGTCCCAGCATCTTTCACACCATTACTCTAGGCTGGCAGAAATAAATGGACTCTGCAGCCTTGCTTTCACTCTGATTTAGGGTCTGTTTTTAACACTCCTCCTTGTTTTACTCGTTAAGATAGCGTCTCTAGCCCCACTTCTAGATGAAAGACCTAGCTGATTCAAACGTGTGGGGGTGTTCAATGTATACACAATGAGATGTTTTCATGTTTAAACTCGCCAATTTATGATTGTTCATGCAAGTTGTAATATGACAGATGGTTTGTAAACACAAACAAATCCATATGGTGCAGTAGCATGATCATAATGATGTATGCATTCCCATTATGGGATTCACAGCAAATCCGGCTCCAGATTCTCTCATGTTTTGAAAACTGTCTAACATGAAACAACCTTCATTAAATCACATTATCTTTATCAATATGTTTGGTTAACTAACAAGAAATACAAAACCCTTTTCCACAAAACTTTTTTCCACTCAATCCTTAGGAGGAAAAGAAAGAGGATTCAAATAAAACAAACATGCTTCCTCCTGAAGTAGCTAGCTGGAAACAGCAGCATACACACATTGTCTACAGTATGATGACCATGTTACTACAGCCTGGAGTATCACAGTCATTTCAATGCCAATTGTGCAGTTTGGGGATTGATCGGGCAGGGCCAAACCTTGTGAGTGAACACAATCAGTGGGGCCCTCGTCACTCACGTGCCCACGGCTGATCCATCAACTGGCCGGTCAGCACCGGCTTCCCAAAGTAGTTCCTTTGAGACAGCCAATCAGAGGCGCTCTGTGCTATCGACAGCTGCTTTCTCTCTCCTGTTATCTACTCTCTCTGGGAAAACAAAGGCTGGTATCTCTCTTTTTCCTTACTACTGCTGAATAATCCACATTTCCCTATTTGAGGATTCATTCAGGGTTCCTACTCTACAGTACAGTGTTTATCTCTATCTCTCTCATCCCACCCTCCATCTGTCTCTTGCTTCCTCCGTTTCCATTCAGATGGGTGCTTAATACCTTGGGGATTCTGTTGACACCCGAGTCGGCATAAGCAATGTTGTGATCAGCAATATGGGCATGCATTATTTTATTCACTGAATAAATTAATGACATTTATTGAGTGGTCGGGGAGAGAAAACGTTGGCATAGGTACTCTATTGGCATCTTTAAAAGATTAGTTATGCCCGGTGCAGTTTCCATTTGGTAAACAATTATTATAATCCAAGCCTACATGCATATTTAATGAACACATTGAAGGCCATAGCCTTGTTTTTCAGTTTTGTGTAAAGCTCTTTTATATGAAAATGGTTAGAATGGCGATATAGGAATGCTAATGTGGTTAGTTATTTTTGTGTGTTTTAATTAGTGCACTGTTTTGCAGTGTTGCCTCACTGCCTGTTGTTGCCTCACTGTTGCTAACACAGTTTTGTGGCACACTTGACATGGGTTCACACTGATGCCTGGTTCAGAATTGGTCAGTTGATGTCTATTAGCTGCTGGAGTTGATGTAGAAGGGAAGAGGTCATGGAGTCTACTGGGTGGAATGGAACTGTCATGGCGATGGTGTGGTCACGTTTTTCACCGTTTTTACTAATCGATAGCGATGGAACTTATTCTTACAAGTGTTTTACGATGCGTCGTTCAAATATTTTACAAAATATATTATTAGCCCGTCCAACACACCCCCTCTTCAGATGACAAAATAGCCTTTTCAGTTTATACAGCTTTTTTGTTACGTGTGTGTATGTATATATTTATACATATACACATACACACTACCGTTCAAAGGTTTGGGGTCACTTAGAAATGTCCTTGTATTTGAAAGAAAAGCAAAAAAGAATTGTCCATTATAACATCAAATTGATAGAAATACAGTGTAGACATTGTTAATGTTGTAAATGACTATTGTACCTGGAAATGGCTGATTTTTAATGGAATATCTACATAGACCTATTACCAGCAACCATCACTCCTGTGTTCCAATGGCACGTTGTGTTAGGTAATCCAAGTGTATCATTTTAAATGGCTAATTGATCATGAGAAAACCCTTTTGCAATTATGTTAGTACAGCTGTAAACTGTTGTTTTGATTAAAGAAGCAATAACACTGGCCTTCTTTAGACTAGTTGATTATCTGGAGCATCATCATTTGTGGGTTCGATTACAGGCTCAAAATGGCCAGAAACAAATCACTTTCTTCTGAAAGTCGTCAGCCTATTCTTGTTCTGAGAAATGAAGGCTATTCCATGTGAGAAATTGCCATGAAACTGAAGATCTTGTACACAGCTGTGTACTAGACCCGTCACAGAACAGCGTAAACTGGTTCTAACCAGAATAGAGAGAGGAGTGGGAGGCCCCAGTGCACAACTGAGCAAGAGGACAAGTACATTAGACTGTCTAGTTTGAGAAACAGATGCCTCACAAGTCCTCAACTGGCAGCTTCATTAGATAGTACCCGCAAAACACCAGTCTCAAAGTCAACAGTTCCTCTGTCCAGTGCCTGTGTTCTGCCCATAATGTTTTATTTTTATTGGCCAGTCTGAGATGTGGCTTTTTCTTTGAAACTCTGCCTAGAAGGTCAGCATCCTTGAGTCGCCTCTTCACTGTTGACGTTGAGACTTGTATTTTGCGGGTACTGTTTAATGAAGCTGCCAATGAACCTGCCAGTTGAGGACTTGTGAGGTGCCTGTTTCTCAAACTAGACACTCTAATGTACTGTAGTTGTTCTCTTGCACCAGCAAAGCACCATCACACCTCCTCCTCCATGCTTCACGGTGGGAAACACATGCGGCGATCATCCATCCAAGACTCATAAATATAAAAAATAAGTAACAAAGAGAAATAGAAACATTTGTGTTGACTCGGCACTCAACCCCAACACAATTTCAAATATATTTTGATTTGTTTAACATTTCTTTGGTTACTACATGATTCCATATGTGCTATTTCATAGTTTTGATGTCTTCACTATTATTCCACAGTATAGACAATAGTAAAAATAAAAAACCTTGAATAAGTAGGTGTGTCCAAACTTTTGACTCGATTTCATTTTAAGCATGTTTTTATACTTGCATCAAATGCAAAGGCATTGGCAACTTTATATTTGTAGTCAACTTTGTTTTGAAGTTATCAGGTCACAGAGAGGTGAATAAACCATGTCATTCTATGTTTAGTGGAGATTTTCTGTTACGTGGGAGGGCAAAATATTATCTAACGACTTCACTTAGCTGTCCTATGAGTGGTCTTGGCTGTTCTACGAGGCAGGCGTTAGATTATGAGAGTTTTCAAGTGCAATGTAAATAACGATGATTTTGGGAAACAGCTCAGACTTAATGATGCTCCTATGAAGGTTCTAACAATGAACTTAGTCTTAAGTTGCTTTTGTTGCACTTTGAATAAATTCTAATGGGTTTCATAAGATATAGGCTTCTTGCGTTTGGGGAAAGAAATGATGGAACTCATTTTAACAGACCACGGGAACTTGTCTGGAAGCACAACAGTCAATTCAAACATCAAATGGCAACCTCACTTTTTAAATGTAATTTTATTCTGGAGGTGGAAATTGTATACTGTAACGAGTGCGCTGAGAATCGGGAAGCAGGTATAGGGAGTGAGTGGTTTAATAAATAAACAAAAAAAGAGTCAATAACACCTGAGGAAAGAACCAAGGGAAGTGACAGATATAGGGAAGATAATCAAGGAGGCGATGGAGTCCAGGTGAGTGTCATTAGGCGCTGGTGCGCTTGACAATGGTGACAGGTGTGCAGGATAATCAGTAGCTTGATGACCTAGAGGCCAGAAAGGGAATATACGTGACATACTGCATTTTGATGCTTGAATATTTACATGAACAGAAAGAAACAGGAGGTGGGAGCAGGTTATGGATTAACCTCGGCAAAATGCAAATAAAATAATATTGGGAAGGGATTGAAAGGGTTGTAGGTTGTGCTGGCAAAGCCATCTGTTTGACAAACAAATATACAGTTGTCAGAGAGATGCAGCAGCGAGATTGGCTGACAAACTCAGGAGGGAGGCAAGCTGCTTTAGGAAGAAGGGGGGATAAACAGTCTGCTTTGTGCCTAGATGAGCGCCGTGGTAAACATCTCAGCCATGTTTTCTTCCATCCGCACATCTTTGGAGAGTCCTTGTGATCACATTGTGGCAAACAACATGGTTGCCGTGTAGTGAAGATGCTCAAAGTCGCTCGATTTGTGTAACCAAACAAGACACAAACCAGTGCCCCAAATCTGCCATGATCCCAGCCACAGATCACAAAGCTTCAGCTCTAACCCAATGCTGAATTATTTTGAGGAAGAGTCATCTGTTCGGAAAGAGTGTTTTGCACAGCAAGGAGGCTGCAAGGAGCAAATGTCCAGCCTCCTACAGGTGAGCATGTTTTGAGGGAAACAGAGACTACGAGATAAGTAATTTTATCTGAGAAGGACAGAAGGACAAACTGTGCAACAGAAGGCACACAATCGAATCCACCTTGAGCCATTTGGGCAAATCTGCAGGGATTACCACTGGCATTGAAATGACTGGCATTGAGCCTTTTGTCAATTTGATGATAACAGAGCCCCTGATTGGTGGTAGTTTGTGGACCCATATGCCATCCAAAGGTGGACAACTTTACCTGCCAACCAGACTCCTCTAGAATGCCAAATCATTGTCCAGGGAGAATACCAGTGACATTGAACCAACTGAAAAAACAAGTTCTTTGTTTTGAAGCCATTTTAGTTAGCCACCCATGACTCCATGGGTGGCTAACTAAAATGGCTTCAAAACAAAAAAAACTTGCCCACGACACAATATAGTGGTAGGCCTGATTACCAACAATGACGAGACAGCCTACAGGGAGGAGGTTAGAGGCCTGGCGGAGTAGGGGCAGGAAAATGAACTTTCCCTCAACGCCAACAAAACCAAGGAGCTGATGGTGGACGACAGGAGCCAGAAGAGGGAGCACGCCCCCATCCATATCAACAGGGCCACAGAGGCGGGGGTCAAAGGCTTCAAGTTCCTTGGTGTGCACATTACTGAGGACCCGAAATGTTCCCACCTCACTGACACCGTGGTGAAGAAGGAGCAACAGCGCCTCTTCAACCTCAGGCGGCTGAAGAAATTCATCATGGCCCCTCACAAACTTCTACAGATGCACCTTTGAGAAAATTCTGTCAGGCTGCATCACCGCCCGGTACGGCAACTGCACCATCCGCATGACTTTTTGGAGGGCACTCTGTTTGGCCTCCAGGACATTTACAGCACTCTGTGTCAAAGGAAGGCCAAAAAGATCATTAAGCACCTGGGCGTGCTCCCTCTTCTGGCTCCTGTCGTCCACCATCAGCTCCTTGGTTTTGTTAAGCACCAGGCCATCAGACTGTTCAACAGCCATCACTAGCCAGCAATCTTCCCAGTACTCAGCCCTGCACCTTGAGACTAATGCCCCATGTACAGTCGTGGCCAAAAGTTTTGAGAATGACACAAATACACATTTTTAAAGTTTGCTTTAGATATTTTTGTCAGATGTTACTATGGAATACTGAAGTATAATTACAAGCATTTCGTACGTGTCAAAGGCTTTTATTGACAATTACATGAAGTTGATGCAAAGAGTCAATATTTGCAGTGTTGACCCTTCTTTTTCAAGACCTCTGCAATCCGTCCTGGCATGCTGTCAATTAACTTTTGGGCCACATCCTGACTGATGGCAGCCCATTCTTGTATTATCAATGCTTGTTTGTCCACCCGCCTCTTGAGGATTGACCACAAGTTCTCAATGGGATTAAGGTCTGTGGAGTTTCCTGGCCATGGACCCAAAATATTGATGTTTTCTCCCCCGAGCCACTTAGTTATCACTTTTGCCGTATGGCAAGTTGCTCCATCATGCTGTAAAAGACATTGTCACCAAACTGTTCCTGGATGGTTGGGATGTGTTGGTACCATTCTTTATTAATGGCTGTGTTCTTAGGCAAAATTGTGAGTGAGCTCCCTTGGCTGAGAAGGAACCCTACACATGAATGGTCTCAGGATGCTTTACTGTTGGCATGACACAGGACTGATGGTAGCGCCCCCCTTGTCTTCTCCAGACAAGCTTTTTTTCCGGATGCCCCAAACAATCGGAATTCAAATCGGATTCATCAGAGAAAATGACTTTACCCCAGTCCTCAGCAGTCCAATCCCTGTACCTTTTGCAGAATATCAGTCTGTCCCTGATGTTTTTCCTGGAGAGAAGTGGCTTCTTTGCTGCCCTTCTTGACACCAGGCCATCCTCCAAAAGTCTTCGCCTCACTGTGCGTGCAAATGCACTCACACCTGCCTGCTGCCATTCCTAAACAAGCTCTGTACTGGTGGTACCCCGATACCACAGCTGAATCAACTTTAGGAGACGGTCCTGGTATTTGCAGGATTTTCTTGGGCGGCCTGAAGCCTTCTTCACAACAATTGAACCGCTCTCCTTGAAGTTCTTGATGATTTGATAAATGGTTGATTTAGGTGCAATCTTACTGGCAGCAATATCCTTGCCTGTGAAGCCCTTTTTGTGCAAAGCAATGATGATGGCACATGTTTCCTTGCAGGTATCCATGGCTGACAGAGGAAGAACAATGATTCCAAGCACCACCCTCCTTTTGAAGCTTCCAGTCTGTTATTCGAACTCAATCAGCATGACAGAGTGATCTCCAGCCTTGTCCTCATCAACACTCACACCTGTGTTAACGAGAGAATCACTGACATGATGTCAGCTGGTCCTTTTGTGGCAGGGCTGAAATGCAGTGGAGGGACTTTGCAATTAATTGCAATTCATCTGATCACTCTTCATAACATTCTGGAGTATATGCAAATTGCCATCATACAAACTGAGGCAGCAGAAAATGAAAATGTATATTTGTGTCATTCTCAACTTTTGGCCACGACTGTACAGTATATGGAGTCATGGAACGCTGGGCACCTCGTACTGTTTATATACTGTTGTTTACTCACGGTGTGTATGTATGTATGTATGTATGTATGTATGTATGTATGTATGTATGTATGTATGTATGTATGTACTGTATTCACAACATAGCTCATCCTAATATACCCACTACTGTCCATACCATTTAAAAAAAAGGTTTTATAAAAATGTTGTAATGGCTAGACATTCTACTGCACTGTTGGAGCTAGTAACATACGCATTTTGCTGCACCTGCTATAGCACCTGCAAATCTGTGCAAATCTGTGTACGCAACCAATAAACTGATTTGATTTCAGTTTTTCTGATGGAAATAAAGAATTTGATGTGCCAAACATTTTTGTAACTTAGCAGACACTTATCTAGAGCAACTTAGTAGTAAGTGCCTTGCTCAAGGGTACAGGCATATTTTTCACCTAAGTCAGCTCATGGATTTGAGCAAGCAACCTTTTGGTTACTGGCCCAACACTCTGAAATACTACACTACCTGCCTCCCATCCTTTCTTTATTCTGTTGTAGAACACAAAGAAAGTGCCTTTGACTGTTAATTCAAAGGGAGAAGCTAACTGTGGTGGAAAAAATACTGGGAAATATGACGGGGCTGGGTTTGTAGTCGACTACAACTGCTTTCACGTAACATTCAGAGACCAAGCAAAGGGGTTGTACAGTCCTGACCTTTGGTGAGCTTTAGGATAGCTGTGCAAACGTTCCTCTGTGATAGGCTGCGGTATTGTCGCATATAAAAGAAGTACAATTACAGATTATTTCCCCCCTCTTCCCTTTGCAGTACGATCCATTGAACCTGCTCACTACAAGACTATTTTACCGCTAGAAATGCCGGATAGCTAGAGAGAGACTGAAAATATACTTAATAATTATTTCTGAACACAAAGGAGGGAGAGTCTGATTCCTGTAAGACTTTAAACAGGTTTGAAAGGCGCGTTGACTGGAACATCTTTGAAGACCTCTTCAGGAGGAGAAATAAAACAGCTGGGCTCATTCCTGGTAATCCTAAAGAAGAAGGTAAGTGATTTTAAGTCAGCCACTGACAACTATAAAAAAGCTTTAGATCTTCCTCCAGTCTTTAAATAGCTATAGAGTCGATGTTAGTAAAGGTAGGGAGTTTATATATAAACCTTATTCAAAGAGATCATCTGTAGACATCGACATTACACAAGGAATCAGTTAGTGCTTTGAGCTGACACGACAAAGATTGTGTAAAAAACTGTCTCGCCCCGGGGTTAGATGTGATATCTTTATGAGGAGAGTGGCTGAGGATGCTATTTTAATTGTCATAAGTGCAGTGGTTTTAAAAATACATTTAATTGGTGCTGCTTAAAAGTCAGATGTTGGTATGTTAGCAGCTCCTGGAGGAAGAAGCAGTGCATTCTCAGACAGCTGAAGAAGCTGCTCTGTATTTCCTCTGCATTCTAGTCTCTGACTTGGGCTGTTATCACCTTCAGAGAGTTAATATGCTGCAAAGTCATTTGTGAACAATCAGTGTATTTTTTACACAAAAGCACACCAAAGCGCTTCAATTGACCCTGGAAGTTTTGGAAGAGGCAATTACTGAAAAAAGATTGGATGAGAGCCAGTACAGATGAGAGGAAGAGGACAAGAGAGTGCATACTGAGACTGACAACCCCGAGAGAGTTTATGAAATGTAATTTAGCTAAACGGTCACACAGCACAGGTTATGCTTTCCTTCTGTTTGTAAAGGAATCAGATTCTGAGGCATATTTGTCATTCTTGTGGGTGCTTTTGTCCATTCTTATTATCACCACGTTTAGATGATACCTGCAGTAAGATCTTCAATGGGAAGCACAAGGCCCTCTAGGATTACATCATCAATAAATCATTAGCATCTTTATGTTCTGTGGACACTTCAGCATTCTCATGAAGGACTAAGCTAACATGTGGAATTGTTTTGAAATGGTAATACCATAGATCATTTAGCTATTTGATTCAGAATTTTAGGACCCCTTTAGGTATAAAAATAAACATTTGATAAAATATTGAATTTGGCATTTACTACTATAGCCCATAGAAACACATTGAATAACACATTGATAAATGGCAAAAAATACAGTCAAAAAATGTATAATAAGAATGCAGTTTTGAAGTGTCTGTCCAATATAAGAAAGCTCAGGACATACATACATACATACATACATACATACATACATACATACATACATACATACATACATACATACATACATACATACATACATACATACATACACAATACCATTCAAAAGTTTGGGGTCACTTAGAAATGTCATTGTTTTCATTGAAAACATACATGAAATAAGTTGCAAAATAAATAGGAAATATAGTCAAGACGTTGACAAGGTTACAAATAATGATTTTTAATTGAAATAATTATTGTGTCTTTCAAACTTTGATTTCGTCAAAGAATCCTCCATTTGCAGCAATTACATTGCAGATCTTTGGCATTCTAGTTGTCAATTTGTTGAGGTAATCTGAAGAGATTTCACCCCATGCTTCCTGAAGCACCTCTCACAAGTTGGATTGGCTTGATGGGCACTTCTTACGGTCAAGCTTCAATAAATAGTTCTTTGGGTCATTTTCTTGTTGTAGGACATTGGCTCCAATTAAAGCTCATGGTGTTTCAAAATGGAGTGATAGCCTTCCTTCTACAAGATCCCTTTTACCCTGTACAAACCTCCCACTTTACCACAACCAAAGCACCCCCAGACCACCACATTGCCTCCACCATGCTTGACAGATGGCATCAAGCACTCCTCCATCATCTTTTCATTTTTATATATATATATATATATATATATATATATATATATATATCTCTCTATATATATATATATCTCTCTCTATATATATATATATATCTATATATCTATATATATATCTATATATATATATATATATATATATATATATCTATATATCTATATATATATCTATCTATATATCTATCTATATATCTATATCTATATATATATATATATATATACTACCATTCAAAGGTTTGGGGTCACTTAGCTTTTCTTTCAAAAACAAGGACACTTCTATTTCATTGTCCATTTAAAATAACATCAAATTGATCAGAAAAACAGTGTAGATATTGTTAATGTTGGAAATGACTATTGTAGATGGAAACGGCAGATTTTTTTTAATGGAGTATATATATATTTTTATAGACACATATTTACACATATTTAACCCCTTGTTTTTCGGGGCACAAAACTACCTCCATATTTCCATTCATTTGTATAGGTTACCTTCAGACAAGTCTCGTGTTCGAGTCTTCCCTTTCCATAGAGTGGTCATAATAGTTTGTAGGCTAAACCGTTCAGATGCTACGGACATTTTCGCGAGAAAACCGATTTTCGCGATGTCTCGTGGTCTGACAAACACCGCTGTAGTTCGACCACCTTCCACAACAGATGCGGAAGGCAGACGTTGGCGAATATGGCGGGTGCAAAAAAAAACTGTTGCTTAAACTGACAGATGTTGATGGTTTTTTTTTAAATGTTGTTACCTGAATTGATACATGGGTGCGTTGATAGACTCTTAAGGATTCAGAGTACATCTTGGGCTAGCTGACAATGTAACGAAAACAATGCTCATGCTTCAAAGGGGCAGATGGCCATGTGTTGTTATGGTTCTGGAGGGCCAGATAGCTAGCAACAATGACAAGAAACTGTCACGATCGTTGTAAGAAGCGGACCAAAGCACCGCGTGGTGTGAATGCATCATTTTAATGGATGACGAAAACACAAAGTAAACTGAACAAAACAATAAATGAACAACGACCGTGAAGCTATATACAAAATGTGCTGACACAAACACTACACAAAGACAATCACCCACAACCCACAATGACAAAACAGGCTACCTAAATATGGTTACCAATCAGAGACAACGACTAACACCTGCCTCTGATTGAAAACCATATCAGGCCAAACACAGAAACAGACAAACTAGACATACAACATAGAATGCCCACTCAGATCACACCCTGACCCCCACCCCCAAGGTGGCCGCAAAACCTGAACCTATAGGGGAGGGTCTGGGTGGGCATCTGTCAGCGGTGGCAGATCACACCATAGTCTTAGACCGCTTCTGTGGCCTCCTATGAACGGCGACCCTCACCACTGGACTGAGGGGCAGCTCGGGACTGAGGGGCAGCTCGGGACTGGCTGGCGGCTCTGGCAGCTCTTGGCTGGCTGGGTGCTTTGGCAGCTCCTGGCTGGCGGCTCTGGCAGCTCCTGGCTGGCTGACGGGAGACTCTGGCAGCGCTGGACAGGCGGGACAGTCGGGCAGTGCTGGACAGGCGGGAGACTCTGGCAGCGCTGGAGAGGCGGGAGACTCTGGCAGCGCTGGAGAGGCGGGAGACTCTGGCAGCGCTGGAGAGGCGGGAGACTCTGGCAGCGCTGGAGAGGCGGGAGACTCCGGCAGCGCTGGAGAGGCGGGAGACTCTGGCAGCGCTGAACAGGCGGGAGACTCTGGCAGCGCTGAACAGGCGGGAGACTCTGGCAGCACTGGAGAGGAGGAAGCACCTGTAGGCAGAAGACAGAGAAACAGCCTGGTGTGGGGGGCTGCCACTGGAGGGCTGGTGTGTGGAGGTGGCACTGGATAGACCGGACCGTGCAGGCACACTGGAGCTCTTGAGCACCGAGCCTGCCCAACCTTACCTGGTTGCATACTCCCAGTAGCCAGGCCAGTGCGGCGAGGTGGAATAGCCCGCACTGGGCTGTACTGGCGAACCGGTGACACCATGCATAAGGCTTGTGCCATGTTTGCCGGCCCAAGGAGACGCACTGGAGACCAGATGCGTAGAGCCGGCTTCATGGCACCTGGCTCGATGCCCACACTAGCCCGGCCGATACGAGGATCTGGATTGTACCGAACCGGGCTATGCACCCGCACCGGGGACACCGTGCGCTCCACAGCATAACACTGTGCCTCCCCGGTCCCTCTCGTTCTCCGGTAAGCACGGGGAGTTGGCGCAGGTCTCCTACCTGGCTTCGCCACACTCCCTCTGCCTTGACTGCCTCCAGCTCTGCTTCGGGGCGGCGATATTCCCCTGGCTGTGCCCAGGGTCCTTTTTCCATCCGACTCGTCCTCCCATGTCCATGAGTCTTGTGATGCTGGCCGCTGCCACTGCTGCTGCTGCCCGTTACCACGCCGCTTGGTCCGGTTGTGGTGGGTGGTTCTGTCACAATCGTTGTAAGAAGCGGACCAAAGCGCAGCGTGGTGTGAATGCATCATTTTAATGGATGACGAAAACACAAAGTAAACTGAACAACACAATAAAAGAACAACAACCGTGACGCTATATACGAAATGTGCTGACACAAACACTACACATAGACAATCACCCACAACCCACAATAACAAAACAGGCTACCTGAATATGGTTCCCAATCAGAGACAACGACTAAATGATTAAGAACCATATCAGGCCAAACACAGAAACAGACAAACTCGACATACAACATAGAATGCCCACTCAGATCACACCCTGACCAAACAAAACCTATAAACATACAAAGCAAACTGTGGTCAGGGCGTGACAGAAACTGCCATGTGGTGAATCGTAAATAGCTTGTTTTAGCTCGTTTAATCTTGTTCTTGTTTGTTTTGTCTTGTTTTGAGGTGTTTTGACTAATGTCACATCTATGCTAATATAGCTAAAATGTGCTTACCAACAACTGTAACAAGTGCTCATTGTGCAACTTTATTTGTTTTCAATAAACATAAGGGAAACTATATATTGTTATCAACAACCTAAGCGAACCCTGTCTGTTTTGCCGCATAGTTGCACACGCGTCGGTTTTGATGCTAAACAACCAACCTTATGGAAAGGGGAGACTCTCAAACACGACCCCCACAAGTGTCAAGGGACTCGTGGTAACCCAGTACAGGTTAAAACAATTACTGGAAGTATGGAAGTAGTTTTGTGCCAACAAAAAAGGGGTTAAATACGTGTCAAAAAATATATATATTTCCTGAGATTTCTTATATATATATTTCTTATATCGCTTTCTTATATCGATCAAATCAAATGTTATCACTTGCGCTGAATACAACAGGTGTAGACCTTTCAGTGAAATTGTCAGGGTTTACCAGAATTGGACCCAGAAGCAGACCAGGACAAGGTGAGTATAAAGATGGTGAGTATTTATTAATCAATGAGAACGTGGAGGTAGATAGTTCCGGGTGGAGGAGCGGGCAGCGGAGGTGGGTTGATGGGAGTGGATAGGCAGATCCAATGGATAACAACACACTGGCGACGAGCAGACAGGGATGGGGTATGGGTTCCGGGTGAATGGTGTTCATGGCTAACGATCCGGCAGGGAATGAATGTCAGGTCAGAGCTTTTGAAGGGGAGAGGTGATGATCAGGACAGGTGTGCAGATTACTGATGGGATACAGGTGCGGGTGAACATCGATCTCCCAACAAGCTAATTCGCCCGGCAACCAGACAGGGTGCGTTCCAGGACACCGGAAACACACTCCAGGACAGAAACACAGGCAAACACAGACTCAGGAAGCGGGATTCATGACAGTACCCCCCCTCCGACGAACGCCACCGGGCGGACTACCTGGAGCGCCAGGGTGGAGGCGGTAGAAGTCACGAAGCAGGTCGTCATCAAGGATCTGACGCCAAGGAATCCAACTCCTCTCCTCTGGACCATATCCTTCCCAATCCACGAGATATTGGAAACCTCGACCCCGCCGTCTGGAATACATTATGCGGTGCACCGTGTAGGCAGGACCACCTCCGATCATCCGAGGAGGAGGAGGACGAGGAGGAGGGGGCAACAGAGGACTGAGGAGAACCGGCTTGAGGCAGGAGACATGAAAGGTGGGGTGTACTCGAAGCGTTGCCGGCAATTTGAGTCGGACCACAACAGGGTTAATGATTCTCTCCACCACAAACGGACCAATGAACTTTGGTGACAGTTTCCTCGACTCAGTTCGTAGAGGAAGATCCCGTGTAGCCAACCAAACCTTATCTCCGATGGTATAAGCGGGAGCAGGAATACGGCGACGATTCGCCTGGATCTGATACCGGTCAGAAACTCTAAGGAGGACCTTCCTGGCCCGATGCCAAGTCCGGTGACAACGACGAATGTGGGCCTGGACAGAAGGAACCGAAAGATCCCTCTCCTGAGAAGGAAACAAGGGAGGTTGGTATCCGTACAGGCATTGGAAGGGGGACATCCCAGTGGCAGATGAAGGAAGGGTATTATGGGCATACTTGACCCAGGGTAATTGAGATGACCAAGAGGTGGGATCAGAGGAGACAAGACAACGCAGTGTGGACTCCATCTTCTGGTTGGCTCTCTCCGCCTGACCATTAGATTGTGGGTGAAATCCAGAAGTGAGACTGACTGTAGCTCCAATGGCCAAACAGAAGGATCTCCAGGCAGCAGAGGTAAACTGAGGACCACGGTCAGAAACAATGTCACTGGGCAATCCGTGGACCCTGAAAACCTCCCTAACCAGGATCTCGGACGTCTCTGTGGCAGATGGAAGCTTGGAGAGAGGGACAAAATGAGCAAACTTGCTGAATCTGTCCACAATGGTCAGAATGACGGTGTTCCCAACAGAAGGGGGCAATCCCGTGACAAAATCCAGGGCCAGATGCGACCAAGGTCGCCGAGGAATAGGTAGGGGGTGAAGAAGCCCAGAGCTGGGCCGATTGGTCCTTTTGTTCTGAGCACAAACAGGACATGCGGCAACAAACCTCCGGGTATCGTCTCCCATGGCAGGCCAACAAAATCGTCTGCGCAGTAGCGCCATAGTCCGAGCAACGCCAGGGTGACAAGCTATCTTGCTGGCGTGGGACCACTGAAGAACAGCAGAACGGACCGACTCAGGCACGAACAACCGACCGGGTGGACCGTTACCGGGGCCGGGCTGCGTCCGAAGGGCCGCCATCACATCCTCCTCAATCCTCCATGTAACGGCTCCCACGACAAGGTTCTGGGGAAGAATCGTCTCAGTCTTGGCCCCACTCTCATCCGTCTTGGAGAACATCCGGGACAAGGCGTCCGCCTTGCCGTTCTTCGACCCAGGTCGAAGCTTCCAAAAAACAAAGCCCACCTGGCCTGACGGGAGATGAGACGTTTAGCCGATTGCAGGTAAGCCAGATTCTTGTGGTCAGTCCAGACCACAAACGGTTGCTCCGCTCCCTCCAACCAGTGACGCCACTCCTCCAAGGCAAGCTTCACAGCGAGAAGCTCCCGGTTACCCACACCTTAGTTTCTCTCAGTGGATGAAAGACGACAAGAGTAGAAGGCGCAGGGATGGAGTTTACCGTCAGTGGAGCTACGCTGGGACAGGATGGCGCCCACCCCCACATCAGACGCGTCCACCTCAACAACAAACTGACGGGTGAATGGTGTTCATGGCTAACGATCCGGCAGGGAATGGATGTCAAGTCAGAGCTTTTGAAGGGGAGAGGTGATGATCAGGACAGGTGTACAGATTACTGATGGGATACAGGTGCGGGTGAACATCGATCTCCCAACAAGCTAATTCGCCCGGCAACCAGACAGGGTGCGTTCCAGGACACCGGAAACACACTCCAGGACAGAAACACAGGCAAACACAGACTCAGGAAGCGGGATGCGTGACAGAAATGCTTACTTACAAGCCCTTAACCAACAATACAGTTTAAGAAAAATTTGTGTTAGTAAATACTTTCTTAAAATAAACTGAAGTAAAAATAAATACAATTTTAAATTTAAATAGCAAAAAAACAAATAAGAGCAACAATAAAATGATAGTAGCGAGGCTATATACAGGGAGTACCGCTACAGAGTCAATGTGCGAGGGCACAGGTTAGTTGAGATAATTGAGGTAATATGTACATGTAGGTAGAGGTAAAGTGACGATGCATAGATAATAAACAGCAGTGTAAAAGTAGCAGCAGTGTAAAAATGGGGAAGGTGCGGGGAGAACAATGCAAATAGTCCAGGTAGCCATTTTGATTAGCTGTTCAGGACATAGTCCTGAACAGTTCTTTTGGACATAGTCTTGGCACTCCGGTAGGGCTTGTCATGCGGTAGCAGAGATAACAGTCTATGACTAGGGTAGCTGGAGTCTTTGGCAATTTTTAGGGCTTCCTCTGACACCGCCTGGAGTAGAGGTCCTGGATGGCAGGAAGCTTGACCCCATTGATGTACTGGGCCGTCCGCACTACCGTCTGTAGTGCCTTGCGGTCAGAGGCTGAGTAGCTGCCATACCAGGCGGTGATACAACCAGCCATGACTATCGATGGTGCAGCTGTAGAACTTTTTGAGGATCTGAGGACCCTTGCCAAATATTTTCAGTCTTCTGAGGGGGAATAGGTGTTGCCGTGCCTTCTTCACAACTGTCTTGGTGTGTTTGGAACATGATAGTTTGTTGGTGTTGTGGACACCAAGGAACTTGAAGCTCTCAACCTCCTCCACTACAGGCCAGTCGATGAGAATTGGGAGCGTACTTGGTCCTCCTTTTCCTGTAGTCCACAATCATCTCCTTTGTCTTGATTACATTAGGGGAGAGGTTGTTATCCTAGCACCACACTGCCAGGTCTCTGACCTCCTCCTTATAGGCCCTCATCGTTGTCGGTGATCAGGCCTACCACTGTTATGTCGTCAGCAAACTTAATGATGGTGTTGGAGTCATGCCACACAGTGGTGCGTGAACAGGGAGTACAGGAGGTGTCTAAGTACACACCCCTTAGGGGCCCCAGTGTTAAGGATCAGCATGACAGACGTGTTGTTGCCTACTCTTACCACCTGGGAGCGGCCCGTCAGGAACACCATGATCCAGTTGCAGATGGAGGTGTTTAGTCCCAGAGTCCTTAGCTTAGTGATGAGCTTCGTGGGCACTATGGTGTTGAACACTGAGCTGTAGTCAATGAACAGCATTCACACATAGCTGTTCCTTTTGTCCAGGTGGGAAAGGGCAGTGTGGAGTGCGATTGAGATTGCATCATCTGTGGATCGGTTGGGTTGCAGAATGCTGTTGTAGCCACACTGGTTAAGTGAGCCTTGAATTCTAAACAAATCACTGACAGTGTCACCAGCAAAGCACCCCCACACCATCACAACCCGTCCTCCATGCTTCACTGTGGGAACCACACATAAGGAGATCATCCGTTTACCTACTCTGCACCTCAAAAAGACCGGGTGGTTGGAAACAAAAATCTAAAATCAGCCCAAAGGACAGATTTCCAGATGTCCATCTAATGTCCATTGCTCGCATTTCTTGGCCCAAGCACATCTCTTCTTATTATTGGTGTCCTTTAGTAGTGGTTTCTTTGCAGCAATTTGACCATGAAGTCCTAATTCACGCAGTCTCCTCTAAACAGTTGATGTTGAGATGTGTCTGTTACTTGAACTCTGTGAAGCATTTATTTGGGCTGCAATTTCTGAGGCTGGTAACTCTAATGAACTTATCCTCTGCAGCAGAGGTAACTCTGGATCTTCCTTTCCCGTGGCGGTCCTCATGAAAGCTAGATTCATCATAGCACTTGATGGTTTTTGTGACTGCACTTGAAGAAACTTTCAAAGTTCTTGACCTTTTCCGGATTCATGTCTTAAAGTAATGATGGACTGTCATTTCTCTTTGCTTATTTGAGCTGTTCTTGCCATAATATGGACTTTTACCAAATATCTCTATCTTTTGTATTCCACCCCTACCTTGTCACAACACAACTGACTGGCTCAAACACATTAAGAATAAACTTTTAACAAGGCACACATGTTAATTGAAATGCATTCCAGGTCCAGGTCACCTCATGAAGCTGGTTGAGAGAATGTCAACAGTGTGCAAAGCTGTCAACAAGGCAAATGGTGGCTACTTTGAAGAATCTCAAATATAAATATCCCATTTTCACTGTTATTATACAATGTAGGGAATAGTACAAATAAAGAAAAACTCTTGAATGAGTAGGTGTATCCAAAATGTTGACTGCTACATGTGATGGTGAATGCATGCAAAAAAGATATACACCAAATGAGATGTAGAATTTCACTCAGAATGAAATATCACGAAAGGTAAGAATCATTTAATTAATAAATAATCAAACATATCAATTGCCAAAGCCAACTCAATCATTTTTTTCTGCCAAGGTAGGATCTACCGGTCATGCGTAGATGGATACAGTTCTGACATTTTTTACATTTTAGCTAACCCTAACCCTTTTCCTAACCTTAACCTACTCCTTCTAACCTGC
This sequence comes from Oncorhynchus masou masou, assembly GCF_036934945.1. Classification (NCBI taxonomy): domain Eukaryota; kingdom Metazoa; phylum Chordata; class Actinopteri; order Salmoniformes; family Salmonidae; genus Oncorhynchus; species Oncorhynchus masou. The sequence goes on along the minus strand of NC_088235.1, from coordinate 86,994,934 downwards.
TACATTAATTATCCTAACATGCTGCATAAGTTCTCTTAACCTGCTTTGAAAACTTTTTTTAAAATCAAAAGCTGTATCCCTTCTAGACAAAACCAGATTTACCCTCAATTCTCCTTCTTTTCTGAACCTCTCCTTTCCACTTTGAAGGGGTATTTTTTGGGGGGGGGCTGGTCCATGAAATGATTTGGTCAAATGTAACAGAGTAAAAAGTAAGTTACTTCCTTCAGCAATTACTTGATTAAGAGAGAGTACAAGTACAGCCCACTGAACGTAACTAGAAAAGTACTTGTAACTCCAAAAATTCAAAGAGCTAGATTGGGCCAGGTTCAAACCCATGCCAACTCTGGCATAATGTGCGGTGGGGTCAGCACCTGTAACCACTGGACCACACAGGCACTGAAGCAACATGACATTTATTCTAACTATTGGTTTGCTTGAAAATATAATAATACAATTGATAAAAAAATATATATTTCCCTAACAAAAAATGCATCTATTCCCTATAAATGTGAATTTATTATAATCCAAAAAAGACGCCTTGAAGCCTGCATGTAGCCTACAAGGTGAAAAATCTGTCGATGTGCCCTTGAGCAAGGCACTTAACCCTAATTAACTCCAGGGGCACCGTACTAATATGGCTGATCCTGTAAAACAACTCATGTCACTGCATATCTGGTGTGTGACAAAACAAAAATATGTTTAAATGTTAATGACGCTCAGTGGGCCTGCATTCTAATATAGCGTACAAACACTGCATCCAGCTGCTGTTGGTAATTCTAAATATTCAATATTCATTCAAATTATCCAGCTGCAAGATTATTTTCCTCCTGCGATGAAAGGGGCCAAATTAAGATCCAACATCTGTAGTGTGAGTAAATGTTTGCTGCCGACACCAGGCTTATGTTAACAGACATATGCTCAGAGAAATGAATAATGAGTGACCTGGAGGTTAAAAAAAAGGTGTGTGGGAAGATAAAACCATTCCAGGAAGGGAAGATGATTCCACACATACTGGAATGGTTGGTTCTATGAAACTATAGATGTTCCATATAAAATCAAGAATTGACATTCTCTTAATTCAAACGCTGTATAGTCTGAATGTGAGTGATATGTAGATGTGAAGGGGAAGGAATGCCCTATGCGAGCTAGAAACCTTAAGACAATCTATCAGAGATGAGCTGAGAGCCTCACAAGGTCACAGACATAGAATGTTAAGGTACAGCTGGAAATGGAGCGGAAACACTGCCCTAACTCATCATTACTATGGTAAAACATGTAAATAACCTCCACTCTTTCTCCATTTGATATTGGCTCTTTAAGTAATCACTCCCCTTAGTGGAAAGTCAATACTGTTTCTCACCTGTTAAAGCCATAAGTGCCATAAACCCTTGTGCCATGCATCCATTTTTCATAATTTGAGACATTGATCCAAGTTGTGCTATCACCTCTCTCTCTCAGGGGGTGTCTCATTGCACAGGCAGACAGACCAATGGCGTTTTAAGATACCTAGAATATCAGGTCGTAATTTGTGATCATAAGGAATCCAGCCAAAAGGACTGGATAGAGTGACATCCTACTGAAGTTTTCAACTATGGTAATTTATCAAGGTCTTGTTGGAGACAGACAATATCCAACAGTAGATGAACATAAACAACTACATAGTTTCACCCATGAAACAAGGTATTATGAGTGTCCGACTGCATCGGATTCAGATATAAATAGAAAAGAATCCATCAAACACATACAGTGCATTCGGAAAGTATTCAGACCCCTTGACTTTTTGCAAATGTTTCTACGATATGGCCTCATTCTAAAATGTATTAAATCATTTTTTCCCCTCATCAATCTACACACAATACCCCATAATGACAAAACTAAAACAGGTTTTTAGAAATGTTTACAAAAAACAAACATAAATATAACATTTACATAAGTATTCAGACCCTTTACTCAGTACTTTGTTGAAGCACCTTTGGCAGAGATTACAACCTCGAGTCTTCTTGGGTATAACGCTACACGCTTGGCATACCGTTCAGGTCTCTCCAGAGACGTTCGATCGGGTTCAAGTCCCGGCTCTGGCTGGGCCACTCAAGGACATTCAGAGACATGCCCCAAAGCCACTCCTTTGTTGTGTTGGCTGTGTGGCAAGGGTCGTTGTTCTGTTGGAAGGTGAACCTTTTCCCCCTAGTCTAAGGTCCTGTGTGCACTCTGGAGCAGGTTTTCATCAAGGATCTCTCTGTACTTTGCTCCGTTCATCTTTCCCTCGATCCTGACTAGCCTCCCAGTCCCTGCCTCTGAAAAACATCCCCGCAGCATGATGCTGCCACCACCATGCTTCACCATAGGGATAGTGCCAGGTTTCCTCCAGACTTGACGCTTGGCATTCAGGCCAAAGAGTTCAACCTTGGATTTATCAGACCAGATCATCTTGGCTCATGCTCTGAGAGTCCTTTAGGTGCCCTTTGGCAAATTCCAAGGGCTGTTATGTGCCTTTTACTGAAGAGTGGCTTCCGCCTGGCCACTCTACCATAAAGGCCTGATGTTCTTGGGGACCTTTTTTATTTGTTTTATTTAACCTTTGTTTAACTGTATCGATGGTGCAGGCATTTTTTGTTATCTTCCCCAGATCTGTGCCTCGACACAATCCTGTCTCTGAGCTCCACGGACAATTCCTTCTAACTCATGGCTTGGCTTTTGCTCTGACATGCAGTGTCAACTTTGGGACCTCAAATATACAGGTGTGTGCCTTTCCAAATTTGTCCAATCACTTGAAGTTTCCACAGGTGGACTCCATTCAAGTTGTAGAAACATCTCAAGGATGAGCAATGGAAACAGGATGCACCTGAGCTCAATTTCAAATACTTATGTAAATAAGGTATGTTTTTTTATTTGTAATACATTTGCAAAAATGTCTAAAAACCTGTTTTCACTTTGCCATTATGGGGTATTGTGTTTAGATTGAAGGAAGATTTTTTTTTTAAAATCCATTTTAGAATAAGCCTGTAACGTTACAAAATGTGGAAAAAGTGAAGGGGTCTGAATACTTTCTGAATGCACTGTACCTGACATTCAGGGACAATATTTATTTTATAGTCAAAACTGATTCCATTCATGTAATGATTCATATGGTGTGGACCACAGAGACTATATGACTTTGGAATAGATCTCAACTGAAATCATCTCACTTAGCCCTCAGTCGTACATTTTAATGATCTGCTCGTTCTATCAGACTCCGATGATGTCCTGAACCATGCTGGTACTCTACTACTTATAGACCAGGATGCTTTGAAAAATAAAAACATCACTGCAACTCTGCCATCAGAGTTTAGGCCCCAACAAAATGGTAACCATCGTGTTAAGATGAATCTTCACAGTTCACCCTTAAATTGCTGGCATTGAAAACGACCTGTGGAATTGATATGAGTCGTGAAAAACCCAGAAGTGTTGCAGTCTTTGATTCTCTGGTATAAGGTAACAGTCGAAATGTACACAATTGTTACCAGGGGGAAAATGGGGATGTTCATGCTTTTTCAATTTCAGTCAGTGGGAGGGTTTAGTTTTTAATGTATTCCAGGGGAGGGTCATGTAATTTGAAATCGATTAAATTTCATATTGCTCAGGTTTCAGAATAATTTGCTTATTATGGCTCGATTATATCTCAAGTGTGCCTAGTGTTACATTCCCCAGCAAGAATGTCGCTCAAACAGAAGAGAGAACTCATGGGGGTATCCACTGAAAGTTGTATAGCAACAACAACTGGGACCTGAAAGACACCCACCGTGGGCGGCCATTAAATTTGCCCGCTTATCGGCTAACAAAATAAATACCCACACCAAACTTAAAGACAGGAAGCAAACAAAAATGATTGAGAAAAACAAAAACAGGGAAGATCAGATAAATGATTGTTTGTCTAGAAATCAAACAGAGAGAGTCAACTAAAGGTGCTAACCCTCCACATCTCTCAAGACAACTGGAGTACTGGGCCAGCCACTCCTAAATATCAACTGGACCAGCACAGATGAAACACCTTCCCACTAACGAGATTACAAATCAGCCCAGGTGTAACACCTACTGACTAACAAGGTGACCCAAATCTGTGCAACACCACGTGCTAACATGCTAACGTCCAACCTCAAACTTTAAATGGAAAAACCAAAGCCTCTAACACTAGTGTGATCTCAATCAAATGAGACCGAGGCTGTACAAAGAGCATGCTCAGAATCTAAGAAAATCTTCTTCCTCCACGAGTTTTACACAATACATTACACACTGCAATAGATAGGCTATCCCAATCATGAGTCCTGGCCTGCTCTGCTCTTGATGATGTAAAAATGTTTGTACTGCCGAACCAATGGCGGCGCTGTGTACGTTGGCACTTAAGAAAGCGAGTCAAAGGCTTCTTCCGAAAATATTGTTTTATTTGTAAAAATGTAATCAATATCTGTGCTCGTGAACTAGGCCTACTGATGTCCTGTTCATTTGGGAGAGCGCGAAGATGAGAAGGAAGACTGAAGATAAGAAAAATTATAGAAGTAGAAAGCTTAATAAAAAACAATATGTTTTGTTGCCCATAACAAGGCTATTTACCAGTTGTTGTTTTTTTTTTTTTTAGGGGTGGATCAGCTTAATATTGCGGAAAGATTGTTGCTTCCATCAATGTAATTGTCTGCATAATTTCCAATCCCCCATATCTTTTTTTGGGGTAAATATCCATATACTGTAACAGTCTTCTTCCTCCTCTGACGAGGAGTAGTAGGCAGGATCGGAGGACCAATGCGCAGCGTGGTACGTGTTCATTATTCTTTTAATAGAACACTGAAAAATACAAAATAACGTGAAATAACAAAAACCGAAACAGTTCCGTGTGGAATACACAGACACAGAAAATAATCACCTACACCACACAGATGCAGCAAGATGATGTTGTAGGTCTTTGGAGGTGGTCTGTGGGTTGTTTTTGACCACTCTCACCATCCTTCGCCTTTGCCTCTCCGATATTTTACTTGGACTGCCACTTCTGGCCTTAACAAGAACTGTGCCTGTGGTCTTCCATTTCCTCACTATGTTCCTCACAGTGGACACTGACAGCTTAAATCTCTGCGATAGTTTTTTGTAGCCTTCCTCTAAACCATAATGTTTGAACAATCTTTGTTTTCAGGTCATTTGAGAGTTGTTTTGAGGCCCCCATGTTGCCACTCTTCAGAGGAGAGTCAAAGAGAACAACAACTTGCAATTGGCCACCTTAAATGCCTTTTCTCATGATTGGATGCACTTGTCTATGACGTTCAAGGCTTAATGAGCTCACCAAACCAATTGTGTGTTCCAATTAATCAGTGCTAAGTAGTTACAGGTATTCAAATCAACAGAATGACAAGGGTGTCTACATTTTTGCATAGCCGATTTTTCACATCTGATTTAATTTCATACAACTTAATATTGCTACACTAAAAATCTTTGTCTGGACAATACCCTAGTACTCAGCTTTTATTAGAAAAAGAATGGCATGCCACTGTGATCATTTTCTGTGACGACAGAGTAAATTATTATGCAGCCTCAGAGGGGTGCCCAAACTTTTTCATACGACTGTATATAACATTCTATTGGTTGGATGAATTTTGTATTGTAATTTAAATTGAAAAATTCTAAGTTTTGAATCCGCCGTTGTTTTGCGTGTCAATTCATAAACCATGTACCATGGATTGGGTACATCGAAAATCTCTTCCCAATTATTTTGCAATTTATATGGCACAGCTGTCCATTTTTTGTCCTTAAATGAAATTGGTATATGTTTTTATTTATCACACTTTTCTTTAACCATTTATGTTCTTTAATGCGGGGCCGACATACAAGTTCCTTACTTTTTCCCCTTCTACTTGCCTCTTCCATTTTTGTGGTAATACTGCAATTAGTTGGGTAGAGCAGACATTTCCATATGTGTGTATTAGCTGCTTGTGTGACACAACTCCATCAGTCCTATTTATGATATCATTCACTAAAATTATACCTTTTTTAAACATTTCATCGAAACTACGTTTTTTTAATCAATATCAATATTTGTTGTGTTATTGTTCTGTCTTTTCAGGTGGATTAAACTGAAATTGCAACCAACTTTCTAAGGCTTTTAAAAAAAGAAAGATATTTTGGAGATTCTATCCTTTTCAAACAACCGAAAGTGAGCAGTTGTAATCTGAATAAAGGGAAAAAGGCCATTCTTGAACATGAGGTGAGATATTCTTACTAATTTACTAGAGAACCAGTTTGGATTTAAGTATAACTTTTGTAATGCTGATGCATTTAGTGAGAGGTCCAATGCTTTAATATTTAATACTTTATTCCCCCCAAATTCATATTTGTTACATCAATAGGCCCGTTTACTTGTTTGACTTGCCATTCCAAATAAAATGGAATATTCCTTGTTCATATAATTTAAAAAGCAGGTCACTAGGTGTAGGCAAAACCATAAGCAAATAGGTAAACTGTGACATGACTAAAGAGTTAAATCAGGGTGATTTTTACACAAATAGACAGGTATTTTCCTTTCCATGGTAGCAAGATCTTATCTATTTTTGCTAACTTTCTATAAACATTTATTCAAGTGAGATAATTTCTTTCTTTTGGGATTTGTATACCGAGTATGTCCACATCCCTATCAGACCATTTTATTGGTAAACTACATGGTAATGTTACATTTGCATTTTTTTGTCATCCAATGCGTAATATAGTATCATAATTTGGTTTTAATCCAGAGAGGTTAACAAAAGTATCTAGATCCTCTATTGGGACGTGGAGGGATTCTAGTTGTGGTTTTAAAAGAAAACATGAATCCTCAGCGTACATTGACACCTTTGTTTTTAAGCCAAGGATTTCTAATCCCTTAATATTATTGTTGGATCTAATTTTAACAGCAAACATTTTGATGGCAATAATAAATAGATATGCCGATAGTGGACAACCTTGTTTTACTCCTCTAGATAGTTTTAAACTTTCTGTGATGTAGCCATTATTTACTATTTTACACCTAGAGTTACTATACATATCTTTAACACATTTTATAAGAGATTCCCCAAAATTGAAATATTCTAGGCATTTATATATAAACTCCAGTTATACTTTAATCAAAAGCCTTTTCAAAATCAGCTATGAAAACAAGGCCTGGTGTCCCCGAAATTTCATAGTATTCTATTGTTTCCAGTACTTGTCTTATATTATCTCCACTGTATCGTCCATGTAAAAAAACTTGTCTGATTAGCATGAATAATATCTGACAATACTTTTTAAATTCTATGCACCAAGCATTTAGCTATGATTTTTCACAACACTGAAGTGTAAGAGGCTGTCACGTTCTGACCATAGTTCTTATGTGTTTTCCTTGTTTTAGTGTTGGTCAGGACGTGAGCTGGGAAGGCATTCTATGTTGTGTGTCTAGTTTGTCTATTTCTATGTTTGGCCTGATATGGTTCTCAATCAGAGGCAGGTGTTAGTCATTGTCTCTGATTGGGAACCATATTTAGGTAGCCTGTTTTGTGTTGGGTTTTGTGGGTGGTTGTTTCCTGTCTTTGTGTTCTCTGCACCAGATAGGACTGTTTCGTCACGTTTATTGTTTTGTAGTGTGTTTTGTGGGTGGTTGTTTCCTTTCTTTGTGTTCTCTGCACCAGATAGGACTGTTTCGTCATGTTTATTGTTTTGTAGTGTGTTCATGTTCAGTTTCTGTCATTAAATAACCATGGACACTTACCATGCTGCGCTTTGGTCCTCTCCTTCCCAGGAAGAAAGTCCCTGTACAGAGCCACCTACCACAACAGGACCAAGCGGCGTGGTGACAGGCAGCGGCAGCAGGAACAGTGCAAGGAGGAATGGATGGTAAAGGACCCTGGGCACAGCCAGGAGAATATCGCCGCCCCAAAGAAGAGCTGGAGGCGGAGGTGGAGAGGCGCTGGTATGAGGAGGCAGCACGGCAGCGCGGATGGAAGCCAGAGAGTCAGCCCCAAAAATGTATTAGGAGGGGGCACACAGGAAGTGTGGCAAGGCCAGGTAGGAGACCTGCGCCAACTTCCTGTGCTTACCAGAGGGCGAGAGACCGGGCAGGCACCGTGTTATGCTGTGGAGCGCACGGTGTCCCCAGTGCAGGTGCATAGCCCGGTGCGGTACATACCAGCTCCTCGCATCGGCCGGGCTAGAGTGGGCATCGAGCCAGGTGCCATGAAGCCGGCTCTACGCATCTGGTCTCCAGTGCGTCTCCTTGGGCCGGCGTACATGGCACCAGCCTTATGCATGGTGTCCCCGGTTCGCCAGCCCAGTGCGGGCTATTCCACCTCGCCGCACTGGCAGGGCGACCGGGAGCATTCAACCAGGTAAGGTTGGGCAGGCTCGGTGCTCCAGTGCGCCTGCAAGGTCCGGTCTATCCAGTACCACCTCCACACACCAGCCCTCCGGTGGCAGCCCCACGCACCAGGCTGTCTCTCTGTCTCCTCCCTACAGGTGTTCCCGTCTGTCCAGAGCGGCTAGAGCCTCCCGTCTGTCCAGAGCGGCTAGAGCCTCCCGTCTGTCCAGAGCGGCTAGAGCCTCCCGTCTGTCCAGAGCGGCTAGAGCCGCCAGAGCCGCCAGTCAGCCAGGATCCGCCAGAGCCGCCCCTCAGTCCGGAGCTGCCCCTCAGTCCAGCGGGGCCATTTAGCAGGGTCGCCGTGTTTAGGAGCCCACGGAGGCGGACAATGAGGCGGAGAAAGACTGTGGTGAAGAGGGGTCCATGTCCCGCGACAGAGCCGCCACTGCGGACAGATGCCCACCCAGACCCTCCCCTATAGGTTTAGGTTGTGCGGTTGGAGTCCGCACCTTGGGGGGGGGGGGGTACTACTGTCACGTTCTGACCATCGTTCTTATGTGTTTTCCTTGTTTTAGTGTTGGTCAGGACGTGAGCTGGGTGGGCGTTCTATGTTGTGTGTCTAGTTTGTCTGTTTCTATGTTTGGCCTGATATGGTTCTCAATCAGAGGCAGATGTTAGTCATTGTCTCTGATTGGGAACCATATTTAGGTAGCCTGTTTTGTGGGTGGTTGTTTCCTGTCTTTGTGTTCTCTGCACCAGATAGGACTATTTTGGTTTTGCCACTTTTATTGTTTTGTAGTGTGTTCATGTTGAGTTTCTGTCATTAAATAACCATGGACACTTACCACGCTGCGCTTTGGTCCTCTCCTTCCCAGGAAGAAAGTCGTTACAGAGGCCTCCAATTTTTGGACAAGATCTTTATATATACCACTTGAGTCCTATTTCAGTAATAATGATATCAGACCTTCTTGTTGGTTGCGTGTCCAATAATCTACCATTTTATATAGGAGTGATTAAAACATGCTAAAAATGGTCCTCTGAGTATATCAAAAAAGGTTTGGCATACTTCCACTGGTATGCCATCCAGCCCTGGAGTTTTCCCAGCCTTAAAAGCTTCAATTGCATCAAGAAGTTCCTCCTCTGTAATTTGGCCTTCACATGAGTCTTTCTGTACAGATTACATTATTATTATTATTAGGAAACAAAATCTATACAATTAGCTTTGGTTAGTGGCGCTGGAGGAGACTGAAACTAAAACATATTCTTAAAGTACTTTACTTCCTCTTTCAAAATATAAATTTGGTGAATCATGCGTGACTATTATTTGTAACAAGTTTCAATACATTTGTTTTGGTAGCATTTCTATACTGAAGATAAAAGATTTTGGTGCATTTTTCTCGATATTCCATCCATTTCGCTTTATTTTTATAATATATTACACTGGATCTTTCTTGAATAAGTTCTATTTCTTTTTGTTTTTCCTCTAACTTATTCTGTGCCTCTATGGTACAGTTTTTATTGCTATCTAACTGTACTGTTAGTCATTCAATTTCCTTTAATATGGACTCTTGATCTAAATTACTTTTGTTTTATAGATGAGTACTGAATTGCATGTCCTCTAAAGGCACATTTAAAAGTGTTCCATAGAGTAAGGGGATCTGCTGTGCCTATGTTATGTCTGAAAAAGTCACTTAAATTCTTCTGTCCTAGTTCTAAACAATTTATCATCTAGACTTTGATAAAATTTCCAATATCCTCTCCCACGTGGAAATTCTGTAAGAGTAATATATATGCCAATTATGTGATGATCCGACCACATTCTGTCCCCTATCAACACTTAAACTTTTGGTGCCAGAGAGAATGGTATAAGAAAGTAATCAAGACGACTAGCTTGATTAAGCCTCCACAATGTATATCTCACTAGGTCCGCTATCCACTAATTCCAATATATCCATAACATTCATGATTACCTTAAGTGCCTGAGGGTGATAGTTTGTAGTGTGATTTCCTTTCCGGTCCATAGAGGCATATAAGACTGTATTAAAATCTCTCACCATAATAATAGAGTCTAGTGTTGCTTATAGACTTGATAAATTCTTATATATATTTTCAAATAAGCTTGGCTCATCATTATTTGGACCGTATAGGTTAATAAGCCATATCTGTTTAGACAATTTGCAAAATTGTTAATACCATCACCCCTTTTGAATTTCTTTGCCCATGGGAGAAATATATTTCATCATTATACCATCACCCCCAGTCCTTTTTCCACAACACTTCATCTAAAATTGTTGAATGAGTTTCCTGTAAACAATAGATATTATATTCCTTCTCTTTTAGCCAGGGAAATACTGATGGTCTTTTCTTATCTGCTAAGCCATTACAATTGTACAACTGGCTATACTTATTTTACTTATTTAAAAGAGCACACAGTGCCACTCACAGAACAGAAGTAGATCAACCTCCAAATGCATTTCCATCGCCCTCACCTCCATTTGTATTATATATAGCCATCAATATATATATATATATATATATATATATATATATATATATATATATATATATATATATATATATATATATATATATATATATATATATATATATATATGTATATATATATATATTTAAAAAATCCTATTTCTTATTTTCCATAATTAGCTATTAATATTTGTAGTAATGTAGGCAATTTATGCAAAGGATTTTACCTCTCGCCATTACCAAAATTACATTATTGCAAGCACTTATTATATTAGCAAACAATTATTGTGAATCATCCTATATTGCCCCTAACATCTTTTACTCCCTCGCAACAGTTGTGGGACACACACATACCACCACACACTCATACACGCTCATACACACTTATACACACTCAAACCCTTTCCCCCACACAACCATAGGCTCACATTCTCAACAGTTGCACCATCCCAGAGCCCAAATCAAAAAAAGTCTTAATTTACAAATGCATAGACAGTTGCAGCTGTATGAGAAGGCCTGCAAAACTGTGCAAAAAAATGGGCGGAAATGGGGAGATTTTATTAACCATTGTCACATCCTAGAATATGGAGGTCAAATGTACCCCTGAAACACCCACAACATGGTCCCCCGTATTGACCATATTCCCAAGCATCTCCATGCAGTCAGACTTTTGTTTCTTTGCCGCCAGGGCCACAATAATATACCCCCTCTCTGAATGTCTGAGTGTGACCCCCTCCCCATGGGTTACTGCAGCTAGTGTTTCCAGCACTGCCACTGCCTGGGTGGGGGCACCCCACCGGCTAGGTACAAGGTCATCAAGGTTCTCATTAGCAGCTTTGAAATTTCCTTGTATGTTATGCTCTCCCTTTAGGGGGGCGTTGGCTTTGCAGGACCAACCCTGCCAAGCAGGCTCAGAATCTTGAGGGGGCAGTGCTGCTCTAGGTCTCTGACCGCATTTTGGCTGCATACGGACTGCTTACAGCAGGCCCATACAACAGTTTGGGACTTCTCCTTAGTATCTGGGTCATTCAGGTGGGTGTCTAGGGTATAGGGTTGTGGACCTTTCCATCAATATAGGATCATAAATACATAAATTGAATAATTTATTTTTAAAAATGTGTTCCCCATGATAGGACAATAAATACATTAAATGTATAATTTATTTTAAAACGCTGTTTCACCATGAGAGGACAATAAATAAATAAGATGTATAATTCATTATAAAAAGTATATCCATCATCTGAACAACATTGAAAGCTCTCTCACAACCCCTGCTCACAACAATACATTGGTTCTGGGATGCGCAAACCATTTCCTTGCTCACTCAACGCCAAACTTTCCCACACACCAAAAACCACACCATACTGTGCCTTCTGTTTCCTGAGTTCTTATCTCACCATGTTGAATTAGTGCTTTTGTGTTCCAATTAGTTATATCTGAAGATATATATAAAAGCTATATTTTTTGTATTATTACAATCCATAACAGGGTGAGAATTGCGCGTTTCATTATTTTTCTCATCTATAAGAACTTTGTCATTTTAAAAATAGCCATGGAGTAGTCTTTGTGTCTCTGAACAACTGGTTATCAATATCTAGTTTATCGACGACGAGAGATACTCGTTTTCCTTTTAATCTATTTTCCTTGAGAATTTGATACAGAACAACTTTACACCGTTCTGCAATTTCCTTTGGGAACTGGTCATTCATGCCAATTTTCGTGCCAGCAAGTAATTTACCCAGGCTTTTAACCATGATTGTATCTTTAGAGAAAGCAAATTTGGCAACGATTGGGTGTTCATACCTCTGCCCTCTCTGTCCGAAACGGTGTACACGTTCGATTTGGATTTTGTCGATAGCTTCGCGTGGAATCTGCAGCGCTGTAAGGAGGAACTCTCTAACTACAGATTCAGGAACTTCTCCTTCTTTCTCTTGGATACCTGTAAATACCAGATTATCTCTCATGGATCTAGTCTGTATGTCAAGTAAGGCTTCTCTTGGAACGGTGTTATCTTTTTTAAGTTAATAAACTTCGGTTTTATTCTTATTGACTGTCCCTTTTAGCTTGTTTGTGTCTTTCTCCAATGTTGCAGCTTTTTCATCACTCATCTCGAGGCTTGCCTTCAAGTCTTCTATATCCTTACTGACTTGTTCAAGTATACCCAGTTTGTCATTTATTGATTTTAACAGATCGGTTTCGACCTTCACCATTCCCGGTGGTGAAAATATGAAATCGTCTGTGTCTGTAGAAGAGTCAAGTTTTCGTTTTGAAATAGGTTCCCCTGTCTTACTCTCCGTTATGTTTGGGTGTTGCTTGTATTCGTAATATTTGTCGATACATTTCTCTAGTCTTAAGATTTTTTGTTGTTGTCATCCACCAGAATGTGTAGTGCTAATATTCAGTCTAACTTACCGATATTGAATATTACGTTTTTGTCTTGAGGTTCTCTACATAACTACGTTTAGTCCACCATCTTCCTTCCTGGTGTTCTCTCAGCTAGTACGATGATCTGGTGGACCTATTAATTGAGAGAGAGAGAGTGGTAAAGGGAGAGCTCCTATTTATCAGAGTTACATTAATTACTATGAAGCGGTAGCCACGGAGATGCACAGCGTATGGGTTCTGAAAGTAGGCTAATTCGAGGACTATAATTCATTTAAACAGTTTAAACAGTCTTCATTTGACTTTAGGCTACTAACAACAGGAGGACTTTGCGTTGTAACCTATTTCTTCCTATTCAAGAAATAAGAGGTAGGTCTGTTTGACAGACGAAATTATAGTCTATTATCCATAGATTTATGTCAGCCAATTCCTCCAGTCACCATGCACTTCTTAAATATCTCAGTGTTAGTAAAGGCTTGCTATGTGAAGCTAAAACCAGGGCTCAAATTGAGGGGTTATGTGAGGGCATTGTGGCTACTGTTAAAGAAAATGGCTAAAAACATAGGCCTACCCCTTGTTACCCCTTGTCATGCTTTGTTATGGTATTTTAAAAATATTGCTAGTCTCCAGCCATAAAAGGCTATTTTTTCTCAGACAGTATATGACATTTATTTTGTCCCCCCACAGCAAACGCGATCACGACCACCAGGTTGAAATAGCGCTGTTGGCTGGTCGTCATTGACCTTGCGTAGGCTTAAACACTGGTATACATTGATTTATAAGGCCATATTGGGTAGAATGCCTTTTTATCTCTGTTCTTTTTTTAGTCAGGTCGGTAAATAAATATAAATTACGGTCCCATTCTGATTTGCTTCTAACAGTACCAAAAATTAGAACAGGTCATGGTAGAAATAGTTTTAGTTACTGGAATTCTCTCCTGAAAATTTTAAAATGTGACGATCTAGTTTCGTTGGTGGAATTTAAACACTTAAACATATCATAGAAGAGTGTAATTGTTTTTAGGCCAGCTGTTTTTAGTCAAGATGTTTGTGTGTTTAATGTAATATGTCATTGTTGTAGGAGGACCTGAGCCCTAGGACCATCCCTCAGGCCTGATGACTCCTTGCTGTCCCAGGTCCACCTGGTCATGCTGCTGCACCAGTTTTAACTGTTCTGCCTGCGGCAATGGAACCCTGACCTGTTCACCAGATGTACTACCTGTCCCAGACTTGCTGTTTTCAACTCTCTACAGACAGCAGGAGCGTTAGAGATACTCTGAATGATCAGCTATGAAAAGCCAACTGACATTTATTCCTGAGGTGCTGACATGTTGCACCCTTGACAACCACTGTGATTATTATTATTTGACCCTGCTGGTCATCTACGAATATTTGAACATCTTGGCCATGTTCTGTTATAATCTCCACCCGGCACAGCCAGAAGAGGACTGGCCACCCCTCATAGCCTGGTTCCTCTCTAGGTTTCTTCCTAGGTCATGGCCTTTCTTGGGGGGTTTTCTTAGCCACCGTGCTTCTACACCTGCATTGCTTGCTGGGGTTTTAGGCTGGGTTTCTGTACAGCACTTTGTGACATCAGCTGATGTAAAAAGGGCTTTATAAATAAATTTGATTGAATTAATGAACATGCGCCTGTGGAACGGTCAGCTTACAGACGTTAGGCAATTCAGGTCATAGTTATGAAAATGTAGGACACTAAAGAGGCATATCTACTGACTCTGAAAAACACCAAAAGAAAGATGCCCAGGGTCCCTGTTCATCTGTGTGAACGTGCCTTCGGCATGCTGCAAGGAGACATGAGGACTGCAGATGTGGCCAGGGCAATACATTGCAATGTCCGTATTGTGAGACGGCGCTATAGGGAGACAGGATGGACAGCTGATCGTCCTTGCAGTGGCAGACCACATGTAACAACACCAGCACAGGATCGGTACATCCGAACATCACACCTGCGGGACAGGTACAGGATGGCAACAACAACTGCCCGAGTAACACCAGGAATGCACAATCCCTCCATCAGTGCTCAGACTGTCCGCAATGGGCTTGTAGACCTGTTGTAAAGCAGGTCCTCACCAAACATCACCGGCAACAACATCGCCTATGGGAACACACCCACTGTCGCTGAACCAGACAGGACTGGAAAAAGTGCTCTTCACTGACGAGTCGCAGTTTTGTCTCACCAGGGCTGATGGTCGGATTCGTGTTTATTGTCGAAGGAATGAGCTTTACACCGAGGCATGTACTCTGGAGCGGGATCGATTTGGAGGTGGAGGGTCCCTCATGGTCTGGAGTGGTGTGTCACAGCATCATCGGACTGAGCTTGTTGTCATTGCAGGCAATCTCAACGCTGTGCATTACAGGGAAGACATCCTCCACCGTCATGTGGTACCCTTCCTGCAGGCTTATCCTGACCTTCCAGCATGACGATGCCACCAGCGATACTGCTCGTTCTGTGCGTGATTTCCTGCAAGACAGGAATGTCAGTGTTCTGCCATGGCCAGCGAAGAGCCCGGATCTCAAACCCATTGAGCACGTCTGGGACCTGTTGGATCAAAGGGTGAGGGCTAGGGCCATTCCCCCCAGAAATGTCCGGGAACTTGCAGGTGCCTTGGTGGAAGACTGGGGTAACATCTCACAGCAAGAACTGGCAAATCTGGTGCAGTCCATGAGGAGGAGATGCACTGCAGTACTTAATGCAGCTGATGGCCACATCAGATACTGACTGTTACTTTTGATTTACCCCACCCCCTTTGTTCATTATTCAATTTCTGTTAGTCACATGTCTGTGGAACTTTGTCAGTTTATGTCTGTTGTTGAATCTTGTTATGTTCATATAAATATTTACACATGTTAAGTTCGCTGAAAATAAACGCAGTTGACAGTGAGAGGATATTTCTTTTTTTGTTTAGGTTTAGGTTTGTATTATTTCCTGAACTATATTCTGTCCCATATATTGTATATTGTTTCCATAAAGCCAACATGGTTTTACACTTATTAATGTAAGTTTCCAATCTAGGGCAGTTATCACTTTTGCGAGAATGAACTAGCTAACATTAGATTCATTGACACCAACTAACCAACGAAGGACGGTGACCTGTCCAGACGAGATGTTGCAACAAACTTAATCGGTCAATGGAGGGCTCTTCCTCTTTATATAGCCTGCTACAGCATGCAATACTATTGTGAACTCACAAGGGAGCATAACATTACATGTAAAATACTATCCCATTTTGGAAAAGTTACATGTATGCCCCCTTGTGGAGGGAAATCAATAGCTTAGATGGTAGCTATAGATTCAAATGCATAATGGTATTATTACAGTGACTGGACCTCTTTTGTATACATGCATGCTCTTCAGAATCCAAACACAGTATTTCCTCTCAGCAAAATGTTGCGTATAATCTTTCAAGTCAGCCTGAAAAAATATTGAACAATTTGTGTACAAAGATAGCTTGAAATGTGATATTAGGCCTGTATGGCTATACTTTTACTGTATGGCAGTACTGTATTGGCTCGTGCTTTCTCCAATATGTTCTTATATTTTGCATTCAATTGTCTCAACAGGTCTCTCTTGGAAAAGAGATGTTATCTCAATGAGAAAAAACCTGTATAAATAAAGGTAAAATAAAAAATAAAATTGTATGTCGATGCCATTTATCTTTCAATATTTATTTAATATATATACTTTTGTTATGCTTGTAAGACTATTCTTTCACACATTTTCTCTTCATTTGAAATCTGTATAGGACAGAGCATGGACACAATGGATTTGGGATCAGGGTACCCTAGTGGTTAGAGTGTTGGACTAGTACCCGGAAGGTTGCAAGTTCAAACCCCAGAGCTGACAAGGTACAAATCTGTCGTTCTACCCCTGAGCAGGCACTGTTCCTAGGCTGTCATTGAAAATAAGAATTTGTTCTTAACTGACTTGTCTAGTAAAATAAAAGTATGACAGCTGCATTTGAAATTTACATTTAACCTACATAGCAGTACAAACAAACAAAAATCTATTAGCATACAAATGTGTGCAAAGGTCTTTTCAAATCTTCTCAGAAATTAATCAAGTCCATGGATTAGATATAGACAAAAAAATAATCAAGGACAAGCAGAGGCAGGGGTGAATACATCATCCTGCTATTTCTGTGACGTTCTGACCTTTATTTCCCTTGTTTTGTCTTTATTTAGTATGGTCAGGGCGTGAGTTGGGGTGGGCAGTCTATGTTTGTGTTTCTATGTTTTTTCTATTTCTGTGTTTGGCCTGATAAGTGGTTTAGGACAGACACACACTCAAGCAAAAAAAAATCTGTATTTAGCATTAAGTCTACAATATTGTTAGTTTACCTATTCTTCATTTTTAATGTATCTTGTTTTTATTGTACACTATTTAAAAAATATATTGTAATGAAAAGCACTATACAAAGTAAGTGTATTTACTATGGTCTGCAGAAATGTTGCAATTGTTTAACATGTTTTGTTTGGTAAATTGTTTTGTAAATATTAATTCACATTTGTGGTGCCACTAAATAAACAATGAATTATGTAAATCAATATTGTTATTATTAAAAAATATATATAATGGGAGGGTGGACAGGGAGTTAAAAAAATGAACCCCCCAAAGGTTCTTTGAGGAACCATTATAAGGGGTTCTTCAAAAAACCTTTTTCAAGGGTTCTTTTATGAACTTATACAGGTTCCCCCACAGTTTCAATTTGAAGAACCCCAAAAGGATACTCCAGGAATCCTTTACTTTTTAGAGTGTACCACGACAGACCTCAGTCCATCTTTCAATCACCCACGTGGGTATAATCAATGAGATGGGAGAGGCAGGACTTGCACCGCGTTCAGCGTCACAAATACAACTGACTTCTATTTTAGAGCGTGGCAGCGCAAACGCTCATGTTGGTGCAAATAATGAATAACATAAATCATTTTTCAACCACTCCACAAAATTCTTAACTATGGTTTTGGAAAGTTGGTTAGGACATCTACTTTGTGCATGACACAAGTAATTTTTCCAACAATTGTTTACAGCCAGATTATTTCACTTATAATTCACTGTATCACAATTCCAGTGGGTCAGAAGTTTACATCCACTAAGTTGACTGTGCCTTTAAACAGCTTGGAAAATACCAGAAAATTATGTCATGACTTTAAAAGCTTCTCATAAGCTAATTGACATTATTTGGGTCAATTGGAGGGGCACCTGTGGATGTATTTCAAGGCCTACCTTCCAATGTTGTTTGACATCATGGGAAATCAAAAGAAATCAGCCAAGACCTCAGAAAAACAATTCTAGACCTCCACAAGTCTGGTTCATCTTTGGGAGGAATTTCCAACAGCCTGAAGGCACGACTTTCATCTGTACAAACAATAGTATGCAAGTATAAACACCATGGGTATAAACACCATTCTGTCTCTTAGAGATGAACGTACTTTGGTGCAAATCAAGTGCAAATCAATCCCAGAGCAACAGCAAATTACCTTGTGAAGATGCTGGAGGAAACAAGTACAAAAGTATCTAAAGCCACAGTAAAATTAGTCCTATACCGACATAACCTGATAGGCCGCTCAGCAAGGAAGAAGCCACTGCTCCAATCCGCCATAAAAAAGCCCGACTACGGTTTGCAACTGCACATGGGGACAAAGATCATACTTTTTTGGAGAAATGTCCTCTGGTCTGATGTAACAAAAATAGAACTGTTTGGCCATAATGACCATCATTATGTTTGTAGGGAAAAGGGGAGGCTTGCAAGCTGAAGAACACCATCCCAACCGTGAAGCATGTGGGTGGCAGTATCATGTTGTGGGGGTGCTTTGCTGCAGGAGGAACTGGTGCACATTCACAAAATAGATGGCATCATGAGAAGGAGCATTATGTGGATATATTGAAGCAACATCAGTCAGGAAGTTAAAGCTTGGTCGCAATTGCGTCTTCCAAATGGACAATGGCACCAAGCATACTTCCAAAGTTGTGTCAAAATGTGTTAAGGAAACAAAGTCAATGTATTGGAGTGGCCATCACAAAGCTCTACACCTCAATCCTATAGAACATTTGTGGGCAGAACTGAAAAAGCGTGTGCGAGCAAGGAGGCCAACAAACCTGACTCAGTTACACAAGCTCTGTCAGGAGGAATGGGAAGGCTACCCGAAACATTTGACCCAAGTTAAACAATATCAAGGCAATGCTACCTAATTGAGTGTATGTAAACCTCTGATCCACTGGGAATGTGATGAAAGAAATAAAAGCTGAAATAAATCATTCTCTCCACTATTATTCTGACATTTCAAATTCTTAAAATAAGGTGGTGATCCTAACTGACCTAAGACAGGGCATTTTTACTAGGATTAAATGTCAGGAATTGTGAAAAGCTGAGTTTAAATGTATTTGGCTAAGGGGTATGTAATCTTCTGACTTCAACTGTATGTATGAATTCATTTAGCAATGCTCGCGCACACAATGCGAGCAGTTTTGTTCAGCATGTTAGGCTCTGGTCTGTCCAAGGAGTGAGGATAAACGGCATGTTGGCATGTTCTTTGCAATCCACTTCATGTTTTAATTATTACTTTGGGTGTACGGTCACTGTTTTTTCAAGTGTTCAAGAAGGGTCGGGGAAAAATATACACTACCTGTCAAAAGTTTTACAACACCTTCTCATTTAAGGGTTTTTATTTTTACAGTTTTCTACCTTGTAAAATAATAGTGAAGACCTCAAAACTAGAAAATAACACATATGGAATCATGTAGTAACCACAAAAGTGTTAAACAAATCAAAATCTAATTTAGATTTGAGATTCTTCAAAAAGCCACCCTTTGCCTTGATGACAGCTTTGCACATTCTTGGCATTCTCTCAACCAGCTTCACCTGGCATGCTTTTCCAACCATTTCGAAGGAGTTCCCACATACGCTGAGCACTTGTTGGCTGCTTTTCCTTCTCTCTGCAGTCCGACTCATTCCAAACCATCTCAATTTGGTTGAAGTCGGGGAATTGTGGAGGCCAGATCATCTGATTCAGCACTCCATCACTCTCCTTCTTGGTAAAATAGCCCTTACAGAGCCTGGAGGTGTGTTTTGGGTCATTGTCCTGTTGAAAAACAAATGGTAGTCCCACTAAATGCAAACCAGGATGGGATGGCGTATCGCTCCAGAATGCTGTGATAGCCATGCTGGTTAAGTGTACCTTGAATTCTAAATGAATCACAGTCTCACCAGCAACCCCACACTATAACATCTCCTCCTCTATGCTTTACTGTGGGAAATACACATAAGGAGATCATCTGTTCACCCACACCGTGTCTCACAAAGACAAAGGTTGGAACCAAAAATGTCCAATTCGGACTCCAGGCCAAAGGACAAATTTCCAACGGTCTAATGTCCATTGCTTGTGTTTCTTGGCCCAAGCTAGTCTCTTCTTCGCATTGGTGCCCTTTCGTAGTGGTTTCATTGCAGCAATTTGACCATGAAGGCCTGATCCACACAGTCTCCTCTGAACTGTTGATGTTGAGATGTCTCTGTTACTTGAACTCTGAAGCATTTATTTGGGCTGCAATTTCTGAGGCTGGTAACTCTAATGAACATATCCTCTGCATCAGAGGTAACTTTGGGTCTTCCTTTCCTGTGGCGGTCCTCATGAGAGCCAGTTTCATCATAGCGCTTGATGGTTTTTGTGACTGCACTTGAAGAAACTTGAAATGTTCCTTATTGACTGACCTTCATGTCTTAAAGTAATGATGAACTGTCGTTTCTCTTTGCTTGTTTGAGCTGTTCGTGTCATTATATGGACTTGGTCTTTTACCAACTAGGGCTATCTTCTGTATCTCCCCCCCCCCCCCCACCCACACACACCTTGTCACAACACAACTGGTTGGGTCAGACGCATTAAGAAGGAAAGATTTTCCACAAATTAACTTTTAAGAAGGCACACCTGTTAATTGAAATGCATTCCAGGTGACTACCTCATGAAGCTTGTTGAAAGAATGCCAAGAGTGTGCAAAGCTGTCATCAAGGCAAGGGGTGGCTATTTGAATCTCCAAAATAAAAATTGATTTTGACTTGTTTAACACTTTCTTGGTTACTACATGATTCCATATGTGTTATTTAATAGGTTTAATGTATTCACTATTATTCTACAATGTAAAAAATAGTAAAAATAAAGACAACCACTTCTAAAACTTTTGACCGGTAGTGTAGGTAACACTTCATTTTAAAGGGTCCTTATTACCTTATTACACATGTAATTACACTAACAAATATTGTTGTTCATTTAATAACTGTAGTTACATTGTAATAACAACATAACTGGTGGTAATTGCAGTCTGTAATTACAGAGGTGTAAGAACATGCTTGTTACCATGCTTGTTACAAAGTCACCAATTTAGTGTTAAGTTTCTTCTCAGCTGCATCTGATTCAGTAATAACTGTCACAAGGTTGTAATCTCATGGACAGATGCGCTATGTGCCTGAGAAGGTTATAATAAAAAATAACTTATAATTAATGTGTACATTACCCATTATGACAACCTGAAATTCCTTGCCATCCAAGTGATGATAAACCCATTAGTACAACACATGTAATATCTGCATAAGTGCAATGTAATTACTAGTTGTTACACAGGATTTAGCTACTTAAAATGAAGTGTATCTTGAGGGCTACTTACTTGTAATTAATGTGTGCTTATATAGTACATTGCCCATCCTGACAACCTGGCCCTCATTTTAAGGCTTCTGGAAGCACCATCTAAGTGGGAGGATAATCACACTAGTTCACCACAGATTAAATGTAATATCTGCATAAACACAATGTAATTACTAGGTGTTACACAGGATTTAGCTACTTAAAATGAAGTGTATCTTGAAGGCTACTTACTTGTAATTTATGTGTGCTTATATAGTACATTACTCATCTTGACAACCTGGCCCTTATTTTACAGCTTCCAGAAGCACCACCGAAGTGAGAAAATAAACACACAAGTACACATTCATAATATGTTGGAACATTTCTTCAGGGACTTGATTCCATTCAGCCATAAGTGCATTAGTGGGGTTGGACACTGACGTTGGGCTTCTCCAAACTGTTGCTAGAAAGTTGGAAGCACCGAATCGTTTAGAATGTCATTGTATGCTGTAGTGTTGAGATTTCCCTTCACTGGAACTAAGGGACCTAGCCCGAACCATGAAAAACAGCCCCAGACCATTATTCCTCCTCCACCAAACTTTACAGTTGGTACTATGCATTTGGGAAGGTAGCGTTCTCCTTGCTTCCGTCAAACCCAGATTTGTTCTTTGGACTGCCAGATGGTGAAGCGTGATTCATCACTCCATGAGTGATCACTCCTGTTTCCACTGCTCCAGAGTCCAATGGCAGCAAGCTTTACACCACTCCAGCCGACGCTTGGCATTGCGCATGGTGATCTTTGGCTTGTGTGCGGCTGCTCGGCTATGGAAACCCACGAACAGTTCTTGTGCTGAAGTTGCTTGCAGAGGCAGTTTAGAACTCCCTAGCGAGTGTTGCAACCAAGGACAGATGATTTTCAGTTGACAGGGACAGTTCTAGCAGGGCAGAATTTAGACTCCCTGAACTTGCTTCCCGACTCTCAGCGCACATCGTTACAGTAGAAAATGTGCTAAACTAGCCTGACACAGCAGTAAAATGTTGCCTTTACAAACATGGCAAGCCACAGATTTAGGACCTGAAGACATAGATTGTGGTCTGCTGGCCAGTTCCCAAATCCTTATGTTAAATCTCTGCATGTAAGTCCCTTTCAGACAATCCCCCTGTCACTGTTGGTCCTCCTCTGTGACCTCACGGCTGAGGGTTTTAACTTTCCTCTTGAGAATTAGAATCAGAAGTACAGTCGTATAGCTCATCGCAATACTTCACGTCTTCGGGCAAATAGTACCCTAGACTGTCTTGATCATCTGGTTGAGCATTCCAGAATATTCCTCCATCCCAGCAGAAATGTCACATTCACATAGTAGGAATTTAGATGTGCAGATAGACCAAAGCCCAGTTTATTTTACCGTTACCATAGTCAAGTCTGTGGGTTATGGGATTTAAATATAGATGGTACCATTTTAGTCATCAACCTAGCTAGCTAGTAAAAGTAAAAAAAAATAAAAAAAAGTTTTTCAAAACGGGCGGACCAGAAACCCAGTGACAACACTCGGGTATGCAGCTGCCATTTTCCGTTGGGAAAGAGAAATTGCTCTGTGTTTACCAGAAAAGGCACCTCATCCACCATGATAGAAGAGGAAGCTCCAAACCCTACCAGCATGCCAGACGATGAAGTTCCAGGCCCCTCGGCCGCTGAAGAATGTAGGAGGCTGCTGTCTGCACAGTTGCAGAATGTTCTCACTGAGGTGCATCTTAAGAAACCATTAGCGCAGTTGAAGGTTTACAGGAAAATCAGCTGTCTGATAAATTACTTAGGATGGAATCAGGACTTCCAGATAAAGACATGTTCAACATCATTGAATACTTGGAACGCTACAAGGACTGCGTTGTCTACTTTACCAAGTGGAGGGTTGAGATGCTGTCATATGAGGATCAAGTGTATATGGTGCTTATGAAGTTGCGTCACAGCTACACCAACTTGCACCTGGCTCAACTATTCCATTGTAGTACAATCACTGTTACAATCACTTTCATTATCGTGATCCTCAATCTTTTTTTCATGAGCATCGTGAAGACTGTTCCAAGTCAGGAGGTGAACCAAACATGGTTTCCTGCATCTTTTCAGGGTCCCAGCAGAAACTTCAGGATAGTCATTGACTGTACTGATATAGAAGTTGCTATTCCAAGTCCGATGGATCTGCAGAAGCAAACCTACTATGTGTACAGTTTAATGTATTACTTCAAGCTACTCCAGAGAGTTGTACCTAATGCGGTGATAACATACTGCTGTGATCTGTATCCAGGATCTGTGTCGGACAAAGCCATTGTCCAGAAGTCAGGGTTTTAGAAGATCTTCACGTCTGGAGACATGATTTTGACAGACAGAGGCTTCTTGATCCAGAGCTTAATGCCTGCAGGAGTCACTCTGAACATTCCTCCATTCCTGAACCGCGGAAGATTCACAGAGAGTGAAATACATCTCACAAAAGACATAGTGAGAAACAGGATTCATGTTGAAATGGCAAATGCTTGACTAAAAGATTTCAAAATCCTGAGATTCATCCCACCTTACCTGTGTTGTTATAGTAATGGGCTGGTGCAGACTTGCTGTGCACTTGTAAACCTCCATGACCCACTCATCAGAGAAGTAGCTGTTGATTGGGAAACAAGAACAAACAATGAGGCACAAGGATTGGGTGTTGAGGTGTTGAGGTGTTGAGGAACCACTTGTCACATTGTCCAAGGTGGGTTTGTGTTATGTTAAACAATGCATTTTCTGTCCAGATAAAGATGTTGATACAGCATTGAAAAAGAAACACCACCAAATGTCTCTTTGTTTTCCAGTCCAACAGGAGTGCATCTCTCAGACGATCTGGTGCATGGACATCCTGTGGCGGTGTGATCAGAGCGCGAGCACATCGAGCCTGTGGACGAACATGTCAGTAACTCATCAAATATAATACGATATTGTGTGAAACATTGCATTTGTAGATGCATTGAAATTTAGACTTTCTCTCCCCTTTTCCCATGTTTTGGACATAAGACGTGACATGCAGAACATCAGGCTCACCCCACCTTTTGATTAAAAAGTTGGAGGAAATACATTCCTAGCGTGTGAGAAATGTGTTTGCTAGCCTCATAAATGCTAGCTAGCAAATATTTAGAAACACTTTTTTTTGTTTTGCAGATGGGCAGATTTTGATATAATAACTTAATTCCTGGGATAAATAAATAAATTCAGGTGTGCTGGAGGCAGAGCAGATCCCCACCAGCTGCAACCTGTTCAATAATCAAGACCTCTATAGATACTCAGCCCTGCCACTTCCAAACTGATCGTAACCTCTGCTCAGTCAGTCTGCGGTTTTTAGCTGTTTGTTCCTGCTTAGATCCTATTTTCGTTTTATTCCTGTTTTCCCTTGCCTGACGCTGTTTTCCTCTCCGCTACAGTTCTTCCTGCTCTGACTTTGGCCCCTGTCTCCAGTCCCATGTCTTGTCAGTCCTGCTACTCTGTCCTGGACCCTCCACTCCACTGCATCCTTGGATTCCTCTCTGGACCTGCTTGCCCAGTCCCAACTCCCCTCGCTCCAGCCTCAGCTTCCGCACCTGGCTTCCTGCAACACCCCAAGCTTCCCCTGGCCTGCACCCCATCTTCTCCCTGTGTTTCAATAAATACCTTGGTTACCTCATCCCGGTCTCTTTGTCTGAGATGGCTCTTGGGTTCACCTGTTCTGCTCCGCGTGACAAAGATCTCACAAGCGTGTTCTTGGCTCTGCCCACCTCCTTTCTTGTTCTGCCCACTATGATTCAGTTGCTCACATTGGAAACAACAGATTCTTGTGTTAGTTATAGAAATCTCTCCAATCGTGTTCCTGGAGAGCTACCATCCTGAACAACCTGGTCTCAGAGCATTTCATATTATTCTGTATGTACTGTAACTCCAAGATACTCAATTTAGTATGATGTTACATTTCATATTGTATGTATTAATTTGTGGATGTCCATAACCCATTTCTTATGATATGTTACGAAATACAATTTGTATGATATGTTCCGAACTTGCAAAACCTACAATATGTTTTGAATTTGCAAAATGTACAATATGTTACGAAGGTGCAAAATGTACAATATGTTACGAATTCCAATTTGTTGTGGCTCACGTTAGCTAGGTGGTTAAAGTTATCTATTAGGAGTTAGGGTCAAAGTTAGGCTCAAGAGTAAGGAGAAGGGTTAGTAAGGTTAGGGTTAAGGGAAGAGTTAGCTAACATGCTAAGTAGTTGCAAAGTATCTAAAAAGTAGTAAGTTGTTTGAAAAGTTGCTAATTAGTTCAAATTGTCCATGATGAGATTCAAATACTAAACCTTCGGGTTGCTAGACATTAGTTTTCGCCTTAAGTAACCTTCTGTAACATCTATCTCAAATTTACATTTACTTCGTCTAGTCTATGAGACCAGGCTGACCTGTAGGTTTTCACTCCAACCCTAATCCAGCGCACCGGATTCTAATAATTAGCTTGTTGATAAACTGAATCTAGTAGTTACAACTGGGGTTGGATTGAAAACCTAGAGGAGGGTAGCACTCCAGAAACAGGGTTAGAGAGTGCTGGTATAGGGCAAAACCAAAATGATGGATGCAGCTACGGTGGTAGCTAACTCATGTCTGATTCCACAATAGCGTTACCGGCCTGAATATAGTCCAATCTGGAGCTACAGTCAAAGCATATAATTATGGTTTCAACCAGTTACCACAGCCACAAGTCAAAATTGTCTATCGTAAAAATTCATGAAAACAAACATTTGTTTTTTGGTCTTAATTTAAGGTTGGGGTTAGGCATAAGGTTAGCAGTGTGGTTAAGGTTAGGTTTAAAATCACATATTAAGAAGAGAAGTTGTAGAAATGGGCAGCCTATATGACTTTATGGCTGTGGTAACTAGTGACAACCTAGAATTAGCTTGACCAAGTTACTGCCCTGGTGACAGATGGCTTCATAAACCTATATCACCCTGTCACAGGCCCTCCCAGTCAATGCCAGCTCATAAGATGAAGTACATTGTTTATGAGGATTGCCTGTTGCAGTTGTTCGAGAGATGTCCCGTTTGCAACCGAACATAGAGAAGTCCAGCAAGGTGACCCTCAGTATCACGTAGACATGCACTTGCTGTGAGAATTCCTATAAATGGAACAGAGAGGAAACTTGAATCAGCTTGGTGACATTTGACCTGGTCAAAGGTCAAAACAGTTTTGAGTTTTGTCCCAATTTACCTTCATAACCTAGCCTGGTGGAAGCACATATGATATCTGAAGTGTAATAGAAAGGTGAATGCAGCAATCAAGTTGGTTCCACCAGGCTAATCATAACCACCATTGTTAATGTAATCTGTGTGTGTGTTTTATTTTTTTTATTTTTCAATTTCAATTTCTTTTGACTGACCAGTATCTTTGAAGAGGGGCCAGGAACTGATCTACGCTACCATGCCCATCAATGGGATTCTGGTAAAGACCTTACCTCCAGTCTCACCTCTTGCCTGCTCACCAATGGTCGTCGATGGGGAGACCAGAATTAGTTAGGTTTAGTCTGACCTGTTTAAACTTCAACATAATATATGTTTGTCAGATATCACCTATTCTATGTGCAATTGGTAATAGAACAGTGACTGTATGTGTTCACAGATGCATCTATGGAGCCAGCACTTGGAGACATGCAAGATTATGTGAATGAGTCATGACTGACAGACAGACTTGATACTGACGTCTCTGAATGGAGAGAGACCTGGCACTCAACACATCCACAATGTGGGACTGAAAATGATTATTAATAATATAGTACAGCAAAAATGGCCAGTATTTGTGTCACTGATGAACTCTGCCTGTTTGTACAGATGAAGAGGACTGTAGATGCTTTTGCCAGACACCAGCCTCAGTCATTTGATGGGGAGACCATAATTGGGTAGGTATTATCTGACCTGTTCGAACTTCAACATATTACCTGTTTGTGTTTTAGATATTACCTATCCTAACTGCCATTGGTAATCAAATCTGGTACAGGTTCGGGAAACCCCGGTATGACTGACGTTTGCCATTACGAAAAAGACAAAATGCCGATGCAAAGTGTCTGTTTCAGCTGGGAATGACAATGAAAGGTACACATTTTTATATTGGCAGAACACTGCTTCTATGGTATTATGTAAAGGTTTGTTTATTCTACATGTACCTGTTACTGCATTTGAAAGTTCAAAGCTTCCTTCGGCATCTCACCATACATCTCTGCCTGTAGTTATTTAACTCAACCTGTAGGTTTATTGTGATTGAGTGGGAGGAAACTGCTGCAGGCAAGTTTCTGACAGATGGGTGTGTCCTTGCCACCAAGACACACCCACATCAAACCACACCCTCAAGCCAACTCACATTTGGCTTCTGTCACAACTGCCAGTTTTTCTTGAAGAGCAAGCCAAAAAAAGGAGGCCAAATCAGTGTGCAGTTCCCCTTTAACTGGCCTGACAGATCTGCTTTGAAGTGGAGGAAAGGCAAATATGAAAAGAGTGTGTCCTCTAATGGGTGCCTTTTCACTGTGGTATTCCCTGGTCTCCCTTTGCCTCTGGGCTCTAGCTTTGGCTGACTATCCAGGAGGCTGCTTATCGTCTGGCCCTTTGAACAGACTGGATGGGGAGGATGTGTGCGCTATACTGAGCTTTAGTGCCATGAATACAAATGTAGAAATGGCAAACATTTAGGGGATATTAAAAAGACACCTTTCAAGTGAGTTACCTGAACCTCAATAGGCCAGTAGCTGTAGCAAAAAGTGCCAAATAAGGAAGTTATCACATGTATTGCTTTATACATGATAGCTCATAGACTGCTTGCTTTGACCAGTAATGTACATTTCTTGCTCAAATTGAGACAATGAACATTGCTGCCTTGTCTCACTTTAGAGTGGGCTATTTTGAACAACACATCAAAACAGTGGTCAAAGGATGCTTAAGGCAAGCAAATGGCATCCAGTTAACAGTTTCCAAATCAATACTTAATTTCAGGCAGCCATTTATTGCTTCTTGGTAATTTCTTTGCAGAACTCCACAGCCTACAGTGGGGAGAACAAGTATTTGATACACTGCCGATTTTGCAACTGAAAGAGACAGAGTCTAAAACAAAAATCCAGAAAATCACATGATTTTTAAGTAATTAATTTGCATTTTATTGCATGACATAACTATTTGATACATCAGAAAAGCATAACTTAATCAGATCATACATTTCCTGTAGTTCTTGACCAGGTTTGCACACACTGCAGCAGGGATTTTGGCCCACTCCTCCATACAGACCTCCAGATCCTTCAGGTTTCGGGGCTGTTGCTGGGCAATACGGACTTTCAGCTCCCTTCAAAGATTTTCTATTGGGTTCAGGTCTGGAGACTGGCTAGGCCACTCCAGGACCTTGAGATGCTTCTTACGGAGCCACTCCTTAGTTGCCCTGGCTGTGTGTTTTGTGTCGTTGTCATGCTGGAAGACCCAGCCACGACTCATCTTCAATGCTCTTACTAAGGGAAGGAGGTTGTTGGCCAAGATCTCGCAATCCATGGCCCCATCCATCCTCCCCTCAATACGATGCACTCGTCTTGTCCCCTTTGCAGAAAAGCATCCCCAAAGAATGATGTTTCCACCTCCATGCTTCACAGTTGGGATGGTGTTCTTGGGGTTGTACTCATCCTTCTTCTTCCTCCAAACACAGCGAGTGGAGCTAAGACCAAAAAGCTCTATTTTTGTCTCATCAGACAACATGACCTTCTCCCACTCCTCCTCTGGATCATCCAGATGGTCATTGGCAAACTTCAGACGGGCCTGGACATGCGCTAGCTTGAGCAGGGGGACCTTGCGTGCGCTGCAGGATTTTAATCCATAACGGCGTAGTGTGTTACTAATGGTTTTCTTTGAGACTGTGGTCCCAGCTCTCTTCAGGTCATTGACCAGGTCCTGCCGTGTAGTTCTGGGCTGATCCCTCACCTTCCTCATGATTATTGATGCCCTACGAGGTGAGATCTTGCATGGAGCCCCAGACTGAGGGTGATTGACCGTCATCTTGAACTTCTTCCATTTTCTAATAATTGCACCAACAGTTGCCTTCTCACCAAGCTGCTTGCCTATTGTCCTGTAGCCCATCCCAGCCTTGTGCAGGTCTACAATGTTACCCCTGATGTCCTTACACAGCTCTCTGGTCTTGGCCATTGTGGAGAGGTTGGAGTCTGTTTGATTGTGTGTGGACAGGTGTCTTTTTTACAGGTAATGAGTTCAAACAGGTGCAGTTAATACAGATAATGAGTGGAATTCTTACTGGTTGGTAGGTTATCAAATACTTATGTCATGCAATAAAATGCAAATTAATTACTTAAAAATCAGTGAGATTTTCTGGATTTTTGTTTTAGATTCTGTCTCTCACAGTTGAAGTGTACCTACGATTAAAAAAATACAGACCTCTACATGCTTTGTAAAGTAGGAAAACCTGCAAAATTGGCAGTGTATCAAATACTTGTTCTCCCTACTGAACAAGGTTCAGATTTTCACATCCCTCCAAGTATTGAAGGAGGATAATACACCAAGGACATAATGAATGAGAAAGTAACTGAATAGGTAGATGGGTGAAGTGCAGATACACATTGTTGTTTAAAAATAATGTAAACCTCCCCCAAAAAACATCCCAAAAACATAATTCAATACAAGGGATTTTATTAAAATAATTCAATTCCAAACCATAAGTGACTGTATAATAATAGCCACTATTCAATACAGATGAATGGGGATGGGGGGGGGGGGTGCTTATTTAGTTTTTTAATTCATCTGTTGACAAAAGTAATGAACACCCTATAACTGAAAAAACCCACTAGAAATAAGCTTAAAGTTGGATCATGTACATGTGTAAGTGCGTTGGATACAGATACATTGGAAGATGATACAGTACCGATAATGGACAGACAAACAGGATAGAGGCACATTTACACATTAATAGCAAGAGAGAAAAATACTTTTTATAGACTATTTATAAAATGATTATGAAGAATAAATATGTACTGCAGCATCATTCCCAGTCCCTTCTGAACAAAAACAACCACTTGACAACAAAATAAATCACCTAAAAACTACAGCAAACAGACAGACTTACAGCTTATGTTTGCTTTTGTTCCACTATTCCTGATCATTTGTATAAAAAGTAAAAACATTTCAAGAGCTTTATAAAAGCTGGAAACTACAGTAAGTGAAACCAACAGGCTTGTTCCCATAAAACAAAGAAATAGTTTCATTGGTTAATCATTCAGTGAATTATATACCTCTACGACAAAACTATATAAAATGTCAGTGAATATCTTCTCTATATATGTGGCTGTTTATTACATATGTCAAAATGTCTAACACACGAAGCCAACTTGTAAGATTGCAAGTAAACACTAAATACAAGGGTATACACATCCTTCATTTTCCAAGTCGGACAATATCTGCCGGAACTTGTGTTAATTAAAACACTTACAGAACCTGCCAATCAGCAGTACCATTGCAGAAAGGTGAGCTAATTGAATTACAGTGAGGGGTGCACGGTGCAGAAGAGCGTGCTGGGTTTATCCCCTCTGAGTCAATCAGAACAGGTGGGTTGTGGAGCGACTGAACGTGTGGTACTTCCTCTCAAACATGGATGGCAGGTTGACCATGGAGGGAGAGTGCATCGCCTGGAGGGAACAGAACAGGGACATCGATTAAATTAGGAAATTGATTGTGTTCCAAAACAGAAATGACCCCAGGAGTGTTAGTTTAAAGACAGTGAGTTACTTGAGTGTTTACTTAAGTTCTTCTATACGAGGGCTTTTTGATCACAAGTATCCGCTGGGACTTCTGGAGGACAGTTTAAAAGCCTCGACGCGAAGAGGGATTGTCATGTGGGCCGCAGAAGCAATCTTGTGGGAAGTGCTTAGTGAAGGATACAAGGTCGTTTTATATGCACCAGTCTCATTTAATTACTTTTACATTCAGCCTTCCCAGCCAAATGTTGGCATTGAACTAATAGAGCAACGCCAATAGAATATTACTGTTCTCTGCCCAACTTGCAAAACAAGCGTTTAAACCATTCACAACATTTTGTCATGTTGTAAAGATGCTGTTCTCTCTCTGCTCATTACTGTGGATGAATCAGATATATTGAAAAGGAACCTTGAGTACTTATATGTTACCGCAGCAACTTGAACATGAAAGGTGCTGCATAAAAGCAGGGTGTTTTCTGGGGAAGCACAGAGTCTGTCTGTTAAAATGCATACATATTTGACTAATTAAGAGGCTGCCCTATGGAGACACGAGTGTTAAAGGTAGGAGCGTAAACAGGTACGTGTCATGTATACTCCCTTCAGTAAGGCTGCTGCTGGCTAATGCCTGGGTGAAAGGAAAGGCCTGCCTGAATAGCAACCCAATTTATGCACCAGCACCTCATTGCGTGCTTGTTGCTATAACCACCACACAATTTCACTTCAACAGGGCCTAGTCATGTTAATGAGATTTGAGGTGACATTATGGTTTAATTTGGGACCTGGGATCAATAGTGGTGAAAAAGCAATGACCAGACCATTCAAGACAGACATGAAGTCAGTGCCAGGGTTTCACAAATGCCCAGTGATGGATTGCCAAAAGGTCTGGAGTCTCCATCCAAACACTCAAGCATCATGTGGCACACAGATGTTGGCTTTATTGGATTAAATTAGTGGGAGAATGATTAAATAACTGTCACCACAACATTTACTGCTTTGGAGGACATATATCATAACCAAATCATCCGCTGCCGTGACTGCTGTAAAAATACATCCCTCCTTATTCCAAAACTGATTGAGGGGGTTTATGTAAAAGCTTGAGTGAGCGTCTGCCCGGTGCTTCAGGCGGATGTTAGAGGAACTGAGTGAGTGAGGTGTGCAGCAGACAGCCCACAGAAAGCAGGGGAGTGAGTGCCACCCAGGGCTCTAAAGGCCGCATGTGCAACCTGGAGTTTTATTTGAGAACCATTGCGGCAAAAAAAAAAAATCCAATACAAAACCATATTTAGCAGCAATACTTCGCTACACTGCTCAAACAAGACCGGCTGAACAAAACAAAAAAAAACAAACCTAGATAATTGTTATGATTAATAGGCTTTGCTTTACTGCAGCTTCTGAGTGCCAGTCCTCTCCCTCCAGCGGCTGCTTGCTTCCAGTTCCCAGGCCAGACACAAGCCCCGCCCCGTCACTCATGCAGGCAGCAGTTTCTCCAGAGCTGTTTATTTTTTCAGCATGCTGTCAATTTATGCACTCAATATATTCTTAAAAAACAAGGGCAATGCTGCTTCCGAGGCTGCTTCTAAATATGGATCCACATGTTCTCTCTATTACACTACTAGTTCGTGTATCTTGCGCTCTGCAAAGCACAAGTTAAACTAAGAAAGCTGGCATGAGCCTCAAATAATGCGAATCTCTAATGTTTATCGCTAGCTGGATAGCTAAATGCATTGCATAATATGATGCATAATAATTATATTTCTATGATTCCAACAAATTCACCCAAGTGTTTTGATCTATATCGCAAGTCAAATCACTATATTTGGTAGATTTTTTGTTGTTGTTACCCATATCATTCAGCCCTACTAACAACCTGATAACTTCTCCAGTATATGCAAACATTTGGTGGCACAGAAGGAAAGGAAAAGTGATGTCTTCAGGGGGTGTGCTTCAAAAGTAAGCAAGATGCATATAGGTCCAATGTAGCTTAGGTACCAGTCTCTTTAGCAAACATTTTACTCCCTGTACTCCATGTCATGTGCCAAAGACTGGCCTTTCTGCCATCTACAATTTACTGCCATCTGTTATTAATGAGATCAAGGAGAACAGAAGATTTTATCCTGATTCAATACCCTCACAACTATCCTCAAATCAAAACGATTATGCAAATATTGATACTCTATCACCTCTTTTCCTCTCCACAGAACACATTGTTATATTGTTGCTAAGCAACAGTTTGTTTGTATAACAAAACATGAGGAATAACTGATGTGTTGTTCAATCCCGACCTACGGTTCCCAATGGTCCCACGAAATGGGAGGGTGGGAAATGTGGTGACTGAGCAAACGTGGGAGAAGGGCCTTGGTGTAAGCTACACCTAGCTACTGCATATGTGTGGAAAACATTTCAGAGGTGAAACATTACATTTGTTTAGTATAGTCAGTTTAACGCCACTCACTACTTGTAGCTGTATAGTCTGTTAGTCTTGGTTAGCTTTATGTTCCAGTCAGTAGCCAACTAGCACCCACTCACATGGCTGCTAGCACCATCATGAAAAGGGGCATGAGGAAAGCACGACAACAGAACTTGTGAGAATGCAATGTTGAAAATAAATATTTAGGTATGTGGTACTTTCTTAAATGTTGTTTTACAAATTGACTAAAATAAGCTAAAGAGACTGGTACTAGGCCCAATGTAGGCTCTCATTTTGGTGTGCCTTTTTATTAGTCTTTTTAAACTTTTTATGTCTGCAGGAGCAGTATTGAGTAGCTTGGATGAAAAGGTGCCCATTGTAAACGGCCAACTCCTCAGTCTCAGTTGCTAATATATGCATATTATTATTAGTATTGGCTAGAAAACACTGAAGTTTCTAAAACGGTTTGAATTATGTCTGAGTATAACATAACTCATATTGCAGGCAAAAACTTGAGAAATTCAACTTCCTGTTTGGATTTTTTCTGGGGGTAGCAGATTTTCAACCAAGCTCTCATTGAAATTACAGCGAGATATGGATGAGTTTTCACTTCCTATGCCTTCCACTAGATGTCAATAGAACTTTGATGTGAAGGGGGGGGGGTCGAATGAGACAGGAAATAGTCACCGCTGCCACGAGTTGAACATGCTTTCACTATGTGCGTTCACAGGGGATGGACCTGCATTCCACCGGTCATCTGAAGTCATTCTAATTCTCCGGTTGGAATGTTATTCAAGATATATGTAAACATTCTAAAGATTGATTCAGTACATCATTCGGCATGTTTCTACTGACTGTTACGGAACTGTTTACCAAACGCGCTAACCAAAGTAGCTAATTGGACATAAATAACGGATATTTTCGAACAAATCAAGCATTTATTGTGGCCTTGGGATTCCTAGGACTGCATTCTGATGAAATTCATCAAAGGTAAGGAAACATTTATCATGTATTTTCTGGTTTCTGTTGACTCCAACATGGCGGCTAATTTGGCTACTGTTCTGAGCTCCGTCTCAGATTATTGCATGGGTTGCTTTTTCCGTAAACTATTTTTAAAATCTGACACAGCGGTTGCATTAAGGAGAAGTATATCTATAATTCCATGTGTATAACTTGGCGCTCATCTACATTTATGATGAGTATTTCTGTTGAAACCATGTGGCTATGCAAAATCACTTGATGTTTTTGGAACTAGTGAATCTAATACGCCAATGTAAACTCCGATTTTTTTTTATATAAATATGAACTTTATCAAACAAAACATGCATGTAATGTGTAACATGAAATCCTATGAGTGTCATCTGGGGCGGCAGGGTAGCCTAGTGGTTAGAGCATTGGACAAGTAACCGAAAGGTTGCAAGTTCAAATCCCCGAGCTGACAAGGTACAAATCTGTTATTCTGCCCCTGAACAGGCAGTTAACCCACTGTTCCTAGGCCGTCATTGAAAATAAGAATTTGTTCTTAACTGACTTGGTAAAAAAAAGTAAAAAAATCACTAACCTTAAATTTTCGCTATATTTTGCTGGAAAATGGCTGTGCTTATTGTGGTTTGGTGGAGACCTAACAATCGTTGTAGTGCTTTTGCTGAAAAGCATATTTGAAATCGGACACTTTGGTGGGATTAACAAGATTACCTTTAAAATTAAATAAGAATTGTGACAGCCCGCTTGGAGTATGCCAAAAGGCACCTAAAGGACCCTCAGACCATAAGAAACAAGGTTCTCTGATCTGATGAAACCAAGATTGAATTCTTTGGCCTGATTGCAAAGCATCACTTCTGGAGGAAAGCTGGCACCATCCCTACAGTGCATCATGCTTTATAGCTGCAGGGACTGAGAAACTGGTCAGGACCGAGGAAAAGATGAACGGAGCAAAGTACAGAGATCTTTGATGAAAACCTGCTCCAGAGCGCTCAGGACCTAAGACTGGGGCGAAGGTTCACCTTCCAAAGGACAACAACTAAGCACACAGCCAAGACAATGCATGAGTGGCTTTGGGACAAGTCTCTGAATGTCCTTGAGTGGCCAAGCCAGAGCCCAGGCTTGAACCAGAACGAAAATCTCTGGAGAGACCCTCTCCATCAAGCCTGACAGAGCTTAACATGATCTGCAGAGAATGTAAGAAACTCCCCAAATTCAGGTGTGCCAAGCTTGTAGTGTCATACTCAAGAAGACTCAAGGCTGAAATAGCTTCCAAAGGTGCTTTAACAAAGTGCTGAGTAAAGTCTGAATACTTATGCAAACATGATATTTCTGTTTTAAATCCAATACATTTGCAAAAAAAATTGTCATTATGTAGTATTGTGTGTAGATTGAGGGAAAACAATTGAGTACATTTTAGGATAAGGCTATAACGTAACAAAATGTGGAAAAGTGAAGGGGTCTGAATACTTTCCAAATGCACTGTATGTGAGAAAACAAGCACCGAATAGTGTAGGGAATCATTGTACCATCTAAAATCGCTGTACCTACCAAAACCGAAAGTTACTCCACCAGCTTCAAACATCTGTAAAAATAGTATTTGATTGAAAATATATTTCAAAGCGATTTAGGATGGTACAATGATTCCCTACACTATTCAGTGGTTGTTTTCTAACAAACTGAAATTGAGTTTACAGTGTAGAATTTTAGCAACCAGGAAATGAGAGCGATTTCCATTAGATAACACAGCCAAAAGTCAGAACAGCTTTCACATTTTGACAACAGATGTTGCTCCAGCGGCAGAAATCAATAGTGGAATATCACAGCCAATCACAACACTGGCGGGTAAGTAATACTGTGAAACACTATCACTGCAGATATATTATGGATGTTTTCTTAATCTACAAAGCAAAAATCCTGTGTAGCACCTTTAAGTTAAGAGCACCAGTGCAACCAATATTTGTATTTATTTTGAGCCCTGGTGCCAGCATAGTCCAGGAATTAGGAGTTAGTCAGTGAGACAGCCACCACCAAAGCACCTATCCCAGTGAGTTAAAGCCAGCGTAGTGATGCTCACATCAGTCTGAGGTCAGTCAGCCGCCTATAGGAGGGTCTCTTTGCGGGGGCTCAGGCAGCCTGCCTTGCGGGGGTCAGAGTAGGGGACCTGCAGGTACCTGCAAGCCCCAGGGGGAATCCTCCCTTTGGACGGGATCCTCAAGGAAGGGGGGCTGGTAGTGTAAGGAGGCATGGTGTGGGTGGTTTGGGGTCTAGGTGGGGTCTCCTCAGGGCAGGGTAGACTAGGGGTGGGATCAGGAGTGTGAATACAGACGGGAACACAGAGGCGGGGACAGGGGGCGTTGTCCAGGGAGTTCGAGCGCTGCACCACGGCAGCAGCAGAGTTCTTGGTGGAACCACTGAGGTTGAATGTGGAGGTAGAGCGAGCCATCTACACAGTCACAAATCAGAGCATGGGGGGGGGTCAGAGTTTTGGGGGAGAGAACTCACAGGACAGACTACTTATCCCACCACTGCACCAAGGTGCACTTTAAATCCCTTTTTAATTGCCAAGTTGGAGCGCAGTTACTTCCTTCAAATATTTAGTGTTGTATGATTAATCTTTACCGTTTTAGTAAAAGGAAAGAAATAAAGGGGTAATCAAAGATTTTTTTAAATTAAGACTGACATCACTAACGCAGTTAGAAGAACAGGAAATGTCTAAAAGTTCAGAACAGGCATGTGAAAACTGCAGCCATTGTCAAAATAAAATGGCTTGCACGGGAGGAACAGCAATTTCACCATTAGACATAAACTCCTAATGTGTAACCCATTTACCACCATGCTTTGGAGAGCACTGTAAATGGATCTTCAGAGGGAAACAAGGCAATTAGACAGCCCATGTCAAAGTGGTAAATTACATATGTTTCCTCTGCCATAGCCCTGTTAACCTCCTTCTGACTTGTAATATGCCCCTTTAGCCTCTTGACTTGGTTAGACAAGCCTTGTTCAAGGCCTGGACTTGGAAGTAGATGGGTGGGGATGGATGGATGAACTTACAGACAGGGTGGCACTGCTGCCCACACGGCTCATGTTCTCGGAGCTAGGGCCAGGGCTCTTGTCATTTGGGGTGCTGTTGGCCATGAAGGCTCTCTGGATCACCCGTTTGGGTGTTTTGGTGAAGGAAAAGGCTCTCGTTACCTGGGGTGTAAAAACAGTCACACAAACACTCAAAATCTGACTCAAAATAGTTCATTCTAACATGCAGCTGTGAACATGTCTAATATCCAGCAACGGCCTGTGTGGAATACAGTAGTGAGACGGGCTAATTCGGAGCCCATTTTACCTTCTTTGAAGTCTTTTTGATGACTCTAGAGGCTTTACTCAGTGTGCTGTCCATATCCTTTGTGCTCACTTGGACAGAGTCAGGCTCAGTGCACTGAATTAGATCTTGCTGTTTAAAATAGAAACAAATATAAATATCCAGCCCATTCTGCAACGCTGTCAAAATGCAAAGTGAGAAGCAGTTGTCCATTTTTGCAAGCAGCTAGAGCTCATTGGTATTCAGGGTGCGGGTAGAGCCAGTGAATCAATTAAGATAGCAAGTACAGGTGATAGTAGAGGTTTACATCGCCACCTAGTGGACACCTCACTCAAAGCTGGAGTAGCCCGGGCACACCGCCAAAGCTTATTACGCCTGTTTTTAATTATGATGGTAAACATAAGTCTGTCTGTAGCAGCCAATTACTAGCTAGCTTCCTCAATCAATCCCTAATACTACATCAGTGAAAAGACCTGTGGAGGAGAGAAACCAACCCATCTATGTCTGAAGTGTTAAAGTTCAAATACAATTCCACTTCTAATTACATTAATCCATCTTCCAGTTTAACCACAGAGGACAATCTAATATAATTAAAATGACCAAAAAGGACTCTTGCGCAATATAATTTTAAAGTGTGATAAAAGTGGCCTAAATAATTAAATAATAGCATTTGTGTCCTCTTCAACCTCCAGAGTCCAGACACTGTTCTACATGAGGACACCAGACTAGTGAGGGAGGCCTTGGTCCCTCCGGCCAGTCTGTCTGTGTTAGTGAGAGGACGAGCAGACAGGCAGCATGTGTTGCAGCTTGTGTTCTCAGGAGCCCTCCCACCCAGCCCCGTCTGGCCTATAGCGACTCAGTGGACCACTGTCTCTCGCATCTCTCACCGCGTCAGCCTTGCAGATGGTATTGGCCACCTGGCGACAGAGCATCTTCAGCCAGGTTGACTTCATTGTGTCCTCAGTGGTCAGCTGGAAGCTGAAGAGAAGATTATCCTGCTCCGTGGGCGGGCGCACCACCAGGGCAAAGGCATTATGGCAATCTGAGAAAGGGAGAGAGGGGGGTAGGGAGAAAGATTTGAGCTTTCTGGTTTGGTCGACTCAATGTATAAAATAGTCTAGCTGCCCAAACATTTCTTCCATTTCTCTTTAAGACACGTAGATGGGCATCTCTATGTATCAACATTACGGCTGGCACAATTATTATATAACCACCAACGGTTGTGGAATAACAGTCATAACCGGGTTATTTTGTGTGTAACGAAAAGGTGACTTAAGACGAGACGGCCGGGCATTCGTGCGGTCAAATCCATTTCTGCGGTAACGTGGACTCTTAACGTGATGAAATTTTGTTTGGTCCTTGCTGAAACAAGCAGTGTTGTCTTCTTCGGATGACTAGGCAACCCCCCCCCCAATGAATCGAATTAGAACCTCTAGCCCTTGCAATTTGACTGGTAAACTCATTGGTACACTCACAAAGGCTGCCTGGTATTGTGATGCAATAATTTCCATGGTAATGTAGAATGTTCATACAAATTATGTTAGCAATGTGGCTCATGCAATCGAATGTGTTTTTTGTAATGTCCGTTGAGTTGACTACTAAGCTATAGCTATATGGAAAAGTTCACACTAAGGATAAACTTCTGTCTCTCAATTCTAAATGAAGTAGCTATCTATACATATATCCATCCACACACATTCAAAAGTTTTGGGTCACTTGGAAAAGTCCTTGTTTAAAGAAAAGCTAATTCTTTGTCCATTAAAATATCAAATTGATTAAAAAATACAGTGTAGATATTGTTAATGTTGTAAATGACTATTGTAGCTGGAAACGGCTGATTTTTTATGGAATATCTACATGGCCAGAAACAAATAACTTTCTGAAACTCGTCATTCTATTCTTCTTCTGGTAAATGAAGGCTATTCCATGCGAGAAATTGCCATGAAACTGAAGATCTCGTACAATGCTGTGTACTACTGCCTTCACAGAACAGCGCAAACTGGTTCTAGCCAGAATAGAGAGAGGAGTGGGAAGCCCTGGTGCACAACTGAGCAAGAGGACAAGTACATTCGAGTGTCTAGTTTGAGAAACAGATGCCTCACAAGTCCTCAACTGGCAGCTTCATTAAATAGTACCCGCAAAACACCAGTCTCAACGTCAACAGTGAAGAGGCGACTCGGGGATGCTGGCCTTCCTTGGCAGAGTTGCAAAAGAAAAAGCCATCTCTCAGACCGGCAAATAAAAATATTAAGATGGGCAAAAGAACAGACACTGGACAGAGGAACTCTGCCTAGAAGACCAGCATCGTGGAGTCGCCTCTTCACTGTTGACGTTGAGACTGGTGTTTTGCAGGTACTATTTAATGAAGCTGCCCGTTGAGGACTTGAGGCATCTGTTAGAAATTGTGAGAGATGTACATGTATATCTTTTTTGGGGGGTGGGGCTTTGTGCTACAGTATAAGCCCATACAAACACATTGAATAACATATTCACTACATGGAACAGATAATACCCCCCCCAAAAAAAAAGATCTAAAGGAAGTTTGTTCTGAAGTGTCTGTCCTATAATCTGAGAGATAAGAAAGATCAGGGAACATTTGCAATGATTTTGACATGTATTTAACCCCTTATTTCTGGCATTAACAGTCTCCATATACGGTGCAGTCGGAAAGCATTCAGACCCCTTCCCCACCTTTTGTTACGCTACAGCCTTATTCTAAAAAAAATATTAAATAAACCCCCCCCCCCCCCAATCAATCAATATGCACACAATATCCCATAATGACAATTTCTGAAAATGTATTATGAAATACAAAACTGAAATACCTTATATACATAAGTATCAGACCCTTTGCTATGAGATTCAAAATTGAGCTCAGGTGCATCCTGTTTCCATTGATCATCCTTGAGATGTTTCTACCACGTGTTTCTAAATTCAATTGATTTGACATTATTTGGAAAGGCACACCAGTCTATATAAAAAAGGTCCCACAGTTGACAGTGCATGTCAGAGCAAAAATCACACCATGTGGTCCAGAGCACTCAGGACCTGACTGGGAAAAGGTTCACCTTCCAACAGGAATCTAAAACACACAGCCAGAGCCCGGACTTGAACATCTCTGGAGACCTGAAAATTGCTGTGCAGCGACACTCCCCATTCAACCTGACAGAGCTTGAGATGATCTGCAGAGAAAAATGGGGAAAAACTCCCCAAATACAGGTGTGCCAAGCTTGAAGCATCATACCCAAGAAGACTCAAGACTGAAATCGCTGCCAAAAAGGTGCTTCAACAAAGTACTGAGTAAAGTGTCTGAAAACTTACGTAAATGTGATATTTCAGTTTTGTATTTGTAATAAATTAGCACATTTGTAAAAACGTGTTTTTGCTTTGTCATTATGGGGTACTGCATGCAGATAGATGCAGATTTTTTATGCATTTGCAAACTTTTAATTTATTTGTCATTATGGGGTAGATAAAAAAGAAAAAGGATACATTTTATAATAAGGCTGTAACGTAATGTGGAAAAAATCTGAATACTTTCAGAACGCACTTTATACAGTACTTCCATACATCTTTTCAACTGATACTGGGGGACCTACAGATGAGTCTTGTGAGAACTGTGGGCGTCCGAGAGCAAAACAACCAACGTGTACGTGAGTCATCTTTCCAAGGAGGGGTCACAATAGTTTGAAGGCCAAACCAGTTTGGACACTTTTGTGAAACGATTTTGTGATAAGATCGATTTTAGATCTCAGTCTGACAAACACCGCTCTTGCTCTGACCTTTCACCGCAGATCCAAAAAAACATCTATAGCTTTAACTGACCGATTTTTTAGGTTTTGTATTATTATTAATATTATTATTATTATTATTATGCTAATTAGACTTCTGCGGGGGCGCGGACATCGTATCAAGGGGGTTAAGCACTGTCTGTTACGTAGTTCCGTAGAGAACATGCCAGGAGCTGGGGCTCACTCACCCTCTGTATCCTGCAGGTCCAAGACCCTCCTGATCTGGGACAGAGGCATGAGGGTGATGTGTTTGAGTTGGGCTGCAGGCCGCGTCTGGCCCAGAGGACTCCTGAATGTGCTGATCACCTTATGTCTCTTCCTGGCAATCTGCAAATACAGACAAAAATTCTGAATCAAAAAGTGGCTGAGGTGGTGGGTGTGGCAATGGCTGCAGTCGGCCAGTCTGAATTTGAGAAACTGTTATAGAGTCCCCTGTCATGGTGATGTTGAGAGATTTTTTAAATGTTAAGGCAATTTCTTGCAATTCTACACATTTCTCCATGAAGTCAAGACACATTTAAAGCTAATTGCACGCTGTTTGTTAAAATGTTTCCATTATTTGTTTTTTACTCAAACATGAAATCAACTACTGAATTCATTGTTTTTAGAATTTAAAATGTCCCTGTCTAGCTTTTATTTTGGTGATTTTTATAATATTATCTTTGACAAATAACAAAAACTTATCTTTACTACATACTTCATATGGGAAGTATGTGTCCCCTCAGGGGGAGGGGTGATAAGAGGTTATGCTGTGACAAATCAATAGGGCCTCTTATACAAGGCAAAAGGTCCCAGTCATTAGCATGCGTTTCAATGGCCGGTGTGGGGGCCGGGGAGGAGGTTTGCATCTGTCCCATGAAGGCAGGGTGATATCTATCGGGCAGAGAGGAGTGGAGATCTGAATACAGAGGAGTTAATCAATGAATAATTCAAGAG
Source organism: Oncorhynchus masou masou (assembly GCF_036934945.1). NCBI lineage: Eukaryota > Metazoa > Chordata > Actinopteri > Salmoniformes > Salmonidae > Oncorhynchus > Oncorhynchus masou. The sequence goes on along the minus strand of NC_088235.1, from coordinate 86,951,912 downwards.
TGCAGCCCCTGCTCTCCCCATCCTCATTACCAGGCCGCTCTGACTCCTCTGAATCAGGACGCCTCACCCATTCTGGGTTTGATTGCTCACCCCCATACTAATGTAACACTTCACTAATTAGGAGAGCGATAAGAAACTGTCAGCAACGATATATCGCCCATCGATAAATAATTCACTTTTTTCCCCTCCAATCTCCATTTAAGCATTTCAAATTCCAAATATTTCATAATGAGGCGGAGGGTGAGAGGACGACAATGGGAGTAGCTGGTATGGCAAGATAGTGAAAATGAGCGATGGTGTTAACTTGGAGAGCATTTGAGGTGTACTGTAAAGTTGTACAATTTAAAGCGATGTCACAATAAGGTGGCATGTGGGAAAGACCAAAGTTCAAATGGTAGGTTTTTCACCTTTCAAATATGTTCAGTATTTCATTGAGCCCGTCTGGCGTGCACTTTTGGTATTATTTAATTGATGTGGGCGTTACCTCGAGACAGTCGTTGAAGAGAAAGAGTGTGACATTTACACCTCGGTCACAGGGTTTGTCTCCCAGGGCGATGGTCTCCACCCTGTGGACCAGGCTGCGGTGGGACGAGAGCAGGTTGGCCTAAAGAGAGAAAAGGATGAATATCACACTCAACTAGAGGTCGACCGATTAATCGGAATGGCCGATTAATTAGGGCCGATTTCAAGTTTTCATAAATCGGAAATCTGTATTTTAGGCCGCCGATTTTGAAAATGTTAGACCTTTATTTAACTAGGCAAGTCAGTTAAGAACACATTCTTATTTTCAATGACGGCCTAGGAACGGTGGGTTAACTGCCTTGTTCAGGGGCAGAACGACAGATTTTCACCTTGTCAGCTCGGGGGATCCAATCTTGCACCGTACAGTTAACTAGTCCAACACTATAACCACCTGCCTCTCGTTGCACTCCACAAGGAGACTGCCTGTTACGCGAATGCAGTAGAAGCCAAGGTAAGATGCTAGCTAGCATTAAACTTAATCAATCATAATCACTAGTTATAACTACACATGGTTGATGATAGTTTATTTAGCGTGTCCTGCGTTGCATATAATCGATGCAACGCTGGGGGATGATTTAACAAAAGCGCATTTGAGAAAAAAAGCACAATCGTTGGACGACTCTACCTAACCATAAACACCAATGCCTTTCTTAAAATCAATACACAGAAGTAGATTTTTAAACCTGCATATTTAGCTAAAAGAAATCCAGGTTGGCAGGCAATATTATCCAGGTGAAATTGTGTCACTTCTCTTGCGTTCATTCCGCGCAGAGTCAGGGTATATGCAACAGTTTGGGCAGTCTGGCTCATTGCGAACTAATTTGCCAGAAGTTTACGTAATTATGACAGAACATTGAAGGTTGTGCAATGTAACAGGAATATTTAGACTTGTGCCACCCGTTAGATAAAATACCGAACAGATACGTATTTCACTGAAATAAACGTTTTGTTTTGTAAATGATAGTTTCCGGATTCAACCATATTAATGACCAAAGGCTCGTATTTCTGTGTGTTATGTTATAATTAAGTCTATGATTTGATAGACCAGTCTGACTGAGCGATGGTAGGCAGCAGCAGGCTCGTAAGCATTCATTCAAATAGCACTTTCGTGCGTTTTGCCAGCAGCTCTTCGCAAGCACAGCGCTGTTAATGACTTCAAGCCTATCAGCCTAATGGCTGGTGTAACCGATGTGAAATGGCTAGCTAGTTAGCGGGGTGCGCGCTAATAGCGTTTCAAACGTCACTCGCTCTGAGACTTGGAGTAGTTATTCCCCTTGCTCTGCATGGGTAACGCTGCTTCGAGGGTGGCTGTTGTTGTGTTCCTGGTTCGAGCCAGGAACACAACGAGGAGAGGGACGGAAACTATACTGTTACACTGGCAATACTAAAGTGCCTATAAGAACATCCAATAGTCAAAGCTGTAGGAAATATAAAATGGTAGAGAGAGAAATAGTCCTATAAATACTATATTAACTATAACCTAAAACCTCTTACCTTGGAATATTGAAGTCTCATGTTAAAAAGAACCACCAACTTTCATATGTTCTCATGTTCTGAGCAATAACTTAAACGTTAGCTTTCTTACATGGCACATATTGCACTTTTACTTCAACACTTTGTTTTTGCATTATTTAAACAGGTTTCATTATTTATTTGAGGCAAAATGGATTTTTATATATTTATTATATTGTTAAAATAAGTGTTCGTTCAGTATTGTTGTAATTGTCATTATTACAAATAATATTTTATTTATTTATTATTATAAAACACACACACACACACACACACACACACACACACACACAACATTACATACATGATACTTTTTTTAAATTATTATTATTATTTTTTTTTTTTTTAAATCGGCCGATTAATTGGTATCCACTTTTTTTCCCGGTCCTCCAATAATCGGTATGGCGTTGAAAAATCATAATCGGTCGACCTCTACACTCAACCAAAGACATCCAACAGCCATTTGTGAATAAATAAATATCACCAGAGATAACTTCATGATTCAATCACAGGCCTCATTTAAAGCTTGAATCCTTAGTGGTGAAACTGCCACATTCGTTTGCGATATTACAACAAAGTTACTGGAGTCAACGAAAACGTATTTTCCCATTGCACGGGCAATAGAGCACAATATGTACTGCAAGCATTTTTTACCATGTTGTCAGCTCTGCAATAGAAACAAAAATGGTGGCACTGTTCCCCGCGACTGCAGATTCCATCTTTAAAGGGCCATAATAGTAATTAAATGGGTCTAAATCTAAAAAGATTGGTAATTTCACTGCTTATTCATTTGGATGCTCTGCTTAGGGCTGTGGCGGTCACAAAATTGTCAGCCGGTGATTGTCATACAAATAACTGCTGGTCTCACGGTAATTGACCGTTAATTAACTTCGGTTAAGCGCTGCCGGCTTCCACGCATAGCCTTCAATCCACTGAGGCGAACCTTGGGAACATCTCCTTTTGAAAAATTCTAATAATTTAATATATAGCCTACACCATCACAGTAAATCCATTATTTCTTTAGACAGGTCAAAAAAAAAATTAAATCAAAATGTATTTTATATTTGAGATTCTTCAAAATAACCACCCTTTGTCTTGACAACTTTGCAAACTCTTAGCATTCTCTCAACCAGCTTCAGCTGGAATGCTTTTCCAACAGTCTTGAATGAGTTCCCACATACGTTGAGCACTTGTTGGCTGCTTTTCCTTTACTCTGTGGTCCAACTCATCCCAAACCATCTAAATTGAAGTCAGTGGATTCTGAAGGCCAGGTCATCTGATGCAGCACTCCATCACTCTCCTTCTTGGTAAAATAGCCCATACACAGCCTGGAGGTGTGTTAGGTCACAAAAACAAATGATAGTCCTGGATGGTGTGCAGAATGCTATGGTACTGGTTGTGTGCCTTGAATTCTAAATAAGTCGAAGACAGTGTCACCAGCAAAGTCCTGTTGAAAAACAAATGAACCAAAAATAGTCATCCCGACAAATTTCCACCGGTCTAATGTCCATTGCTCAAAACATTGATGTCCTTTAGGGATGGAGTATGGAACTGCTGTTAGAATGCATTTATGGTAGCCATACTGGCAACTCTGGGTCTTCCATTCCTGTGGCGGTGCTCGTGAGAGCCCGTTTCTTCACTGAGCTTGATGGGTTTTGCGACTACATTTGCAGAAATGTTCAAAGTTCTTGACATATTCCGTCTTGACTGACCTTCAGGTCTTAAAGTAATGGAATGTAATTTCTTCGCTTATTTGAGCTGTTCTTGCCATAATATGGACTTGTTCTTTTACCAAATAAAAGACCAAGTCCTTATACGCCCTAACTTGTCACAACACAAATGATTTTCTCAAACGCAGTAAGGAAAGAAATCCCACAAATGAACTTTAGGCGGCACACCTGTTAATTTAAATTAATTCCAGAGGACTACCTCATGAAGCTGATTGAGAATGCCAAAAGTATGCAAAGCTGTCAAGGCAAAGTGTGGCTATTTGAAATATATTTAGATTTGTTTAACACCTTCTTGGTTACTACATGATTCCATGTGTTATTTCATAGTTTTGATGTCTTCACTATTATTCTACAATGTAGAAAATAGTCAAAATAAAGAAAAACCCTTGAATGAGTTGGTGTTCTAAAACTTTTGACCGGTAGTGTATATATAGTGTGTGCAAATATTTTTATAGCTTCCATTTAATTTCGGTGTTAGTCAGCACCTCCACAATAAATAATTTTCTCTGGGTGTGCACCAGCTCATGCTTTCTATTAGACAGGTCTAAAGAAACATGATATGAAGAAAATGTAGCCTATTTCAGAAGAAAGAAAAGCATATTCTGAGTTGTCTTTATGTTAGGCCCTGATCTGGCTATGCCAAATGGCTGTGGACTACACTAGTTCATTTAGCAGGCAAGATTTGCTTTTAATTACTGTGGCATTATTTTAAAGTAAGAACACAATTAAACATAATTGTATTTTATTCAGCTTTCCCCAAGCGATTCCCAAGGAAGTGCGCACATGCGGCTATTCCGTGTTGAGCGGTTAACAAAGAAGTAGGTCCTCCTATATGTTTACTTTAGAGTTATTCATGCAACTTTAATTATGGTACAAATGTTAGGCTATAGGTTTTGATTTCTAATACATTCCAAGGATGCATGATGCAAGTCATGATTTTTTTTAAATGGCATGAAAGGCAAGCACTCTGCTCCGTTTCTCGCACAGGCTGCACAAACTTAATCAGTCTCATTCACAATTTGACAATGCTATCGCCAATCGCAATTCGATTGCGCAAAGACTGGGTTTATAAGAACGTTTGACATTGCTCTGTAGGCTACATACAGTGGGGAGAACAAGTATTTGATAAACTGCCGATTTTGCAGGTTTTCCCACTTACAAAGCATGGAGAGGTCTGTAATTTTTTTTATCATAGATACACTTCAACTGTGAGAGACGGAATCTAAAACAAAAATCCAGAAAATCACATTGTATGATTTTTAAGTAATTCATTTGCATTTTATTGCATGACATAACTATTTGATACATCAGAAAAGCAGAACTCTGTTTGCAATTACAGAGATCATACGTTTCCTGTAGTTCTTGACCAGTTTTGCACACACTGCAGCAGGGATTTTGGCCCACTCCTCCATAAAGACCTTCTCCAGATCCTTCAGGTTTCGGGGCTGTCGCTGGGCAATACGGATTTTCAGCTCCCTTCAAAGATTTTCTTTTGGGTTCAGGTCTGGAGACTGGCTAGGCCACTCCAGGACCTTGAGATGCTTCTTACGGAGCCACTCCTTAGTTGCCCTGGCTGTGTGTTTTGTGTCGTTGTCATGCTGGAAGACCCAGCCACGACTCATCTTCAATGCTCTTACTGAGGGAAGGAGGTTGTTGGCCAAGATCTCGCGATCCATGGCCCCATCCATCCTCCCCTCAATACGGTGCACTCGTCTTGTCCCCTTTGCAGAAAAGCATCCCCAAAGAATGATGTTTCCACCTCCATGCTTCACATTTGGGATGGTGTTCTTAGGGTTGTACTCATCCTTCTTCTTCCTCCAAACACGGCGAGTGGAGCTAAGACCAAAAAGCTCTATTTTTGTCTCATCAGACCACATGACCTTCTCCCATTCCTCCTCTGGATCATCCAGATGGTCATTGGCAAACTTCAGACGGGCCTGGACATGCGCTGGCTTGAACAGGGGGACCTTCCATGACGGTGTAGTGTGTTACTAATGGTTTTCTTTGAGACTGTGGTCCCAGCTCTCTTCAGGTCATTGACCAGGTCCTGCCGTGTAGTTCTGGGCTGATCCCTCACCTTCGTGATAATTGATGCCCCACGAGGTGAGATCTTGCATAGAGCCCCAAACCGAGGGTGATTGACCGTCATCTTCTTCCATTTTCTAATAATTGCGCCAACAGTTGTTGCCTTCTCACCAAGCTGCTTGCCTATTGTCCTGTAGCCCATCCCAGCCTTGTGCAGGTCTACAATGTTACCCCTGATGTCCTTACACAGCTCTCTGGTCTTGGCCATTGTGGAGAGGTTGGAGTCTGTTTGATTGAGTGTGTGGACAGGTGTCTTTTATACAGGTAACGAGTTCAAACAGGTGCAGTTAATACAGGTAATGAGTGGAGAACAGGTGGGCTTCTTAAAGAAAAACTAACAGGTCTGTGAGAGCTGGAATTCTTACTGGTTGGTAGGTGATCAAATACTTATGTCATGCAATAAAATGCAAATTAATTACTTAAAAATCATACAATGTGATTTTCTGGATTTTTTTTCTTTAGATTCCGTCTCTCACGGTTGAAGTGTACCTATGATAAAAATTACAGACCTCTACATGCTTTGTAAGTAGGAAAACCTGCAAAATCGGCAGTGTAGCAAATACTTGTTCTCCCCACTATATATATATGGGCTATCCAACCGTGATCCAGGAGTCTTGGGCCTTTAGGCTGCGTTTGGAGTTATTTTGCGACTTTAGTTGTGTTTTGATAAGGTTTGTATCACATTGGCCTATGGGCAAGGCTACATGACGCACGTAACTAAGATTGGAAAATTCGCAAAAATGCGCTGTTTCTAGCCTTAGACTGCACATGCCAGGATCATTCACAAGTGATAATATTCTCACCCCATCAGACTATTATCAATTTAATCTTTGTGGGCTGTACTCGGCCTGGTCTCAGGATGGTAAGTTGGTGGCTGAAGATACCCTCTAGTGGTGTGGGGGCTGTGCTTTGGCAAAGTGGGTGGGGTTATATCCTTCCTGTTTGGCCCTGTCCGGGGGTGTCCTCGGATGGGGCCACAGTGTCTCCTGACCCCTCCTGTCTCAGCCTCCAGTATTTATGCTGCAGTAGTTTGTGTCGGGGTGCTTGGGTCAGTTTGCCATTTACAGATTAAAGGCTCAACAAAGCTTGCCACATTCTAGTGACGAAATACACAAACTTACAGGGCAGCCGTCAACTTCATAGACAACATCAAAGATCTGCTTCTGTCCCTCTGTCTTTCTCTTGTCTTCATTTATATGACTGGGGGATAAAATGCATTCAGTTTAGCCAACTGATAATACAACAATTTTATGTAAATGTGAGCGATAATGGATGAAGCTTCAACGTCATTACAATAAAATGCTTCAGGCATTGCTGGAAATGCACAGTTGACTCACGTCATAACTTCCTTGAGTGATTCGATTGCCTTCTCCAAAGTGATTTTGTCAGGGTTGTCATCGGCAGTGTGCTTCTTAATATCTGCAGCATGGATGGGGTCAATGGACAATAACATACATAATTGATAGAATAATGAAAAGTCGACGGCAAACTGATATGACAAGGACAAATTTGTAACAGTGGATAAAGGCGAGGAGCATATTTTTCCTTTATGACACTTCAGTTGCAAATCAAGCACTCTTCATACTAGTGTTGTCACGATAACAGAATTTTGAATTCGATACCAGGTTTAGTATCACGATACTCTATACCAAAACGATGCCACTGCAAAAAAAAGAGCGGGGAGAATTTTTTGGTGGAAGGCTAAACTAGTTACAACTTATTAGTTAGCAACATATTGATGACTTAAATTTCTCAAAACAATGTGTAACACAGTAAATGTAATGTAGGCCTGCTTACCTGTTATAATTGATCCGTGTTACATTTAAAATGACATCAAATTTCATTCAGCCCCGGTCTCCCGTATTCAGTCACGTCGAATTGCGGAGCACTTTGCTGATACGGTTTCAAAAAAGTGCAGTTGGCACTAGTTTTTTTAGGAGTTGAAAAATAAATGAGGTTGTGATGGAAAGCTGGTCTTTTTAACAAGGGCCAACAAAAGTGCTTTCAAAGTGTTTCCCGCGTTTCCTTAAAACTGACTCCCCTTTGCATGCACAAGAAACTAAGGCTAGTACTGCCTTGATAGAATTCAGACAAATTGACAGACACGATCCGCTCAGTCTGTGTCTCATGTCGTAAACTTTTGATAGAAGTAACAGAAATACTTCAACTGAACCGTTTTTTATTGTTGTATCTAAAAAGTACAACAGTTTCGCGATACCGTGCAACACTTCATACTGCAGCCGAAGAGAATGCATTGCAATTAGTACTTCTATCATAGCACATATGCCGCATGTTGCTCAACATGTGGCTGTCAAGTGTGAGCAGTGTGTGTGTGGTGTAGTCTACCGTTGAGAAGGAGGGCAACGCTTGGCAGTCTCTGCACGGGGCGAATCAGAAGCTCCACCAGCTTCTGCCGCCCACACTCGGGCTTCGACTGATTGATCTGGAGGCAAGAAAACACTAATGTTGAAGGAGAGGAGACCTGACAGATGTCGCAAACTACTCATATAAACATGCTCAGAGTTTCTCAAAGCTTACTTCACATAAAGAGATGAGAAATGAATGATCTTCAACATGAGGCATATGGTAACTTCAAAACCCACACCCACATGGATGTATACACGAATGTACATAGTCTCATATACCTTGAGGAAAGCATGGAAACGTGGCTTCTGCTTCTCACACCTCACTATCGTATCCTTGCTCATCTCAAAGAAGTTGACGAATGGTGGGTAAGCCTTCACCAGGTCTTTAGACTGACAGAGAGAAAGGAACAGTCAGTATGTCCAAAATGGCTAAATACAACATAGTCAGAACAAAGGCTTGTTATACTCACGTATTTGAGAATGATGTCCCCGACACTCTTGTCCTCAGACCAGTCCATAACCAGCACTTCCAGATCGGCCTGTCAAAACAACCCAATAAGCAGAGACACAGAGGGCCTTTATATGACTACTGCAGACTGAACTCTTGTTCAGGTCATTAGGGCGACGCACAATTGGCCCAGCGTCCTCCAGGTTTGGCCGGGGTAGGCAGTCATTGTAAATAGGAATTTGTTCTTAACTGACTTGCCTAGTAAAAAATAAATAAAAACTTTGGACATTTCCAGGAGAGAAGTGCTTACCTTTATCCTGGTGTGTACATCATAGATCTCTGGGATGCTGCCAAAGATGGTCTTGATTTCTTCCTGAGCCAAAATGGGTCCTCCAACTTGGTCTTCCTTTTCCAGGGGGAGTTTGAACAACTATAGGAATAGACATTTCAGGTGAGACACATCCCAGATCCCACTATTCCCTTAACCAATACACACACACCCCAATATAGATACCATTGACTTATGCATGGGTGGAGAAGTCAACCAACTGGCTGTGAAACAAGTGGTTTAGATAAGGCCTCACTATTTCAGACTGAATATTACAACCAGAATGTCTTAAAAAACAGACAGTAAATCTATTTTCAGCATTGGGGAAGAGAAAAATATTTATAGAGTGCAGGTATGTATTAAATATAACAAGCCAACCTCCCCATCTAATCAAAGACTAAGAATACACCCAAACAATAAGGTCTTTTATCTAATCAACTACCAGGAATTAATCCCATTAAAATTCCTGTGATCTAGCCAAGCTATATTCAGCTTTCCCTGTAAAAGGTATAGAAAGAGGCTCTAAATGGCCTTTAATTACAATTTGTTCTAATAAAAACACATTTTAACGAGCGCCCAACATGTGTGAATCATAATGGAAAATGAGTATTCAAGCCCACTCTTGGCAGATCAGCTTATCGGCGAACTTCAGAAGGCAGTGGACATGAGGTCGACCTGTCAGCAGTCAGTGTTAAAGACCATTTGATGTGAAGATTGCCATCTGTCTCATCTGAGCCTGCATGGTGTAGTGGACATGGGGCAGAGGACATAATACTACTGGTTACTTCATAAGACTGGTGGTGGGTGACCAGGCGTGGGTGAAAGTGAGCACAGGTGACTTAGGGGCGAGTGAGCTAAGGAGTGGGTACATTATTTTTGGCATAGTGATGTTTGCTTTACCAGAGAGTGAGCGAGGACATTCCATTCTAATGGTATCATAGTAATGCTATAGCAAGCAGAGAGAGATGGAGAGCTGCCAAAGTGGGAGCAATGAGACAAGGAAAGGCCTGAGGCTTGGATCGATGAGCAACAGAGTGAGTGTTGTGGTGTGAGTGGGAGCCTGCCTTCCTTGCTGACAGTCCTGACACTCATAATCCTATTCATTTTCTCCCCCACTGGTCACTGGACTCAGGCACCGGTGGGACAACCCGATAAGGACCCTCGCATCCCCGGTGGTGTTATGTGAACCCATGTCCACAGCAGCAGCAACAACAAACCTGCATGACTGTGGTGAGAATATCCACATAGTTGCTCTCTGTCTGGTATAACTCCTTGGAGACCTGCCATCTTGCAGACTGCTTCAGGACAGCAGGTGTAGAGCTCTTCGACGGCCGGGAGTGTTCTGGGAAAGTGCCAGAGAGTCAAGAAGTGAATATTGATTGAGACAGTGGAGAAAAACATGTTGTTTTCTTCGACAATACACAATCCAGAACTTCTGTACTTTTTGACTTCCTGTATGTCTCATAGTTGAGGAAATAAGAGTATATTGTCTGACATGCAAAGTGAGAGCTACTCTGTGGAAGCGTTGGGCTTTTGTCTTAGCTAGCGAGAATCGTTTGAGAAGGCAACAAGTGTATTTCATATCATCTTACCCTCAAATCAACTCTGAGCTTTAACAATCTACTATTCTTCCTCTTGTACCCCTTTGATCAGCAAAATGGCACCAAAAAAAAAAAAACTTATACAGTTTCTAATATAATGCAAAATCAGATTCCATCACAGTGAAAGTTCAACTGAGTGACCTGTCTTCTGGCCTGCGCTAAGATAGAGTGACTCCTGGGATGAGTCCATCCATGAAGCCTCCTCCGTCTCTGTGGCCTGGGCCGGCTGGGGGCATGGGAGGCCCTCTAGTGTGCCGGTCTCCTGCTGAGGGGTAGGGGTGCTAGTGCAGTGGAAGGTCCACTCTTGGTCTGCCCCCCTACTCCTCTCTCTGGCACTCCTCATCCTCCTCTGCCTGCTGGTCTCAGCACAGACACTCATACGCCTGCTGTGCTCTACACTGTTCTCTGAAAGACAGGGTGTTCAGTCTCATTGAGGGGGGTTCAAACAGAATAGCAGAGCGTGTTGCTTCTATCTGCCTCCCTCTGCAACCAGCAGTGACTGTCCCCAGTCTATGACAGGGCCCTGATTACAACTGACGTGAGACCCTAATTATGCTATAAACCCTGTCTCTTTTTGCCTGCAATAACTTTTAACGAGGACAGAGGGGCTTATTAACAACCGTCAAAGTGTTCCCAGAACTGTGACATGACGTCTGGCTGATTATGAGTGACTATGGCTCCTCTCACCTGCCAGGGCCTTGCAGGTCTCTGGGGTGTTGGAGATGTCCAGCAGAGAACCAATGGACAGAGAGTGCTCGGCAGAAGGCCTCTTGCGGGGGGGAGGGAAGGGGGAGATCTCCGTCTCCTTGGTGAGCTGGGCCAGAGTGTCCCTCAGACGCCTCCTCTTCCGGTTACTGTTGGGTGTGTTGAGGGACAGCAGGGACACAGCCTTCTTCATCACAGGACTGTCCATCTGAGAGTAGGAGAGTAGCAGAAACATGGGCATGATGGATGAAGGTGTATGGAGATAACAAGTTTGACGAAACCCCCACCCCAATAATTTCGGACTACATTTACATGCACACAACTACAATTGGGAATACTCAGATTTATATAATAGTCTGATAAAATTGTTAAGATGGTTTGCAAGACTACATGCTGAGATACTTTGAAAAAATGCAGAAAAACTTTATATTACAGCAACTAAATTATTTTTGTGGAGCCTATAGCCTGAGTTGGGACAAAGTGTTTTTGATTTTCCTAGCTCACTTCACTTGCACCACAGAGGGAGACTCGTGAGGATGTGCGACACAGGTATAGAATATCAGCAGTGTCCATTCCACTGTAGAGATTTCTGCATATATCTGACTGACCCAGACAGAACATACCTTCTCATAGAAGTACATGGACTCCCCTGCTCTGGCATCCATCTGTATGCTCCCCCAGAACCACTTGAACAGTCAAAGAAACAGAGTATTGATACAAGGCAGGGAACACCAGTGTTGACTCTCTCTGTTCAAATTACGTGCCGAAAGGAAAATAAAATATTGATCCATCCAAGTCAGTATATCAATACAACTAAACACATTGAATAGAAATACTTATTTTACATACTGTTTAGAAAAATACCTATTCTCATTTTCCAAGACTCAACAGTGCCAACGTATTAGAAAAATGCATTAATTTGAGGTGCATAAATTCCTGAATTTCAGGTAGTATGCTTCAGTCAGACAAACTGTTCATATGTTGTTGTTTATGTTTATGTCTGCCTCCCCCCGGTTCAGTGATGTAAGCTGACATCTACCACATTGAAGTGCTCACCTCCTGTTTGACAACATAAAGTCTCTTTGACGGGACGAATGGCAGCTCCTTGACAGAGTTTTCCTCCACCACCATGTGAGTGCACTTCTCATCTCCAACCTCCAAGTAGCTACCGCCTAGAAGAAACACATTAGGATTAAGGTTTTAGAAACTCCAAAAGGACTCTATAAAAATAAAACACTATTGAAGAGGAACATGTGCATGCAGAGCAGCTTTTGTAAAGACTAGATATAACAAATCAAAGAATTAAAAAAAATCTGAAATGGTCTAACGAATCAGCAAGATCTCAGGCCAATACCATGTTTGACTGTCCTTTCCTCCATGTTGGTCTTGTCTTCGTCTGAGAAGCCCAGGAAGCTCAGCGCACAGTCTTGAAAGGGGGGAACTTTGAACTCTGTGCGGAACTCTTCATCTCCAGCATGGAACTTACTGTCGGAACAGGTGGTTGTCAGAACCTATGCATGTACACTGAGTACACAAAACATTAAGAACACCTGCTTTTTCCATGACAGACTGACCAAGTGAATCCATGTGAAAGCTATGATCCCTTATTGATGTTACTTGTTAAATCCACTTTAAAATCAGTGAAGATGAAGGGGAGGAGACAGGTTAAATAAGAGTTTTTAAACCTTGAGACAATTGAGGCATGGATTGTGTATGTGTGCCATTCAGAGGGTGAACGGGCAAGACAAAACATGCAAGTGCCTTCGAACTGGGCATGTTAGTAGGTGCCAGGCGCACCGGTCTGTGTCAAGAACAGCAACGCTGCTGGGTTAACGCTCAACAGTTTCCTGTGTGTATCAAGAATTGTCCACCACCCAAAGGACATCTAGCCAACTTCTCACAACTGTCGGAAGCAATGAAGGCAACATGGGTCAGCTTCCCCGTGGAACGCTACCAACACTTGCACAGCCCATGCCCTGACAAATTGAGACTGTTCTGATGGAAAAGGGGGTGCAACTCAATATTAGGAAGGTGTTCCTAATGTTTTGTATACAATAGTGTAAGTTGATGTAGAAACATGAATGTGAAGAGCACAATCAGGTCCATGAGCATGAGGAGGTACTTACACATCATCTCTATGCTCCCAGGCCTGATGGATCCATGTTGGGGTGAGGATGGGCGTTCCCATACACACAGCAAGCTACAAGAAACAGGTACACATCACATTAGGAGAATGATTGTTTAGAAATGTGTATTGAGGTTACTGGCCGCTGTAACATTAACTGCAGCACAGGGTGGTTATGGTTGTGTAAATAAATATTTATTTTTTTGAGCAGTATATATATATATATATATATATAGTACTGTAAGAGGTCACAAGTTTATTCTCCAAAGCTAAGGATGAAAAACGGCATGTGTATTGAAACCGCTCTCATTCTTGTACTTTGATAAACAGTAAGACACCTGCGATGTAAAACAGCTCAGTCCATCTGTTAAGAGAACAAAGCTACTTTTACATTTACATTTACATTTAAGCCATTTAGCAGACGCTCTTATCCAGAGCGACTTACAAATTGGTGAATTCACCTTCTGACATCCAGTGGAACAGCCACTTTACAATAGTGCATCTAAGTCATTAAGGGGGGGGGGGGGGTGAGAAGGATTACTTATCCTATCCTAGGTATTCCTTGAAGAGGTGGGGTTTCAGGTGTCTCCGGAAGGTGGTGATTGACTCCGCTGTCCTGGCGTCGTGAGGGAGTTTGTTCCACCATTGGGGGGCCAGAGCAGCGAACAGTTTTGACTGGGCTGAGCGGGAACTGTACTTCCTCAATGGTAGGGAGGCGAGCAGGCCAGAGGTGGATGAACGCAGTGTCCTTGCTTGGGTGTAGGGCCTGATCAGAGCCTGGAGGTACTGCGGTGCCGTTCCCCTCACAGCTCCGTAGGCAAGCACCATGGTCTTGTAGCGGATGCGAGCTTCAACTGGAAGCCAGTGGAGAGAGCGGAGGAGCGGGGTGACGTGAGAGAACTTGGGAAGGTTGAACACCAGACGGGCTGCGGCGTTCTGGATGAGTTGTAGGGGTTTAATGGCACAGGCAGGGAGCCCAGCCAACAGCGAGTTGCAGTAATCCAGACGGGAGATGACAAGTGCCTGGATTAGGACCTGCGCCGCTTCCTGTGTGAGGCAGGGTCGTACTCTGCGGATGTTGTAGAGCATGAACCTACAGGAACGGGCCACCGCCATGATGTTGGTTGAGAACGACAGGGTGTTGTCCAGGATCACGCCAAGGTTCTTAGCGCTCTGGGAGGAGGACACAATGGAGTTGTCAACCGTGATGGCGAGATCATGGAACGGGCAGTCCTTCCCCGGGAGGAAGAGCAGCTCCGTCTTGCCGAGGTTCAGCTTGAGGTGGTGATCCGTCATCCACACTGATATGTCTGCCAGACATGCAGAGATGCGATTCGCCACCTGGTCATCAGAAGGGGGAAAGGAGAAGATTAATTGTGTGTCGTCTGCATAGCAATGATAGGAGAGACCATGTGAGGTTATGACAGAGCCAAGTGACTTGGTGTATAGCGAGAATAGGAGAGGGCCTAGAACAGAGCCCTGGGGGACACCAGTGGTGAGAGCGCGTGGCGAGGAGACAGATTCTCGCCACGCCACCTGGTAGGAGCGACCTGTCAGGTAGGACGCAATCCAAGCGTGGGCCGCGCCGGAGATGCCCAACTCGGAGAGGGTGGAGAGGAGGATCTGATGGTTCACAGTATCGAAGGCAGCCGATAGGTCTAGAAGGATGAGAGCAGAGGAGAGAGAGTTAGCTTTAGCAGTGCGGAGCGCCTCCGTGATGCAGAGAAGAGCAGTCTCAGTTGAATGACTAGTCTTGAAACCTGACTGATTTGGATCAAGAAGGTCATTCTGAGAGAGATAGAGGGAGAGCTGGCCAAGGACGGCACGTTCAAGAGTTTTGGAGAGAAAAGAAAGAAGGGATACTGGTCTGTAGTTGTTGACATCGGAGGGATCGAGTGTAGGTTTCTTCAGAAGGGGTGCAACTCTCGCTCTCTTGAAGACGGAAGGGACGTAGCCAGCGGTCAGGGATGAGTTGATGAGCGAGGTGAGGTAAGGGAGAAGGTCCCCGGAAATGGTCTGGAGGAGAGAGGAGGGGATAGGGTCGAGCGGGCAGGTTGTTGGGCGGCCGGCCGTCACAAGAAGCGAGATTTCATCTGGAGAGAGAGGGGAGAAAGAGGTCAGAGCACAGGGTAGGGCAGTGTGAGCAGAACCAGCGGTGTCGTTTGACTTAGCAAACGAGGATCGGATGTCGTCGACCTTCTTTTCAAAATGGTTGACGAAGTCATCTGCAGAGAGGGAGGAGGGGGGGAGGGGGAGGAGGATTCAGAAGGGAGGAGAAGGTGGCAAAGAGCTTCCTAGGGTTAGAGGCAGATGCTTGGAATTTAGAGTGGTAGAAGGTGGCTTTAGCAGCAGAGACAGAGGAGGAAAATGTAGAGAGGAGGGAGTGAAAGGATGCCAGGTCCGCAGGGAGGCGAGTTTTCCTCCATTTCCGCTCGGCTGCCCGGAGCTCTGTTCTGTGAGCTCGCAATGAGTCATCGAGCCACGGAGCGGGAGGGGAGGACCGAGCCGGCCTGGAGGATAGGGGACATAGAGAGTCAAAGGATGCAGAAAGGGAAGAGAGGAGGGTTGAGGAGGCAGAGTCAGGAGAAAGGTTGGAGAAGGTATGAGCAGAGGGAAGAGATGAAAGGATGGAAGAGGAAAGAGTAGCGGGGAGAGAGAGCGAAGGTTGGGACGGCGCGATACCATCCGTAGGGGCGGTGTGGGAAGTGTTGGATGAGAGCGAGAGGGAAAAGGATACAAGGTAGTGGTCGGAGACTTGGAGGGGAGTTGCAGTGAGGTTAGTGGAAGAACAGCATCTAGTAAAGATGAGGTCGAGCGTATTGCCTGCCTTGTGAGTAGGGGGAAGGTGAGAGGGTGAGGTCAAAAGAGGAGAGGAGTGGAAAGAAGGAGGCAGAGAGGAATGAGTCAAAGGTAGACGTGGGGAGGTTAAAGTCGCCCAGGACTGTGAGAGGTGAGCCGTCCTCAGGAAAGGAGCTTATCAAGGCATCAAGCTCATTGATGAACTCTCCGAGGGAACCTGGAGGGCGATAAATGATAAGAATGTTAAGCTTGAAAGGGCTGGTAACTGTGACAGCATGGAATTCAAAGGAGGCGATAGATAGATGGGTAAGGGGAGAGAGAGAGAATGACCACTTGGGAGAGATGAGGATCCCGGTGCCACCACCCCGCTGACCAGAAGCTCTCGGGGTGTGCGAGAACACGTGGGCGGACGAAGAGAGAGCAGTAGGAGTAGCAGTGTTATCTGTGGTGATCCATGTTTCCGTCAGTGCCAGGAAGTCAAGGGACTGGAGGGAGGCATAGGCTGAGATGAACTCTGCCTTGTTGGCCGCAGATCGGCAGTTCCAGAGGCTACCGGAGACCAGGAACTCCACGTGGGTCGTGCGCGCTGGGACCACCAGATTAGGGTGGCCGCGGCCACGCGGTGTGGAGCGTTTGTATGGTCTGTGCAGAGAGGAGAGAACAGGGATAGATAGACACATAGTTAACAGGGTACAGAAGAGGCTACGCTAATGCAAAGGAGATTGGAATGACAAGTGGACTACACGTCTCGAATGTTCAGAAAGTTAAGCTTACGTAGCAAGAATCTTATTGACTAAAATGATTGAAATGAAACAGTACTGCTGGAGTAGGCTAGCTGGTAGTGGCTGCGATGTTGACACTACACTAATCAAGTCGTTCCGTCGAGTGTAATAGTTTCTAAGTGCTGCTATTCGGGGCTAGCTGGCTAGCTAGCAAGGTTGATTGCGTTCCGTTACTTAAAAGAACGACAATAGCTGGCTGGCTAACCTAGAAAAACGCTCTAGGCTACACAATTGTCTTAGATACAAAGACGGCTATGTAGCTAGCTAGCTACGATCAAACAAAACAAACCGTTGTACTGTAATAGTTACTACAGTGCTGCTATTCGGGGGCTAGCTGGCTAGCTACGTTAGAAGAACGACAATAGCTGGCCAGCTAACCTAGAAAATCGCTCTAGACTACACAATTGTCTTAGATACAAAGTATGTAGCTGGCTAGCTACGATCAAACAAATCAAACCGTTGTACTGTAATGAAGTGAAATGAAAATGTGATACTACCTGTGGAACGACGCGAATGTTGACCGGGTAGTTGGAGACTTAGTGTCATCTTAGAGCGGTGTCTACTTTTCATGTTTAAAGTGCTGGAGCAAAACATGACGAAACTAGTTAAGCATTCAATTCAGAAAAGGATGAGGTGTGGAGAAAAGCAAACAGAACTACAGAGAATCAATAAAAATAACAATTTCACAGTCAGCAAGTGAAATGTCATGTAATGAACAAAATAATCCAGAGTTAAGAGCGACTCCCTGAGGAGAATCTATCAAAAACACATCTTAAAAGAACCAATGAGGGAGTGTATTAGCACGCCGTGAGTTTTGATAGTTCAACAGCACATTTTAAACTAAGTTTGAAGATCTTCAGTTGAAAGTACGGAAAAATTGGTGGCACAAAATCACAACTAAATCATATGGATTAGGCTTACACATGAGCTCTTCCAGATGGGAGGAAATGTTAGGGGTGTTTTACAAACCTTGTACTTCTCGCCATGAGTGGAGTATGCAATGAGATGGGTGACTTTAGTGCTGAAGTCCTTACGGATGGCGCCACCCATGTGATGCACCAGATTCACCAGGTTTTTCTGCAGGGGATAAACGAAAGTGACATTTGACACAAACATCTCTCTCTTAGCATCAAAATAGCAAACAAACACAACATGTTGGCACTTGGTAGTGTTACAAATGACAAAATCAGCTTGAATGCATTCCACTTACAACTTCCTCTTTGCTGCGGAAACCAGTGAAACACAGTGACAAGTTGAGCATGGTGGTCGAGTATAAAGGACGAGAGGAAAATGGCAGGGGCTGTGGGAAACAAACATGGTTCTCATAAATCTCTGATACTGAAAACATTCCTCCACTGCTTGTATCAAGTTCTAATCTTTTGGGGGTGCTTTACTGGTCAGTAGCAAAGCTGTATGGTCTATGCATGTGTAAACATGTGATGTTATACAGAACACAAACATCTCAAAAGTTAACAGGCTCTATAGATAAGGGGAGAGAGATCCGGAGATAATTACTCATTCTGAATATTATGGACATATTTCATGCCTTTTGCATCAGTGTCTGTCCATGTTCAGTTTTTAGAGTTGTGATTTATTCCTCCATAGACTTAGTGTCATCTTAGAGCGGTGTCTGGTGAGATGTGCAGTGATCTGTGGCCAGTGGTGTGTTCATCTTCTGCAGTAATCGGACTGTGTTGAGCAGGTGCTCTGCTTAGACCCAGATAACAGTGACGCATTTCTCAGGGTTCATGGGAACAATCAAAACCTTCCTATAAATCGATTTAACTTCAAAGCACAACTTTCGCTGCGTTTTACTTCATCTTTCTGTAGCAGACAGATGCTAAATTACACCATAACAGTCAAAACATCAGTTCTTGAACCTGAGAGGAATGATCCATAGCTGAGCACTGAGTGCCATCCCTGAGTGATTGACTGAGTATATTTCAGGAGTGATTTGCTCCTGTCCTTACCTCCTCTCGTCCCGCACAGTGCAGAACAACCGGGGGGCCCACGATCCGGTTGTCATGCTTGTAAAGGTATCTGTAGTCAGGCGAGGCAAAGTCTGTGAGCACAAACACAGTCTCAAACTCTGTGTTTTCTCCGTCTCCAAACTCTTTGACATTGTCTGTCTTTATGCAAGGCACGTTGATATCCTGTGGATTAAAATACTGTTAATGAGAGCAGGGACATAAAAATAAGTAATTGTATAATTATGGAGGGGTATATCATATTGCAATATGAATGACTAATTTAAAGCACATTTAGGTGAGTTTAGAGCAAACAGGAACATTGAAGTTCAGGTACTTGAAAGCCGTTCTTTCATTTGCAGACACACACACTGCCGCACACCATGATGACATTCCTAAATGCCTTATCAAATTAGTTGAGTGCTCACTCAGATGGTGTTATTTTGTTTTTGATTAACTCACTAAATTCATTCAAGAACACAAAAGGTCAAATATTACTACCATACATCAGAGTACAGTGGACGAGAGTAATCAACAGTGTGAACGTGTTAGATCATTATGTTAAACATTTAGCTTGGACACTAGGTGTTAATAGAAATCTGTGACATTTAACAGTAATTGTGACGATACTGCTGCAGTTACACACAAATCACCCTGTGATTGCCCATGCAAAGACACCCCCTTGGTGCGTTAAAACATGCAACACACTCCCAGTCTGGACAGACACATACCATATTGACTATAGATTTTATAAATTTCTCTCCAGCCTCAACACCCGGTTCCCCTCCTTTAATCTTAACCACCGGAACTTCCATTATTCTGACGGCCTGTAAAATTAAGCATTAACGTCAAACTGGCGACACCAAACTGACAAATTATCTGAACCAGGGGCCAGTGTCCTTGCAACCCAGAAGGCAAGGACTTCAAACAAATGTCAAGTGCAATCCAGGGGGAAAGTTCTGATATATTAAAAGTTCAAAGCAGCAGGATAACTTTTTTTTGCCAATTCAGTCCGATTAAACTGTTGGCGGATGTGACAGCAATAAAATTTGATTTGAGTAGTCACATACACATGGTTTGCAGTTGTTACTGCGAGTGTAGCGAAATGTTTGTGCCGACAGCGCAGCACTTATCTATGTACAGATTGTCCCACAAAATAGATAATTTAAAGGGAAAGTTCAAACGTTTTCACATGTAGCCGTATTTTCAATCGTTCTGTGCATGTAGTTGATACCCCAAAATGTTAAATAAATCTATCTTGTTAAAGACAAAATTGCTTGTTACATTTTGCAGTCATCACTTGCCATTGAATACAATGCAATTTGAAAATGTGTCTAAAGCATGTTGTAAAAATCTGCAAAACACTCCAAACCAACTCATTTTACAACACAATCTCATTCTGGATAATGCCTCTGTACAATAAAAAAAAAAGTCAAGTTCTCTACTGTACCATAAATCCATGTTTGAATGATACTGTTTTAAAAAAACTTAAAATGCAAATATGGATTTACAAGGCAGTGGAATTTTTTTTTTTTTTTAATGGATGCAGAGGCATTACCCTGAACAAGATTCTGATTATTCTTCAGATATGACAAGTTTCTCAGTTGTTCTTAAGGGTGAACCCATTTCTATTCCAGCAGTTAGGCTTGTGCTGTTTCACGTTCACAGACAAATCACATTTGCCCACTCTCCTCCCCTGACTCACACGCAGACATGTCTCCTGTCCTGCCTTCACTATGAAAGCTTTGGCAGTAGTGGGTCTCTAAAGGCTATGGACAGGACAGAGTCTGAAGTTTAACTGGAGAACCTAGATGAGATTCTTCTCATCTTGGCCAAAGCTAGACTTCTAAATATATAGGCTATATTAGTCTCACATTTATTTGTAATAACATTGACTCAATGCACTCATTATCCTTAAAACAATAAAAACAATCACAAGAAACAAAACAATGCAATGTTTTCACAATGACAACCCATACAACTGGGCTCAGAACTATTAGGGCATGGTACCTGCAGTGCTTTAACAAGTGCTCCATTTTTGGCAGCTTCTCCCACAAGAACGACTCTGGTTTCGACACGATGCAGCATCTCTACAAGAAAATAGAGGACTAAGGGCTCAGTGAATCTCAAAGGTAATGTGAAAGCAATCATAGAAAGAAGTCTTTCCTGTTTTGAGTGACAGCCTCAGGTAAAAGGAAGTTAATATCCAACTGATTGAGAGAAGGGGAAACTCTTGCCTTCCATGTCTTCACAGTCCAAACTCAGGAAAACATCCTTAGTAGTCTCAGCCAACTTGGAGTCATACACAGAGGAGTCCACCAGCAGGCTACGAGCCATCCCCAAAGTAACTATGCTGCTGTCAGCCATGGCAGTGTGACAGGGGTGGTGGCACAATCCTGTCCAAACAATCAAAAGTTAGGAGAGTCAGAGCTTGAGGAGAGAGTGAGGTGTCAACTGCCAGACTTGGAATAAAAACGGAAACGAATGTTATGTTCTAGTCTGAACTAGGCCTGAGTGTGCTGTTACAAAACCAACTAGCTTGGATGAGTGTAGTTGATCTGAGTGTTAACGTTAGAATCAAGATAGCAAGCTAGGCACATGATTACGATTGGTTTGTTTTCTAAGATTTAACGTTACATACAGTATCTGAATATTGGTAACTGTTAGCTAGCTAACGTTAGCTATGTGCACATTGGTGCAATGTCTAAATTGGTTTGAGCAAGTAAGAAGTTGGTCCACTAACGTTAGTTAACTAACTTCCAACTGCTGTTCTAAATGTATAACTAGTTATCGTTATTCAGGCAGGGTATTTAAAGCGTTTTTGGTAGCTATCTTGGCATTTAACATTATTCGTACTTTAGCATTGTGACAACATCAGGAGTCGGTGTAACGTTAGCTATGCAGTGTGTCCCAAAGTTAGACGTACTCAGTCGATTTTAACTTTCTGTTGAAAGCAATATCCCATGGCCATGTACAAATACAGTAACATACATCCCAAGTTGTTAATCAAGGTTGTTGCTGTTACTTAGCTAGAAACAATGTGTGCGTTAACGTACAGTGGACAAACTTGTCAAAGGCTGAACGAAGCAGGCTGGCTAACGTTAACAGTAGTTATATACATTACCCAACGTGTTGCTAGCGACCTGCTGAACAACTTTAGCTAGCTAATTAACGCGAGCTCACTTGTTAAGCATGCTTGCTAGCAAGGTCATGGGTGCATATATTGTTTGCCAGCTACTTAATAATCATGGTTCCTGGGAGAAAGTAAACAGAAACATCAAAGGACTTACCCAAAGCTTTGGAAATAACAAAACAATAATCGCAGGTGACAGTTGTAAACTGGCTAGTCGACCAGCTCAGCTAGCGGTTGGCTAACTGAATTGACACTGCTATCTGCAGGTTATTCCTGTCTCTAAAAGTAAATATATATATATTATATATATACGTTTGCGGTACAACAAACAAATATTTACGTAACTCCTGGTTTAAATCTTATCTAATGCATACTGAAAACGCGAAATTAACTTTGGTTGTCGGAATTAATTGTTTGTCTGCATAATCCATTTTGTTTGGGACATTGTACGCCCGTGGACAACAAAGTTCGCTCAACCTGAATTCAAAAAGCAAGGCATACGAGGCGGCTGTAATCTGATTGGACAAGAATGGGAATGCCTGAACGGAAGCAGCACTACGTGGCTTCTGATTGGTTCGTGGATTCAAACTACGATGCCCACTGACACTGCGGTGGACACGGGTTGACTACGATGTTCCACACACCTTTTCATCAGAGATTCTTCAAATTCCCGGCTTCTATTATAAATCCCAAAATAATAATAATTAATTGTTTACTCTGTGTTGTTGTCTGTTCACACTGCTATGCTTTATCTTGGCCAGGTCGCAGTTGCAAATGAGAACTTGTTCTCAACTAGCCTACCTGGTGAAATAAAGGTGAAATAAAAAAAATAAAAACTTGTAGTTAATTGAGATTTGGGACAATGGTCGTCTATATTACATACCTCTGCTTTTTTTCAAGCTACAATATTGTTGACCAAAATAATGAAGATAGTAGCCTGCCCTATTGCTGAGAACCTACCAATAACCTACCACATGTCAACTGTTACAGTGCTGTTAATGAGTATTGCATAAAGCTTCAAGTTCCTCACAGTACACACTGACAATCTGTAATGGTCCACCCTCACAGACAGTGTGGTGAAGAAGGCGCAACTCAGGAGGCTGAAGAAATTTGGCTTGGCCCCTAAGACCCTCACAAACTTTTACAGATGCACAATTGAGAGAATCCTGTCGAGCTGTATTGCCAACTGGTACAGCAACTCCACCATCCGCAACTGCAGGGCTCTCCAGAGGGTGGTGCGGTCTGCCCAACGCATCCCCAGGGGCACACTGCCTGCCCTCCCGACATCTGCAGCACCCAATGTCACAGGAAGGCCAAAAAGATAATCAAGGACATCAACCACCCCAGCCACGGCCTGTTCTCCCAGCTACCACCAGGAAGGAGAGGTCAATACATGTGCACCAAAGCTGGGACATAAAGACTGAAAAACAGCTTCTATCTCAAGGCCATCAGACTGTTAAATAGCCATCACTAGCCGGCTATCGCCTGGTTATTCACTGGACATTAGAAGATGCTGCCCTATATACATAGACATGGAATCACTGGTCACTTTAATAGTGGGACACTAGCCACTTTAATAATGTTTATATACTGCTTCACTAATTTTATATTTATATACTGTATTCTATTCTACTGTATTTTAGTCAATGCCACTCTGACATTGCTCATCCTAATATTTATATATTTCTTAATTCCATTCTTTTACTTTTAGATTTGTATGTATTGTTGTGAATTGGTAGATACTACTGCACTGTTGGAGCTAGGAACACAAGCATTTTGCTACACCTGCAATAACATCTGCAAAATATATTTATGACCAATAACATTTGACTTGAGAAAGGTGCATTGTACATTCACAAGTGAGATAGGCTAGCACATAATTTATTCCTCTCCCCTGTTTCTAGGCTTACATGAAGAGGAGTGTGGAGCAACAAGACAGCGTCAACCTACGGTTTTCATTTCAGTCCCTCTCAGGCAAATCAACTTTCTCAGACTTGCACCCAGACAAGGCTTCAAGACAAAATACCGATAGTACATGCCTACCTCTTTGAACTGGCCAAGATTCCCTGGTGTCATCACTGAGAGTTTGTTCCTGGGGCCGATGCTCATGATTAATTCCTCCCAGCAGGCCCTTCTGGCTGCGGTGCAGAGTTTGTCTTCACAGAGCCTCTGGAAACCTGCACCAAGCTTGGAGGACAAAGTGATGAGTGCAAGCAAGCCCCTTTCCTCCTTTCCTTTTTTTCCTCAAGTCCCAGCTTCTGTATGCCTGTCACATCTCCAGCTCTTTGTGTCAACTCCTCTCTCCACCTGTATTCCCATATGTAACTTGAAAGACATTGTACAACAAAGCCTTTCCTTGCCCTCCACCCCCTGCCATTGTCATTCCCTGTACCACACTCAATTTCTACCACAGTGATTGGCTGTGATGGACTAAATGTTCACATTGCAGTGATAAGTACCTTTATGAAAAGGTCCAGGACACTGCACAATAGTTTTTTTGGAACACTTTATTGAAGTGGAGCTAGTGCTAAGATATGCCCTAGTAGTGTATATGCCAATGGAAATTAAACGATAGTGAAAGGCAATGCAAAACGACATGAAATGTACATCTATATGATACTCACCAGCAAGGAAATTTGGCCTACGAAGAAGATCACATCTTTTAAACTTTTAATCCAAAAATATGTTGCATAAGAGTTAAGTAAATAAATCTGTTGATGCACTTAGAGTGGCAGGTTTAGGTTAATGTTTTTGGTGATAATGATTGATTCTGAGAGAAAGAATATACGTTTTTAGACATAATTTTCAAGTGCTATAAATAATGCTGTTTTGATCATGTCTTTCTTGCAACTGGTGCCAGAGACTAGATGTCTTGAGCATTTAAAACTTTCGGTG
Organism: Oncorhynchus masou masou; assembly: GCF_036934945.1. NCBI lineage: Eukaryota > Metazoa > Chordata > Actinopteri > Salmoniformes > Salmonidae > Oncorhynchus > Oncorhynchus masou. The sequence goes on along the minus strand of NC_088235.1, from coordinate 86,926,914 downwards.
CTTGTTTTTAAAATATAATTTCATCTCAGGAGAAGAAAGCAGATAAACATTTAGTACCAGTCACCAACTGAGGGAATTACAATTATGTACTGGGCTGGCTGTATTCTGCTACCTGAAACCCCATTGATTACTGACAAAAGAGCAGAAATAAATAATGGCTTTCAAGACACATGTATTTCATCATATACTTTACAGAAAAAATAATTTACACATCACTTAGATGGCATGGTTCATAAAAACAGTCACAGATTTATTCTGATTTCACCTTAAATAATGACATTTCATTTTAACACAGCCTTAAATCATCACAATTGAGTCAAAAGCCTGTCTAAAAAGGCAGCTACTTTGTGGGAATTCATTGCCTTTTGACTGAATTTCATAACGTCTTAGATATTTTTTTGCAAAGGTCCAGACCTCTTCTTCACATTCCATCACCAGGATTTACCACACTGCATCTAGAGTTTCCTCTGTCTTCAGTCCCTTTGAGAACGTGCTGATAACTTTCAGCGTCTTCCAATTCTTAAAACACCCCAAATTGTTAAAACACTGTTGAAATGTTCCCTGACGGTCATATTCAGAGAAGATCTAATCACATTGAGATGATGCGACAAGTTAATTGAATACTATGTTGTTGTAGTGAGAAAAAAAAATTGGATCTCAATGACTAACCTGGATATAAAAGTCAAATAAATAAATACAAAAATGTTTGCAGTAGCAATACAGCTTTTTGAGGCTCTTTATATTACAAGATTGCTATACTGTGGCCGTAGACAATCTCAGGTATGTTATATAATATCTGGGGCATTCAACGCCATTCTATGGCTTAGAAACACTGATATTGATTCAAAAGTCAGATGATAAACTGTTGAAGGATCATATGAGTCATATCACTGATGGCTCTTAGCTAGTTCCTAAATATGCATAATAGTAAAACATTATATATTGGGAACATAGCGTATAGCAATAAATATTCTGTACAGTAAAATTTGAATATTTTCATTACAATCATAGTGCATTGTTAGAATAAGTTCAATGCTATGTTCAATGCTTGTAATCATAATCAACCATAATATGCTATTTCATGGGTGAATTCACTACATTCCAACCAGGACATACAGTAAATTTGAGATGAATCCAATGGGGAGGCACAAGCCAGAATCTGAAAGAAGATGGCATGAATACTTAAATAATGATCAGATGAGAATTGAGATTTATAGAATAGTTATACACAGATTTTACACGAGTGAAAAAAAAGAAATATATAACATGTATGTACATAAGATGAAGTAAAGAGCTATTTATTTTGTTCAGGGAATAGAATAATATCTCTTGCAAAATGAGAAATCCCTCAGTTATTTATAAAACAACTGAACGGGCAAGGAACTCAGCAGGACGAAACAAAGTTTGAAGAAATTTAAACTTTAAGGAATTTTAAAAAGGTAAGAATACAATCAAGCTTGTCTCCAATTAAGTCTATAGATCAAACACATTCCCCTCAATGGAAAGATCTCCAGTTTCCATGGTGGTACTTCCTGGCCCACTGTGTTCAGGATGACCCTCCTCACAAAAGATTACCTGGGGTGTATTCATTATGCCTATTCTGTTGCAAAACGTTTTCCAACAAAAACTAAAGTTTCTATTGGGCAAATTCAGTTAATTCCCTACCCATTTCATTCTGTTTGTTTCTGTTTGGTTCTTAAACAGTAAACGGTTTCCGTTGAAAGACGTAATGAATACACCCTTGATTAGGCCACAGGAGGGAGTGTGGTGTGCATCAAAGGCAAGTCAGAATATCTTTGAGAGCACAAATCAAGTACAGGGTTTGACACATGGCGAAATGGTGGTAAAAGTTATTTTCTTTAATCTCAGTAGCTGAGCCGAGCAAAAGTCTTATTTTCAGTGTAGCTTAGCAACAACAGAGGGCACCTACACCACTATTGACTTGACTTCAGACTTGCCTTTTCTCTGTCTGAGCACAGCAGCTGAAATTGCTCCCCCACTTTGAAGCTTGACCAAGTTGGGCTAACAGCATGTTCCAGAAGTTCATGGCCAAATGGTCCATCATGCTTATCTACTTTCCTGAGATACATCTCCCCACGTACTGGTTTCATTGTCCTCTGAGTCAGACAGAGCTGCTGTGCACATGTCACTGAAGATATCTGGAATGTAAAAAAAAAAAGAAGAATTAAAGACGCAAACTCACATACATGGGAGTTAGGATCTAACATTATGGAGGCCAAGCAACAGGCGTGAAGGGAGTGGTGATTCTTAAGATTCAAACATCACCATCAGTCTTTTTAGATGGGGGTTGCATAGAATGGATACAATGACTGACCAAACAATGCAGTTTTAATAGCAGAGTAAAGAAGGACACGATGGTGAAACAATATTGATTAAGATCAATACCAGTGAAGAGTGCTTCTATTAAACTTTATAGTAGTACAAACCAGTATGCTGCTGGAATGTGGCTTATAAATGGTTTCAAGTGGGGAAGATCTGAGCAAAAATGTCAACTACCCAAGCAAAGAACAGAAGATGGCATTCCTCTCAGTGCAGACAAGAGCTTGAGAGAGCACTTGTTTAAAGGACAGAGCTCCAAGACAACAAGACAAGCAAGGCTGTGAACTGAACATTTCAAGGGAAGGCTGAGGTGAGAGAGGGAGGGGAGAGAGAGATCATGCTGCAATGGATGACATCATGCTTTGCTTGTTCACCTCTCAGGCAAAAGCTTTACCGTTAGAGTCCACCCAAGCACGCACCCCGCCCAATCCCCCAGCACTGAATCAAACTACCACTTTGAGCTAGGGTGAGTGTTTTCTTGCAATGCCAGGAATAACTCATAATTTTATAGTGGATGTGGATTAGTCAGAAATACCAGTAGTGTTACAGTATGAGTGACCTCCTTCTGCTGCTGTCTGAAGTACACTGGGCGGTACCAGACCTGTCTTCTGAGTAATAAGATTCTTGACTAGCCTAAAACATGAAAGAGAATGTAGGCTTTAATGGAAAGGCTGGTGTAGGACCTTATGCTGGAATAGAAGTGATCAGAGAGTGACTAGGTGTTGGATTACTGCCACTGGCAGTGGGGAGAGCTGACGGGGCCCTGGGAGTGTACAATCTCACGTATTTATAGGCATAGTATTTGATCAGGAGTTCTCTCTATGATCTTGTCTGCGAACTGTCAAGTCCAAAGTTTCAGATTTTGACACCCTGCTTCGTGTGATGGAAAGCTTGTGTATTCATTGGTTATGCTGCTGCTTCCGACAGTTGATTCTGTCCAAAGCCTCTGTACTGCTTCATATATGCATTCCAATCCTCCCAGCATTCTGTCTGTACACTCTGTACACTCTGCAGCTCTGCCTAGCAGAACAAGCACTCTCTGGCCTTGGCCTGATGCAAACCACCCACATGAAGGGACTTAAAAAGGTGCACTGGCCCCATTTCTCATGTATTTAGTATTTATTAGGATCCCCCATCAGCTACAGGATTGAAACAATTACATCACAACAAAAAAACAGCCTATATCATAAATAAAACAATACATCATATTGCATTATTACTCTATTATTAGACATGTACAATATAAAATATAACATTTTAAAGTGTGTGTGCGTATACGTGTGTGTGTCTCTCTTCAAAGTACACGTCATAAGGTGATGTTTTATCAGGGTTTTTTTTTTTATCAGATTTTACTGCTCGCTTAAGTTACTTGATGTGGAAGAGAGTTCCATGTAGTCATAGTACAGTGCCTTTCCCAGAGTCTGTTCTGGACTTTGGGACTGAAGAGACCCCACTTGGGAGGTCTTGTGGGGTATGTATGGGGGTCTGAGCTGTGTGTTAGCTGTTTGAACAGACAATTTGGTGCTTTCAACATGCCACTACCTCTCACAAAGACAAGTAGTGATGCAGTCAATCTTTCCTCTACTTTGAACCAGGAGAGATTGACAAGCATGTTACTGATATTAGCCCTCGATGTACATTTAAGGGCCAGCTGTGCTGCTTTGTTCAGGGTAAACTGTAATTTGCCTATGTCTTTTTTTGTGACACAACCATATAACTGGGTGATAGTCCAGGTGTGATAAAATTATGGCCTGTAGGACTTGTTTTGTTGCTTGTGATGTCAAGAAAGCAGAGCTTTACAGACAGACCTGTCCCAATCTTAGCTACCTTGCATCAATATGTTCTGACCATGTTAGTTTACAATCTTGGGTTACACCTAGCAGTTCGGTCTTCTCAACTTGCTCAATTGACACATTATTCACTACAAGATTTAGCGAATCATTTGTCCTAAATTCAATGCTTTTAGTTTTGGATATATTAAGGATTAGCTTATTACTAGCCACCCATTCTAAAACTGACTGCAGCTCTTTAAGTGTTGCAGTGATTTCACTTGCTGTGGTAGCTGGCATGTATAATGTTGAGTCATCACACAGGCTTTACTCAAGACTAGTGGTAGGTCATTAGTAAAAATAGAAAAAAGTAAGGGTCCAAGAAAGACCGCTACCTTGTGGTATCCCAACTCTACCTGGTTTACGTTAGAGGAGCTTCCATTACAAAACACCCTCTGTGTTCTGTTAGATACTGTAGGTAACTCTCATTCAATGATATGGCAGAGGATGTTAAGCCATAACACATACGTTTTTTTCAGCAGCAGATTACAATCGATAATGTCAAAAGCTGCACTGAAGTCTAACATACAGCTACCACAAAATTCTTATTACAAATTTCTTTCTGCCAATCATCAATAATTTGTGTCAGTGTTGAGTACGCTTCCCTATATGCGTGCTGAAAGTCAGTTGTTAATTTGTTTACTTTGAAATAGCATTGTACTGTATCTGGTCAAATAACTTCTTCCAAAAGTTGCCTAAAGGTCAGTAGCAGGCTGATGGGTCAGCTGTTTGAGCCAGTAAAGGGTGCTTTGCTATTCTTGGGTAGAGGCATTACTTGTGCTTCCCTCAAGGCCTGAGGGCACACACTGTCCTGTAGGTCAAGATTGAAGAGATGGAAAATAGTGGTAATATAGTCCGTTACCATCCTCAGTAATTTTCCATCAAAGTTGTCAGTACCAGGTGGTTTGCCATTTTTGATAGACAGCAATAATTGTTACACCCCTTCCACACTCACTTTAAAGAATTCAAAATAACAATGCTTGTCTTTCATAATTTGGTCAATTATTAAGGGATATGAAGGTTCAGAGTTTGCTAATCTTGCCAATGAAAACGTAATTCAAGTAGTTGGCAATATCAGAGAGTTTGTGATGAATAAGCCATCTGATTAAATGAAGGATGGAGCTGAGTTTGCCTTTTTGACAAAAATGTAATTTAAGCTGGTCCAAGGCTTTTTAATCATCCTTTATATCTTTTATCTTTGTTTCATTGTACAACTTCTTCTTCTTTTTGTTTAGTTCACTCGTATGATTTCTCAATTTGCCAATCGGCTTTGGAGCCAGACTTTCGCCTCATCCCTCTCAACCATAAAATGTTTTAATTCCTCATCAGTCCACTGGGTGCATGCTTATCAGTAAATTGAAGAAGCAATTTCATAAATGTGTAAATTCTGGCAGCTGGTTGCTCCTCAATACACACAGACCAGCAAATATTCTTTACATCTTCAACATAGGAATCACTACAAAACCTCTCGTATGATCTCTTATAAACTATTTTAGGCCCAGTCTTTGAAACTGGTTTTTCTAGATATGGCTACTATACTATGATCACTACATTCGATGGGTGTGGATACTGCTTTAGAGCATATTTCTACAGCATTAGTAAAGATGTGATCAATACACATGGAAGATTTCATTCATATATACCCTGGTAGGTTGAATAATAACCTGAACCAGATCGCAGGCACTGGTTACAGTCTGAAGCTTTTTTTTGAGTGGACAGCTTGAAGAAAATGAGTCAATATTTAGGTCACCCAGAAAATATACCTCCCTGTTGATATCATATACACTCTGTTGATATCACATACACTATCAAGCACTTCACACATTATCAAGATACTGACTGTTAGCACTCAGTGGTGTAAAGCAATTTTCCACAAGAATAGGCTTTAGTTGAAGCGGGTGAACCTGAAGCCATAATACTTCAACAGCATGATATGAGATCCTCTGTAAGCTCTACAGGAATATGACTCAATGTATACAGTAACACCTCCCCCATTAGCATTCCTGTCTCTTCTGTAGATGTTATAACCATGTATTGCTACCATTGTGTCAAATTAATTATCCAAGTGAGTTTCAGCGATAGCAAGGAAATGAATGTTATCTGATGTTAGTAAGTTATTGATTTCATGAACCTTGTTTCTCAGGCTACATATGTTATTGTGGGCAATTTTTGCCCTTTTCTGGGTTGCTTATTTGCGCTGATAGTGCAAGGTGAACTGCTCCCAATGGGCTTCCTACTAGGGTCAATTGTCTCAGTGCTAACAGTATAATTCAGGTTTATAGGCACATGATTACTGATGACAAAAGCTGTCAGATTGACATAGGTATTCAGGGGAGTGAGAGAAACATACATTAAGTTACATTGACCGTACTACCATTTCTACAGGAAGTGATTTGCTTTCCATGTCCTCTGTTGTTGATTACCACAGAGAGGACTGGAGCATTAATATACCCTGGCTGTCAGTCTCTAAAACAGTTTGCAATGTTGCTGGAGATAATCTTGGAACCCCTGCAGTTAGGGTGAATCCTCTCTCTTTTACAGAGTGCTGGTTGCTCCCACAGGAAATCAAAATGGTCACAAAAGGAGACATTCTTGTTCTTGCAAAGTTCCTGTTGACAGCATTTGTAAATATGCTGTCAACAGTGAGTAGGCTGGGGACGTACTGAAGCCTACGTGTGGATGCTAGGTGTGAAGCTGACACCTTATCCGTGGCATGGACAGACAGGTGCACCCGCTCCTGGGAGCACTGTGCTAACATCAATGCAAATGGTGGACCAGATTTCAGTTAGTCAGAACTATCATACACAAAGAGAGTTGTGCAGAGTTTTAAAAACTTCTGTACAGTACATGTTGACTTCCATCTATGAAAAAAAATAATTATTCATTTAAATGACTGCTGAAAAGGAGAGGGTTGTGTGAGACGTTTTAGTGCCAGAACCCAAAGATGCAAATGATGGGAGATGGTTTTAAAATATGAAATATGCATGAGGTGATGAAATATGAGCATATTCAAAGCATTTTTAAGTGCAGCTTTAATCTAATGGAGTATTAGTCACCCCAAAATGCACTGCGAAAGCTCGTGTGATACCACAATCCCTCTCTCATCCACTCTGGCTTGCAATGGATTCTGGAGGCTATTACTGTGAGAAGGTAATAACCACTCCTCATAGTGGTGGGATGAATCGAACAGACGGATATATTATTCATTTAGGCATTGTGTTTTAATTTCCACTGTGATATACAGACCTACTCAACATTTATGCTTTAATATCCTGAATGCCTCATTGAAATAATTTTACAATTAATTAATTTTTAATATAAAACTACACAGCAATAACTGTTCGTCCCAAGGGAACCCAGGAACAACATTGTTATTTGTTATAAATTTTTACAAACACAGTTTTAAATCAGAGAAGAGATAGAGATGGGCAGTGTGTGAATACAGTGCAGGAACAATGACTAATATGATTGTGCTTTATCCTGATGAGTTGGGTCCCTCTTACTACGGCAGGAGAATTGGTTTCTCTCTGGGACTCTCATAGTGTTCAATGGATAGAGAAGGTGGGTGCAACCATCACTCACCAGTGGCCATTCTCTGCCTCATCCAGGAACTGTACTAAATCTCCTGACTCCAGAGACAGGTCCTGCGCTGTCCTCGACTCGTACGTCAACTGGACACGGAAGCGATCATTGTCCCCCTAAGAGCAGGGAGAGAATGGAGGAGGAGGGTGATTTAGAGGAGGTGCCCTATCCTAGTAGTTGTGGGTTGTCTTTGCATGTGCTGGTGTGTAACTTGTGTGTGTGTCATGTGACGTGTGTCTGTCTCCACCCATCTATTCTATGTGTGTGTACAGCATGTCCATCTGTCAGTCTCATGTTGGACTCAGGGAGCATTATTCTCAGTGTGGTAGAGTTGTGAAGCAGGCCCTCCATTAAAACAGATCTCCGGCTCTCATACATCAGAAAGATTGTAATGGAAGGAGAAATCCGGAGGCTCTGGGGAGACCCACACTAGGCTATTTTGTCTTTTAAATGTCAAGTCGTCAGCCCGCGTTAACAAGATGGGTGATGGTGGGAAATAATTAAGCAGAGAGGATTTATTTCCAGGGGTTTGAAAGGATTTAAGAGGAGCAACAAGATGGAAGGGATGAAGTTACCTGTCAGGATTTATTCAACATTACTTACATTTTTATTACTGGACTGGTCCTCACCATCCGAAGAGTTGGAGAGCTCCTCTGCACTCGAATGGATGGTTTCAAAGTCCTCTGTGTCCATTGAAGGCAAACAACGTTGGGTCCAGCCTAGAGAAAAAGAGCACACAGAAAGAAGACAAGGTCTTGTTAACCCTTCAGTTGACTAGTATAAGTGAACACGTTCGTTTTAAGACATGGCATTACACATCCACTGCAAATGTACCCTTTACACATAAGCATTGAACATTCTGAAACATTTATTCTGACAGTCAAAGAAGGTATGAAGAAGTTGGAAATATCAACAACAAAAAAAAACACAATGCAAGAAACCAATCGAAAAGGTGTCACATACAACAAGACACTCAGTGGCAAAAAAAGACGAAAAAATGTTTAACCAAAACCAGCAAAATGAGAAAAGATAAATAGGTCATAGCGTGACTTTCCATCAGTAGATTACCTGGTTGAGAAGTGGACCTAGGCACAGCTGAATCAGTGCTTGTGGTGCCTTTGTGTCTGCTCACAGCAGGGATAGCACTGCGTAATGTATCTGGGAGGAAATTAGCTCTTTACAGACCACTGGGATGCCATTTTACATCACATTGCAGGAAATTGATATACGCATTCAGAAATAAATTAAGGAGCCATCATCGCTCCACAGCCACACTGACTCATTACCAACAACATGGCACTGCTAATGTGAAGTCATCTTGTTCAGCACTTTTTGTGCCAAACTAATACATATACCATGCATCACATTGAATCACAACAGAGCAGGCAAAACACACACCCACACATGAACACAGACACGCATGCAAGCACACATGCACACGTCACCTCACTAAAATGCAAAGCCGTCCCCATTAACAAAGACGGCTGACCATGCACAGATCCACAGCATACTGCTACAGCTATAGCTACCTTCATAACCGAATGGTGTTGGATCACTCTTTATCTCATGCCTTTTGGTCTTTTTAACATGAGTTGAAGGAGGACCTGTCAGGGGCAATGAATGCATAGTGGAAGCGTTAGTGGAAAATTAGATCTATTGAGACAGTCAAGCAAAATCCATTTTATTGTACATTCTCAGTTTTCATTGATCATAAATTATTGAAATACTTGATTATTAGGAAGAAGAAAGGAGGGAAATATTGGCAAAATTAAGTTCTCATCTAAATTCCACAACAATTGCACATGCTTTACAGCTCTGAATGTCACCCCACATTCCAAATGTCAGCTTATCAAAATTTACATTTGATTACTATGGTTTCTCAACAACAAAAAATGTTCCTTTTTGTTTCATTTCTGAGAAAGACATCATCTCATCATTCATCATCTCATCAATATCATGAGATTCATAGATGGGTAGGACTTGTCAATAAAAAAAAAAATATTTTCATTACCTTAGCTGACTCCTACTCTCTACATCTCTAGCTCTCTCTCCCTTCCCTCTCTCTCTCTCTCTCTCTCTCTCTCTCTCTCTCTCAAAGAGCCCCCTCACTAACCGGTCTGTACCTGCTCTCAGACACTTTCAAAAGTTTGATGGCGACGGAAGGAGAGATAAAAAGAAAGCGAAAGACCCCATGCAATCAGGTACCTTTTGTGCGTCTGGTGGCGGAGACACTGATAGAGGAGGCTAAAGAGAAGCGGCGCGTGACATCTGTCACCTTAGATGGAGGATCGGCTGTGAAAGGCAGGGCAGGGTTAGCAATTAGCTGGGCAGAAGAATATGAGGGAGGGAGAGAGGGATGGATGGCACAGGAAGGCACAGAGAAGCATTTTAATGGCAAGGCTAAATGAGCACATTGCTTTGAGGAGTTCTACCTTTTCTCTGGATTGACTTCTGATTTGATACAAGACTTGGTGATAACTGTCACTGTTGATTCCTCACTAAACACTGTCCAGCTTAAATGTATAGTGTGACATTTTAACAATTAAGCCCTTTTTTCTACTTACCCAGAGTCAGATGACCTCATGGAGTGTATTTTTGTGTCTCTTTATGCAGTTTGAAGGAAGTAGAAGCATGCTAGCTGTTCCTTTAGACTTCCAGTCATTGCGTTAATGATAGTTAGCAATGGCTCCAGACCTTCAACTTCCTTCAAAACAGCATGCAGAGACTTAATTGCCAAAATGGCACGCTATCCCTTCAAGATTATTAATTTCTCTTAGTTGTATCAAATTAGTGAGTTCAAACAGGCAGGCGGTTGACTGTGGGACTGAGAAACATGCAATGAATGGAGGAGACACGAGGAAGTGCAGAAAGATGAAGACAAATCGTGGACATTGCGGGCGGGTGGCGGCATCCTCACAGGCGCATATTAGAAACCAATTATTTTTTATATTTTTTATTTCACCTTTATTTAACCAGGTAGGCCAGTTGAGAACAAGTTCTCATTTACAACTGCGACCTGGCCAAGATAAACCAAAGCAGTGCTACAAAAACAATAACACAGAGTTACACATGGGATAAACAAACATACAGTCAATAACACAATAGAAAAATCTGTATAGTGTGAGCAGATGAAGTAAGGAGCAGTGGAGGTTCTAGACCATTTCGACTGGGGGGGCCAAACTGGGGCCAGTTGTACTGATAGGAGGGGCCAGTTACATTAGACGTTATTGTTGTCATATTGTTTTCTTCACTGTATTGCATTAGCAGGCAAAAGATCATGTTCCCCGTTGCCACTGTCTAATAAAGGATGTAAAAAAAGAACGACAGCAAAAATTAGATACACCACATTTAGGGGGACCACAAGGGGTTCCAAAATTGTTGTCACAGGTGCACTGGCTCCCCCCCAGAACCGCTAGTGGTAAGGAGGTAAGGCAATACATAGGCCAATAGTAGCGAAGTAATTACAATTTAGCAATTTACACTGGAGTGATATATGTGCAGATGGGAATGTGCAAGTAGAAATACTGGCGTGCAAAAGAGCACAAAAACAATAACAAATATGGGGATAAAGTAGGTAGTTGGATGGATGGGCTATTTACAGATGAGCTGTTTACAGCTGCAGTGATCGGTAAGCTGCTCTGACAGCTGATGCTTAAAGTTAGTGAGGGAAATATAAGTCTCCAACTTCAGTGATTTTTGCAATTCGTTCCGGTCATCGGCAGCAGAGAACTGGAAGGAAAGGCAGCCAAAGGAGGTGTTGGCTTTGGGGATGACCAGTGAAATATACCTGCTGGAGCACGAGCTACGGGTGGGTGTTGCTATAGTGAGCAGTGAGCTGAGATAAGGCGGAGCTTTACCTAGCAAAGACTTATAGATGACCTGGAGTCAGTGGGTTTGGTGACGAATATGTAGCAAGGACCAGCCAACGAGAGTATCCAGGTCGCAGTGGTGGGTAGTATATGGGGCTTTGGTGACAAAATGGATGGCACTGTGATAGACTGCATCCAATTTGCTGAGTAGAGTGTTGGAAGCTATTTTGTAAATGACATCGCCAAAGTCAAGGATCGGTAGGATAGTCAGTTTTACGAGGGTATGTTTGGCAGCATGAGTGAGAGGCTTTGTTAGGGAATAGGAAGCCAATTCTAGATTTAACTTTGGATTGGAGATGCTTAATATGAGTCTGGAAGGAGAGTTTACAGTCTGGCCAGACACCTAGGTATTTATAGTTGTCGACATATTCTAAGTTGGAACCGTCCAGAGTAGTGATGCTAGTCGGGTGGGAGGGGTAGCGATCGGTTGAAGAACATGCATTTCGTTTTACTTTCATTTAAGAGCAATTGAAGGCCACGGAAGGAGTGTTGTATGGCGTTGAAGCTCGTTTGGAGGTTTGTTAACACAGAGTCCAAAGAAGGGCCAGATGTATACAGAATGGTGTCGTCTGCGTAGAGGTGGATCAAAGAATCACCCGCAGCAAGAACGACATCATTGATATATACAGAAAAAAGGGTCGGCCCGAGAATTTAATCCTGTGGCACCCCCATTGAGACTGTCAGAGCTCTCGACAACAGGCCCTCCGATTTGACACACTGAACTCTATTTGAGAAGTAGTTAGTGAACCAGGCGAGGCAGTCATTAGAGAAACCAAGGCTGTTGAGTCTGCCGATAAGAATGCGGTGATTGACAGAGTCAAAAGCCTTGGCCAGGTCGATGAAGACAGCTGCTCCTACTGTATTTTATCGATGGCGGTCATGATATCATTTAGGATGGGTATGGGCGGGGTGGGGTATGGTAACAAGATGAAATCTATCGACAACTCAAGTTCACAGCGAGGCATTACCTCGGCGGGCCAATAAGTACAAAAACATCACCCCCTCAGTGTCAATTTCTCTTCAGCTAGCCTGCTCTGCATCATGAATGGAGCCAACTACACAGTATTAGATTATCACCATACAAATGACGACATATTATGTACAGTAATGTTATTGCCCACTTACAAACCACAAGACCCCTGTAATAGCACCAAAGTGGTAAGTAAATAATAATAAAATAAACCTCTCCCTGTTCAATTGGTTTGTTTAACTAAAAGAAATCTCATGTTTGTTGTAGAATATAATCAGATGTAGCTAATCAGGCTATCAGTATTGTTATTAAGGATGTATTTTGTGGAGAAGAACCTTGAATCAAACCATCCTCTTAAAAAAATGTTAATACACTTTTGAATGTCAAAAGCATTACAGGCTGACATTTACTAAGGCTACCTGTCTGCAAATTTAGCCTTCATGCATTTTCATTGCCTGGATGCCAAGGTTGTTCCATAGTCTTGAAAATGTGAAATCCCTTTGTTCTCGAGACATACTAGGATTTGGAAAATTCTAATCAAATCAAACGTTATCGGTCACATGCTTCGTAAACTACAGGTGTAGACTAAGGGTGAAATGCTTACTGACAGGTTCAACAATCCCCAACAATGCAGAGTTAAAAGATAAAAAATAATGACAAGAAATAAATACACAGTGAATAACAATAACAAGAAGAATAACTATATAACTAATAACTATATACTATGGCTCTATACAGTGAGTACCAGTACTGAGTCGATGTGCAGGGGTACGAGGTAATTGAGGTAGCTACCTACATACACTCAGTGAGTGACATGGCCGTGGTTCTCTAAAATGCAGGAAGACATACATCGAGGCATTCAGTCAGTATTCGATCGAACGTTAGAAGGGGAAAAATTTGCGACCTAAGCAACTTTGATAGTGGTATGATCGTCAGTGCCAGGCGTGCCGGTTTCAGTATCTCAGGTACGGCCAGCCTCCTGTGCTTTTCACACAGGACAGTGTCTAGGGTTTACAGAGAAAAACAAAAAACATCCAGTAAGCGGAATTCCTGTGGACGAAAACAGCTCGTTGATGAGAGGTCGAAGGAGAATGGCAAGAATCGTGCAAGCTAACAGGCGGTCCATAAACAAGCAAATAATGGCATGTGGTATGCAAAACAGCATTTCAGAACGCTCAACTCGTCGGTCCTTGTCACGGATAGGCTATTGCAACAGATGACCACATAGGGTTCCAATCCTATCAGCTAAAAACAAGAAGAAGCAGCTCCAGTGGGCAGGCGACCACCAACACTGGACAATTGAGGAAGGGTCCGACAAATTCCAGTTCCTGTTGGGTCATGCTGATTTGATGTAAGCAGCATGAGTCTATGGCCCCATCCTGCTTGGTGTCAACAGTACAGGCTCGTGGCGGTGGTATAATAGTGTGGGGAATGTTTTCCTGGCACACATTAGGTCCCTTGATACCAATTGAGCAATGTTTCCATTCCCCAAAGAATTCAGTCTGTTCTGGAGGCAAAGGAGGGTCCGACCCGGTACTCGATGGGTGTATCTAATAAACTGGCCACTGCGTATATATATATAGGGATAAAGTGACTAGGCAACAGGAGAGATAATAGATTGATCTGTAGCAGCAGCGTATGTGGAGCAGGAGCATACGTGGTGTTTGTGTGTGTGTTATCAGTATGCATGTGTGTGCATATGTGTATGTGGGAGTATGTAATGTGTGCATGTGTGTGTTGGGTTGTCGGTGTAAGTATGTGTGAGTGTGTGGGTAGAGTCTAGTGTGTGTGCATAGTCAGTGCAAAAAAGGGGCAAATGCAGGTAGTCTGGGTAACCACTTGATTAGCTATTTAGCAATATTGTTGAGCAGTCTCATTGCTTGGGGGTAGAAGCTGTTTAAGGTCCTGTTGGTTCCAGACTTGGTGCACTGGTACCACTTGCCATGCGGTAGGAGAGAGGACAGTCTATGGCTTAGGTGGCTGGAGTCTGACAATATTTGTGCCTTCCTCTGACTCCTCCTGACATAATTTACATACACTAGCTCTCTGCTCTAAGCGAAAACACCAGTGTGTATTAGTAGCACTGCCTGCGGCACGAGGACATAGAGAGTAGCAGGCTAAGGATAATGACTAACAAAGAGAATGAATGAGAGTAGGTGAAGTTGTATACAACACAATGAGTGGGACCTCTTCAAAGAGGGGATGAGAACAGGGTGAGCAGGTCAGTGGAGATGTCATGGCTTCTTTACCTGAGGGAAGAGACCTTCTATTGGAGAGGCCCTGCAAGGTGAAGCGCTTTCTAGCGAGAGCAGCATTGTGGTCAGGGTTATTAGTTGCAGAAGCCTCAGCTAGGAAGGGAAAGGGAGAGGAAAACGGTAAAGGAGAAAGCAGAAGCAGAGGGTAGAGAGAAAGCCAGAGGGACGACTTTGTAAGAGTAATGGATACCATGACAATCCTGGACATTATGGAGACCCCTATTCAACCACCTACACTTGGGTTCGCATGAAAACTGATTCAAAGATCAGGGGTAGATCAACCTAAACCTATTTCTGAAAATATATTCAAATTGTCACAAGTTTGAAGAGTGCTGACAAGGTTGTAAAAAATTATGTTTGTAAGATTATGTTGGAGACAGATGGTCCTTAATGATGGCTTTATTCTAGATCTTTCTCATCTCCACTAAACGGGTCTCTCTCTGGTCTAATCACAATGCTGACAGAGCTCTGAGATGCATAATAAGTTTGCCATGGAATTTCCTGGAGACTTTCACCATATGACAAACCTGATCCATGATTTACCCCTCTATGTTCCATCAACACAACCTGCATAAGGAAGAGAAGAGTCCTCCACAATCATGCTGGAACTGCAACGGTATAAGAATTTAGACACCTGCCGATGCCAAAACTAGAAGACAATTTTACACTTTTTCAAAATGGACAGCTTGTCTTGGAGAGTGTGTGATTTCAAGGACACTTGAACTACCTGCCCTGGAGGACCGCTCAAAATGTCCATATTATCATGTACATAATTATCACCTTCTGATTGTGAGAACACAGAATAATCACAACTTCCAGGTTCATCTCTTCTCACACCTCTGTCAAAGCTGCCAAACAGAGAGATGTCAACACAGCTGCTGCTTCTGTCCTCTGAGGTTACTCTGGCCTTCTGGAGATCTTGAGATTAGAAAATAAATCAGAGCTTTTGGACAACTATGAGAGAGAATACAGTAGACTGACTAAGCTGGCCCTCTAGCTGTGGCACTAGAGATTCTGGGTTCGAGTCCAGGCTTTGTTGCAGCCGGCCGCGACCGGGAGACCCAAGGGGCGGCGCACAATTGGCCCAGTGTCGTCCGGGTTAGGGGAGTGTTTGGCCGGCAGGGATGTCCTTGTCCCATCGCGCACTAGCGACTCCTGTGGCGGGCCAGGCGCAGTGCACACTGACACCTCGCCAGGTGTACGGTGTTTCCTCCGACACATTGGTGGGGCTTCCAGGTTAAGCGGGCGTTGTGTCAAGAAGCAGTGCGGCTTGGCTGTGTTGTGTTTCGGAGGATGCACGACTCTCGACCTTCGCCTCTTCCGAGTTGCAGTGATGAGACAATTGGATACCACAAAATTGGGGAGAAAAGCGGGGTGGAATTTATTTATTTTAAATAAAGAATGGGAAAGCCTGTCATCCGACTATTTGAGCGTGGTATATATTGTACCGTTGGCAGAATCTAACAGCTCGTCAGAGACTGGGGAAGTATAGCGGGAGGTGTACTAGTGGGACTACAGTATTTGGGGTCATGACCTCTGGAATGGGTCCTTCTGACTCAAAAGGAAACAGTCCCAATCAGGGAAATTGTTGGCATCAGTTACATATGGGTCAAAACTAAAAAGACCCACCAGACCACAGTTCAAAACCTATTGTAGTCAAAACCGTACTGTACTGCGGTTGTGTAACTGCATGAATAATGTAGACATTTTAGTGTAAGGTTGGTACTGAAAAACACCATTGCTCAACCAGCTTCTGTAATATTCCTTTCCCACAGAAGAGAATGGGAGAGATTTCATAGATTTTCTCTGTGACTCTGTGGTGGGGGGTAATAAAGGGCCTCATGCACACAGGACTAAGCACCTGTCGGATCCACTTACTTCTAGAGCCAGGGACGTCCAGCCACTGACCACATCCAGAGTCAAAGAGCAACTCTCCTCTTCTAACCACCACCACCCGCTCCGTGGAAGAATACCATTAGCCCAGCTCCCTCGCACTGTGATGCAGCAGCGCTCTGCTGCCGGGCTCTACACAGCGTGAAATCTTACCCATTACCTCATCCTCATCTGCCAGTATAGTGTATGTAGTGAGCGATCAGAGGGAAGTGGTGGTGAGGGGTTGGCTTGGGCTGATGCCGAGACAGAAAGAGTTGGAGCCAGTAATAGTTAGAGCCCAGATAAAACATCCCAGCTAATTGTGCCATCAGTGTGGTGTCTTTCATAATGCCATTATGGGATGATTTGTACATGGAAGTTGCTGCCTTTTGTTTCCAGTCAGCGGAGCTGAGTGGATGCTGGTTTGGCAGGGCCGGGAGCCTGGCGGGGCTGGCTGCGGCTGTGTGACATCTCACCTCGTTTCTGTCTCATGTTGGGGCTGGGGTTGCTCCTCCTGAAGCCTGTCTCCGGGCTAGACGAGTCCGACTGCCTCAGGGCCATTTTGCGCATGTTTCTGAGTGGAGGAGAGGAGAGATATAGGACAGTCAATCACACAGCCACTGTAGAAGCGTTACATTCACTATCCTTGAGAGCATCTGTGTGGTGCCGCCATTCAATCACACGACATGATGAAAACGTTGAGAGACGGAGTACTCTACCTCATGGGAGCATGATACACATTCTCAGTGATCTTCTGATGGAGTTGACTAGCCTCTGTGAATGGAGAAAAGAAAATGGCATTGGAATAGAACGTAGATTTACTTTCAATGGAATGACAGGGATATTAGTTTAGGTTAAATTGACATAAAAAGGTCAGTGAGGTGAATTTGTTGGGTGAGATCTTAGGTATGCAAGTGTGTGTGTGTGTGCGCGCACATGTGTTTGTTGTTTGGTGTTTGCATGATTGTGCATGTCACACTGTGTGTAGGACTGTGTGAGAAACCTGCAGTCAAAAGCAGGCTGATAAGCCTATGTGTTTCAATGCCATGCAATAAAACAGGAGAAATCCCAGGAGTCACATAAGCCACAGGAGAGTCCGTGGACCAAAACATCGCAGTCAGACCTGAAGCCATACCAAAACAGTGGTGCAGACAGAATGGAAACCAGTAATCCGTGTCTTTAAAGGCCCAGTGCAGTCAAAAATGTGATTACCCTGTGTTTTATATACATTTCCACACTACGAGGTTGGAATAATGCTGTGAAATTGTGAAAATTATGATAATGCACTTTTTAGTGTAAGAGCTGTTTGAAAAGACCGCCTGGAATTTCAGTCTCTTCTGGTGGGATGGAGTTTTGGCCTGCCTGGTGACATCACCAAGGCAGGCAGTACATTAATTAATAGACCAATAAGAAAAATAGTTCCAAAACTCTCTGCCAATAATAGCTCGTTTTCAGTATTCCCCTCCCCACTCAGACCACTCACAGACAGTCCTATCAAAATTCTTGCTTGCGAAATTGTTCTTTGCTAAGAAGCTATTTTTGTTTCTTTTTGACAAGTTTTATTGGAAAGAAAAATCACAGTAAGGTACTTAATTGTTACCCAGAAATGATTTGATATTGAAAGAAAAAAAGCTGCATTGGACCTTTAACAGGAGGACAGGACAGTTAACTGCCAAGGCCCAGGGGAGTCATCAAATCAAACAGCTGCAGCCGGTATCCTCAGTACAAGCCACTGCAGGAGCTGGATGGTCTGTATACTGGCCTTGTCCTGCTATTACACAAACCCCACATCGCCGGGCTTTTTAATACCTCACACAGTGGCTTATCTTGTGTGCCGCTCTTTTCTGCTACGTGCTGCCCTCCCCCCGCTCGCCAGCCGAGACAGGCGTAAATCACCTCCAACCCTCCAGCAGGCCAGAGCATCTTTCTCTCACTCTGCTTCATATGAGGGCTGCTATGTCATTACTCAGTCCCCTCACACATCCTCTCTCTCTCATACACACAGCTTGTCAGTCCAGCCGAGTGTAGACAGAGCAGAGGGTCGTTTTCCTGACTGTCAGGAGCTTCAGAGCGGAACAGTCGGCGATTGATGCATACTGCTGGAGGGTGGTGGAGGGAGAGGAGTGTGTGTGTGTGTGAGTGAGTGAGTGGACTGTACCGTCAGGGTCAGGTATGTGTTCACAAACAGTTGTCCACCTCCCTCCCCTACCTCTAAATCAGCTCTCCTCCAACACTGAATAACCCCCCCTTCCCACTGCTTAACATTCACATCAGCATTCTGAGAGGGTTCAGGGCTGTGTTCAGATGTCTAGTGCTGTATGAGAGAGATGGTGGTTTGAATATGCCTAGAGAAAACCCCCACACACTGTATACCTCTGCAAGCTTCGAGCTGGCCCGTCAGAACTTTTCGGATCTCTGACACCCACATGTTCTTCACATCCATGGAGGGAGCCTGTGGAGACACACAAACACATAGTTATACATACATATATATATATATATAAATAAACACCCTGAGGTTTCACTCTACAGCCTGTCTCACACCAGACAATGAATGTTTCTGTGAGAATGATGTCTGTGGGTGGCTACTCTTCATAGGGCAACACTGCCACCCAGTGGTCAAAGGGTTTGGTTTCATCAGACCAGAGAATCTTTTTTCCTTCAGGTGCCTTTTGGCAAACTCCAAGTGGTCTGTCATGTGCCTTTTACTGAGGAGTGGCATCCATCTGGCCAATCTACCATAAATGCCTGATTGGTGGAGTGCTGCATAGATGGTTGTCCTTCTGGAAGGTTCTCATCTCCAACGATTAACTCTGGATGTCTGTCAGAGTGACCATTGGGTTATTGGTCACCCCCCTGACCATGGCCCTTCTCCCCCAACTGCTCAGTTTGGTCGGGCGGCCAGCTCTAGGAAGAGTCTTGATGGTTCAAAACTTTTTCCATTTAAGAATGACGGAGACCACTGTGTTCTTGGGGACCTTCAATGCTGCAGACATTTTTTAGTACCCTTACCAAGATCTGTGCCTTGTCACAATCCTGTCTCGGAGCTCTACGGACATTTCCTTCAACCTCACGGTATGGCTTCTGCTCAGACATGCACTGTCAAGTGTGGGACCTTATATAGACAGGTGTGTGCCTTTCCAAATCATGTCCAATCAATTGCATTTACCACAGGTGGACTCCAATTAAGTAGTAGAAACATCTCAAGGATAATCAATGGAAACAGGATGCACCTGAGCTCAATTTATTTAGAGTCTAATAGCAAACGGTCTGAATACTTATGTAAATAAGGTATCTGTTTTTTATTTTACAATACATTCGCAAAATTTTCAAAAACCTGTTTTCGTTTTGTCCTTATTGTGTGTAGATCGATGAGAATTGAATCCATTTTAGAATAAGGCTTTACGTAACAACATGTGGAAAAAGGGAAGGAGTCTGAATACTTTCCACATGCACTGTATGCTACTAAGTAAAGGATGTTGCTGAATCACCGTTTTATCAAGTTTATATAGTATGTATTTAGAATTCTTTAGACTATAACTGTTAATATCAAATGGAAACAATGGATATGTTTTGGAAGTTGTTTTTTTACACAGAAACTATATGGACATGTACCTGAATAATATAGACTTCCTCTCTGCCGTTATACCAGACCTCGAACTTCTTAATGTCTCCTTTGACATTTTCTGTGATTCCCACAGCACTCATCTGAAACAAAGGCAAGGCTGTGTTTAAAAACAGGACGGCTTTACATTTTAGATTTACACTGCTGATTCACACTAGGATGCCCTTGTATTCTTCCAATGTGAACTGCTACAGCTTTTTCTTTACAAGCTGAAACGTGTCACTTTTCACTTCTATTGAGCGATGAGTAGCACTATTCATTGACTTGGTTACATGCACACTAGCCAGCGAGTGGGAGCAGAAAACAAGTTCAAAGGTTTCCTCAAGGAAACAAATGGTTGTTCCAGGATCCCAGTGATGAAAGGTTCCTGTCATTGTAGGGCCCTGTTTACTGCCTTGATTTTTCACGTGTCTAGATAAGCTTGAATTGAAATATGGGGAGTGACAGTGAATACCAAGGTTCTCAGGGGTCTGAGAGAGCCACTGTGAAGTTTCCATTTGAGGCGGGGGAACTTAGTGTAGGATAGTGGGCAGTATTGCCCTACAGGCAAGCAAATGGACTTTCAATTTCAGGTCAGAAATAGTTCTCCTACATCAAAGGTGATGTTTGTATATACACACAGGTTATGTTTGTCCAAGAAGAACTGAACCCACCAACCGACCTCACCTTTAGTGAGTGCTTGAAGCTATAGGAGGGGGATGGCTTCTCGTCCGTGGTCTCCTCCCGCTTCTTACAGAAGAGCAGCATCTTGTTGTAGAGGAACAGGTGCCTCTGCATGGGCTTGAAGCGAGCCAGGTCCTTCACCTTGCTGTGGCCCTTCTTGTGGTCCGTCCACACGTTGAACGAGCCCTGCATCAGAAGCTTCCCCAGGTCACTAAGGTTTCCCTGGGAGGTGAGAGAGACACAGAGGCCATCAGTCCCACACGCACACAGTACACCCTCTATACATCTATACAGCCTAGCTATGACAGTCTCTCTCCGCCCGATTAGTCAAACTCATTTACGGCAGGGTTTCCCATAACTTTCCCACAGCCCAGCAGATCCACTCTAAGATAGGTATCAAACTGATTTTTCAAACCCTTAAACTCCAGCTCAGTCATACTGACCTCAAATCCTGTTATGGCAATCTGATGCATGGAGTCATTGACAGACTTGATGATGTCCAGCATGGTGGCCAGGGCCTCCTCCAACTCAGCAGTACCCTCCTGGTTCTTACTGCATTTCAGCATCTCCTAGAAGGGGAACAGAGGCGGTAGGGACAAAGTGAAGTTGGATAAATAATGTATCTTTCAGTGTTTGGCTTAGTCCTACACTAACAACAGACCAAGTCTCAGAATGAAGTCTTTCCAACCACACAGGCTACTGCAAAGAAACCTCTCTAAAAACCAACAGCAACTTATACTATTCAATATCCATTCAGCTGTGTCTTTTCAGCAACATGGCTACAGGTACTGACCTATCTGTGTGGTTGGTTTTCCTGTAAGATATCAAGGTGCACTAGGCATGACAAATACATATACTTGAGACTTCCAATCAGATTAGGACTGAATGAAGAGTTCTGCATGTTAGTCCAAAGGATGAAGTTTGAGTATAGTATCTGTTATCTGTGTGTTGATGTAGAAGGCTTGATTGTATGGTGCTAAGGTGAGAGATTTGACTGTGATAAACTTGCCTTGAGCATCAGCTGGTACTTGGTGATCCTCTGCACAGGCTTGAGTAAATATGCATCCAGGGAGAGTTTGTGGTCCAGCTTCTTCTGACACTCCTGCAGTAACAAACATCACAGAATGTTTCTAGTTGCAATCATTTGTGTTAAGTCAATGTTATAATTTCAGTCATCCAAACAGAAAATGTAAGTTTGTCCAATGACATGTTGCTTAATGCAAACTGACACCATTATATAGTGGAATACTATATCATAACCATGTTAAACACTGAGACACATAGGGAAGGGGAGTCACCTGGAAAAACAGGCCGTCACCACACTGTCTCCACAGTGCCTCTGATCGGGGCTTGTTCTGACAGTATTTCTCATAGATCTGCAGCTCTTCTTTCTGGAGAGAGACACACACAGAGACTTCCCACTGCAACACACCGTAACAACACAGTAACGGCCTTCAGTTTCCAAATGACATTAACACATGGAACTCACCCTTTTCAAAAAGCAAGTCCCCACCAACTCTGGCCTCTCCATGCAATTTTCAAGCTCTTTGAAAAAAGTCCTGTGAACAAGAAGGAATAAGTGAACTCAATTACACATTTCCTGTTTGCACTTTACAAGGCACATAAAGTATAACATTGGATACAATTGCATAGCAACTTCACATTCAGTTCCATCAGATTGCCATTTCCTATGCTGGGAAGTAAAGCGGAAGTGTAGAGTAAAGATTGGGTTGGAAAATAATAGTTTGTGGGCAGAGTCTGTGCACTTCTGTTTGGAATGTTTGTGATGTTAGGAAAGCCGGAGATGCCGGTCGGCAATTTTTTTCCTCCTGATGGTTAAATGCAGGTAAAACTCCGGAACCTAATTGTAGCAGGGACCTTAAGGGTTGCCTTATTTCCTGGGGTGAGTGAACTGAGCAGTCGGGCAAGTAAAAAAAAAAAACTGAAAACAAAAATGCAAGGAATTCCAGTACGCCAGCCTTAAACGGGACCATGTCTATGTTCCCTTAGCCCCATGTTGCAAACCAGGGGTCAGCAACCCAAATGAGAGGAAGAACATTATTCTCTCAATATCTAGTATTTTATGGTGGTGCACGGAATGTGATAAGTATATTACATAGGGCGATTCCAAGATAACAGAATGATGCTGACTCAGATTCTTCAATTTAAAAAGCATGTCGAACAAAATCCAATGATAGTTTGCAAAGTTAAACAATACAACTCTATACACAAGGACTACTTTTAATTCCAGCAGCCTAACATAGCTACAGGGCCTTCAGAAAGTATTCACACTGCTTGACTTTTTTCACATTTTGTTGGGTTAGAGCCTGAATCTAAAATGTATTAAAGTGAGATTGTGTCGCTGGCCTACACCCAATACCCCATAATGTCAAAGAGGAATTATGTTTATACAATGTTTTACAAATTCATTCAAAATGAAAAGCTGAAATGTCTTGAGTCAATAAGTATTCAACCCCTCTGTTGTAGCAAGTCTACATTCTCACCCTGTGTGCAATATTAGTGTTTAACATGATTTTTTGAATGACTACCTCATCTCTATGCCTAACACATACAATTATCTGTAAAGGTCCCTCAATCTAGCAGTGAATTTCAAACACAGATTCAACCACAAAGACCAGGGAGGATGGCACCTATTGGTAGACGGGTAAAAAAAAGACAACATTGAATATACATTTGAGCATATTGAAGCTACTAATTACAATATTGGATGGTGTATCAATACACCCAGTCATTACAAAGATACAGGCATCCTTCCTAACTCGGTTGCCGGAGAGGAAGGAAACTGCTCAGGGATTTCACCATGAGGCCAGTGGTGACTTTAAAACAGTTAGAGTTGAATGGCTGTGATAGAAGAAAACTGAGGATAGTGCAACATTGTAGTTACTCCACAATACTAACCTAAATGACTAACTGAAAAGGAAGCCTGTACCGAATAAAATATATTCCAAAATATGCATCATGTTCGCAATAAGGCACTAAAGTAAAACTGCTAAAAACGTGGTAAAGAAATTAACTTTATCTCCTGAATATGAAGAGTTATGTATGGAGCTAATCCAACACATCACGGAGTACCACTTTCCATATTTTCAAGCATAGTGATGTCTGCATCATGTAATCATTAAATAATAAAATCCTAGAGGAAAACCTGGTTCAGTCTGCTTTCCACCAGACACCGGGATATGAATTCACCATTCAGGAGAACAATAACCTAAAACACAAGGCCAAATCTACACTGGAGTTGCTTACCAAAACTACAGGGAATGTTCCTGAATGTCCGAGTTACAGTTTTGAATTAAATCTACTTGAAAATCTATGGCAAGACCTGAAAATTATTGTCTAACAATGACTAACAACAAATTTGACAGAGCTTGAAGAATGTTGAAAATAATAATGGACAAATATTGCACAATCCAGGTGTGGAAAGCTCTTAGATACTGACCCAGAAAGACTCACAGCTGTAATTGCTGCCAAAGGTGCTTCTACAAAGTATTGACTAAGTGGTGTGAGATATTTCTGTATTACATTTTCAATACATTTGCAAAAATGTCTAAAAACATAATTTATTTTTTTAATTCAGGCTGTAACACAACAAAATGTGGAAATCTGTCAAAGGGTATGAATGCTTTCTGAAGGCACTATACTGGGGCGTCACAAAAGCAGTATATTTTGTTTACCTGCTACACTGGAAGCGTAACTGGTCAGGGCAAGCAAAGTGCAAGCCACTTTATCCTATTGCTCTCACCATACGTATTAACTGAAGATAATGTGGGCGATGACACTACGGAAAGCTATTAATTTTCAATAGAAGAAGTGAAGTGGGCGGTGGGACCATAGGGCGATGCGATCATGGGCAAGGGACATTAACAGGGTGGGACCAAAATTGGGGAAAGCTGAACTTTATGCAAATACTCTGACATCGCGGCACAACTGACCAGTCTTTGCTCTCTATAGCTTACAACCCCTACTGGATTGGCTGTTGACACCTAGCAGTACCTAGCATGCTTGCTAGCACCCACACAAGGATAAGGCTAGCGTGGTGAGACGGAATACAAGTGCTAGTTAATAGGTACTGTCAGGTGTGAGCGGTGTGTCAAAAATCTTGAAAATAGAACAAAGAGCGTGATTTTAAGCTCTAGCAGTGCACTCATCTCTTGGAGCTGGCGCACTCACGCCAAGGTTTCATTTTAAACTCGAGCAGTGCACTCATCTCTCATCTCATGATGACTCCTTGCTGTCCCCAGTCCACCTGGCCGTGCTGCTGCTCCAGTTTCAACTGTTCTGCCTTATTATTATTCGACCATGCTGGTCATTTATGAACATTTGAACATCTTGGCCATGTTCTGTTATAATCTCTACCCGGCACAGCCAGAAGAGGACTGGCCACCCCACAGCCTGGTTCCTCTCTAGGTTTCTTCCTAGGTTTTGGCCTTTCTAGGGAGTTTTTCCTAACCACCGTGCTTCTACACCTGCATTGCTTGCTGTTTGGGGTTTTAGGCTGGGTTTCTGTACAGCACTTTGAGATATCAGCTGATGTACGAAGGGCTATATAAATACATTTGATTTGATTTGGAGCTGGCGCACTCATGCCAAGGTTTCATTTTAAGCTCGAGCAGTGCACTCATCTCTTGGAGCTGGCGCACCTTGGCCCAAGGTTTCATTGAAATGAATAGGAGCTTCTCATGCTCTGCAAAAGTTACACGTCCGATGTAGCAGGCCAGTAAAAAAAATATGTTTAATCAAGAGAACAACAAGTTATGGCATTTCTGCATGTAAACACCTGTTTTCCCATTTTTTGGGCAAGTGACAATCTTCGGGAAACCAAAAAAATACTGCTGACTGGCCGCTGGGAAGTGCCTTTCAGAACTTAAACAAGGTCTAATGCAGCCGTTTTTATCTCAATAGCAAAACATTTCTGGGTAGCAATTAAATATTGTTTCTCGTAACAGGTTCAGGAATGGCTGAAAAATCACAACATTTATCTAAAATTAACCGTAATAGCACTGTTGGGAGATTTGGAAAACCATTGTCAATCAATCAACAGTATAATAAAACACATATCTTTAAATTACAATCTGTAGATACTATGCGATTAGACAGGTTCAGAATTTATGTGAAACATCACAGCACAGTTGAAAAATATATGACATGGAAATCAGAAGAGGGCGGTTTACGGAGATAGGTGGGATGAACAGAGTAGCAGAGGGGTGGGTTTAAAAGCAGTGCAGTGTGCAGTGCAGTGTGGAGTGCGACTGAGTCATCTGTGGATCTGTTGGGTCGGTATGGGAATTGAGTGCATCCAGGTTGTATGAGATGATGGTATTGTGAGCCATGACCAGCCTTTCAAAGCACTTCATAGCCACAGATGAGTGCTAAGGGCCGATAATAATTTAGCCAGGTTACATTGGTGTTCTTGGGCACAGGGACAATGGTTGTCTGCTTGAAACATGTTGGTATTACAGACTGGGTCAGGGAGAGGTTGAAAATGTCAGTGAAGACACTTGCCAGCTGGTCAGCGTATTCTCTGAGTATGAGTCCTGGTAATCAGTCTGGCTCCGCAGCCTTGTGAATGTTAACCGGTTTAAAAGGTTCTACTCACATAGGCTACGGAGAGCGTGACCACACAGTTGTCCAGAACAGCCGGTGCTCTCATGCATGGTTCAGTTTTGCTAGCCTCGAAGCACATAGACGGTATTTAGCTCATCTGGTAGGCTCACATAACTGGTCAGTTCGCGGCTGGGTTTCCCTTTGTAATCTGTGATAGTTTGCAAGCACTGACACATCCAACAAGTGTCAGTGCCGGTGTAATAGGATTCAATCTTGACGCTTTGCCTGTTTGATGATTCATTGGAGGGCGTAGTGGTATTTCTTACAAGTGTCTGGATTAGTGTGCCACTCTCTGGAAGTGGCAACTTCTTAGCAAAGAGCAATTTCTCAAGCAAGAATTTTGCTAGGACTGCCTTGGAATGGTAAGAGTGGGAAAAAAACAGCTGTTATTTGCAGAGAGGTTTAGAACTCTCTTCTTATTGGTTTATGAACTAATTTACTGTGTGGTGATGATACCAAGCAGGCCAAAACTCCATCACACCAAAACAGGAAAAAAAAATTCAGTCAGTCTTACACTAAAAGGATATTAACATAATTTTCACAATTGCACAGTATTATGTATTATTCCAACATCATAGTGTGGAAATATATATCTAAACACAGAAAAATCTTGTTTTTCACTGCACTGGACCTTTAAATTCGATCTCTGTGTGAGTTATGACAGTGATTAAGAAGTTGCAGAATGTTTTTTGGGGGGCTGCGATGAGAAAAAAGGTTTTTCTAAATAAATTGGCTTAGGCTATAAATACATAACGTGACCACTTTGTTTTCTCTGGCCAGATGGGACAGTTATTTCTTACACTACGTTTCTACTATTATTACCTATAGCCAAAAATAACTTTGGGATATTAGATCTCACCAGAAATTCAACTTCCCTGAACTGGACACTTTCTTTGAACATCCCAAGGCAGTTGGCAGCCCCACTCATCCCGTTGCAACACAAAAACGTCAACGCCGGAGAAGAAGTGGGGTTCTAGTCAGACTCAGGTGAAGAGCAAACTATCCAATGCTAACATGTATATTACAGGCTGACCACAGCGCTCTCGTCGCGTGTGCTGCAAAATAAATGTAGAAATCTATGTTATTCAATTATTGCACCAACACAGCTCGCGCGCACGCGCGCCAACAAGCATCTGCATTGCCAAGCTCTAAAATTGAAATAAGTTCCATTTCTGATGCAGATCGCGCTGCAAGTCCTGCCTCTCCCATCTCCTCATTGGTTTATAGATGCAGGTACCCACGTTCCATCTCCTCATTGGTTATACCCACGTGGGTGACTGAAATACGAACGAGGTCAGTGGCGTTAATGCACCTAATTTATGAAAGTTGCCAAATGCAACATAAAGTCAAAAGAAGAAAAGGCCTGGGAGGAAGAGTGACTACAAATGATTCAGTTTACCTTTTTATGTGTGGATTAATTGGTGGAGTAGAGGACCTTGTGCATTTCAGGTAAAATAACAACTCAATGTATATATCCCAGGACAAATTAGCTAGCAACAGCAAGTTAGCTAAATAGGACAAACTACCCAGAAAGTGCAAGGAAACTAGCTAAAATGCCATAAATGTTTAATGCTTTTCGACCTCTCCCCAAATCGATTTAATAGGATCAGAGTTTGTTTTGATATTTTAATCTGCATATCTTGGTCGCATTTTGTGTGGGGGGACAAAATAAATGTATGCACGATGGCGCATGCGCGCAGCTGGTTTGGGTTCCGTGTTACTCTCTAACGTTCAGGAAAAAAAATAGACATGCTCAGGGTGAGGATCTCCTTCCAGAGAGACATAAGGGGACTGTAACATACTCGGTTTTACAGATTCATGGCTCTCTCCGGATATAAATGTCCCCATCCATACAGCCGGGGGGGGTTCTCCTTACATCGTGTGAACAGGAAGCAGGAATTCTCCAGGAAACACAGAGGTTTAGGGGTATGTCTCATGATTAACAACTCATGGTGTGATTGTGGTAACATACAGGAACTCAAATAATTTTGTTCTCCCAATCTGGAATACTTCACAATCAACTGCTGACTGCATTACATCTCAAGATAATTTTCTTTAGTTATTGTCACTGCTGTTTCAATCCCGCGGACTAGGAAATGTTCCAGGTCGCATCAATGAATAGTATTGTAGTATACGCTGACTCAGTAACTGGGTTCATCAGGAAGTACATGTTGTTCCTACGGTGATGATTAGAACTTACCCAAACCAAAAGCCATGGATAGATGGCAGCGTAATGCAATTATATTTTTGTCAAAATGACTAAGACTAGACTAAATCTAAAAAGCATGCCTAAATGAGCAATGCTTCACACCGACAGCGTGGTAAAGAAGGCTCAACAGTGCCTCTTCAACCTCATGAGGCTGAATACATTTGTCTTTGTCCCTAAGATCTTCACAAACGTCTACAGATGCACCATCAAGAGCATTCTGTTGGGCTGCCTCACCGCCTGGTATGGCAACTGCACTGCCTGCAACCGTAGAGCTCTCCAGAGGGTGTTGTGGTCAACGTAGTCTCGCTTTGCCATTCCTTCAACATCCCATTGTTGTCACACCTCCCTTGGAGGTCTATAGAATTTTGCATTGCAATGGGGTTGTGAATGGTCTGCTGGCTCCCAGCTGCAAATTTTTTATTGGTTATTACATTTCAAGAACCCTCCCCAACAAGGCCGTTGAAGGGGGTGTGACATGTTATGTTCATCACTGTTTTCTGACCAGGTAGGCCATATTATGAAGAAAGTTGTTCCATATGCTAGCTAGTTTGCAACACTTCAGAAGATGTAAGAAAATACTGAAAAAAAAAATGTAATTCTGCTTAGAAGTCTGATCTATACAAAAAAAATCAAGTCGATGAAGGCATTACAACGCCTCTGCTTGAACACTCTGCAAAGAAAAGAGACGTTTTGGTCTGTCTACCTACAAGCTATGGTATAAGTTTAGTGTGTCAAGTGTAGCCGACAGTCCGCGATTTATTGAAATTGAAAGTAGAGAAATCGATGGTAATAGTAGTTTGTCCTCTGATGTCAACACGCGGGTCAAAGTGAGATGAAGGATGAGAAAATTGCCAAGGGTGAATACACGATTGTCTTGGTCCCAGCTTTGATGTACCTTTACTGACCTTGCCTTCTGGATGATAGCGGGGTGAACAGACCGTGGCTTGGGTTGATGATGTCCTTGATGATATTGTTGGCCTTTCTGTGACATCTGGTGCTGTACGTGTCCTGGAGGGCAGACAGTGTGCCCCCAGTAATGCATTAGTCAGACCACACTACCCTCTGGAGAGCGCTGCAATTGTGGGCAGTGCAGTTGCCGTACCAGGTGGTGATACAGTCCGACAGGATGCTCTCAAATGGTGCATTTGTAAAAGTTTGTAAGGACCTTAGTGGCCAGGACAAAGTTCTTCAGCCTTCTGAGGTTGAAGAGGTACTGTTGCGCCTTCTTCACCACACCGGCTGTGTGGGTGGATCATTTCAGATTATCAGTGATGTGTACAGCGAGGAACTTGAAGCTTTTCACCTTCTCCACTGCCGCACCATCTGTATGGATGGGGGCATGCTCCCTCTGCTGTCTCCTGAAGTCCACGATCAGCTCCTTTGTTTTGTTCACATTGAGGGAGAGGTTATTTTCCTGGCACCACTCCACCAGGGCCCTCACCTCCTCCCTGTAGGCTGTCTCATCATTGTTGGTAATCAGGCCTAATACTGCTCTGTCGACTGCAAACTTGATGATTGAGTTGGAGGCATGCGTGGCCATGCAGTCATGGGTGAACAGGGAGTACAGGAGGGGCCCCTGTGTTGAGGATAAGCGTAGTGGATATGTTGTTTCCTACCTTCACCACCAGGGGGCAGCCCGTCAAGAAATCCAGGACCCAGTTGCACAGGGCAGGGTTCAGATCCATGGCCCCGAGCTTAACAATGAGGTTGGAGAGTACTATGGTATATTCATCTTGTCCATATGTGATAGGGCAGTGTGCAGTGCGATGGCGATAGCATCATCTGTGGATCTATTGGGGTGGCATGCAAATTGAAGTGGGTCTAGGGTGCCAGGTATGGTGGAGGTGATATGATCTTTAACTAGCCTCTCAAAGCACTTCATGATGACAGAAGTGTGAGCTACTTGTCATTTAGTTCAGTTACCTTTGCATTATTGAGTACAGGAACAATGGTAGACATCTTGAAGCAAGTGTGGTCAGCAGACTAGGATAAGGAGAGATTGTACATGTCCGTAAAACACTCCAGCCAGCTGGTCTGCGCATGCTCGGTGGACCTTGTACTTGAGATGACACACACAGATGTTCATGGAAGTGTCTCTGTTTTACTGCACATCAGCCAATGAGGGTAACCCTGACAAAAATCGAAAAACATTCTGAGCGCAATTCCCTTACTTTTATGAATTTATGGATTTTTTTCTGCTTTGCCCATTGCTGACATGAGATATGCAATAGCCCTACTGTTTATCATTACTTGAGGTTTTTGGATATGATGAACACTTGCGTGATGATGATGATACATAAAATTACAGAATATTTTCAGTTCAAATAATTACACAAATAAAAGCAACAAAGAACGTAATGTTATGAAAGTAAACATTTTGTGAGTCTACATTGTCATTGGTTTCAGTACAACGTCTTCTTTCTCTCTTACATTACTTCTTTAACGGTGACATTTAAGATCATTTCCATTCTAGGATCTCAGCACTACAGCTGAAATCAACTGTTTGTGACCTCAGTCTGCATACCAAATGAGCAGACAGTTTGTTCTTCTCATCGTTTAAGTTCAGTTTGTGTTTGCTGATCCACAACAGTAGTTCCTCATAGTACAATTTCTGCAACAGGCTTATTTGGAAGTTCTGGAACTTGGGTAGAACCTGCTAGTTGTCAAAGCAAACACCTTCTGATCAAGAAGCACACTTGCTAGACGAGAGTGCTTTCGAGACTCTTGCTTCAGCTCACTGTCTTTAGCAAATCGTTGCAAGAGGTGGCCTCAAATGGTCTTGCTGACTTTCTGTGCAATATCAAACTGGACATGTGCCCCTTGATATTGGATGAGGTCTTTTGTGAGGCGCACATGGTATTCGCAGTTCTTACATCAAATACTTTGGTATTTCTCTGTGCCGATAACCTTGAAGACATATACCAATTATTTCCAAAGGACATCTACATATCCGTGATTTTGAACTAGAACAGTGACATTTAATAAAAGGAAAATAGGGTTTTAACATCTGAGACTGACATGCATTATGCAACACATTTGCAAAAATACATTTTGGTGCCACATAAAATGGGCTTTATCAGTTACTTAATTGTCAAGGAAAAATACAAACAATGTATAAATGATCTACGCTACAATGTATGTCACTATGACCAACTGATTATATTATTCAATGTAGCCTACAAATGTGAGCCTGTAGGACTTGTGCAACACTGTTTTTAACCTATATGATAAGTCTACGAAGTGTAATGATTAATACTCTGATAAAAAAAAACAATAGTACACCTGTAGCTGCATGGCCTATTGCATTGACAAACGTTATCTGTAAATAGCTACTGGATGTTGTTAGAAGGTAGAGCACTTTTAAGTACGCAGTGATCACTTTTGTTCTTGTCAGAACCGATGATGCACCAAAAACCGGTGCTTGTAGCGGTTGAATTCCCATATCTGGTGGCTGGTCATCTGTCTCTGGGGTTAGGTCCCTGAATAGGTCTCGTCTCGCCGCACTCTTCGTATTTTCTTGAGCAGACACTCCTTTGGTACTTATGGAGGGTCGAGACAGATCGAAAAGATGTGCTGCGGCTAACTATAGAACTTGCTCTTTCCGCTACAAAACAGACCATTCTTTCCACGTCATTGGCACTTCTTCATACGAGTAGAAGATTGCGACAGGACCAATATAATTTACTGCTTTTGAAAACCCACCACTCAGTGTGACAGGTCGCATTATCTATACTAAAGCCAGTGTGTAGTCCGGTCGCAATAAAGACGATTTACCTTGCAAAAGGTTGTTTTTTCCTGTTAAAGTCGTACGGTTCACCACAAACAAGGCATACATCAACATATTTTGATGGGGTTTTATTAATATGCAATTTCATGGACATACTCACACACTGTTGCATTTACGACACTAATCTAGTGAGCACCTTAGATGCTCCGCCCAAGCAAGGCATTTGATTGGTTTGACATGTTGCGTGGCGTCACTGATTTATACCTGGTTCCTACCCATTTCTAGCTGACTCTGTGCCACAGGCTTCCTGTTTAGGGAAGTCTGGTTCTCAAAAAGGCTACGGGCAGCCCAACACATCATCAGAACACAGTGCTTGCCCTCCAGGATATCTACAGCACCCGGTGTCACAGGAAGGCCAAGAAAACCATCAAGGACCTCAGCCACCCAAGTCTTGGCCTGTTCACCCTGCTACCATCAAAATGGCGGAGACCGTACAGGTGCATCAAAGCTGGAACTGAGAGACTGATTTTATTTTAATTTCACCTTTATTGAACTAGGCAAGTCAGTTAAGAACAAATTCTTGATAAACAGCTCCAGACTGTCAGACTGTTAAACAGTCATCACTAGCCAGCTACCACCCGGTACTCTACCCTGCACCATAGAGACTGCTGCTCTATGTACATACTGTACAGTCATTGAACACTGGTCACTTTAATAATGTTTACATACCGTTTTACCCACTTCATATGTACATAAAGAGAAAAAAAGACAGAAGAAAACAGCAAACAATGCAAAAAAATAATAATAATTTTAAACAAAGGACATCAAGGACAACTAAAATCATAACAGCAATGCCTACTGTATATGTTTGTGTGCATGTCTGGCACTATTACATGTATGTGTGTGTTCTTGTATGCGTTTTATTTGAATGAGTGTATGTATATATTTGCATGTGTACAAACACCTGCACGGCATCGGCCTCAGGCAAACTGGCATTAGTTGTAAAAACACTACCAGTCAGTGTTCTTACCAACTATTTGCAAACTGTATGGCACAGTTGACAACATCCTGGTCCTCAAATGAAACTGGTAAACTTTCCTAGTTATGCTATTTTTATTCCTCTGCCAGTTTTCTATTTATATTGGGCAGACAGACCAGTTCCCTACCTCCTCCCGCTGCCAGCTGCCTCCTCCATTTTTGGGGTAAAGCTGTAATCAATTGGTTGTACTCTTGGATTGAGCTGACCTTCCTGTACAATTCTGATAACTCTATGAAGGGCATATTTCACCTTTATTTAACCAGGTAGGCTAGTTGAGAACAAGTTCTCATTTGCAACTGCGACCTGGCCAAGATAAAGCATAGCAGTGTGAACAGACAACAGAGAGTTACACATGGAGTAAACAATTAACAAGTCATTGTGTGCAAAAGGCATGAGGAGGTAGGCGAATAATTACAATTTTGCAGATTAACACTGGAGTGATAAATGATCAGATGGTCATGTACAGGTAGAGATATTGGTGTGCAAAAGAGCAGAAAAGTAAATAAATAAAAACAGTATGGGGATGAGGTAGGTGAAAATGGGTGGGCTATTTACCAATAGACTATGTACAGCTGCAGCGATCGGTTAGCTGCTCAGATAGCAGATGTTTGAAGTTGGTGAGGGAGATAAAAGTCTCCAACTTCAGGGATTTTTGCAATTCGTTCCAGTCACAGGCAGCAGAGTACTGGAATGAAAGGCGGCCAAATGAGGTGTTGGCTTTAGGGATGATCAGTGAGATACACCTGCTGGAGCGCGTGCTACGGATGGGTGTTGCCATCGTGACCAGTGAACTGAGATAAGGCGGAGCTTTACCTAGCATGGACTTGTAGATGACCTGGAGCCAGTGGGTCTGGCGACGAATATGTAGCGAGGGCCAGCCGACTAGAGTATACAAGTCGCAGTGGTGGGTGGTATAAGGTGCTTTAGTGACAAAACGGATGGCACTGTGATAAACTGCATCCAGTTTGCTGAGTAGAGTGTTGGAAGCAATTTTGTAGATGACGTCGCCAAAGTCGAGGATCGGTAGGATAGTCAGTTTTACTAGGGTAAGTTTGGCGGCGTGAGTGAAGGAGGCTTTGTTGCGGAATAGAAAGCCGACTCTTGATTTGATTTTCGATTGGAGATGTTTGATATGAGTCTGGAAGGAGAGTTTACAGTCTAGCCAGACACCTAGGTACTTATAGATAGATGTCCACATATTCAAGGTCGGAACCATCCAGGGTGGTGATGCTAGTCGGGCATGCGGGTGCAGGCAGCGAACGGTTGAAAAGCATGCATTTGGTTTTACTAGCGTTTAAGAGCAGTTGGAGGCCACGGAAGGAGTGTTGTATGGCATTTAAGCTCGTTTGGAGGTTAGATAGCACAGTGTCCAAGGACGGGCCGGAAGTATATAGAACTCTACCATTCAAATTTACAATATAATTTAAGAACAAAATACCCTTTTCAAACATCTTTCCCATAAATACAGGTATTTTATCAACCAGCACATTTGAGTTCAGCCATAATATTTGTTCTTCTTTCAGGGCGATGAAATTTAAAGTGTAGCCAGCTCTGCAATGCTTGTTTGAAAAAGAGAGATATTTTGAAAAAAATATAATTTTCAATTAATTGAAAATGAGACATGGCAATCTGCACAAAGGCAAAAAAGGCCATGTTTAAACAATGGATGAGCTTTTCTTAGTAATCTACTTGAGAACCATTTAGGGTTCAAGTAAAATTTTTGAATAAGTGAAGCTTTTGGAGAAGTTTAGTGCTTTTATATTTAATCGTCTCAACCCACCCAATTCATATTCACTATATAAACTCAGCAAAAAACATATTCTCACTGTCAACTGCTTTTATTTTCAGCAAACTTAACGTGGAAATATTTGTATGAACATAACAAGATTCAACAACTGAGACTTAAACTGAACAAGTTCCACAGACATGTGACTAACAGAAATTGAATAATGTGTCCCTGAACAAAGGGGGGTTCAAAATCAAAAGTAACACTTAGTAACTGATGTGGCCACCAGCTGCATTAAGTACTGCAGTGCAGGGGAATGGCCCTAGCCCTCACCCTCCGATCCAACAGGTCCCAGACGTGCTCAATGGGATTGAGATCCGGGCTCTTCGCTGGCCATGGCAGAACACTGAAATTCCTGTCTTGCAGGAAATCACCACAGAACAAGCAGTATGGCTGGTGGCATTGTCATGCTGGAGGGTCATGTCAGGATGAGCCTGCAGGAAGGGTACCACATGAGGGAGGAGTATGTCTTCCCTGGAACGCACAGCGTTGAGATTGCCTGCAATGACCACAAGCTCAGTCCGATTGTGCTGTGACACACCACCCCAGACCCTCCACCTCAAAATTAATCCTGCTCCAGAGTACAGGCCTCGGTGTAACGTTCATTCCTTTGACGATAAACGCGAATCTGACCATCACCCCTGGTGAGACAAAACTGCGAATCGTCAGTGAAGAGCACGTTTTGCCAGTCCTGCCTGGTCCAGCGACGGTGGGTTTGTGCCCATAGGCGACATTGTTGCCATTGATGTCAGGTGAGGACCTGCCTTTCAACAGGCCTACAAGCCCTCAGTCCAGCCTCTCTCAGCCTATTACGGACAGTCTGAGCACTGATGGAGGGATTGTGCATTCCTAATGTAACTCAGGCAGTTGTTGTTGACATCCTGTACCTGTCCCGCAGGTGATGTTCGGATGTACTGATCCTGTGCAGGTGTTGTTACACGTGGTCTGCCACTGCGAGGACGATCAGCTGTCCATCCGGTCTCCCTGTAGCGCTGTCTTAGGAGTCTCACAGTACGGACATTGCAGAGTCAGTAGAAAGGCCTCTTTAGTGTCCTACGTTTTCATAACTGTGACCTTAATTGCCTACCGTCTGTAAGCTGCTAGTGTCTATATGAACATTCCACAGGTGCATGTTCATTGAACAAGCATGGGAAACCGTGTTTAAACCCTTTACAATGAAGATCTGTGAAATTATTTAGATTTTTACAAATAATCTTTGAAAGACAAGGTCCTGAAAAAGGGACGTTTCATTTTTTGCTGAGTTTAGATAGGCACGTTTTGTCTGGTTTAGCGTCCCAGAGAAATCTAAATATTTTTTGCTCATACGATTTGAAGTCATCAGGAGTAGAGTCATCAGGAGTAGGATCCTACATAGTTAACATACCTGTACAATATGTTCTATCAAGAGCTTCCAGTAAAAAAGAAGGGGTGAATAAACTGCCCAAACTTGTTCCATGTGAGTGCCTGCCACCAATGAAAGCATGGCAGTTAGCAATGGGAGACTAGGGAGAGGAAGATGGTTCCCTCTCCCGATCGTTATCATTTTGCAGCAGAACCATGCCAATCCTTTTTCTTTTGATGTCACAGGCACATTTGTCTACTCGCTGGATATGGAAATGCAATTCAGAAAGAGACAGAGGAAATTTGCTTACCTGTTGTGAAATTCATATATTTCTGGGAGATTGCCAAAAAGCACATCTTTCTTGTTCTCCAGTGCTGTAGGGATTAGGGGGGAAAGCTCTGTGTTGTCCAGCTCGGCAGCATACCCCTGGACAGGAAAATTACATTCAAAGCCAATAAGCAAAACTATGACGCCTCTGTGATAATGTGAACCCAATAAAACCCAGTCCTTCACATGGCTTTACACCTAAACATCTGAATGAACATTACATGATCATAAATCACGGACAGTTTGAGTAGCCTAATGGCTCATTTAAATTGACAAAGCAAGTACATTTTAAGTTCAACAAAAGTTCATACAGGATTCTGAAATGGCCAGACCTGATGCAACATTTGCAATGTCAGGCAATGTCAGGTTTTATGTTCCCTATGTGCAGTTAGCAGAGAAAGGAGAGCTTTCTCTACTGTCTCTAACGTTACTGCCACTAATTCACAAGGTTTCGGTCACGAGAGAGCCATTTAAAGTAACACACCTCCATGATGCTCTGCAGCTCCTCGACGTACAGCCTCTCAGTTTCAATCAGCTCATTCATGATGTGTCTGGGGAGGAAAAATACAGGATCCGTCAATATACACCAATTACAGAGAAGCCCTTTAGTGGCATTTGTCAGTGCAGCTACATTAATAAAACCCAGAATGGAGACTCCAATTGCCACTCATATCCTAAATGCTTTGTCAAAGTTCTCCAACCAAATAATCATCCTCATCAGGTGGTGGGTGTGCACTCAGTCGAAGGTGGAAAACACGTTCATCAAACAACCCAAAGTAGGCTCCGCTAGATATAGAAGCACAGCATCCCAGACATGAGGTACATGGGGGGGAAACAAGGCCTAACAGAAGAGGTTGTTATAAAACCAAGGAGCTTGAGCAAAGCTAACATTTCCAGACTTTAATGGCCCCTTTAATGTGCACATGAGTTCTGAGGTCTTGATTTTTATGTGCCATCACGAGCCCATCGAGACACTGAGTGCTGTTTGATGTATGGGCACATTTTATAGGTCAATAAAGCTCTTCAAAAGGCACCCGCCACTCTCACAGAGGCAGGCATCTGTCATATCATAGGTGACTGCCTTCCCAAGTCCCAACACAATAGGATATTTGCATATCCATTTTTGGATGTGGGAAGGCAGCATCGTGTGAATAAATATCATGGACAGAGATGCCTTCATTGAACCCCTGAGGGAAAAAAAACATTCCATGAAGTCATGTGCCCAGCCTGTTATTGGTGCTCCTAAGTAAGACAAGTTTTCTTGAATGCCCTAGTGGACAGTGTTTTTTACTAATGATACTTATGTGGTCGTTCTCCCTCAAGTTGTTTACACTAGCTAAATGTATTAGTGCATAAAAGAGCTGAGAAGTCTACAACCCTCTGTGTGCCAAGAAGAAGATAAAAATCACCCTCCAACCAAAAAGCAATGCTTTAACTATATAAAACAAAGAACGTATACATGTCATGTACTAAAATAACACATTGACAATGCCAGTTTGTCCTGTGCATACCTGACTTTGTATGGCTACAATCCCTTTCCTAATGTTCCCTCCAGAATACTGAATTACTTTTTTATGAAGAGTATGTACTACCGGATGCAATTCAGATGACAAATTCCAAGCTCTGGCATAGAATCCAGCTTCACTCCTGCTGGTTGGCCTCACTGATTTGATAATAACTTAGAGAAATCAGACTGACTAAGCTGAGGCAGTCAGGGGGAGTAAAGGGGCTGGGCTTTCCCCCTCTAGCCCAGCAGTTTCCTCCCCCACTAGTCCCACTCTGCTCTCTCACTCTCTCACAGTCACACAGATGGAGAGACATATATAGACAGAGCAGCTCAGGCAGCAGCCCTGAACCCTGGAGTTACTACACAGTTATGCTGTTGTTCCCTACACACAGACAGGAAAGAGAAAAAGAGAGTGAAAGAGGGGGATAGTGCTCATCTACTGGAAAGGAGGGGCAGGGGAGAGTACTTTTCTGTACTTTTCCCAGAAACACGTGGATGGAACTCACATGCTGGTAAGTGATCAGGGAGACGGAGGTGTGGGGGTTTTATGCTCTAGCTGCAAGACTGTTTATAATACCTTAGGGTGCTCAAAGCAAGAGTTCACACTGCTTTTACAGTTAGCCTGTGGGGAGATGTCCATTAACGGTAGAATCATAGCTGGGATGAGGAGGAAGAGGGGGTAGGTTTTGGTACAATGGTAGGTTTTAAACAATAGACACAGGAAATCTTAACAGAATAAAAAATACAATTATACTTAACAATGATATAGAAATGAGGTAATTTTAGAGATCA
Organism: Oncorhynchus masou masou; assembly: GCF_036934945.1. Lineage (NCBI taxonomy): Eukaryota > Metazoa > Chordata > Actinopteri > Salmoniformes > Salmonidae > Oncorhynchus > Oncorhynchus masou. Next base: position 86,887,555 of record NC_088235.1, on the reverse strand, counting down.
TTGGTAGATATGATTAAACATCTGCTAATACAAATAAGAGCTCTGTTTAAGTGTTCTTATCTATAGTGGTTTGTAGCTACAATTTTTCTTGGGTAGAGGCTTTTCAGCACATCAAGCTTACATCACATTGTGAATACAAATTTGTTGGATGCATTTGCAGTTAGTTTTGGTTGTGTTTCAGATTTCTTTGTGCCCAATAGAAATAAATGGTAAATTATGTAGTGTCATTTGAGTAACTTTTATTAAAAACAACAATATATGTTTCAAAACAGTTGTACATGAATGTGCATGCTACCATGATTACAGATAATCCTGAATGAGTTGCCAATCATGATGAGTGAGACAGTAACAGAGGGTCAAAGATCATACCATGAAGACTTGCTAACCTCTCACCATTACCAATAGGTTAACATGTCTTGGGGGTAGGATTTTTGACCCTCTGTAACTTTCTCAATCATCATTATTCACGATTCATTCAGTATTATCCGTAATAATAGGCACAAAATAATCTTAAACACAACCAAAATTAACTGCAAATGCATCCTAGAAGTTTGTGACTTTACTATCTTGATGTAGTCATTGCGCACTAGGAATTATGGATCAAATACTGAACTTTTCACTACTTTATTCATAAGAATCTTTAGGGATGTCAATCATTCTGACCCCTACCTTTTTGAGTAAAACAAACAAAATCTCTTTGAGAAATTTTATTCAAATAAAAATGTCTTTTTTTGAGCAAACAATGTAGCTTTTTTGTCAATTGCGTGTATTTTCATCCATATATCAGTTTAAAATCATAAAATTTTTAAATTCGCCCTCATTTTTACCATTGAAGTTGGGCTTGTTTGAGTGGTAAGGTGACTGTTAAACGAAAGCCAAGGAGTGAAGTCGGGGGAAGTGCATCTGCGACAGCCAAAAGTGGGACAATGATTGGTGTTCAACAGCAAGGCTCTGTGCAACGTTTCCATTGTTTCTAAAAGTTTTTTCTTTATAACGTTGAATTAAACGTGTCTCCAACCCCCATATCACACGCTCACAAACTCTACATTGGTATGTACATTGTACAATCAATTGGTGAGAGAAAGCATCAAATATCACATTTATTTGCGCATATCAACTGTATACATGGATTGCGGCAAAGTTGGTTCCTGTTTCAGTGATGTCTTTGCTCACGTTTGCGTGGGTCAAACAAAAACACCCTAATGATTGGGTGATAATAGAGCCTCCCACAATGCAGATGATGGCTGCAGGATGAAGTTGGTGAAGAGCAATTACAGAAACTTGCAGTCAAAATTTCATGACCTTTGATCACATGATTTTTTTGGACATTTTTTTGACATCGTCGGACAATTTTATCCCCATAATTCAACACATTTAAAAGGTGATGAACAACGATGGTCATCTTCTTGGCAAAAGTGATCTGCTACAAAGCGCCCAGTGTTACATTTAACCCTGCAATTGTAACATTTAAATTCCGCCACTCTGTTGCATTGTTTACGACCAGTATGTCCTAGAAACGTAGTTACAGGGATTTTCCTCGTTTGGGCAAAAGTCCATTGTCTGACCTCCGTTCTCTCTCCTCTGTGACCCGGAAACAGTGGAGTGTGTCAATTCATTAGTAGGCAAATGGAAGACGGTCCCCCCTCCTCGATAGCCTCCTTTTGGCGAGGAAGCACAAGTGTTTCCCTTTGCGAAAGACTTTCAATCTGTCACACACCCTTAGAAAAAAAATGCTGATTCTCAAAGATGAAAAGTTACTTATTTTATCTATTAAATGCATTAGTTAAAATTGTAATTTGTCTGATGACACGCGATTGGAGAATGAGTCATTTCATACATTTTTCATCTCCTCGCCACCTCTCCTCGATTACCTTTGACCATTTTCAAAAAGGAGGCCAGAGAGGATGGAGGAGAGAGGACGCAGGAGTTGAGCAAATCTATACTGAACAAAAATATAAATGCAACATAACGATTTTACTGAGTTACAGTTCATATAAGGAAATCAGCCAAATTAAATACAGTGGCAAGAAAAAATATGTGAACCCTATCCAGTAGTGCTGTGGAACATCCAGGTACTCTTTTGCGAACTACAGACATGCAACAATGTTTTTTGGACAGCAGTTGCTTCTTCCGTGGTGTCCTCTCATGAACACTATTCTTGTTTAGTGTTTTACGTATCGTATACTTGTCAATAGATGTAACGATCATTGTTGGAAGGATGGTCGGACCAAGATGCAGCGTGAGGTAGGTTAATCATTTTTATTTATGATAACCGGCACAAAACAAGAAAGAGTAACAAATGAAACGTACAGCTTTGTAGGGCTAAAAAGCAACAATACAAAATTAAGATCCCACAAACAACAGGTGGGAAAAGTCTGCCTAAATATGAGGCCAACATAGAAAAAAAAGACTAGAATACCCACCCTAGTCACACCCTGACCTAACCAAAATAGAGAAGAAAAAAAAGGTTCTCTAAGGTCATGGCGTGACAATAGAGATGTTAGCATGTTCCAGAGATTTCTGTAAGTCTTCAGCTGACACTGTATGTTTCTTCATTGAGCATTATGTATCTTGCAGTCATCTTTGCAGGATGGCCACTCCTAGGGAGAGTAGCAAAAGTGCTGAACTTCCTAAATGTATAGACAATTTGTCTTACCGTGGACTGATGAACATCAAGGCCTTTAGAGATACTCTTGTAACCCTTTATAGCTTTACGCAAGTCAACAATTCTTAATCTTAGGTCTTCTGAGCTCTCTTTTTTTCGAGGCATGGTTCACATCAGGCAATGCTTCTTGTGAACAGCAAACTGTTTTTGGAGTAGTCATTAGCCTATGGGTTCACATACTTTTTCCAACTTACACTGTGAATGTTTAAATTATGTATTCAATATAGGCAAGAACAATACAATAATGTGTTATTTGTTTAAGCACAGTGTTTGTCTATTGTTGTGACTTATATGAAAACCAGAACACATTTTATGACCAATTTATGCAGAAATCCAGGTAATTCCAAAGGATTCACATACTTCTCCTTGCCACTGTAAATCTAATCTGTGGATTTCACATGACTGGGCAGGGGAGCAGCCATTGGTGGGTCTGGGAAGGCCCACCCACTGGGAAGTGAGCCCTAGCAATCAGAATGAGTTTTTACCCACAAAAGGGCTTTATTACAGATATAAATACTCCTCGGTTTGATCAGCTGTCCGGGTGGCTGGGCTCAGACCATCCTGCAGGTAAAGAAGCCAGATGTGGAGGTCCTGGGCTGGCGTGGTAACACGTGGTCTGCGGTTGAGAGCCGGTTGGATGTACTGTCAAATTCTCTAAAACCACGTTGGAGGCGGTTTATGGTAGAGAAAATAACATTCAATTATCTGAAACAGCTCTGGTGGACATTCCTGCAGTCAGCATGCCAATTTCACGCTCCAGCAAAACTTGAGACATCTGTGGCATTGTGTTGTGTGACAAAACTGTATATTTTAGAGTGGCCATTTATTGTCCCCAGCACAAAGTACACCTGTGTAATGATCATGCTGTTTAATCAGCTTCTTGATATACCACACCTGTCAGGTGGATGGATTATCTTGGGGAGTCGATCTAGCAACCTTTCGGTTACTGGCCCAACGCTCCAACCACTAGGCTACCTGCCGCCACTAACGGGGATATAAACAAATGTGCACACAATACGCTTTTTGTGAATATGGAACATATCTGGGATCTTTCATTTCAGCTCATGCAACCAACCATTTACATGTTGCGTTGATATTTTTGTTCAGTATAACTAAGAAAAGACCACAGCTGTACAATATTACTAATCTAACTCAAACAATCTTTTTATAAATAAGCAAAAGGCAAAAAGTGTTCAATTTAGCCCGTCTCCACGAGAATGACGATGCATGCCGTCTCCACGAGAATGACGATGCATGCCGTCTCCACGAGAATGACGATGCATGCCGTCTCCACGAGAATGACGATGCATGCCGTCTCCACGAGAATGACGATGCATGCTGTCAGGGCAGCTTATTGTTGTGCACCACCCGTTTGACTAAATCTGCTGCTGTAATGATATCTTGTTGTTATGGTGACTGTTTAGTACAGAGTTCAGCAATTCCATGGCCTCTGTTGGTTTAAAGCCCCTCCATTGTTGAACTTTGCGGTGGGTTAGCTTTTGCATTCATTCACAAAAGTTACTTCCCTAGAATCAAATTAACTTGTGAATACCATTTTTATGTCTCTGTGTCTTGTATGAAGGAAGTTAGAGGTGGATTTGTGCGCTAACGCTAACTAGCATATTAGCTGTACCCAAAGACTTCCAGTCCTTCATACTGGACGCAAGACATAAAAGTGGTATCCACGAGTTCATCTGACTCTAGGAAAGTAAATAAAGGGCAGTATCACCAAAATCCCAAACTATCCCTTTAAGATACTTCACACTGAACAAGCACAAAGGATTGACTCTTACTGATGAACATGGTGAATAGGCCATCATCATTGAATAGATAGGTACAGTTGAAGTCAAAAGTTTACATAAGCTTAGGTTGGAGTCATTAAACCTCATTTTTCAATGACTCCACACGTCTTGTTAACAAACTATAGTTTTGGCAAGTCGGTTAGACATCTGCTTTGTGCATGGCAAGTAATCTTTCCAACAATTGTTTACAGACAGATTATTTCACTGTATCACAATTCCTGTGGGTCAGAAGTTTACATACACTAAATTGACTGTGCCTTTGAACAGATTGAAAAATTCCAGAAAATTATGTCATGGATTTAGAAGCTTCTGATAGGCTAATTGACATCATTTGAGTCAATTGGAGGTGTACCTGTGGATCTAATTCAAGGCCTACCTTCAAACTCAGTGCCTCTTTATTTGACATCATGGGAAAATCAAAAGAAATCAGCCAAGACCTCAGAAAAAAAAGTGTAGACCTTCACAAGTCTGCTTTATCCTTGGGAGCAATTTCCAAATGCCTGAAGGTACCACGTTCATCTGTACAAACAATAGTATGCAAGTATAAACACCACGGGACCATGCAGCCGTCATACTGCTCAGGAAGGAGACAACGTACTTTGGTGCGAATTTGCCAATCAATCCCAGAACAACAGCAAAGGACCTTGTGAAGATGCTGGAGGAAACAGGTACAAAAGTATCTATATCCACAGTAAAACGAGTCCTATATCAACCTAATGTGAAAGGCCGCTCAGCAAGGAAGAAGCCACTGCTCCAAAACCGCCATAAAAAAGCCAGACTACGGTTTACAACTGCACATGGGGACAAAGATTGTACTATTTGGAGGAATGTCCTCTGGTCTGATGAAACAAAAATAGAACTGTTTGGCCATAATGACCATTGTTATGTTTGGAGGAAAAAGGGGGAGGCTTGCTAGCCAAAGAACATCATCCCAACTATGAAGTATGGGGTTGGCAGCATCATGTTGTGGGGATGCTTTGCTGGAGGAGGGATTCATGCACTTCACAAAATAGATGCCATCATGAGGGAGGAAAACTATGTGGATATATTGAAGCAACATCTCAAGACATCAGTCAGGAAGTTAAAGCTTGGTCGCAAATGGGTCTTCCAAATGGACAATGACTCCAAGCATACTTCCAAAGTTGTGGCAAAATGGCTTAAGGACAACAAAGTCAAGGTATTGGAGTGGCCATCACAAAGCCCTGACCTCAATCCTATAGAAAATGTGTGGGTAGAACTGATAAAGCATGTGCGAGCAAGGAGGCCTAGAAACTTGACTCGGTTACACTAGCTCTGAAAGGAGGAATGGGCCAGAATTCACCACACTTATTGTGGGAAGCTTGTTGAAGGTTACCTGAAACATTTGACCCAAGTTAAACTATTTAAAGGCAATGCTACCAAATACTAATTGAGTGTATGTAAACTTCTGACCCACTGGGAATGTGATGAAAGAAATAAAAGCTGAAATAAAATCACTCTCTACTATTATTCAGACATTTCACATTCTTAAAATAAAGTGGTGATCCTAACTGACCGAATACAGGGAACTTTTACTAGGATTAAATTTCAGGAATTGTGAAAAACTGAGTTTAAATGTATTTGGCTAAGATGTATGTAAACTTCCGACTTCAACCGTAGAGCACACAGGGATGGATGTAAGCACTGAAAACAGAAATTCAATATTCTAATCTGATTTAGTGTGACTTTAAATCCAGTTTGCCTACAAATTATGAATTGTTATGTTGGATTCACATCTCCAACCAAAAATATAAGATAATGAATAGGATTAAATCAAATCAAATATTAAATGCACTTTAAATAAAGTTGAATTTGATTTACTCCTAATCTTTCATTTAGATTTTTGGTTGAGATGGAGACTATTAATGGTTAATTTGTAGACAAACTGGAATTAAATCCAGACTAAGTCAGTGGTACAAGAGATACATGTCCTTCAAACAGTTGATATTTGGTTGCATTGACAACCAAACACAATTCAATATGAATTTTGTAATACAGTAAATAGCCTAAAGTTAAGGCTATCTTACAAACTAAAGTAACCGTATTTATTCAACCTTAAAATGAGTAACACATCCATGGCCACATTGAGGTTAATGTAACTATAAGTGCCTTCTTATGTAATCATAGAAAATCACTTGCACTATGTACTTTTAATGTAATCTCAACTACAATCCAGGTCATTTCGTTGTGCTATTAGATGAAGCACACTGAGAACACATTATTAAATTGTTGTATGAATAAAAAATATCTGACACTGTATTCCCATTTCAACTTTGTTGAATTTTTAAATGGTTGAAAGCGCAGTGATAACACATTTACATGACAACTAAACCCAAACATTTGGCATTGTTTTTCCATTGGAATTTGTTTATGCCTTTAGATGGTCGAAAGCACAGTGATAAGCCCTTTGGGAAATCAACAAACTTCTGGCTGTCTTTTCAAGTGGGTGAATACTGGTTAAAATCACATTGATCAACGTCTCAGCAAAATGTTACCCAAATGCCGAAGTTTAAATGACGTGGTGTGCCCAGTGGACTACTTCAAGCCATTTCATATCATCTGTTTCAACTATAACATTTGTAGGCTGCAAAACAACAGTCAGAAAACAAATAAAGGCTAGGAGGAACGATTAAATAATTTCCCTCAGTAATGTCCTCGCGCCCTGCATGCATTGTCGGCTTATTAAATCCGTTTGAAAAGGTAAGGTCAAAATGCATTGGTAAACATGTAGCCTTACCTTACCTACACCAATTGGTCGCGAATTCAATTGCGAGCCATGACGCTTCTCTTGTGCAGGGAGCACTGTAGGGGGTACGTGTTTGGGGGTACGTGTTTGTTTCCTTTTTTTATTTGGAATCATTAGAATATGAGAAAATTTATAATTTCGCCTTCAGCCTTGTTGTTATTTCATTCCGATGAGTAGGCTGACTGAAAAGCCACAATAGCTGTTTGTGTTCATAGACCTACAATCAATATTGAATTTGGACTGTCCACGCTTTGTTGACTAAATGTGATTATTCGACCCACGGTTGTTGTTTGGTCGTCACTAGTTAACACTGCCACAAAGTCATAAATTGTTAAAATAGGGTTTATCTTATTAAAATGTGATTTTAAACCTAACATTAACCACACTACTAACCTTAAATTAAGACCAAAAAGCAAAAACATTTTTCATGAATTTGTAAAAAAAAAATAGACCATTTTACTTTGTGGCTGTGGTAACTAGTCTCGCGCCAGTTGGTACAGAAAAGGCGGGCGCAATTGATTTAAGTAGCCCGGCAGAGTCGCACTTTAGCACCATTGGAATAACTTCAAAAGTCCAAACAGGTTTGCCAATTGTTCATATTTTTGTCTTTCTCTTTTCAGACCTTATGATGTGGGTCGCTCTTTGACCGGACTGTGTGGACACGGGTATCAAAACAGTGATGACTCAGAGAGCGGAGGAGATTAAATTGAACGAAATACCAACATTTCTCAAAGGAGCCCATGTCTCCAATTGGGTCAATATGATGGAACTCATGCACTCCCAAATCATTTGGAATAATTCTGAAAGTAGAAGCCTCTCAAAGGCAACTACCTATTGGACTTGAGAAAAAGACAGGGTGAGGGCAGGAAGGTTAGCAGAATGTTTATGAATTTCAGAAGGATCAGAAGATGTCAATGTGTGCAGCTGGTGACGACAGGCTTTGTCCTGTCTGTGTTGATGGTGTGCTGGGTGCAGCTGGACCACCATATGGAGAACCGTTACTTGGTCAACAGCTTTGACTTCATCAACAAGAGCTTTGGCATCAGCCAGCAGGAGTCGGAAAGCCTGAGCAACTTCCTGTACCTCATCAACCACCATGACAAGTGTAACAGCAATGATGTGCTGCTGCTGCTGTTTGTCAAATCTTCCCCAGAGAACCTGGAGAGGAGGCAGGCCATCCGGGCCACCTGGGGGAATGAGAACTACATCCAAAAGGAGCTGGGGGCCAACGTGAGGGTGCTGTTTGCCCTGGGGGTCTACTCCAACCCCCAGCAGAGGGGCAGTGTGCAGAGAGGGCTGCTGGGGGAGGACCAGGTCTATGGGGACCTGGTCCAGCAGGACTTTGTGGACACCTTTCACAACCTCACCATCAAACTGCTACTGCAGTTCCGCTGGAGACACACCTACTGCAACAAAGCACGCTTCCTCATGTCAGCCGACGACGACATCTTTGTCCACATGCCCAACCTGGTGCACTACCTGCAAGGCCTGATCCAGCAGGGGGCCCGGGACCTCTGGGTGGGCCACGTGCACAGGGGAGCCCCCCCTATCCGCCAGAAGGACAGCAAGTACCACGTGCCTTATGAGATGTACCAGTGGCCCTCCTACCCAGACTACACCGCTGGGGCAGGGTACGTAGTCTCAAGGGATGTGGCTGCCAAAATCTACCAGGCAACTCTGTTCCTCAATGCCTCGCTGTACATTGACGATGTGTTCATGGGCATCTGTGCCAACGCCATGGGGGTGTCTCCCCAGGAACATGTTTACTTTTCAGGGGAAGGGAAGGCCCCCTATCACCCCTGTATCTACGATAAGATGATCACCTCTCACGGACATGTAGCAGACGTCCGGCACCTGTGGAAGGCAGCTATGGACCCACAGATTCATGACATTTCCTCTGGCCAGGTGGGAAAGCTGTACTGCACAGCAGTGAAAATCATGCTCCTCTGTAAACCTTACTATTTAAATACCTACCCATGCAAGGCAGCCTTTTCATAGTGTACTGTTAGGCTGCACAGAATGTCACTTCAGTCTTTTTCATTTATATTTCAGTGTCTGCAGCTGGTATCATCTTCAAAATAAAGACCAAAGCCATGTTCTTGACCATATATTCACCACACCTGCCTTGGCTTGATGGATACTGTAGTTGTACTTTGTGGTTCAGCTCATTGTGTGATGTAAACAGACGTTACAGAGCTAATGTTCTTGGCTGCAGTCAATAATTCAAAAGGGAAAAATCCTTCAAATTAAATTTTGCTAGCAGACAGTGTTTTTATTGAGTTACCATTACTCATTATCTGTATCATACACATTTTATAATTCCTCTTCTCTCTATAGAGCTAACTCCATTTCTTCCCCCATTCCCCTGTTTCACTTCTCCTAAAATGTCAGGCTGCAAACCAGGAGCAGACACTGGCATTTCCCAAAACAATCTGCTTCAAACCACATCCTGCTCACTAAATCATTCCATATGAACTCTGCTCCCCCATCTCTCCCGTCTTTGTCTGGGTCCCCCAAAAAGGCAACATGCAGTATTTAGTGACACTGCAGACAGGAATTAACTGGCACCGGAGGGAGGAGTGAAGCTAGATTTCGATTCAGTATGGATCTCTAGGGGCCCTAGCCTACAGTACCATGCATCAGGGACTTAGGGCAAATAAACAGTGGTTCTCCATTGTGGTTGAATGAAAAATGCAGAATGTGACGAAATCCACTGTGGGATGGAAAAACTCAATCTCTCAACCTTATATGGAATTAATTTACTTCTTGCAGTTTTATCCGGTACTACTTTATGCTTTAAGAGATTCTGCCAGTGATGGGAAATCAAAATCAACCAGGACGTTGCTATTCATGTGTTTTTAAAATCTATTGCGTACAAAAAAGCCCCCTGGTGCAAAAATACTCAGAACTGTTACGGGACATTTTAGCATATCAGGTGACATACAGTATGTACAGTAGCTGTTGTATGTTTCAAATACACATGACCTACATTGATGCCTGTGCTTATCAGAAGAGGGGAATGCAAGTGTCATTCACTTCCTGTGTCAGATGAGTCAGAGATTATACTGCCTATTGCATCTGTACAATTTAACAAACCCCTAACAGTTACAGTAAAGACGTGGCAAATAATTTTTTCAAAATTCGGAATACAATGACGAGTATGTTCCATATCAGGAGGCATTGTGCAGGCTGATATTAGAACAGGAGACATCCCACAAGCAGGTGTGTGGTCACCTGGTGCTAACAGTCAGCTGGGAGGCTCTGCCTTAAGCCTCTCTTCATCTCTACAAATCCTCTCTTCAGACAGCTATAGTGTGTGTGCTATGCTCTCCTAAACTCTCCTTTCAATTGTCACTTTCTGTCTGTGACTTCTCTCAAAGTGCCTTAAAACAAGCTAATGGTTGAGGAAATTGACTTTCACCCATAGGAGGAAAAAGCTGTGCCAAAGGGAACTTTCTTGGATTCATACATTGGGTACCTTACATCCAGCAGGGCTTAATGATGATTTTGACATGTGGGTCATGTTTCAATCTGATTTCCACGATCCCTGGCTATGTGGTTATTGTAATTTAATTTATGTAATTTATGACAGTTCTTTAATCCGTTACCCCCTTACTATACTGAACAAAAACAAACGCAATATGTAAAGTGTTGGTCCCATGTTTCACAAAAATCTTATTTCTCTCAAATTTTGTGCACAAATTTGTTTTACATCACTGTTAGAGAGCATTTCTCATTTCCCAAAATAATCCATCCACCTGACGTGTGGAATATCAAGAAGCTGATTAAACAGGTGCACCTTGTGCTGGGGACAGTAAATAGCACTCTAAAATATGCAGTTTTGTCTTACAACACAATGCCACAGATGTCTCAAGTTTTGTGGGGGCGTGCAACTGTTAAAATAATTTAATGTTAATTTCTCTAATATATGCCACCTCCAACGTTATTTTAGAGAATTTGGAGTGTAACCACGCCAGCCCAGGAACTACACATCCGGCTTCTTTACCTGTGGGATCGTCTGAGACCACCCACCCAGACAGATGATGAAACTGAAGAGTATTTCTGTCTGTAATAAAGCCCTTTTGTGAGGAAAAACTCATTTTGATTGGCTGGGCCTGGCTCCCAGTGGATGGGCCTGGCTCCCAAGTGGGTGGGCCTACCCAAGCTAAATAAAAGTATATTTTAATATGTTGCAAGTATACTTAAATATACAAAAAAAATCTAATAATATACAGTACTTCAAATATGTGACTTTTCTAGTGTACTTTTCTTAAGTGTACTATAAATATACTATCATTACACTTCAACATTTTTATTAAATGTGTACTTTATATTAGTTGTTTTTTCAGTCTTAATATATTATAAATATGCTATCATCACACTTCAATACACTTATTAAAAGTGTACTTTAAATTCAATTGTTTTTTTCAGTCTTTTAGTATATTATAAACATACTATCATCAACTTTTAATATGCGTATTAAAAGTGTGCTTTAAATGAATTGTTTTTCAATATTTAAGTATACCATCTTCACTATCATTAAACTTAAACACACTCATTAAAACTGTACTTCAATTTCAAACATTTTAATTGTAATTTAGTATATTCATTCAAAATACACTTGGAGTTGTATTTAAGTTTAAGAATTTATTTTATGTAACTCTGCTTGTGAGTGATCAAGTACACTATAAGTATACAGTAACTTGCAAAAGTATTCATACCCCCTGGATTCCTTCAAGTGGAAGAAAAAGTCCAAAACAAAAATTAAGATTAATAAAAATTAAAAACTAAAATATAGTCGTTGCAAAAGTATTCAGCCCTTTTGTTTAGGCAAGTCTAAATTAGTTTTTGGCGTAACAAATCACATAATAAGTTACATGGATTCTGTGTGAAATAATAGTGGTTGACATTATTTCTGAATGAGTAACCCTTCCTCTGTCCTCCATACATACAACATCTGTAAAGTCCCTCAGTCAAGTTTTGAATTTCAAGCACAGATTCAACTACAAAGACCAGGCTGCCCTTCAAAAGCTTCATAAAAGGGGCAGTGATTGGTAGATCGGTAACAATATCAAATCAGAAATTAAATATCTATTTAATCATGGTCAAGTTAATACTTATGTTGTGGATGATGTATTAAACCACCAGGCACATCAAAGATACAGTCGTCCTTCTGAACTGCGCTGCAGGACAGTAATGAAACTGCTCAGTGATGTTACCATGAAGCCATTGGTGATGTTAAAACAGAGTTCAATGGCTGTGATGAGAGAAAACCGAGGATGGATCAACAACGTTTTAGTGACTCCACAATAATGATTTTAAAATAATAATACGTGACATGTATACAAAATATATAAAGTAATACTGGGGGGAAAAATGGCCTAAAAGCAAAGCATTATGTTTGGGGCAAATCCAACACAACACACCACTGAGTAACTGCCTCCTTATTTTCAAGCATGGTGGTTGGTGGCTACATCATGGTATGGGTATGCTTCACATCAGCAAGTTTTGGGGAGTTTTTCCAGTTAAAAAGTAACGGGATATAGCTAAGCACAAGCAAAATCCTAAAGGAAAACTTGCTTCAGTCTGCTTTACAACATATACTGCGAGAGGAATGCACCTTTCATTAGGACAATAACCTACAACACAAGGCCAAATCTACACTGGAGTTGCTTACCAAGAAGACAGTGAATGTTCCTGAGGGGCCAAGTTACAGTTTTGACTTAAATCTGCTTGCTTTAAAATAGCTGTGTAGCCATGAGCACCAACATCTTGACAGAGCTTGAAGAATTCTGAAAATAATATAGGGCTAATATTGCACAAGAAGACTCACCTATGTAATCGCTGCCAAAGGTGTTTCTAGCATGTATCGACTCAGGAAGCTGAATACAAAAAAAGGTATAGAAATCTTCCACTTTGACAGAGTAGTTTGTGTAGATTGTTGACCAAAAATTACAATTAAATTTGTTTTAGTCTCACTTTGTTAAATCAAAATGTGAATAAATCCAAGGGGTATGAATACCATTGCAAATCTGTCATCAAGGCGAAGGGTGGCTACTTTGAAGAATCTTAAATATAAAATATATTTTGATTTGTTTAACACTTTTTTGGTTACTACATGTTTCCATATGTGTTATTTCATAGTTTTGATGTCTTCACTATTATTCTACAATGTAGAAAACAGTCAAAACAGTCTTGTATTTAAAGTATACTTTCAAAAACTAACGTTCACAAAGAATTTGCATATTTCCCAGCATCCTTTTCTGCAGCTGAAGTTTTGATTTATACTATGATATTGTTCCTCATATTTACTTTATTCAAATATTTTCAAACTGAATAATGTTGTACTTTTAATTACAGATCACACATTTTATTGAAATGTTCATTTATTTCCGAAATGTGAACCACTAAAGTGTGAAATGCCAAGGGTGCACAGTTCACAAAAACATCCCTTAAAAATTTCTGCTCCAGCCACAACTCCTTTGTAAATAGCATGTTAAAATTGTCTGAGAATAAGCCTCGGTCAATCAAGGTAACCTTTACATGGCTAATTACAATAGCTAATGTGGTTAATGAGTAAAAGTGTATTTGTGAAAGTATACTTGAAACACATTATAAATACACTTTTTTTTGTAAATATTCAAATACTATTTTAGTATATTTCTAATTTATGAGAAATATACATAAAATGTACTTAAGGTGTAATCCACAGATTAGGTTCTAATTTATTTATTTCAATTGACTGATTTCCTTATATGAACTGTAACTCTGTAAAATCATAGAAATTGTTGCATGTTGCGTTTATATTTTTGTTCAGTATAGTTCTCATGTTTTTTTTAGGTTTGTCCTGGTTGTGACACCTGATTCTTGTTTTGTTAAGTGTTTATATGTCATGTTAAAAATACATGATAAAACATTTCAAACTATCTAAAAAATAATAATGTAAAACATTTACACATCAGTACCTTTTTCACTTAAAAATTCCACCCCAAAATTATATTTTGGTATTAGTTTCATTCGTCCATTGTTGATATAGTCCCAACATGTTTTGCATGTCAGCAATCACATTTTCAAGATATATAACTTTAAAAATACAGAAATACAGCTGGTATCATGCAAATGCATCGAACCAATGTGCCTCCTAGCACTGTGTTTTAACCCAAGTGTTGCTCATCATGTCTGACTGCATTGACACACGTTGGCTATATGTGGCTCCTCATCTCCTGCACCTCAGCAACAGTTGGGTGTATGACAGATTCTCCTCAGTTACCGAGGGAATGGTAGTCCATTGTAGATGTTGACATCATAAACCATATCATTAGCAACTTTGTGAGTACATACAGCAGTTGCTCTGCATCAACTTTGACAGAGAGCAGAGAAAAAGAGAAAGAAAGGACAGTTCTCTTTCTCAGAAGATTTTACTTTACATATTGTAGAAGGGCAGAGAAGAGAAAATATCCATTTACCTCCGCCTGGTTGAAAGACTCTCCTCTGTCTCGTTCGTCACCAGGATGTGGCTGGAGCCTCCCTGGCTTGCCTCATGCATTACCTCAATCTGGGGACAGAAACACAGAGTGATGCAGTCATGGATACTGTAGGTGGAGGAAGGGTCACACACATATACCTTGGAGGCCCCTATTTCCTTTCAAATATCACACTCCTGGTCCAAGAGCGTTGTGCCATAACTGCAAGGTTGCTGGTTTGAATTCCAGAGCCAACTAGGTGAAACATCTGTCGATGTGCCCTTGAGCAAGGCACTTAACCGTAATTGCTCCTGTATGTTGCTCTGGATAAGAGTGTCTGCTAAATGACAAAAATGTAAATGGTGTTAGATAAGATGAGATGCTCATCATAACTAGTATGGCACATTATTGATATTCATCAGACAGACATGATGTTGTCAGGGGAAAATGTGCATAATTGATTTAAACTAGGGCTCTGGGTTTTCTTTCTGCACATGTTTCAGCTGGGGAAAGGCAGGAAACAGAAGATAGTAAAACTGGACACCCCAGTGACTTTCTTTCCCAGACTCCCATTGACCATGTCACACCCTGACCATAGTTTGCTTTGTATGTTTCTATGTTTTGTTTGGTCAGGGTGTGATCTGAGTGGGCATTCTATGTTGTGTGTCTAGTTTGTCTGTTTCTGTGTTTGGCCTGATATGGTTCTCAATCAGAGGCAGGTATTAGTCATTGTCTCTGATTGGGAACCATATTTAGGTAGCCTGTTTGGTGTTGGGTTTTGTGGGTGATTGTTCCTGTCTCTGTGTTTGCACCAGATAGGGCTGTTTTGGTTTTTCACATTTCTTGTTTTGTTAGTCTATTCATGTATAGTTTATTTATTAAAGAACCATGAATAATAACCACGCTGCGTTTTGGTCCGCCTCTCCTTCGACTCAAAAAAACCCGTTACAGACCAAGAGTTCTGTTTTAATAAATGATAAAATAACTATATTGGCGGAACGCTGTCATAAAAATGGGCCAGTGGCTAGCCAACAAAAAAGATGGTTGTTGTTGTTGTAGATGAGTTTGAACCATTCAGGTTCAATTGTCTAGAGTTCATCAGATCTTACCTTGAGGCTCCCTTTGACTTTGCGACTTAAATTCTTCTTTTTGGCGAGCTCAGCCTCCGTGGGCTGCTTTGTGGCACTGGAGTTCTCTGAGGTCCTTCGACTGAGTGCTGGTAATAGTTACAGAACAGGGATGGGAAAAAGAAGAAAGAGAAACATAAGTCCTGTTTCAATTCTCTATGTGTGGAACAACAGCATAAGTCCCTGGCCCAAAGCCATGTCCTCTTCCTGTCGTAGTACCGCAGTGAATACAATAAACTTCCCTTACAAGTCTAAGGCATCAGGATGTAAGGTTTTAAACATATGCTTTGTCTAAAACTAGAAAATGACTACTTCCTGGCAAGTAAAGTATAGTATATAGCCTATCTTTCAATTTGAATAGTAATGAATAGGCTCTACATCGATGGTCTTGTGTTGAGGGCAGGTAAAGTTTGTGGTTAGGTCAACGTGGGGGAGACTTACCAGGGGCAGGGCCGGTGGTCCTGGGTGTTTTTGAGAGCGCGGGGCGATTGGGAGAGGACTCAGGCCGGGGTGCCACAGGCTGGACGGGCCGTGTCTGTTTGGCTGACAGCTTCTTCAGACTGACCTGTCTCTTCTCAAACATCTCCTGTACATCGTCCAACCTTTTTAGAGCCTTCTTTACATTAGCCTGAGGGAAAGCATAATACAAGTGGTAAAAAATAGAACAATTGTTCATCAGTAGGCTGACAACTCCAGGAACTAGGATTCCATGAGTTAGTTAAGGGACCACTGCACATACCTTGACTTCAGCATTGAGGACTAGCTCATATTGGTTGTGGATGTTCTTGAGGTCACTCAGTTGGTTCTCCTTGGCCGTCTCCAGGAACGTCTCAATGTCCTGCAGCGCTGCCTCAGCTCCATCCTGAGACTGGCACTTGTCCACTGCCTGAGAGGCCAGCAGATACACCCCCGACTCACACCACTGGTTCACCTGCAACCACCAGAGAACACATGGATGAATAAACAATAACTACAGTATGTACTGTCGAAGCTCCACATCAGTAGTATATATCTATGCTCATTGGCATGGCACTATCACACCAATTGGTGTCAGTCTGTGTTACGCCTGTTCTGGTTGGTCATCTTGTTAGATGGAAGGTGTTTCACCTGGTTGGCCCAGGTGTTATTTCAGAGGGGTGCAGTTGTCTTGAGAGATGTGGAGTGTCAACAACTTTAGTTATTATTATTTTGATTCTAGAAAAAATGTTCCTTTGTCTGATTTCCCTGATTTTGTTTTGCTCCACCTTTTTGGTTTGCGTCCTGTCTTTAAGTTTGGTGTGGGTTTTTCTTTTGTTTGCCTCTTCTTGGGCAAATTTAGTGGGCGCTCATGGTGGGTTCCAGTTGTTGCTAGTCAACTTTCAGTGGACACCCTCATGAGTGTCTTTCAGAATCCCTCATAAAACCCCATCTGTTTCATTTTGGTTGTTGGTCAGTGACTCTTTGTTTGTTCCACTTTCTGTTTGAGCGACATTTTTAGTTTTCTTGCGGGAGAACGTAACAACGCTTTTAGTTTTTATTGTCCTAGGCTACCTGGCTAAAATGCTTGCTCGCTAGCCTAACTTCCTTTTATGAGCAACGATGTTCCAGGCAAGCTAGTTAACATTAGCCTAACGTTACTACATCTAGATACATGTTGAACTTCAAACCTCTCATGACAGGGGCACAATCTGTCAATGATGTTTGGCTTCTAATGTGATGTGATTGGTATGAAGCCAAATCCAAATTGGCTTCCCTTAACACTTTCTTTTGGTGCCCCAGGACCATTTACAGCTGAGCTCACTCTGTTTAGCTCAACGCTGATTGGCAATTGTTTTTTAATCAAGGGAGGCCAAATGCTCATCGGCTTCCCTTGCATGCAATGTTATGTGCTGCAACAATATCATAGTCTTTTTGGCCAGAGAGCATCAGATACATGGGCTACACATAAAGAGACAAAGTGGAGTTGTTAAGTTCATATGAATGCTTACTCTGGTGAGATACATTCACCCTCGTGCTTTCCCCAGACGAAAGATACATTATTTTGTTTATTTTTTTATTGGTCATTTTTTGGGCTGCCATGAATACATGCCACTGAGTGTTTGTGGTGGCATTTAAACAATATGTAAATCTTCATCCAGGCATGTTGTACTGTATACAACAAGTTCTTGGTTTGGTATGTGGTTATCACCTACATGGAAGATTAAAGAATACCTCATGATACGCAGTAGACCACAGTATTTCCAAAGAGACGTTGCATCTATATTCTTTATAGCTGTTTATTTACCACAAACTGATGCTGGCACTTAGACCGCACTCAACAAGCTGTATAGAGCCATAAGCAAACAAGAAAATGCTCCAAGTGGCCGGTCACTTTAAAGCAGGAAAACTGAAATCCATTTGACCTAATTTCTACCAGCATGTCACCTGTGCAACTGGAGGCGAAAAAAACTCTAGATCACCTTTACACCACACACAGAGATGCATACAAAGCTCTCCCTCACTCTCCATTTGTCAAATCGGACCATTACTCTATCCTCCTGATTCCTGCTTACAAGCAAAAACTCAAACAGGAAGTACCAGTGACACGCTCAATACGGAAGTGGTCCGCTGAAGTGGATGCTAAGATGGAGCCGACAGAGATGGTCGCCTCGCTTCGCGTTCGCTTTCTTAGGAAACTATGCAGCATTTCATTTTTTTAATGAATTATTTCTTACATTGTTACCCCAGGAAATCTTAAGTCTTATTACATACAGCCGGGAAGAACTATTGGATATAAAATCGACGTCAACTTATCAACATTACGACCAGGAATATGACTTACGACCACCACCCAGGACAATGGATCTGATCCCAGTAGGCGACCCAAAACAACGGCGCCGCAGAAGGGGCAGACAGAACGGTCTTCTGGTCAGGATCCGTAGACGGGCACATCGCTCACCGCTCCTGAGTACACTACTTGCCAATGTTCAGTCTCTTGACAACAAGGTAGATGGAATACGAGCAAGGGTTGCCTTCCAGAGAGATATAAGAGATTGTAACATTCTCTGATTCAATGAAACATGGCTCACTCGCAATATGTTATCAGAGTCGGTACAGCCACCTGGTTTCTTCACGCATCGCACCGACAGAAACAAACGTCTTTCTGGTAAGAAGAAGGGCGGGGTGTATGCTTTATGATTAACGTGTCGTGGTGTAATCATAACAACATACAGGAACTCAAGTCCTTTTGTTCACCTGACCTAGAATTCCTTACAATCAAATGCCGACCACATTATCTACCAAGAGAATTCTCTGCGATTATAATCACAGCCGTGTATATCCCCCTGTCATGACGTTGGCCTGTGGGTGAGGTTTATGACCACACCCATAAATACCTTTCTCCCTTTCCTCTCTCTTGACTCTACAGAAGGACTCTTGAAAAGCCTTTGTTAAAAACCTTTTACGGCTGCTGTTCCTGTACATCACAGGAACAAAATCAAAAATGGCAAAACGAAAATTCCAGAGCGCCAACTAATTGTGTCTTCTGTGTGGACGGTACTGAAAGAGTATAACTCAAACTTTGGAACAAAGGCTTAAAACTCCTCAAATCTCGACAGGCTCTGTTCAAAAAAGCCAAATCACAAGTACTCAATTTTAAAAGCCAAATCAGCCCGGCCATTTACGGAGGGGCGGCAGTGGGTGCTGTGAATCTAGCTGCAACATGTCAGATTTGTAAAATGATGAACTTTTCCTGCTGAAAGCATGAGAAGCTTGTATTATCTGATACCCACATGTTATGGGGACCTCAAACAAGTGATTATCATATTGAACATATTTGTTAGGTTTATTATCTGACTTTTGAGCCTAACCAACTTTTTCTTTGAAAATCCATGAGAACATTTAACTTGCCCCCAGAAACACACAAAGGGTGGACGAAAACAAAGAAATTAGCAGAAACGCAGAAATAAAATATAAAACATTCATTACCTTTGAATATATTTGTTAGGTTTTCGTAGCTTCTTTGTTGGCACTCCTATATGTCCCATAAACATCACAATTGTTTTTTTAACTCAAACTTTCAAAAACTCACATGGTCCATATATACCCAAAATGTCCATTTATGAACACCGTGAAATCCAGGGAAAAAAACATCACAATTGTCACGTTTCCCAAAATGTCCATTTATGCGAAATCGTCATTTTTTTTTTAAAATTCATAAAGTTGCCTATAAACTTTGACAAAACACTTCAACCTACTTCTGTAATCCAACTTCAGGTATTAGTAAACGTTAATAAACGATCAAATTGATCACGGAGCGATCTGTATTCAATAGCTAGAAGTTTTGAAAACGAAGTCCATTTTGTCACCAACATTTTTTCCAGCTGCGGACCTGAAGACAGGATGTCCCATTCACTAATCTGACCAAGGATAAAGGTCCCTGGAAATCACAACACTGGCGACATCGTGTGGAAGCTGTAGGAATTGCAAGCCCAGTCCCATCAATTATGGCAAGCCATAGACAATACCGAGACTGGCGGATGAATTTTTTCTTTGTTGATTTTGTGATCAGGTTTTCTTGCGATTTTGACCACAGAACTCGTTCTGTTATAGTCACAGACACCATTGAACCAGTTCTAGAAACTTCAGAGTGTTTTCTATGCACACATACTAATCATATGCATATACTATATTCCTGGCATGAGTAGCAGGATGTTGAAATGTTGCGCGATTTTTAACAAAAAGTTTCGAAAATTCGCTGCAGCCATAACAGGTTTTAATTAAACATATAGAGTCTGGGAACATCAAAAGGTGGGGGAAAAAGAACCATATTTTGATAATCCAACCAGTTGAAAATATGTGTTGGTACTTAATGAATATGATGCCAGATCAGTTGGCATCTTAGACATTCTTACTAATGATAGGATGACATAAACTGGATCTTGGAAAGTCTACACATTATAGGTATCAGATTCACATGGAATTGTTGTGCAATTTAAATGTTTAAATATGAAACTATTTGTGAAAATATTCAATGTAATTTCAGCTTCCAAATAAGAGGGTTTTCATAAGGTTAAAGCTCTGCTTACTCAGTGACCCCGTCCATGTGAAGAGATATTGGTTATAAAAAATGAAACACGCCCTTCTCTCCTCTCCTATATAAAGCCCTTGACGAAAATGTAACTTTGTGATCCGAGGACGAGAGGACTATGGTCCCCACGTTGAAAGGGCTCAGATAATAACCTAATGAAATTAGCATTGAATTTCAACGTGAAGATGACGATCAACACACAGAAAGGATGAATTTCGACTATACCAACCAGAATATAGCATGAGCTAAAAGTATGGCAACTTGGTTTGAACTTTGAACTCTTATTCACTCCAGAAGTGATACCTCCTAGCCGTTGAGTTAGCAGCGGTCGCTGTAAACGTGGGCTAGGAAAGGACGGACAACGTATCCAGTCTACCGGACAACGTATCCAGTCTACCACACAACGACGATACTACAACTTATCCAGTTTACCACCAGAGACACTCTTCCACGGACAAGGAAGATCTTGGTCGGGCAACACAGCCTTCCATCTACAACCAACCTATTGAAGCGCAGATCAGAGTAAATATTTATTGCATTTTCCTTTTGCAAATGGGTGGGTATTCAGAATGCATAAGATTCTGTATTTACGATAGCATAGCTTCTCCCTTTGTTCTTCAGTCCTCCCGCACTTTCATTCAAGCCCAATCCCCTCTGTGTAACCAGCCGTCATGCAGGTTCCATCCCCCAGGGACGTTTTTTTTGTAGGAGATAATTAGTAATCAATGAATGATCCATTCTGTGTTTTGTAATTCTGTGTGATTATTTAGTTATTTAGTAAATAAATAATTAAACCAAAGTTTTGTATTGCTGATTCAACTTGTTAGCCAGGATTCGTGAAGATAACCAAGAATTTACAACTTACAACAAGGTGACGATTAAATATTGACTGCTATTGATGTAAAAGATTACCAGGTTTACCAGGATTACCCGTTTATTTGGAAGAAAACAGCTCTATAAACATTCTTTCGTGGTGCCCCAACTTTCTAGTTAATTACATTTACATGATAAGCTTAATCAAGTAATATTAATTACAGAGAAATTATTTTATAGAATAGCATGTCATATCACTTAATCCGGCATAGCCAAAGACATGACACCCACCAAAGCAGACACCTCGACGGTCCTGAAAGAACTTCACTGGAAACCATATATCCTGAGGCTGCATTTATTGTAGCTGGGGATTTTAACGAAGATAATCTGAAAACAAGGCTCCCTAAATTTTATCAGCATATCAAATACGCAACTCGGGCTGGCAGCATTCTGGATCATTGCTACTCTAACTTCCACGACGCATACATAGCCCTGCCCTGCCCTCCTTTCGGCAAATCTGACCAGGACTCCATTTTGTTGCTCCCTGCCTATAGACAAAAACGCCTGTGCTCAGGTCTGTTCAACGCTGGTCCGACCAATCAGATTCCACGCTTCAAGATTGCTTCTGTCACGGGACTGGGATATGTTCCGGATAACCTCAGACAACAACATTGATGTATAGGCTGACTCGATGAGCAAGTTTATTAGCAAGTGCATCGGAGATGTTGTACCCACGGTGACAGTTAAAACCTTCCCCAACCAGAAACCGTGGATTTATGGCAGCATTCGCACAAAACTGAAAGTGTGAACCACTGCTAATAATCATGGCAAGGCAACCAAAAACATGACTGAATAAAAACAGTGTAGCTATTCCCTGTTCACCCAAACAAGCTAAGCATCAGTATAGAGACAAAGTAGAGTCGCAATTCAACGGCTCAGACACAAGACATATGTGGCAGGGTCTATAGTCAATCATGGAATACAAAAAGAAAACCAGCCCCGTCCCGGACACCGACGTCTTGCTCCCAGACAAATTAAATAACGTCTTTGCTCGCTATTAGGACAATACAGTGCCACTGACACGGCCCGCTACCAAAACCTATGGGCTCTCCTTCACCGCGGCCAACGTGAGTAAAACATTTAAACGTGTTAACCCTCGCAGGGCTGCCGGCCCAGATGGCATCCCTAGCCGCGTCCTCAGAGCATGCGCAGACCAGCTGGCTGGTGTGTTTACGGACATATTCAATCAATCCCTATCCCAGTCTGCTGTGGGATAGGGATTGCTGTTCATTATTCAGCATTTAACACCATAGTACCCTCCAAACTTGTCATTAAGCTTGAGACCCTGGGTCTCGACTCCACTCGGTGCAACTGGGTCCTGGACATTCTGAAGGGCCGCCCCCAGGTGATTACCAACAACGACGAGACGGCCTACAGGGAGGAGGTGAGGGCCCTCAGAGTGTGGTGTCAGAAAAATAACCTCACACTCAACGTCAACAAAACAAAGGAGATGATCGTGGACTTCAGGAAACAGCAAGGGGAGCATCCCCCTATCCACATCGACTGGACAGTAGTGGACAAGGTGGAAAGTTTTAAGTTCCTCGGCATACACATCATGGATAAACTGAAATGGTCCACCCACACAGACGGCGTGGTGAAGAAGGCGCAACAGCGCCTCTTCAACCTCAGGAGGCTGAAGAAATTTGCCTTGTCACCGAAAACACTCACAAACTTTTACAGATGCACAATCGAGAGTATCCTGTCAGGCTGTATCATCGCCTGGTACGGCAACTGCTCCGCTCACAACCGTAAGGTTCTCCAGAGGGTAGTGCGGTCTGCACAAAGCATCACCGGGGGCAAACTACCTGCCCTCCAGGACACCGACAGCACCCTATGTCACAGGAAGGCCAAAAAGATCACCAAAGACAACAACCAACCGAGCCACTGCCTGTTCACCCCACTATCATCCAGAAGGCAAGGTCAGTACAGGAGCATCAAAGCTGGGACCGAGAGACTGAAAAACAGTTTCTATCTCAAGGCCATCAGACTGTTAAAAAGCCATCACTAACATTGAGTGGCTGCTGCCAACATACTGACTTAAATCTCTAGCCACTTTATAGTAAAAAATTGTATGTATTAAATGTATCACTAGTCACTTTAAACAATGCCACTTTATATAATGTTTACATACCCTACATTACTCATCTCATATGTATATACTCTTGCCTATGCCGCACGGCCATCGCTCATTCATATATTTATATGTACATATTCTCATTGATCTATTTAACTTGTGTGTAGAAGATAGTTGATGTGAAATGTTAGATTACTTGTTAGATATTACTGCACGGTCGGAACTAGAAGCACAAGCATTTCGCTATACTCGCATTAACATCTGCTAACCATGTGTATGTGACCAATACAACTTTTGATTTGATTTGATTACACGAGTGTGCAACGCTTGTCCCAAGGCAAAGGGTGGCTACTTTGAAGAATCTAAAATCTAAAATAGATTTTGATTTGTTTAACAATTTTTTGGGTTCCTACATGATTCCATATGTGTTATTTTATAGTTTTGATCTCTTTACTATTATTCTACAATGTAGACAATTGTAAAAAATAAAGAAAAATCCTTGAATGAGTAGATGTGGCCAAACTTTTGAAGTGATTGTGTTAGCTGTGTTGTTGGCTAGCCCCTCCGAACAACAGTGCCCTGACGAGAAAGCACAGTTTCTATGTCAGGTGAAATCGTCCACATTCTCTTATTGTTGTAGATGTATCCAAATAAATGTCACTAGAAAACAGCTTAAACAAATGCAAATGCAGCTACTTCGTTGTTATTCTGGCTGTACTGTTTGATGTGACTGTAAGTAAGCCGTCGTAGGCTAGCTAGCAAGCAAGGGGTAAGAACGTTCCCAGCCAATATGGCAATGGAACATTTAGAACAAATGACCATAGATACAGAACAACAATACTGAACGACTGGGTCGCAACTCTGGCAACCAAACCGATAGAACAAACGACCAGCCAGCTTCGGTAGCAACTCTAGATTTGTTTCGGAATATATCTTGTGGAAGAATGAAATAGTATGAATAAATTAATCAAAATAAAGATTTTTATGAAAATATGGCAATCATTATTTTAATATGTTGTTAAACCATTGTACAAAACTGATAGTGCCCTCGAAGCTGGTGTTGGAGGATATATTGGCACAGATATCACTTTTGTACAACGGGTTAACAACATATTAAAATAATGATTGACATATTTCCATCTTTAATTTGATGAATTCATTCATACTATTTCATCCTTCCACAACACCCATGGCAATATATCCTCCAAACACCAGCTTCTCGGGCATTATCACGTAAGTGGAAATGTCTAAGAGCAACAATGACTCAGGTAGGCCACACAAGCTCACAGAACGGGACTGCTGAGTGCTGAAGCGTGTAAAAAATAATCTGTCCTATGTTGCAACACTCACTACCGAGTTCCAAACTGCCTCTGGACGCAACGTCAGCACAATAACTGCTCGTCGGTAGCTTCATGAAATGGGTTTTCATGGCCGAGCAGCCACACACAAGCCTAAGACCACCCTGCGCAATGCGTCAGCTGGAGTTGTGTAAAGCTCGCCGCCATTGGACTCTGGAGCAGTGGAAACATGTTCTCTGGAGTGATGAATTGCGCTTCACCATCTGGCAGTCAGGCGGACTAATCTGTGTTTGGCGGATGCCCTGAGAACGCTACCTGACCCAATGCATATTGGCAACTATAAAGTTTAGTGGATGAAGAACAATGGTCTGGGGCAGTTTTTCAAGGTTCGAGCTAGGTTCCAGTGAAGGGAAATCTTTAACGCTACAGCATACAATGACATTCTAGATGATTCTGTGCTTCCAACTTTGTGCAAGAGTTTGGGGAAGGTCATTTCCTGTTTTAGCATGACAGTGCCCCCCCGTGCACAAAGCAAGGTCCATACAGAAATTATTTGTCGAGATCGGTGTGGAATAACATGACTGGCCTGCACAGCGCCCTGAACTCAACCCCATCAAACACCTTTGGGATGAATTGGAACGCAGACTATGGGCCTAATCACCCAACATCAGTGCCCGACCTCACTATTGCTCTTGTGGCTGAATGGAAGCAAGTACCCACAGCAATGTTCCAACATCTAGTGGTAAGCCTTCCCAGAAGAGTGGAGGCTGTTATGGCAGAAAAGGGGGAACCAACTCCATATTAAAGCGAATGATTTTGGAATGAGATGTTCGACAAGCAGGTGTCCACATACCTCAATTACCTCGTACCACTGCACATCGACTCGGAACTGGTACTTCATGTATATAGCCAAGTTAACGTTACTCATAGTGTATTTATTCCTCGTGTTGTTATTTGTCTATTTTTCTATTTTAAAAAATATCTCTGCATTGTTGGGCCCTTAAGTAAGCATTTCACTGTTAGTCTACACCTGTTTTTTACGAAGCATGTGCCAACTAAAATTAGATTTGATTTCAAACTGTGTGAAAGTTATTTGAATCTATTAGAGAAAGTGTAAATGATGCAATTGATCATGCAAACAGCCAGTGTCTTTTCTGTCAGAAATATAGGGATGAGGAGCTTCCTCTATAATGCACCTCACCTTGTCTATGCCTTTGTGTATTTGGTTTGATTTGGAGAGGATGTCATATTTCTTCTTGGCCTCGTTGGTGAAGTTGTCACAGATGCGTCGGAGCTCCACACACTTGGGCCGTATGGAGTCCACAGCATAGTGGTTGCTCTGAATCAGCTGGTCCCCGTGTAGGGCATGGAGCTGGGCCTTCTCTAATGACTCCTGACATGCGCACAACAGATAGACAGAGAGCCATTCATCTCACGTGACCAACACACTGGGGCACATCCATGTTAGGCTCACATACAATACAATCAAAGGCTGATGATCATATGCTATATGAAGCCATAGTGGAGACATTGTGCAATGTACTCAATCATTGGAATTGAAAGGTTTAGATGTTACATCTCATATGACGTATGTTATGTGACTGAGCTGACCTGAGCCTTCTCCTCTAAGGTATTGAGGTCGTTCAGTAACATCTCCACTCGGGTGACACAGTCCCCAATATCTGACAGGAAAGTCAGAGTGTCCATCAGACTGTCCAATGACACTTTCACCTGGGAGGGGGGAGAGGACACAGAGACAACTGCAGATCAGGCACATATTCATGTACAGTGTTTTCTAACTTATATGCTTGAGAGAAAGCGTTATACTGTAATTGTGAACATAAACAAGCATGTATAACACTGAGAAAAGTAAGAAAAGTAAAGGGCAAGCAACTATTTTTAGACAAGCAAAGTGTTGTCATTGTAATGGCTTTTCACAAAGCATCCAGCCCTGAAGGCTTACATCCCAAAAATATATGTGAGTTTGCCTGTGAATTAAGCCACCCTGTTAGCAACATCCTCAATTCCTCAGGGAATTCCCTTCACAGTGGAAGGAGGACACAGTGCTGCTGATACATACCACCCCCCAAACGACCAGTTGAGGCCTACTGTATATCACTAACTCCACAGCTCTCTAAAGTATCGGACAGTTTTGCCGCTGCCTGGATTAAAGAGGACATGTCACCAAACCTTTGGCAATTTGGGAGCATGCCGAACAGATCATCCACCCAAGCCCTGGTCAGTATGCTTGACTGCCTATACAAAGAGTCTGACATTCCATCCACAATATCCACCTTAATCACCAAAACCTTTCCAAGGCCTTTGATAAGATTGGCCACACCACAGCAATATAGTGTCTGATACAACTGGGTATGAGACCAGCAGAGCTACTATCCCAATAGGCAAAATTACGCTGAAAAGACATCTTTTAGACTTCTATTCCAGACATTGACTTCAGGTGCATTTTATGTGCTGAATGAAAGGTGACATTGAAAATATGTATTTTCCAGATGTTGAAAATACATATTTTCCTGATATCTAAAATATATATTGAATATACATTTCAAATACGTTGAAAATCTGTATTTTTCAATCATTGATTCTATGGCCAAATTTCATGTACATTCTCAATGAAGTAAGAATTATATCACAATAATATTTTTAAGGAGGAATCTGCAGTTGCTACATCCATTTGGGGATTTACAGTGCTTTCAGAAAGTATTCACACCCCTTGACTTTTTCAACATTTTGTTGTTACAGCCTGAATAAAAAATAACAAAAATTGAGATTTTGTGTCACTGACCTACACACAATACCCCATATTGGCAATTTGTACTTAGGTTTACCAATTGAATACAATTTAAAAGCTGAAATGTCTTGAGTCAATAAGTATTCAACCTATTTGTTATAGCAAGTCTAAATAAGTTCAGGAGTAAAAAGGTGCTTAACAAGTCACATAAGTTGAATGGACTCACTCTGTGTGCAATAGTAGTGTTTAACATGATTTTTTAATGACTATCTCATCTTTGTACCCCACACATACAATTATCTGTAAGTTCGTTCAGTCAAGCAGTGAATTTCAAACACAGATTCAACCACAAAGACCAGAGTGGTTTTCCAATGCCTAACAAAGAATTGCACTTATTGTCAGATGTGTAAAAATAAAAAAGCAGGCTTTGATAATCCAATTGAGGATAGTGAAGTTATTAAATACACTTTGGATTATGTATCAATACACCCGGTCACTCCAAAGATACAGGCGTCCTTCCTAACTCAGTTGCCAGAAAGGAAGGAAACCGCTCAAGGATTTCATCATGAGGCCAATGCTGACTTTAGAGTTTAGTGGCTGTAATTGGAGAAAACTGAGAATGGATCAACAACATTGTCCTGTACTTACTCCACAATACTAACCTAAATGACAGCGTGAAAAGAAGGAAGCCTGTACAGGACACAAATATTCCAAAACTGTTTGCAATAAAGCACTAAAGTAAAACTGCAAATAATGTGGCAAATAAATTCACTTTATGTCCTGAGAACAAAGCATTATGTTTATGGGAAATCCAACACAACACATCACTGAGAACCACTCTTCATATTTTTAAGCATGGTGGTGGCTGCATCATGTTATGGGTATGCTTGTCATGGGCAAGGACTATGGAGTTTTTCAGGATAAAAAGAAAGGGAAAAGTGCTAAGCACAGGCAAAATCAGAGGAAAACCTGGTTCAGTCTGCTTTCCAACAGACACTGGGAGACAAATTCATCTTTCAGGAGGACAATAACCAAAAAATACAAGGCCAAATAAACAGTATCTTGCCAAGATGACATTGAATGTTCCTGAATGTACCAGTTACAATTTTGACTTAAATTGGCTTGAAAATCTATGGCAAGACTTGTCTAGCAATGATCAACAACCAACTTGACAGAGCTTAAAGAAAAAAAAAATAGCCAAATATTGTGCATTCCAAGTGTTCAAAGTTCTTAGAGACTTACTCAAGAAAGTGCCTAAAAACATGTTTTCACTTTGTCATTATGGGGTATTGTCACTAGTTGGGAACCACTGGAGTAGAGCACAGTAGAGTACAGTACAGTGTCATAACGTGGCACTCTTTGGGTATAGCGAGTGCCTTTCCCCTCTCTCCCTCTTACACCCAGGTTCTGTTATCTCAGGTCGGACATTTCTAGAGGAGACTCTCTCCTCATGGCCAGGCAGTATAGAGAGAGGGTTTCACAGTAGAACAAAGGAACTTCTTCTACATCACAGAACTTGAGAACTGAACAATATCCATGTTTTGAAGAATGTGTAAACGGTCGGTGTAGAAATCAGCTATGACCAGTCTCTTTTGTTTAATGATTGTGACCTCAGGAAAGACGATACAGCCACATTACCATAACTCTGTTTATACAGGAGCCTCCGTTATGAGGCTTGCATCTAATTATTGTATAAAATGAATGAGTAAGGATGAAACTATTTGTAGAATTGTGTTATGTGATTTTAAACTGTTAATGTGAGATAATTGTATTCCCTTTAACTAAGTCATTGGCCCGCCCCATGAGC
Organism: Oncorhynchus masou masou; assembly: GCF_036934945.1. Taxonomy (NCBI): domain Eukaryota; kingdom Metazoa; phylum Chordata; class Actinopteri; order Salmoniformes; family Salmonidae; genus Oncorhynchus; species Oncorhynchus masou. The sequence continues at coordinate 86,857,886 of NC_088235.1, read as the reverse complement.
ACAGACATTGATCTGGCCACATGGGACAGCCCTTTTCTACTGTTACGAATATAACCCCCACCTGAAGGAATTTCCTTTAGACCATGCCTATCTCGGTCAGCTGAAGGAGCTAAGGTTGAGTGGAGACCACAAGTTTCTCAGTATAAACTAAGGTTGTAATGGTTGTTGAAACTCTGAAACTATCGATTCCGACAGAATAAGAGCAACTCTTCGATACTAATTACTAGTCTGCAGCTAAGAATTATGTACCATTGAATGCGAAGACCGACAACTTGCCGAAACATCTATCCCATAAGAACATTTCTGAATGGGACTCTGAAGTATCCATTCTAACAACGAGAGACTTCATGGGAGCAGAGACGATCAGGTGAACTTTCCAACAGAAAGACGGACGATTCCAACAGAGATCACGACGACACACTGAGCGTAAATATATATTGATTGCAATTATTCCCGAATAAGTGAGCGTTCATGTGCACAGGATTAGCATTTCAATCAATATAATTATCAACTGTGTAGTGACTTCTCTCCTTCGTGCCCTTCTCAGTCCACACCCACTTCCCTTTGTCTACCAAGTCGCCATTTTGGCTTAGCCCACTAGGGAACATCCCCTATCTTTTCCTTGTAACAAAATCTACTGTTTCTTTGTTTGTTTCATTTCTGTGATTATTTAGTTAGTAAATAAATGATTAAGACAAAATAATTTTTTTAACCTTTATTTAACTAGGCAAGTCAGTTAAGAACAAATTCTTATTTTCAATGACGGCCTAGGAACAGTGGGTTAACTGCCTGTTCAGGGGCATAACGACAGATTTGTACCTTGTCAGCTTGGGGGTTAGAACTTGCAATCTTCCGGTTACTAGTCCAACGCTCTAACCACTAGGATACCCTGCCGCCCCAATTGATGTATGGATGATTCATAGTGAAGGCTGGGTTCGTGCAGATCACCAACAACTTATGACGTTTGGAATGAGACTAACATGAGGTAAAGAATAATTAATTAATTAGAAGACTAATTGATCAGATATTAAAATATCTGAAAAGTTATATTAGGAAAATTATAACTTTGTAATCTGAAGATTTTCCTTGGTGCCCCGACTTCCTAGTTAATTACATTTACATGATTAGTTTAATCATGTAATAATAATTTGAGAGAATTGATTTGATAAAACAAGTCTTCATGTTAATGATGCCAAAGACACGACAACAGTATGGTATGGTACAGTATCGGACAGTCAAGTTTTATTCAGTACAGCACACTATAGTTTAATTCAGTAGATTACAGTACAGTTTAATTCAGTAGAGTACATTAGAGTAGAGTACAATGCATTACACTATACTTTTCTTTACTGTACTCTATTGTATTGTACTGTACTGTAATAAACTTTACTTTTCTATACTGTATTGTGTATTGTAATGTAATGTCCTCTGCTATGCTCTACTGTGCTGTACCATGATGTCCAAACTTGTGAAATGTTTGGTTCAGATTTGGTCCGGTCCAGATCGGCCAAATCTGAACCAATTATAGACGCTTATGTTTTTGGCCAAACATAGACTGGTCCAAAAGACGTTGCTGTCAGTAAATGCTTAGTGGGGAGGGTCCAGGAAACTCATATGGCCATGAACACCTTCAAATACAAGGTCCTGTTGATATAATTTGTGAGAAACCTGCCCCACCCAAGTCCCCTTGCAATCAGCGGGAAAGACCTGCAAGTCTGTGAATCAGTCAAAATGTTTGTGCTTGTCCTTGTGCAAAATAATCTACAGTGGGACGAACAAGTAACGTCCATTGTTAGAAAAGGAAACAAGAAGTTGTTTTACACAGACTAAAAAGTTTCCATGTCCCACAGGCTGACCTGGTAGCCATACACAGGCTACATCCACCCCTGCCTAGAACACGCAGCACCAGCTTGAAATAGCTCCTCAAGCCCTCTCCGACCAACTGGAGCGCATCCAGAAGTGCACTTGCAGAATCATCCTCTCCACAGCATATTCTGGATACAAGGAGGACACTCTGACTTATTATCACTACCCTCACTTTGTGAGAGAAGAGAGAAACAGTGCCTGGGCTTTGCTGTGTGACGTAGGATGTGGATGTGAAACCACTTGAAGCTGGGATGTTCCTCCTACCATTTCATTTGCACTTCTGAATGTACATCAACTCCTGGCTGAACCCTACATCGCAATCATTACATCGTAGCGCAGTAGGAGAGAGTGGTTTCATCACGGTAGCACATTCAGAGATTGATTTATAGCATTCATCTAAAATAATTAATTAGATTTTAAACAAAAAAAACTTTGTTTGTCATAAGCAGACAAGATTATTATGAGGTGAAAGGCGAGTTCCTAACGAGTTCGGAAAGCCAAACTAGAGCTCTGTGAGACATTCACAGCGATGGGGGCAGACATTTTGATCAAGAGAGATCTTTAGAAAATACGCACATTTTGTCTAACACTAAACATACAAATGTATTTTACAGTTAAGGTGAAGGTGAAATCTTATAGTTAGTTGTTTTATAATTTGATTATGCTATATTTAGAAAGCAGAAAGTAATTTCAAGCCTTATTCATACAGTTTTCTTGAATAGAAAATCCATCATATTAAATATTATATAATCATATTTTTATCATATTTGTACTGTGTACTAGTCTTGTGTCCTCAAGTGACTACACCTCAGCAATTTATAAAAAATAAAGAAAATTGAGTATGCAGCATTACTAGTTATTGTTTATGGTCCTCATGATAAATAAGTACTTTTGGGGATTATGTAGATTACATTTTCAATTACATTTAGTTACATTTAATTAAATGTTTTATTGTGTATGTAGTATAATATCCATGTATTTCAGTGACCTTGACCGCCATGCTCTCTCTGGAGGAACTCAAATAGCCAGGATGTGTTCTGTCCAGCTCTCTTTTTTATATGATTAAGCAAAACCTGCTGACCACAGTAGTCAGCAGACAGGGATAGAAATGTACATACCTCTCGGAAGTCATGTTCAAAATGGCGTAACTGCAGGCACTGCTCCAGTTTGAGGTAATGTTTGGACCAGAACTGTTGAAAAGCATTTTCTGTCTCATCCAGCTGGGCCAACAACCTGAAACCCATGCACTCATGAACTGTACGTATATGTTTGTACTGAACTGTACATAAAAACATGTTTTATTAGAAACATATAGTATCTGAACTAGGTCCCAGAAACCAACCTTTCCACTGTAGTCTGGTTCTCCATCTCGTCTGGGTTTAGTTTGTGGTTCTCAGACTTCGCGGCCTGCTCTTTGATACAGCCCAGCAGAGTAGTCCCCTGTTGCACCGCTAATTTCAGTTCATCCTGTCAAATTTATACAACTAATTAAATACCAGGCTATGCCAGGGGGCAACCCACCTGCCTATGGGGGGGATCATGAGACACGGGCTGCTCCTGATCAACAGATCTGGTTTTGGAATAGAATACTTGCTATGCTTGCTATGCTATAATTTGCTATGCTTGTTATCTGGGCCATTGATGCAAATGAGTGTGGTTAAACTACTAAGCAACAGGCCATGATAGAAACCAGTCCACTGATCTCACTACTGTATGTGAATCTACTAATACTATACTACCACTCATCAACATAGGGAATATTCAGATGCTAACTATGGGTACAAGTGAACCCTAATAGGTAGCCAGGTTCAGAAGCCCCGTGTTGATGCTGAAGCAGTGTCTCACTTTTAGATTGTCATGCTTCTCATTGTGAGTAGTTAGCAGGTCTTTGGTGTACTGCACGTCATTAGGCAGCTCCGTCTCGGACAGATCTGTGCCAAACTTCTGCAGCATTTGGGCTGTGGTCTTCACTGTCACAGCAAAGTTCTCAATGGCCTGTCAGCAAAACACAAACACACCTCAGATTATATTGTGCCATGACCCATAAATTTTTAGGATTACATCTATAGTAAACCGACATCCCAGTAGAAAATAAATATGGTAGAAAAGGATTATTATGTGGAAACTGGCAATATTTCAGTATTCACTTCTCTGTAAGATCCTGCAGTTACAAGAAATTCCCAGTGAGTAAAGACTGTTTAGACCAAAGGTCAAATGTCATGGTGACTCACTGTCCGGTGGTGGATCCACTGACTGTGACAGTACTCCAGGTTCCCACCAAGCTCACATGTTAGCTGGCCCTTATCTACGTAGCCATGTAAGTCAGACAGGGAGTTGAGCATCACAATCTGTAAAGACAGAAAATATATTCACACACAATACTGTATGTTATAAAGTCACCTATGTATTTGGACAGTGAACTAAAAATGTTTAATTTGGCTCTATACTCCAGCATTTGGGATTTGAGATCAAATGTTTCATATGAGGCGACAGTTCAGAATGTCACCTTATATTTGAGGGTATTTTCACACATAAATATTTAACTTTTTAGAAATTAAATCACTTTATGTATTGTAAGAATAACAGGCTAAGGCCTAGTTTTCTGTAACATTTTCGTGGCAGAAAGCAAGGACTGGAAATGCTGACAGGAAGGCCCCACTCACACACTCACACACTTATGAAGAAGTTTCACTTACACTCGCACAAAGGAGAATGAACATTGAGAGAAAAATGTACATTGACCCTAGAAAAGAAGAAAAAGAAGAAGAAATGAATTGGGACTGAAATGTATTAAAATAATAATTGAATGTTAAATGTTAAATATGGTTGGAAACATTGGGGAATGTTAAAGGGTGACTGAAGTAATATAGTGAAATGGTTAAGGATGAGATGTTTGTTTTAAGGTACAGTAGATTTGGAGATAGATAGCGAAATGTTACAATGTTGAAATAATAGGATGAGGATGGGATGTTGTATGTTTAAGATGTAACTGGAGTAATAAATTAGGTTGGGGTGAGATTAGAATTGAGTGAAACTTGAATAGTAAAGGTTGATTTTTTTTAAAGGAAAGGGAGATACCTAGTTAGTTGTACAACTGAATGCCTTCAACTGAAATGTGTATTCAACATTTAACCCAACCCCTCTGAATCAAAGAGGTGTGGGGGGGCATCCACGTCTTCGGCGCCCAGGGAACAGTGGGTTAACTGCCTTGCTCAGGGGAAGAATGACAGATTTTTACCTTTCGGTTACTGGCCCAACCATTTGAAGGGAAAAATAAGTATTCATGTTTAAAACTAGTTGTGATGATGATGTGTAGCTATAGATATATTAAGGGTAAAGTAAAAGTAACGTTCTACAAGGAATCCTTAAGGTTACCTTATTGATAGACGTTTTGAGTAGCTGTTAGAGTTTTGAAACACCAATTGAGAGACTGATCATCCTGAGGGGGGCAACAAAAGACTGTTTATATTTGCAGAAGACATAATTGTTCTTGTTATTAAATTATATGCTTCTCATAAAAGTGTAATATACAAAAAATATTGCATTGGCAGCCTAATAGGGGTTTAGATAAGGGCGCTGGAGGTATCTAATCCATAGTTAATTTTTGCTTCTCATAATTGCTTGTGTGATTATTGATTTGTGATATTGATTGATTGAGCTGGGACTTATAATGCCTGTTTCTAGGATTTTTGAATAAACTTGCTTTATTGTTCTGATACTCCTGTGTCAAAGAGTCATACAAGTGCCTGTCGTTTTACTCTAGGTTTTTGAAATTGACTTGATTAATTTAGGATTTTTAGCACCTAGTTAATTAGTCTATTGGGAACCTTAGTTGCTGGAATAAAATAACCTGAGACCGAATAATAGGTACTGAGTACAATGGTCGGAGTCGTAAGAGGGTTGAGAAAATAGGGGCCCAGGAAATAGGGGCCCCTCATAGTGGGCTACAGTGGAAGCTCTGGCCTGGGCGATCCTGAGAAGGCGCCAGGTGGAACGAGAGTGAGGCAGCATAAGCACTAGGCTCTGAGGATAGCTCACTTTACTGTAAGGCCCTTACTGTTGAGTTTGAGGAACAGTCCCGAGCCATAAACTGGCTCAGTGGTAAGGCAGAGCAGCATCTAACAGATCTGAGAGACTAATGACAAGGAATAACTGATTGCTATTGGGTAGGCAGGTTCGAGTTGAGTTGTTAATCTTGCAGAGGTGGTATTTTAGCTTTGACAGTATCTAGTACCCCTATTTGAAGGTGTCATAAGTATTTGGAGAAATTCACATATATGCGTATTAAAGTAGTCAAAAGTTTTGTATTTTGTCCTATATTCCGAGCATGCAATGACTACATCAAGTTTGTGTCTCTACAAAATGCATTTGTAGTTTGTTTTGGTTGCGTTTCAGATGATGTTGTGTTAAATAGAAATTAATGGTAAATAATGTATTGTGTCATTTTGGAGTCACTTTTATTGTAAATAAGGAAATAATATGTTTCTGAACACTTCTAAATTAACGTGGATGCAACCACACTACGCCATTTCAACGTAGAAATATGAGTACATTTAAAAAGAGAGACATAAGTTTTTTGAATTTCCAATATGTTATCACTATGCGTTCAACGATTTAAAAGCACAATAAAGTTCAAATGGGAATACAATGTCAGATATTTTGTGTTTATAATGTGTTATCACTGTGCTTCATCTAATAGCACAACCAAATTACTTAGATTCAGATTTTATTAAAAGTACACAGTGCAAGTGATCAGTGCTGTTCGAGATTCTGCACAGATGTTTATATCGTGAATTTAACCTTGTCTGTCCCTTACAATGTATTGTGATCCCTGTTTTGTCACACTCCATGCTTCATTCATACCAAATAACATTTTGAAAACCTTATGTCACTACAAGGTTGAACTTTTATCACATTGGGTCTCCATTGTATTGTTGTTAGGTGTGCTTGACCTCTCCTCTAACTGCCCATCCACTTTACTGCATCCCTATTCCACTCTCACCTTTATCTGAACCCTCCACACCACAACATGTTACCAGCTATCCTACCCAGTAACAGTGCAGACCAATCAAAATAACCTAAGCCACCTGGCCCACACATACACACACCAGAGAGGGAGCACTCCTCACAACTTTACAGGGAGACCACTGGACAGGCAGCATTTTGCTCCACACACCCAACCAGGACTACAGTCAAGGCAAGTAAATTACATAGTACACCCTACTGTACATGTAGATATATATACATACATTTTTAAAAACTTTTTGCACCTTTTATTTCAATTTTATTTATATATTTCCTCCCTGCTACCTGATGAAGCCGAGTAAGGCAGAAACGCGTCGTGGCTGGGACTCCTCTCGATCTGTAGTGTTGCTGTAAGGAAGGCAGGTTCCACACAGAGATCGGAGGAGTCTCCTTTTGGCTACTATTTTATTTGTACACTTTTCTTTCCTTAATTGGATTTTTACACAGCTCTCACCCTAACACACTATGATGTAGTGGAGTGTGACGTTGTATGTTATCCCTCACACCACTTGTGGATGTATGTGTATGCTTTTGTATATGTAAAAAAATGTGTACAGGCACATCCCTTTTATGTTCATGTGTGTATGCATGTGTACCTCCACCCCATCCTTGGTCCCAACCCTACTGACTAACACTTTTTACCAGTAGGATACCCTAAAAATAGAAAGGTGGCCATTAGGACAGTAAAAATAGATCTTTAATAGCATTTCAGAGTTACCGTGACCACGGACTCTTAAAAATGTACTTTATATTTATCCTAAATGATCCCTTGGATCCTGTACCAAAAATCACTAGGGAACCAATTTATATTTAACAAAATATTTAATTTTCTTCTCTTGGGGTTACCATGACCATGGACCCTTGACCAATAGGAAACAATTAAATAAATAAAAACATATACATATATATATATTTTTTTTTAAGTTTCTTGAACTCGGAGTTACCATGACCATGTACCCATGACGAAGAGAAACTATAAAATAGAACATAAATAACTAAAATTACAACCAAAAAAAACCCTCACCAACTCACCATCCTTCCAAAATACCTCTCATCAACACCCACCAGCACCCCCAATGGACGAGAACCTTTTTTCTCCAACTACTCTTGGGACTACGATCTTGGCGACTCCCCCGCAGCGAGTAGACCCTAAGCAATTAGGCCCGGCCATACCCCAAGCAAGAAGACGGGAGGAAATGGAAGAGACCGGACTCCTTTGGGACCCCTCGTGGTCCTGTTGGCAGACCTATCGGCACAACCCTCCCAGCCCCACACAAACAGGAGACTCACGTACCGCGCTGGACGACTATCTACCCCAGTTTAGAATTGGATTGGCAGTATGTCCAGTAGCGTGAGTTTCATCCTAGCGGGTTGGGGCAGCTAAAAGTGGGGCTTTCGGGTCGGGCGCTGCACCTGGAGGCTCGCGTCAGCCGTGTAATCCCTGGGGTGCCCAGATTATGTCTGGCGGAGAATTGGATCCCACAGAACAATTCTTCACTGGGGGACACCTTACCCCGCCGCACTAAGCCTGGACAACCGATCCACCTTTTTACCTGGACTACAAATAAATTCACTGTCTAGGGAGGATATACCTCTGGAAACGTTACGATCCTGGAAGGGAGTAGCTCCACTGGTCACTATCACCCGAACCACTGAATCACCTACGACCGAGATGGTGGGGATGGTACACGGCAATCGACTGTGACTCCTGGCAGACGTACAATACCAAAGCCAGATGATGCTTGCCTGATCCTAAACCCTCCATACACCTACCGAAACGCAGGACGAAACTCCAAGGGCGGATGCATGACAGCCACAAAGAGGGCTCGCCTTCTGGGTTTTTGTCTGCTCAAACCAATGGTAGTTCAATGACCTACCACTCCATATGGACACATGGCAACCAACCGAGGACCAAACCTGCATAAGGTGGGCAACTCAAGGGATTTTGCCTAATCCTACATCGAGTCGACAGACCTACCTGAACTTAACCATTCTAAAAACTATACCTGACCCTAACCCTAACCTTAACCATTCTAAAAATCCATACCTAACCTTAACCCTAACCCTTACCCTAACCTTAACCTAAATATTAAAAAACTATACCTTACCCTAACCTCAACCCTAACCTTAACCATTCTACAAACTATACCTAACCCTAACCCCTACCCTACGGACAGACAACTTTTTAACCCAACTAATGGGTTAATCTACAAGTGGGCAACCATGGGGCCTACAACTTTGGCCGGCCGCACCCGGACCCCTCCAGCCGACACGCATATGAGTGGAGTGCACCCCCTCCCTTCCCCCCTCCGGTTTCCACGTGTCAGAGATGGAAGTGGATCAACCGACTCAAAACTAGAAACCAAACACTAGCCAGTCACCGCTGCATTGCCTGCCGAGGGATCTGGACGCAGCAAGCCAAGGACATTCTTATCTCTGAAATTCACTGGGATCATTTAAATCTGGCTTTTTTTAGGGGTGTTGATTCTCCACCCATTATACTTCTCATAGGAATGGTTTGATGGTGAACAGGTCAAAAATAATAATTAGATTAAATACAACATAAAATAGCTTTACCAGGTCTATGAAGGACATCACTTCTGAGACCTCCACCAACACACACTTTCCATCTGGGAAACAACTAGAACGACGGATAATTCAAGACCCACCTACTCCAAGTCTTCTCAACCAAGATTTTTTCATCAAAAGACCAAGAATTCTACAGCCACCTCCTCCACTTTTTTCAACTAAAGAGGATTTTTTTTTCACAAAAGACCCTGGATTCTACCACCACACACTTCTACTTGTCCTTTAGAAGGGCATCACCTTTTTTTTTAAATATTTAAAAAATATAATGCTTTTTACATCCATTTAAAATTGGACCCCACAAGACCTACCCTACCCAACCCCTCACCCAACCCCTCACCCCTCACCTAACATTCCTACCCTAAACCTAACCTTAACCATTCTAACTTTGACTTTAACCCTAACCGTAACCATTCTTACCCTAACCTTAACCATTCTAACCCCAACACAAACCTTAACCATCCTAACTCTAAACCTAACCCTAACCTTAACCATTCTAACTCTGAACTCAACCCTAGCCTTAACCATTCTTACCCTAAACCTTAACCACCCCAACCCTAACCTTAACCATCCTAACCCTAATCATTCCTAACACTAATCCTAACCTTAACCCTAGCCCCTAACCTTAACTGCAATCCTAGCCCGAACCCACCTGTGTGTGTGTATTAGTATATGTATCTGTGTCTGACCTTATGTTGTTAACCTTGTCTCTCTCTTATAATGTACTGTGATCCCTATTTTGTCAATTGGACCTTAAACTCCTCACATACCCATAACCTAATGTTAACCATTCTAACCCTAACCGCAACCATTCTAACTCTAAACCTAACCTCAATCACCCTTACTTTGTCCTTAACCCTTACCTCAACTATGCTAACCCTAACCCAAACTGTAACCCTAAACTTAACCATTCTACCCTAAACCTAACCTTAACCATTCTAACTTTGACCTTAACCCTAGCCTGAATAACTCCAACCCTAACCGTAACTATTCTAACCCCAACCCAACCCAAACCTTAACCCTAACCTTAACCATTCTACCCTAAACCTAACCCTAACCTTAACCATTCTTACTTTGACCTCAACCTTAGCCTTAACCACTCCAACCCTAACCTTAACCATTCTAACCCCTACCATTCCTAACTCTAACCTTAACCCTAGCCCCTAACCCGAACTATAATCCCAGTTCTAACCCCTCTGTGTATGTGTGTGTGTACATGTATATGTACCTGACCTCATGTTGTTAAAGACTCTTGCTCCCTTCGGTCTCAACGTGGACATTGACCTGAAGCCATTCGTGTGATTATTGTGATTTTACTATTGTAAATGTTTGTAGGCTTATGTAGCCAAATTGTATCGATGATCGTATACTATCCATTCATGTTTTTGGTATGTTATTGCTTTATCTGAGAATTAACCAATGATATCAGGCCACGATTACAGACACCTGTGTGTGTCCTTTGACACTATATACAGTTGAAGTCAGAAGTTACCATACACTTAGGTTGGAGTCATTAAAACTAATTTTTCAACCACGCCACAAATGTCTTGTTAACAAACTATAGTTTTGGCAAGTCGGTTAGGACGTCTACTTTGTCATTTTTCCAACAATTGTTTACAGACAGATTATATCTCTTATAATTCACTGTATCACAATTCCAGTGGGTCAGAAATCTACATACATTATGTTGACTGTGCCTTTAAACAGCTTGGAAAATTCCAGAAAATTATGTCATGGATTTAGAAGCTTCTGATAGGCTAATTGACATCATTTGAGTCAATTGGAGGTGTACCTGTGGATGTATTTCAAGGCCAACCTTCAAACTCAGTGCCTCTTTGCTTGACATCATGGGAAAATCAAAGGAAATCAGTCAAGACCTCAGAAAAAAAAGTGTAGACCTCCACAAGTCCGGTTCATCCTAGGGACCAATTTCCAAATGCCTGAAGGTACCACGTTCATCTGTACAAACAATAGTACGCAAGTATAAACACCATGGACCACGCAGCCGTCATACTGCTCAGGAAGGTGACGCGTTCTGGCTCCTAGAGATGAACGTCTTTGGTGCAAAAAGTGCAAATCAATCCCAGAACAACAGCAAAGGACCTTGTGAAAATGCTGGAGGAAGCAGGTACAAAAGTACCTTTAACCACAGTAAATCGAGTCCTATATCAACATAACCTGAAAGGCCGCTCAGCAAGGAAGAAGCCACTGCTCCAAAACCTCCATAAAAAAGCCAGACTACGGTTTGCAACTGCACATGGAGATGCTTGCAAAGCGAAGAACACCATCTCAACCGTGAAGCACGGGGGTGGCAGCTTCATGTTGTGGGGGTGCTTTTGCTGCAGGAGGGACTGGTGCACTTCACAAAATAGATGGCTTCATGAGGTAGGAACATTATGTGGATATGTTTAAGCAACATCTCAAGACATCAGTCAGGAAGTTAAAGCTTCATCGCAAATGGGTCTTCCAAATGGAAAATGACCCCAAGCATTCCAAAGTTATGGCAAAATGGCTTAAGGACAACAAAGTAAAGGTATTGGAGTGGACATCACAAAACCCTGACCTCAATCCTATAGAAAATTTGTGGGCAGAACTGAAAAGGCGTGTGTGTGTGCAAGGAGGCCTACAAACATGACTCAGTTACACCATCTCTGTCAGGACAAATGGGCCAGAATTCACCCCACTTATTGGGGGAAGCTTGTTGAAGGTTACCCGAAATGTTTGACCCAAGTTAAACAATTTAAAGGCAACGCTACCAAATACTAATTGAGTGTATGTAAACTTCTGACCCACTGGGAATGTGATGAAAGAAATAAAAGCTGAAATAAATCACTCTCTACAACTATTCTGACATTTCACATTCTTAAAATATTGTGGTGATCCTAACTGAACGAAGACAGGGAATTTTTACTAGGATTAAATGTCAGGAATTGTGAAAAACTGAGTTTAAATGTATTTGGCAAAGGTGTATGTAAACTTCCGACTTCAACTGTAAACTAGTCACCCCGCAGTGTTTGTCATTATACCCAGATGTCATTATACCCTTTGTCATTATACCCTGACAGCTTGTCTGTATCACGCCAGTCCCCGCTCTTCCTCCCCCTGGCGCTAGAGGGCGCCAGGCTCTCCAGGATTACACAATCAATCCACGATCAGTACGCACACCTGCCTTTCCCCGTCACGCACATCTGCGCTCATTGGACTCAGCTGAACTCTATTACTTGTGTTATTGCCTTCCCTATATCGGTCTGTTCCCTAGCTCTGTTCCCTGCTTCGGGATTGATGTTTGTCATATGTCCTTGCTTACCCGTGTGCTGATGCTGGTCCTGTCATGTTCTATGTCCATTCCTGATTAAATGTTTGACTCCCAGTACCTGCTTCTCATGTCCGACGTCACTCCTTACAGTCTGTCAAAACGTTGGTTATTAAAATATTGCATCTGAGCTCCTAGAGTGTGCGGCTCTTCTTTAATTTTTCAAGTGTTCTACTCCGCTTGCCAGCACCTCACCTAAATTGGTGTGCGTTTCTTTCGCCTCTAAATTGTGAAGATCTCCACAAACCTGCGACCTTTGCATGCTATCTTGAAAATGTACCCTTTCTATGATTACACATGACTTGTATAGTTACAGTAACTTCAAAATGTGACCATGTATCTGTTACTCATTTTAAAGTTCAATAAAAACTGTTACATTAGTTTGTAAGAGACTTTAGGCTATTTACTGTATTACAAAAGTCATAATTAATTGTGTTAAGTTGGTTGCTGTAAATAAGGCATCTGTTTTTTTATATTTAATAAATGTGCAAACATTTCTAAAAACTTGTTTTCGCTTTGTCCTTAATGGGGTATTGTGTGCAGATTGATGAGAAATTATTTAATCAATTTTAGAATAAGGCTGTAACGTAACAAAATGTGGAAAAAGCCAAGGGGTCTGAATACTTTCAGAATGCACTGTAGGACTAAATCAAATATTGTTTTATGCACTCTGTGTTATGCACTCTGTGTGTTATGCACTCTATGTGTTATGCACTCTATGTGTTATGCACTCTATGTGTTTTGCACTCTATGTGTTTTGCACTCTATGTGTTTTGCACTCTATGTGTTTTGCACTCTATGTGTTTTGCACTCTATGTGTTTTGCACTCTATGTGTTTTGCACTCTGCCGTTGTGAGGCCGGATTGGACGTACTGCCATTTTCCAAAACGAAGTGAGAGACAACTTATGGTCGATAAATTAACATAAATTATCTGGCAACAGCTCTGGTGGACATTCCTGCAATCAGCATGCCAATTGCACGCTCCCTAAAAACTTGAGACATTTGTGGCACTGTGTTGTGTGACAAAACTGCACTGTGGCCTTTTATTGCCCCCAGCACAAGATGCACCTTTGTAATGATCATGCTGTTTAATCAGCTTCTTGATATGTCACACCTGTCAGGTGGATGGATTATCTTGGCAAATGAGAAATGCTCACTAACAGGGATGTCAACACATTTGTACCCAAAATGTGAGAGAAATCATCTTTTTGTGCTTATGGAAACTTTCTAGGATCTTTAATTTTAGCTCATGAAACATGGAGTCAACAATTTACATGTTGCGTTCATATTTTTGTTCAGTATAGTATCATTGATGATATATGGCGTATAGAGTACGGTTACATTAAATTTGCTCTGTTAAACCTACCCTTTGGAATGACTTTGATAACAACCGTGAATCTATTTAATTAGCAAGGCTTGGTTAAATCCCTGGATGGATAACTGTAGACATTAACTCTCCAGTAGGAGGTGCTGCCCAGCCTACAGTCTTTTTCTGATAGTGGATTTAACATTGAAGATCTGACATTGTTTCAAAGGTAGAAATTCAACATAGACAAACCTTGTATAAAATATGTTGAATATTGGTTACCGCGATGACATCATTTTGTGGTTGAAATGTTAGTCTCAAAACAATAGTTTACATTGATGACTTTCTGCAAATCCAATGTATTTTCCACCTAAAGTGCCTTCAGAAAGTATTCAGACCCATTGACATATTCCACATTTTGTTGTGTTAGAGCCTGATTTTAAAATGTATTAAATTTAGATTTTGTGTCACTAAGTATTCAACCCCTTTGTTATGGCAAGACTAAATAAGTTCAGGAGTAAAACATTTGCTTAATAACAAGTCCCATAAAAAGTTGCATGGACTCACTCTGTGTGCAATAATAGTGTTAAATGTGATTTTTGAATGACAACCTCATCTCTCTACCCCACATATTACAATTATCTGTAAGGTCCCTCAGTTGAGCAGTGCACTTCAAACATAGATTCAACCACAAAGGCCAAGGATGTTTTCCAATGCCCTGCAAAGAAGGGCACCTATTGGTAGATGGGTAAAAAATACACCTAAAACAGACATTGAATATCCCTTTGAGAATGTTTAAGTTATTTATTACACTTTGGATGGTGCATCAATACACCCAGTCACTACAAAGATACAGGCGTTATAAATCAGTTGGCAGAGAGAAAGGAAACTGCTCAGGGATTTCACCATGACGTCAATGCTTACAGAGTATAATGACTGTGATAGGAGAAATCTGACAATGGATCAACAACCTTGTAGTTACTTCACAAATCCAGCACATCACTGAGAACCACTCTCCATATTTGTAAGAATAGTGATGGGTGTATCATGTTATGGGTATGCTTGTAATCGTTAAGGAATAAGGAGTTTTTCAGGATAAAATAAATAAATGGAGTGGAGCTAAGCACAGGCAAAATCCTAAAGGAAAACCTGGTTCAGTCTGCTTTCCACCAGACACTGGGTGATGAATTCACCATTCAGCAGGACAATCTAAAACACAAGGCCAAATCTACACCAAGAAGACAGTGAATGTTTCTGGGAGGCCAAACTACAGAGACCTGAAAGAGACCTGAAAATTGTTGTCTAGCAATGATCAATAACCAATTTGACAGACCTTGAAGAATTTTGAAAAGAATAATGGAGAAATGTTGCACAATCCAAGTGTTCGAAAGCTCTTAGACATTTACCCAGAAAGACTCACAGCGGTAATCACTGCCAAAGATGATGTAACGTCTGCTTCCAACTCACACTCTCAAACACGTAGATCCCCTGAACGCAGCTCACTCTCCAGATCCCAATCACCTGAATTCTAATAATCTGTTCACACACCTGTATGTCATTATCACACACTATTTAGTTCAGTTCTTTGCACCCCTTCACTGTGAGGTATTGTTTGTTTTGTGACATGCTCTGGTTCTCCCCGTGAGTGACTACTCCCGTGTATGATAGTTATTCCCTGCCTGTACTTTAGCGGATTGGATTTCCTGTTATCTACCTACTGCCTGATCTCCAGGACTACGTTACTAGCCTTTTCCCTGCCTGTACTGTTGCCCTTTTGGACCCCTGTGTATGACCTTCTGCCTGCTCCTCTGGTCCTTTGCGATAAACACCTGCTGCGCCCTGCGCTTGAAACCTCCCTCCGTGTTCATTACAGATGATTCTAACATGTATTGATTCAGTGGATTGAATACTTATCAAATCAAGATATTAGTGTTTTCTTTTTCATGTTTTCTTTTCGCACAAAGGTTAGATTTTTACACTTTGACATTAGAGTATTTTGTGTAGATCGTTGTCAAAAAATGACAATTAAATCAATTTAATCCCACTTTGTAACACAACAAAATGTGGAAAAAGTCAAGGGATGTGAATACTTTCTGAAGGCGTTGTCTGCCTCTGTAACTTTCTCAATCATTATAAATCATTCATTCATGATTATCTGTAATCATGAGTGTCCACGTTAATTTAGAAGTGTTTAGAAACACATTTTATTCTTATTACTTTAAAAGTGACTCCTGAATGACACAATACATTTACCAGATACAGTAAATATGAAAACAGATATGTATTAAATTACCCTCAAATAAAAGGTGACATTCTGTAATGTTGCCTTATATGAAACATCCAAAATGCTGGAGTATAGAGAAAAAGTCTACGTTTTTGCTTCATTGACCAAATAAACACGTTGGGGAGTGTAGATGTTAATGCAACATCCTCTGCATCACACTCTGGATTTGGCAAAATACTCCCTCAAGGGTTATGTAATAGCCCACTGGTTGAATCAATATTGTTTCCACGTCATTTCAATTAAATTACCTTGAACCAAAGTGGAATAGATGTGGACTTGACATCTATGCCCAATGGGAAGTGTCATGGTGTGCTAATGCAGCATGATTTGATATCTTGTGTCTTCTGTGGGTTTTACTACAATCAGTTTTTTTGGCTTATTACAGTTCTCTATTAACACTTCCTCACCAGATGTCTTGACTTGAATCATACAACACTTGCATAATGATGGCATGCCCACATGAGTTGGTGAGGAATCTGAGGTTTTGGAACCTTTGTCTTGGAAAATGTGTACAGTCATGCGCGAGAATTTGCCTTCACCAAAATTCTTGAATGAAGTAAGGGAAATATATGAATGTCAGGTCCAAATTGATTGGCACCCTTGATAAAGATGAGCAAAAGAGACTGTATAAAATACATAATTCAAATACTGAGCTATATTGTACAGTATGCAAAGAAAAGCAACATTATATTATTTTATACTAATACACTTGCACAGAGAAAAATAGGTGTCAAAATGATTACCTTTCAATACCTCCCTTGTGAAGATAACAGCAATGAGCCTTTTCTAAAATGTTTTATGAGATTGGAGAACACATTGGGAGGGATCTTAGGCCATTCCGCCATACAGAATTTGTTGGGATTTTGTGGTCAACTAACCAATTCTTTGTGGATTTTGATGTGTGCTTGGGGTTATTGTCTTGCTGGAAGATCCACTTGGAGCCAAGATTCAGGCTCCTAGCAGATGCAAACAGGTTTTTGTCTGAAATGTCCTGGTACTGGGTAAAGTTCATGATGCCATTGACCTTAACAAGGGCCCCAGGACCAGTGGAAGCAAAATAGCCCCATAACATCGAAGATCCAACACCATATTTTACAGTAGGTACTGGGTTCTTTTCTGCATATTTATTTAGACGCAAAACCCACCAATGGTGTTCGGGGCCAAAGACCTCTATTTTCATGTCATCTGAACATACAGTAGCACCTGTTCCAATCAAAATGCCGTTTAGCAAACTCTAGGCGTTCACATTTGTCGGATGACATGAAAATAGAGCTCTTTGGCCACGTCCACCAGTGGTGGGTTTTGTGTCGAAAGAAAGATGCATATGCATTGAAGGTATTGAAAGCATGGGTGCCAATACTTTTTACCCCTATATTTGAGAGAACATTTTTTTAATGTTAAACAAAATCTCTTTCTCTGAGAAATTGTATTAAATAATATAATTTTGCACATTTTTATCAAGAGTGCCAATAATTTTGGACCTGACTATATATGTTGGCAGATTAGTAGCTCTACATAAACAAGCAAAACATGCAGTGAGTACATAGTCACTGTTTTAGCAGTTAGTTTACCGGTGAACATCACACTGCCATGCAAAACGCCACATGACATCAGGTCACTCACTATCTCACACCCAGACACAGAGGAAAAGTTTCTAAGATGATCTAAGAGTTGGACACGGTGAGTGGTAGCGAAGCATGCTTACCGGTACCTTCATTTTAAAGTCATCCCGGTGCAGCTTCATGCCTATGTCAGCGACAGCCCTCTGGAAGAAACGGGAGGGCCTCAGCACCAACACCAGCTGGAGGTTCCCTGGAAATGCCCCCTAGTGGCCACAGGTACAAAGCACAGCTTCATAACATCTCATAGTTCTGAATGTGGAGGGAGCTCCTGCTCTGTTTCTACTTTCCATTATGTATGTCACATATTATACTTGGGAATAATTTGCCTTATGCAAGACTTCCTGATATAGAAGCATTGGTCTATTTTACAATGGTACATAATGCTGAGATAAAATAGCCTGGTTCCATACTCTATGTGCTGCGGCAAACTCTCCTTGATGCCAAACACAAAGAGAAGTCGAGTGAAGCACAAACAGACTGGACCACCAGGAAAGAGATAAAAGCGTTGTCGGAAGTTAAATATGGACGTCTTCATACCGCTATCCGCGTCAGCGAGGCCTTCACTGAGCTCCATTTGTCCCGCCTGCGGTCAATGATTATAACGAAACCGATGCTGGCAGCGTCCAAACTAGACAAGGAAAGATAGAAATAAACACATGCGGTTGGTGTAGCTATCCAAGCATGCAGTCACAAGACATATCCAAGAGGGCACTACAGTACACTGCTGTATTCTGTCTCTGTACATTTTAAACAGAGTTTATACCAAATCACTTCAGCGCTCTCTGAACCAGGCCATTATAGTTAACAGTGTAAGAGGAGCTGTGTAAGCTTGTTTAATGTTTGGGGTGTTTTACAGGGAAAATGTTAAGTGAGGGTCATTAACATTCTCAATGTGTTACTCTGACAAAAGGGTGAATGAAGTTGCTCCCCTATCAGTACAAGACGTTTAAAAGACAATGAAAAGAATATGTATGTTTAATGTCTTGTGCTCACTGGGTGGTGATCTTACTGTGTTATCTGGCCTCGTATATTCCTACTCGACTGACTGAGTATTTTCCTGACTGAGAGCAGTTTACATGAGACCAGATTAATTGAAGACTCACTGTGTCACTGTGTCTGTTTTTCAACCCCAAACTCACCACTGGTCTGAGTGGTCAAATTACATGACAATAGAGCTCTTTGGCCACACACATCAGTGGTGGGTTTGGCGTTGAAAAACAGAAGCATATGCAGAGAAGTACCTCATACCTACTGTAAAATATGGAGGTGGATCTTTGATATAGTCTTTCTTGCTCATCTGCAGTATATCAAGGTTACCAATAATTATGGACCTGACTGTATCTTCAGATCTGTGGTTCGTTGGGAGCAGGAACCACATCCCATACAGAGGGAAGGTAATGGTATTTAAAGTGCCTTCGGAAAGTATTCATACCCCTTGACTTTTTCCACATTTTGTTGTGTTACAACGTGGGATAGAAATTGATTTAAGATTCATCTTTTGTCATTTTTGTCACTGATCTACTCAAAATATTCAGTCATATCAAAGTTGAAGAAAATATATACAGTATATATTTTTTATGACAAATAAAATGCTAATATATCTTGATCGTGTTAGTTTTACCCCACTTTGGCAGCGATATCAGCTGTGAATCCTTTTGTGTAAGTCTGGAAGAGCTTTTCACACCTGGACTGTGCAATATATGCCCATCATATTTGCCCATCACCAGCTGTCAAGTTGGTTGTTGATCATTGGTACATTTTCAAGTCTTGCCATAGACCTTCAAGTAGATTTAAGTCAAAACTGTAACTAGTCTACTCAGGAACATTAAATGTCTTCTTGGTGAGCAGCTCTTGTGTAGATTTGTCTTTTTTAGGTTAATGTCTTGTTGAAAGGTGAATTAGTCTCCCAGTGTCTTAACCAGGTTTTCCTCTTGGATTTTGCCAGTGCTTAGCTCCATTACGTTTATTTTGATCAGGAAAAACTCCCCAGTCCTTGTCGATCACCCACAACCTGATGCATCCACCACCATCCTTGAAAATATGAAGAGTGATACTCAGTGACGTGTTGTGTTGGATTTGCCCCAAACATAACACTTTGCCACATGTTTCGCTGTATTACTTTGGTGCCTTGTTACAAACAGGATGTATGTGTTGGAATATTTTTTATTCTGTACAGGCTTCCTTCTTTTCACTCTGTCGTTTATTATTGAATAATTGGGTCGTTCCACAGTTTACCCATCTCAAGAGGTTCAATAAAAGTTGACGATTTCATTTGAAATCACCCATACATTCTCTTGGGACAGGGGAAATGGAAACTTGTTGTGTACAACAGGGAGGGGCAATTGAATGCTTCACAAAAACAATTCATTGTTAAAATGTTTCTAGCTTGTCTATCTATGGGTAACATGGTTCAAATAAAATCTAATTTTATTGGTCACATACACATAGTTAGCAGATATTAATGCGAGTGTAGCGAAATGCTTGTGCTTCTAGTTCCGACAGTGTAGTAATATCTAACAAGTAATCTAACAATTCAAAACAACTACCTAATACACACAAATCTAAGTAAAGGGATGGAAAAATAATATGTACATATAAATATATGGATGAGCAATAGGCAAGATGCAATAGATGATATAGAATACAGTATACAGTGGGGCAAAAAAGTATTTAGTCAGCCACCAATTGTGCAAGTCCGTGTTGCCCAGCAACAGCCCCAAAACATCACTGCTCTAAAGGAGATCTGCATGGAGGAATGGTCCAAAATACCAGAAACAGTGTGTGAAAACCTTTTGAAGACTTACAGAAAACGTTTGACCCCTGTCATTGCCAACAAAGGGTATATAACAAAGTATTGAGAAAAATACTTATTTTCCACCATAATTTGCAAATAAATTCATTAAAAATCCAACAATGTGATTTTTTGGATTTTGTTTTCTCATTTTGTCTGTCATAGTTGAAGTGTATCTATGATGAAAATTACAGGCCTCTCTCATCTTTTTAAGTGGGAGAACTTGCACAATTGGTGGCTGTATCAAATACACAGTAGCATTACAGTAAGCTTCTGTTCTCCACTGTGGGAAAATAATGTGCACCAGAATTGCAGAATTGATCTGAACTGCATAACCTTGAGAGCATATTTATGGTTGTAGTGAAGCTGCATACTTTACCTGGGGATGCTAGTCAGATATGTGACAACATTCTGGAAGTCCTCGTCTAAGAGGTCGCTGAAGCCTGAGTATTCAGGGAAGGTGATGATGGGGGCGCCATCTTTCCCTCTTCCTCCTGCACACATAGGGTTACATCAATAGATTGACAGAAATGTGTCCATTTTGTTACATTCATTAATTTACACCAGGCTTCTACAGTAAAATAAATATTTATTTGGATAAAAAACGACATTCTGCTGTTTCAGATCTGATGGGTGACTTTATATCAATAGAAAAGTTATATCTCTATTAATCAACCACAAGGTGGTGACATTGGGCTGTCAGCACAAATTCGGATTTGATTATTTTTTGCCAAAAGTCATGATTGAATCAAAACTTATATGAAACTAAATAAGTTTGATGAGTGAAAATGTTGATATGACAATCTAAATGAAGAAATATGAGGAGAGATGTAAATTTCAAATAATCAAAATTGTCTCACTAAATCCTGAAACAAATGAAGCAATCAGAGGCAGCCATAATATAATCCATGATCATATATCTCTCCAATCAGAGATTTATCAGTCAAAGTGCATCACTATGAGAAAGTATAGTGGAACAGCAAGTCACCCTATATATAAAGTGTTCCTCCTCATCATCATGCCCCAGTGCCTGCATTCCTGAGTGGAGATAGGAGTATAGAGGTCAGCCTTATGAAATAGATTTTAGGGTGAATTCTCAACTTCAAAACAGTTCAGTTTGGGATGACAGAGAGGAACTGCTGTAAATTGTACCTCATCTAGCCGAGGCAGTCTGGGCACTTATATTATTTGGACATACACTGTATTACTCTTATTCCGGAGGAGCACGTCAGGAAATGCTGCCTTTCATATTAGTGGTGAGGTAACTGTAGCTCTTTACTTTTACTGACTAACTGTTTCCCTTCCTAACTCCTCCTCTGCCTTCTTCTCTCTGTCTCTCAGTTCTAAAAATGGACTAACACTGACAAGCAAATCACATAGACAAGCATAACAGCCTCCTCCCAAACTCAGATGTCTTTGTGCTGAAAGCAGCGTGTAGTTATTTCCTGTGCCATCTCGTCTGCCATCCATCCCACTGGGTGACAACTCATCTATCCGTCCTCCCAGCCAGACACATCCAATTATTTACCTGCATATGGCAGAAAAATCCTCCACGGGGAATCCTCACACATGTCAGTGCTTCTGCTGCCTACCTCTCTCACTGACAACAGTACACAAGATAACAATCAGAGCTGTACAATACTGCCCTGTCTAGAAAGCTCAACTCAGCATCACCTCATCAGGTATAAGGTAAGTAGTGCAGAAATATAGGTGTGGAGGTAATACTGGAATAGCGTCAACAGCGAGGTGGCCTTTGCTTGTAACCAGTGGCGTAAAGTACAGTACTTAAGTAAAAACACTTTAAAGTACTACTTAAGTAGTTTTTTTTGGGGTAGCTGTACTTTACTTTACTATTTCTAATTTTGACAACTTATACTTTTACTTCACTACATTCCTGAAGAAAATTATGTACTTTTTACACCATACATTTTCCCTGACACCCAAAAGTACTTGTTACATTTTTTATGCTTATCAGAACAGAAAATTGTTCAATTCACGCGCTTATCAAGAGAAAATCCCTGGTCATCCCTACTGCCTATGATCTGGCGGACTCACTAAACACACATGCTTTGTTTGTAAATTATGTATCAGTGTTGGAGTATGCCCTTGGCTATCCGTAAATAAATCAAAACAAGAAAGTTGTGCCATCTGGTTTGCTTAATATTAAGAATTTGAAAGTATTCATACTTTTACATTTGATACTAAAGTATATTTTAGCAATTACATTTACTTTTGATACTTAAGTATATTTAAAACCAAATACTTTTAGACTTTTACTCAAGTAGTATTTTACTGGGTGACTTTCACTTTTACTTGAATAATTTTTTATTAAGGTATCTTTACTTTTACTCCAATATGACATTTGGGTACTTTTTCCACCACTGCCTGTGACTCTGTCAGGTATCAGCATAACAATATGGAGAAAAGGAATGGAGACCAATGTTTTAAAACCGTACAAAACAACCCAAACTCAGTGACAGACCCACTGAGAATAAAAACAGGCTTGCTGTGTAGATAATTAAATATATTGTGCTTTTTCCACAGTAAAATGACATAACTTTGAAAGCGAGCTTTGCTGACCCAGGGTTTTTGGAGTAAGACACCAGCTTGGCAGGAGCGCAGCTGGCTGACCCTTGGTGGTTTGACATGGGTGGGAAGGAATGGAAACAATCACTGTGGAGCCAGAGGCTGTGGCGTAGAGCTCCCGTCCAATCAACCTGGTCTCAGGGCAATTCGTTGGATTTGGTACGTACATCTTTTACTCCATTTAGTATGATATATTAAGTTACGTTACGTTATATTACGTTACATTATGAATGGAATAGCGGTTCTACAATATCATACGAATTGGAGGACATATCGTATACGTCTCACCTGGTCATACAATAGCTTAAGAATTGGATGATGTATCTTGGGTCAAGGTTAGAATAAGGCTAAGCTAAAATGCTACAGTTGTTCCCGACGCGACTCGAACACCAACCTTTGGATTGCTAGAAGGTCGCGGTATACATCCACACATCTTCCCTGACCAACCTCCCTACTTTTGTTTCTGTCTAAAGTAACTAGACCATTAGTACATATCATATGCCTTGGAGGTGCTCAGAAATACGCATAGTATGTTTCGTGTAGTATGGCTCTGAGGCTAGGCTAGCCCAATAACTACCAACAACTCCCTCTGTTATCGTTCCAGATTAGGCCCTGCACCTCTGTTCATGTCTCAGGTACTCTTCTATGTCTCTGGTAACTCAAAGGAATCTTCAGACTGAGGTGATCTGTGAGTATATGGACATTATTTAGTGGACTCAATATTCTCAAATACATGTTTAATAATAATGTATAGTATGTACACAGTCATTGCCTATGCATCCCAACTTAACTGAATGGAAAAAGTGGCCATTTTATCCACTCTGAACAAAGCTCATGAATATGGCCAGAGAGACAAAGACATCCTGGCAGGAAATGGTTCATGGTGTAATGTGATAATTCTGTTATTGTCCTGGAACAGACTATGGAGCAGACCAGACCTCTCTACTGTCTCAGACAGGAAGTGATTAAGAGGCAATCCTATCGATCAGTAGTTAAAAGGTTCAAGTCCGGTCACAACTCAATCATGTCTTAACGTCAACAATGGAAATGGCCTTGTAACTCATAACGGATATGACAAAATTATTTTTCTGACCGTGATCAAAACGAATGAACAAACATTACATTGTGCTGTTCTGAATAACTGTAAAGTAGATATGATCACCTCTGACCAAAATGTGATTATTCTGTCATTCCCATATTTGCTCCTTCACAAAGGGAGAGGAACTCGAATATCTGCCCGTCTTTGTGTGAGGGAAGCAGGGATAAGGCGAGGAGACTGAGGCCTAGCTACGTACCAGAGAGCAGGGCAAACTGCCGATGCAGCTGCTCTATGATGTCGACAGCAAGCAGGGGCCTGATCTCCTGCTGCATGATCTCATCTGGGGAGGGAGAGGAAAACAACAGGGAGAACACCTCCAGTCAGCAATCACAATATCATAGGAATGTATAGGAAAGAGAGCAGCATTAAACAACAGCGTACAATGTGTCCCCACAAATCAAGTCCTGTGGCCATACACTGGCCCAGTCATTATCGGTGGACAATCCATCCACATGTCTGACAGGTCAGTATGACCTGTGGAAAGTGAGGCCAAGGCACGGCTCTGGACATTTCCACAAATAAAATAAAATAAAATGTTATTGATCACGTACACATGGTTAGCAGATGTTAATGCGAGTGTAGCGAAATGCTTGTGCTTCTAGTTGTGATCATGCAGCAATATCTAACAAGTAATCTAACAATTTCACAACAACTACCTTTTACAGACAAGTGTAAAGAAATTAATAAGAATATGTACATATTAATATATAGATTAGCAATGGTCGAACGGCATAGGTAAGATGCACTAGATGGTGTAGAGTACCGTATATACATGAGATGAATAACGTAGGGTATGTAAACATTATATAAAGTGGAATTGTTTAAAGTGACTAGTGATACATTTATTACATCCAATTTTTTATTATTAAAGTGGATAGAGATTTGAGTCAGTATGTTGGCAGCAGCCACTCAATGTTAGTGATGGCTGTTTAACAGTCCGATGGCCTTGAGATAGAAGCTGTTTTTCAGTCCCTCGGTCCCAGCTTTGATGCACCTGTACTGACCTCGCCTTCTAGATGATAGCAGGGTGAACAGGAAGTGGCTCGGGTGGTTGTTGTCCTTGATGATCTTGTTGGCCTTCCTGTGACATTGGGTACTGTAGGTGTCCTGTAGGGCAGGTAGTTTGCCCTGCCCTGCGTTGTGCAGACCTCAGAGAGCCTTACGGTTGTGAGCGGAGCAGTACCAGGCGGTGATACAGCCCGACAGGATGCTCTCGATTGTGCATCTGTAAAAGTTTGTGAGTGTTTTCGGTGACAAGCAAAATTTCTTCTGCCTATTGAGGTTCACCACGCTGTCTGTGTGGGTGGACCATTTCAGTTTGTCCGTGATGTGTACGCCGAGGAACTTAAAACCTTCCACCTTCTCCACTACTGTCCCGTTGATGTGGATAGGGGGGTGCTCTCTCTGCTGTTTCCTGAAGTCCACGATCATCTCCTTTGTTTTGTTGACGTTGAGTGTGAAGTTATTTTCCTGACACCACACTCCGAGGGCCCTCACCTCCTCCCTGTAGGCCGTCTCATCGTTGTTGGTAATCAAGCCTACCACTGTAGTGTTGTCTGCAAACTTGATGATTGAGTTGGAGGCGTGCATGGCCACGCAGTCATGGGTGAACAGGGAGGACAGGAGAGGGCTTAGAACACACCCTTGTGGGGCCCCAGTGTTGAGGATCAGCGTGGTGGAAATGTTGTTTCCTACCCTGACCACCTGGGGGCGTCCCATCAGAAAGTCCAGGACCCAGTTGCACAGGGTGGGGTCGAGACCCAGGGTCTCTATGGTACTATGGTACTATGGTACTGAGCCCTATGGTACTGAGCTGTAGTCGATGAACAGCATTCTTACATAGGTATTCCTCTTGTCCAGATAGGTTAGGGCTGTGTGCAGTGTGATTGCGATTGCGTCATCTGTGGACCTATTGGGACGCTAAGCAAATTGGAGTTGGTCTAGGGTGTCAGGTAGGGTGGAGGTGATATGATCCTTGACTAGTCTCTCAAAGCACAGTGTCTGTTCTCTTGCAACAGTGGTCTCCATGTCTACCGCTGCCCCTCACAGTTAATACCTTTAGCTGTGAACGCAGATCTTTGTGTACCTTCATTCAATTTCCATTACAAGCTTCTGTAGCTACTGTATCCCTCCTTTCAGACATATGTTTCCTTCATTGTGTTGTTCTTGGAAGAGTCAGTAGCCATTCTGGATGCTTGAAGAGGAGGGGAGGGTTAATGAAGCTTCATCACTCTCTGCCTTAATACTTTGGTATCACCCTGAAGCACACTGCAGCTAGCTTTCCACTGTGAACAAAACACCCTCTGTCTGGCCACGGTATAAAGGAGTGCATTACAACAGACTACACTTTATCAAAGACTGAGCGAGCTTTGAGTTGGTCTTGCAGCCAGGGCTATAGATAGCACAGAGAGCCTCACAGAAGCATGTTTCTACTGTATGGAAGTTGGAAGCTGTAGTGTTGTCATGGTACCAGCAACTTCAAGTCTCCACAGGGATTTGGTCCATTGTTTGGTATCAAGGCCAAATTACATTGACAGTATTATTCTTAGCATGTTACCTCATTTACATATATTTCCATGGCTCCTTTTACGACAATATACTAAAACGTGTGCATCACGGAAAAACTGGCACACAAACCTGCACGCATGCGTGCGTACACACACACACACACACACACACACACACACACACACACACACACACACACACACACACACACACACACACACACACACACACACACACACACACACACACACACACACACACACCCTCCCTCAGCAGAGTGGTGGCGAGAGGAAGGAGGATCTGCGTCTGGGAGCATGTTAACACGCTAGCTCCAGATCTTATCATCCTGCTGCAGGAATCCCAGCCCCAGACATGTAAGTAAATCACAAAGCCAGGTCTCATAATGGCCTCTGCAGGCTTCAGAGAAAGGTCACAGCATTCACTTCTAGAGGAACAGCATGCAGAGCACAAAGACACAACCCACACTCCTGCCTCCATCCTGCCAGCTACAGGCTCTGGAAGGAATTAGCTCTCCAAGAACAGATACATAAAAAATATGACATAATACTGAATTGAATTTATTTTTTTTAAACAGCAAGATCACAAAACAAGATCACAATGGTCAGTCCTGTTCTTTGGCATCGCAGAGCAAACAATGGAAAAATGCATGATCAAATTCTATTGACTAAATACCAAAAAGCATTATTGTATACAGTAATAAAAAACAGCACAACAACACATTGATTCTAGTTACTGGAATGCTATTAGTTGTATGCCATTGTGCTCTGACCAGAAGAAAGTCCAGTTCTTCCAGGTTTCCTATATCACGTGGTGAGGGAAAACTCCTGGGCCTAGTCAGTCATATGTTAAGTCTGGTGGGTGTGTTGATTCTGTGGCAGGTTGTGCCAGCAACATGTGGAGACACCATGGATTAATGCCATGGCAACACAGAGGGGCACCGTCCTCTGCTCTCCACACACCTCAACAAACCTCATCCCAGTGTCCACCTTGTCCGAGGCTGCCTTCAGCCTTCTGCTCCAATTCATCAGGTTTAATGAGCAGAAACACACACATTCACTCTCAGCCACAGTCACACATCTACTGGAAATGAGGACTTTAAGTACATACCGTATTTCCCCTAAACTAAGCTGTGTGGTATACTGTATGTATTATTGTGATGTGTTGTTAATAGGGCACATTAAAGATTGTCAATCGCACAAGGTTCAAAGTGCAATGCAATATTGTAAGATATGGACCTACAGTTGAAGTCAGAAGTTTACATACATACATACATACATACATACATACATACATACATACATACATACATACATACATACATACATACATACATACACCTTAGCCAAATACATTTAAACTCAGTTTTTCACAATTCCTGACATTTAATCCTAGTAAAAATGGATAGGATAACCACTTTATTTTAAGAATGAGAAATGTCAGAATAATAGTAGAGAGAATGATTTATTTCAGCTTTTATTTCTTTCATCACATTCCCAGTGGGTCAGAAGTTAACATACACTCCATTAGTATTTGGTAGCATTGCCTTTAAATTGTTTAACTTGGGTCAAACCTTCAACAAACTTCCCACAATAAGTTGGGTGAATTTTGGCCCATTCCTCCTGACAGAGCTGGTGTAACTAAGTCAGGTTTGTAGGCCTCCTTGCTCGCACATGCCTTTTCAGTTCTGTCCACAAATTATCTATAGGACTGAATTCAGGGCTCTGTGATGGCCACTCCAATACCTTGACTTTGTTGTCCTTAAGCCATTTTGCCACAACTTTGGAAGTATGCTTGGGGTCATTGTCCATTTGGTAGACCATTTGCGACCAAGCTTTAACTTCCTGTCTGATGTCTTGAGATGTTGCTTCAATATATCCACATCATTTTCCTGCCTCATGATGCCATCTATATTGTGAAGTACATCAGTCCCTCCTGCAGCAAAGCACCCCCACAACATGATGCTGCCACCCCCGTGCTTCACGGTTGGGATGGCGTTCTTCGGCTTGCAAGCCTCCCCCTTTTTCCTCCAAACATAACAATGGTCATTATGGCCAAACAGTTCTATTTTTGTTTCATCAGTCCAGAAGGCATTTCTCCAAAAACTACAATTTTGTCCCCATGTGCAGTTGCAAACCGTAGTCTGGCTTTTTTATGGCGGTTTTGGAGCAGTGGCTTCTTCCTTGCTGAGCGGTCTTTCAGGTTATGTTGATATAGGACTCGTTTTACTGTGGTTATAGATACTTTTGTACCTGTTTCCTCCAGCATTTTCACAAGGTCCTTTACTGTTGTTCTGGGATTGATTTGCACTTTTCGCACCAAAGTACCTTCATCTCTTTGAGACAGAACGCGTCTCCTTCCTGAGCAGTATGACGGCTGTGTTGTCCCATGGTGTTTATACTTGCGTACTATTGTTTGTACAGATGAACGTGGTACCTTCAGGCGTTTGGAAATTGCTCCCAACGATGAACCAGACTTGTGGAGGTCTACAATTCGTTTTCTGAGGTCTTGGCTGATTTCTTTTGATTTTCCCATGATGTCAAGAAAAAAGGCACTGAGCTTAAAGGTAGGCCTTGAAAACATCCACAGGTACACCTCCAATTGACTCAAATCATGTCAATTAGCCTACCAGAAGCATCTAAAGCCATGACATCATTTTCTGGAATTTTCCAAGCTGTTTAAAGGCACTGTCAACTTAGTGTATGTACACTTCTGACCCACTGGAATTGTGATACAGTGAATTATAAGTGAAATAATCTGTCTGTAAACAATTGTTGGAAAAATTACTTGTGTCATGCACAAAGCAGATGTCCTAACCGACTTGCCAAAACTATAGTTTGTTAACAAGAAATTTGTGGAGTGGTTGAAAAACAAGTTTTAATGACTCCAACCTAAGTGTATGTAAACCTCCGACTTCCAACTGTATTTGACTGATAACAATTAAGCTATAACTACCCTAACATTTTAGGATTCCCTTTGTAGAGTTGTACTGTATGCTTGGTGAAGATCAGTGCACCAGTTTCTCTCTCTGGAAAGTACATCATTTCTTCAAATACATTTTTTACATTAGCTCACCTCAATAACCTAAATGGAGTCCAACCAACCAGGTGCTTTACCTTTTATTCATTAGCTATGGTGAATATGAAGATAACGTGCGAGGTTGAGAATTCCCTAAATCAAGTTTCCTACTTCACTTTACCCTACTTTCCCTCTAAATCGATTTATACAAAGGCTAAAAAATGCATCATTGCTTAGCCTACTAATTAACAACAAGGCTGTTACGAAATAATGAGTAGAGGACAGGATACCAAACACAAAGCAATTGCAACACATGCTATATATTTGTAGCCTACATAAGGTTTATAACGCAACAATCTAATTTTCACACAGCTGGCCGCCATCAGAAAGTCACAGTTGCATCTCCCCCACAGACAACTGCAAAACAATTGAGCCGTTTTGTCCCTGAGCATTAGCTATGGACAGACAGGCAAGAGTCCCTTGAGCTCCTCAGAAGACACTTGAGAATGTATCAACATCTTGGTATTCTGTTGTAATGGAAATAAAGTCTAGGACCCAGGCCAGTGACAACAAATGTGTCTCTCTGTTTGGCATGTAAACACCCTATAGCTCCCGACAGAGAGCCAGCGAGCGAGGAGAGTATCAATACCTTACCTATGACATGTCTAGTTCTCTTCATCATAGCGCCACGATAGTCGGGTGTGAAGAGAGAGAAGTCACTAATCCAGGCGGCAGAGGTAAATTACACCAGTAGAACTTAGTCCAGACTTGCTTTTCTACCATTATCATCCCTTTCTTCTCTTCAGACTTCCTGAGTAACGACACAGACAGACACACACACACACACACACACCCCTACACTCCCTCCCCCCATTTACACACACCCAGCTCTTACAGAGCCTTGGCAGCAAAGGAGTTTTTTCTAAGGAAGCAGTGCGTCTGAGTCTTTTGTCACTTTTTCCAGCCCTAGCTGCTTCTCACAGCTCCAGTCTAACCTCTCACAGGGCTCTCTCAGAACATAGCAACCACACAAGCAACCTATCAGGAAATCAGGGAGGAGGGAGAGAGATCATAAACACACTGCTTACTGCCTCTTTAAGTGGGGGGCAGCCCCAAACATTTAACTACATACTTCAGAAAGAATGAAGAGAGAGAGAGAGAGAGAGAGAGAGAGAGAGAGAAGATCCCTTCAGCATCATCCCTCTTCATTAAAGTCACACCCTGACCGTGCACCCCTCTCTAATCTGACTCTGTCTTTCTCTGTCCTTTCTGTGGTTGACTGAACATGACACCCCCCGCCCCGCCCCTCCCTCCCTCCTCCGAGTCCTCCCCCTGTCAGAGCAGCTGGCTGGGAGTACAGGGGTGTTTATGGTCCTAGAGGAAGCATGTCCCAAATCCCCGGTGGCAGCTACTGAGGCATTGTATGTTAAATAAGCAGCTTCCCTTCCCATTGGATTCCAAAATAGTGAGATTCACTGAAACATGTCCAGTTTGCCAGGTGAAATGTGTTACAATGGTCTCAAAAAGGTCAAAGGACAACTTGAAAAATATTCTCTTTTGTGTAATCCGATTAAACGTTTTATGTCCCTTAATTTAATATACAATTTGAGGGCACATTATATCATTTACAAAACACATGCCCGTAAAATCTGAATCCATGTCATGGTTTATACTTAAAACCCCACCATTGATTGTGTAAACAAGCTTTCTCCCCCCAACGAGAGCAGCTTATCGTAACTAAGAGAGCTTGTTAGGAGACGAGGCCCCCTGCATGACAGGGGGTAAGAGAATGCACCAGTAGATCTGCTATAATGGGATAATTAGCTCTGTGTCTAATAATTTGGAGGGTCAACAGCAATCTACAGCAGGCAGATCAGCTGTGTCTGAACGGGTAGACGGGTTGCTGTGTCTGCCCTGTCAACCTGCCTGAGCCACCATGGATCTCACACACACACAGTGTTACAGGGTTACGTAAGAGACCATTATTGAGGACAGGATAAGGAGACAGCCAATTGTTCAGAAGGAGAGTGCAAATCAATGTTGATGACAACATTTCCCACTGTTCTCTTCCAAACGGAAGACACAAGTCACAGATACACTCTAGATTCTTGTGTGAGAAACAAAGCCTACAATCTCCACCACATACTGCCTAACTGCCACGCACTCATCACACTTTCTCTCCACACTTTCCTTGTAGAACATGAACCCCTTAGTTGGCAAATTGAGTCCTGGGGTGAGAAGTTCATCCCTTTAACAAAACCTGTCCTCCAGGAGAGGACAGTTAATAGGCTGGATAGGGTGGCAGGTAGCCTAGCGATTAAGAACGTTGGGCCAGTAACCGAAAATACGCTAGTTTGAATAACCAAGCCGACAAGGTGAAAAATCTGGCATTGTGTCCTTGAGCAAGGCACTTAACCCTAATTGCTCCTGTAAGTCGCTCTGGATAAGAGCATCTTTTAAATTACTAAAATATCAATGTTACAGGAGGAGGCATCCTAATGAGCAACTTAAAGCAGAGGACTATTTAACAAAAAGCATCAGGGACTACAGCACTGTTTTTTGAGCTCCCCTGACATTAACATGTGACTGTAAAGACACCCAGCCAACCAGGCCTGAGCATCCCTGTTGCGTCTGTCGTTAAATGAAGACCAAGGTGCAGCGTGGTAGGCGTACATTTTCTTTAAATATAAATGTTCCACCAAAAAACAATAAACAACTCAACAAACGTAAAGCTAGGAGTGCAACACATGCAACAAACAAAGACAAGATCCCACAACAGAAGGTGGGAAAAAGGGCTGCCTAAGTATGATCCTCAATCAGAGACAACGATAGACAGCTGCCTCTGATTGGGAACCATACTCGGCCAACAAAGAAATATAAACATAGATTTCCCACTCTAGTCACACCCTGACCTACCAAATAGAGAATTTAAAGGATCTCTAAGGTCAGGGCGTGACAATCCCATAATGTTTCTTATCCAGTTGGATCCCTGCTACAAGACCTACACCCACACAGAGACACACACGTGCGCGCAAACACATACAGGTGTGTCCATGTGGAGTAATACGTTTCTCAAAATCCACATTTAACACAGAAGCCCAATCAAATTACACACATAAAGTATTTTATAAAAATAGTCCAGCCTTGTGATTTTAATGTAATTTTATAGTGGTTGAAACAGCCTCTCCAGAACAAAAGTTCTGTCTTAACTAATGGGACATAAGAAGCTGTGACCAACACTCCATGCTGAGCGGAGCAGGAGCCCATAAAACAGAGTGAGGTAGTGTTTTTGGAAGAACTAGGCCAAGCATCTCTCCACCACCACCCTCCATGGGCCCAGTGGGGGACGAGAAGCCCTCGCGCTCATTCTGACATACACACAATGGTGTAAGCTAATAGCACAGGGAGAATACGAGACCACTAATATTTCTCTCTCTCTAAGAACGTCAAATAGAACATCAAATAGAACATCAAATATCATCTTCGATACAATATGTGGTAAGTACTCTCTATCATTGAGTATTCCAACTACCTGACATCATGTAGTTGGTAGAATTGATTTATATACATAAATCCTCCCTGTGCTCCATTTGACTTATACATCAAATGAAATGTTATTTGTCACATGCGCAGAGTACAACAGGTGTACCGTGAAATGCTTATGGGCCCTTTCCCAACAACGCAGAGTTAAAAGGTAAGACAAATTTGCAAAAAACAAAACAGGAAATAGTAACACAAAATAACGAGACTATGTAGAAGGAGTACCGGTATCAAGTCACCTGTACATACAGTTTACAATAATATGGCATTGCCAGGGTCCGATATCTACAAACACTCCTGATGTAATCTCCTTCAATATTGTTGGAGAGGAAGTTTGGATATAGCAGCTATTTTGGTTCGGAATTCCAGATACGTCCAAAAGAGCACGTTTCCCATTGACACTCAGGAAAAGGGCAGCCGTGCAAGAAAACAATAAAAGGATGTGTCAGAAAGGTCCATTTATCTCCCAATAACAAACCTCACCTAGTGGTGAATATCAAATGAAAGCGAAGCCAAACACTGCCTCCAAAACCAACACTAGATTGAAGAGATGTCATAACATGGAAGGCTACAGTACATATACAGCTACCATAGGAAAATAAAACCATGTATGTTGCCAGGTATGTTCCTGACAGTATGTTTCTAGGAGGCAAAGGGGGAGGCGGGCATGGGGGCCAGACCAAACCAAAGGTATGTTGTCATGAGGGTTTGATTACAAGGGGCAAGGTTTTGGGAGACAATGGGAGTCTGGTTGTGTTTGAGCCCTTTGAAAGTTGAATGATCCCCAGCTGTGGGAATAATCTGGACTTCAGGTGGAGAGAAATACCAACCAACCTAATGGAAAGATAGGGCTGAAAATAGGGACTTTGATCATACATTTTATGCCAACATTCATATGGTAACTTGTCTTAGGAACAGAACTAATGGATGTCATTATGGTGCTAAGAGCTGAAAGGATATCAAAGGAAGTTATGTCAAGGCCATGTGACGGTCATTATGGTTTCAGTCATACATTCAGGACATTAAGATGGATTCCCCATTCTCTTATTAACAATCAAATAGTTCTTGGAATTTCCGCCCTGGCAGTTACAGAAATTGCTGTTGGCTTTTACTTTGTTCAGACTAAATATAATTTTAGCAGAAAGACCTTTAGATCCAGACAGTCCAGGAACAACAAAAAGGGAAACAGATCCTCACTTGAATGTACCAAAACAATTTCATTACATTTTAATCTTTAAATCCACATACAGTGCATTTCCGAAAGTATTCAGACCCCTTGACTTTTTCCACATTTTGTTATGTTACAGCCATATTCTAAAATGGATTTAATTTGTTAAAATCCTGAGCAATCGACACACAATACCCCATAATGACAAAGAGAAATTCAGAAATACCTTATTTACATAAGTATACAGACCCTTTGCGATGAGACTCAAAATTCTCAGGTGCATCCTGTTTCCATGAATTATCCTTGAGATGTTTCTACAACTTGATTGGGGTCCAGCTGTGGTAAATTCAATTGATTGGACATGATTTGGAAAGGCACACACCTGTCTATAAGGTCCCACAGTTGACAGTGCATGTCAGAGGAAAAACCAATCCATGACGTCGAGGGAATTGTCCATAGAGCTCCGAGACAGGATTGTGTCGAGGCACAGATCTTGGTAAGGGTACCAAAACATTTCTGCAGCATTGAAGATCTCCTAAAACACAGTGGCCTCCATCATTCGAAATGGAATAAGTTTGGAACCACCAAGACTCTTCCTAGAGTTGGCCGCCCAGCCAAACTGAGCAATCGGGGGAGAAGGGCCTTGGTCAGGGAGGTGACCAAGAACCTAATGGTCACTCTGACAGAGCTTTAGAGTTCCGTTGTGGAGATGGGAGAACCTTCCAGAAGGACAATCATCTCTGCAGCCTCCATCTATAACAACACAGTGAGAGACCCAGATACGGACACCGGAGGCAGATAGTTTGAGTCTCTGATATTTATTGAAAAACAAGGTGCAGGCAAGAGGCAGGTCGAGGACAGTCAGAAGTTCATAAACCAGGTCTAGAAGGTACAGGGCGGCAGGCAGGCTCGGGGTCAGGGCAGGTTGAATGGTCAGGCAGGCAGGTACTGTGTCAGGGCAGGTTGAATGGTCAGGCAGGCAGGTACTGTGTCAGGGCAGGCTGAATGGTCAGGCAGGCAGGTACTGTGTCAGGGCAGGTTGAATGGTCAGGCAGGCAGGTACAGTGTCAGGGCAGGCTGAATGGTCAGGCAGGCAGGTGTCAGGGCAGGCTGAATGGTCACAGTGTCAGGGCAGGCTGAATGGTCAGGCAGGCAGGTACAGTGTCAGGGCAGGCTGAATGGTCAGGCAGGCAGGTACAGTGTCAGGGCAGGCTGAATGGTCAGGCAGGCAGGTACTGTGTCAGGGCAGGCTGAATGGTCAGGCAGGCAGGCACAGTGTCAGGGCAGGCTGAATGTTCAGGCAGGCAGGTACTGTGTCAGGGCAGGCTGAATGGTCAGGCAGGCAGGTACAGTGTCAGGGCAGGCTGAATGGTCAGGCAGGCAGGTACTGTGTCAGGGCAGGCTGAATGGTCAGGCAGGCAGGTACAGTGTCAGGGCAGGCAAATAGTCAGAACCTGGAGGACTAGGAAAACAGAGACTATCAAAAACACGCTAGTTGACTTGACAAGACGAACTGGCGACAGACAGAAGACACCGGGATAAATACATAGGAAATAATGGGACCAAATGGAAGACACCTGGTCGGGGGTGGAGACAAGACAGGTGAAACAGATCAGGGTGTGACACCACCAATCAGGCCTTATGGTAGAGTGGCCAGACGGAAGCCACTCCTCAGTAAAAGGCACATGACAGCCCGCTTGGAGTTTGCCAAAAGGCACCTAACGACTCTCAAGACTATGAGAAACAAGATTCTCTGGTCTGATGAAAACAAGATTGAACTCTTTGGCCTGAATGCCAAGCATCACGTCTGGAGGAAACCTGGCACCATCTCTACGTTGAGGCATGGTGATGGCAGCATCATGAGTGGGGATGTTTTTCAGCAGGAGGGACTGGGAGACTAGTCAGGATCACGAGAAAGATGAACAGAGCAAAGTACAGAGAGATCCTTGATGAAAACCTGCTCCAGTTCTCAGGACCTCAGACTGGGATGTCTGGAAGGTTCACCTTCCAACAGTACCTCGACCCCAAGTACACAGCCAAGACAATGCAGAAGTGGCTTCGGGACAAGTCTCTGAATGTCCTGAGTGGCCCAGCTAGAGTACGGACTTGAACCCAATCTAACATCTCTGGAGAGACCTGAAAATAGCTGTGCGCCGATGGTTCCCATCCAACCTCACAGAGCTTGAAAGGATCTGCAGAGAAGAATGGGACAAACTCCCCAAATACAGGTGTGCCAAACTTGTAGCGTCATTCCCAAGAAGACTCAAGGCTGTAATCTCTGCCAAAGGTTCTTCAACAAAGTACTGAGTAAAGGGTCTGAATACTTATGTAAATGTGATATTTCGGTAAACATTTCTAAAAACCAGTGTTTGCTTTGTCATTATGGGGTATGGTGTGTAGATTGATTAAGGGGAAAAACAAATAAATTCATTTTAGAATAAGGCTTTAATGTAACAAAATGTTGAAAAAGTCAAGGGGTCTGAATACTTTCAGAATGCACTGTATTTTCAAGGCTCAGCAGCTAACTGTACACTATATGGAGAAGTGACTGTTTGACAAATGCTGTACAATCCATTCTCAGGATAATCACACATAAGAGAGGGTGCATGTCTACACATTATGTGTCAGAGTGAGTAGGCTGAGCATGCATGCACACACACACACACACACACACACACACACACACACACACACACACACACACACACACACACACACACACACTATAAAAAGACAGGCACTGAGGGTTTGTGGGACCTTGTAAGGTTTTACATAAACTGCTATCAACGGCTTCTGGGTAGGTTATTTTGTGACATCATTCAACTTTGAGGCATACTGCCAGCTAGTCTTTTTCCACACATTTAAAACAGTCAGACAGGACAGCTTTATCCAACCATAGACACACGCTGATTCAAATTTCGGAATAAAAACCTGGAGCTATTTTTTCTGCTGTCATTGCCACTTCTCCACAGAAGGAAACAATCGAAACGGTGCATGCTTGCATATTATAAGACATGTCTACTCAGTATTCTTTCAAAGGTGGTTGTGATGTGGAGCTTTTCTATCCTGTACAATGAAAGCCATTTGCCATGCAGATAGGAAAGCAACCTGGCATACACTATCTGAGAAGGTGACAACTGCCTATTCATAAATGCATCAGTCTAATATTAGAAGGAAAGTCACACCACAGATAGCAGCTGCAGACTAATGAAAATGCACCAAAGCATTAACATATAGTAGGGCCTTAGCAGATCTACATCAATCATCTACCTGACAGATCCCCACTTGTCTTTTCCTAATAGCACTGACTTCGCTGATACCTACTTTATTGAAGTAAAATGTTCTTACTACAACTGTGATATGTGGTTGTCTCATCTAGCTATCTTAAGATGAATGCACTGCACTAAGGATAAGAGTGTCTCCTAAATGACTTAAATAAAACGTCAAATGGCAGGTGGATGAAGCGAGGGAGAGGAACTGAGGAGGAGGGTGAGAGGGAAGAGAGGGAGGACATACTTCTGGCTGACTCGTGTGCCACCTGCACGCTGGACACTGCGAAGGGATGGTCTGGTACCGCGGAGAGCCGTCCATCATCCCACCACAGCCGAGCATCTAAATATCTGCACCAGTCATCTCTAATATAGAGTCTGAGTGTGTGTGTTTGTATGCAAGAGGTGGCTTTCCTGCACAGCAGCCTGTGTAGTTCCTTCCTGCTCAGTGCCTAGTATAGCCAAGGTCAGCCCAGACTTCAGCTCAGGGAGACAGTAGGGAGACAGGGACAGACAGAACTCTGAGTGGCTACCAGATTGTCACTCTCCTCCCAGGCTTAGAGCTCCTGAATCCCCCCCGGTCTGCTATTCATGTCCCCTGGACACTCTTCTCTTACAGTGCCTTGCATCTGATAGCCGGTCTCTCAGAGCAGCACAACTCTAACACACACACATACTGCATACAGTACACACACATCAGGTCCCCTGCCAGCCTCTACCACCGCAATTATTTCTCTTCAGTCCAGGGAGGCAGTGAGCTGCTGCCTCTGACCTCTGCCTAGGTCTCTTACCTCCACTTACCTCTCTTTGTCAGGCACATGCAACAGAGAATAATCACAAACCCTTCTTAGCTAACCTCTATCTTAGCTCAGGTGACTTCACACTCAGGTGAGAATCTAAAAGTGAAATGCACCATCCACAACATGGAAACATAGAAGCAATGGAAACTGAAAAAGAACTCTGTCATACATTCCAATGGTAATTTATAGGGCATTTTGAACTACTAGCTCTATTCGTAACAAGGTTCCCACAAGGTGTTACCAGGGTAATCACCGTCCTCTCTGTTAGGTCACATTGCTGAACGTCTTCAGCCTGTAAGCACACAGAACTTCTTACTCAAGACGTCACAAGGAAACACCACTCAATCACCAGCCCCTACCTACTGCTATCTACTGAGCAGGCTTCTCCAGTACCACAACTAGAATACATCACATCTGTTTCACACCACTCATAGGCAAAATAACCACAGACCTGTATGAGTATCAAACACACAGAAAATGTCCATGAAGGGTTAAAGTAGATAATCCAGTCACTTACACATAACTGAGCCCATGGTGAGGTCTTCCTGTCTGGACCAGCCCGACAGTCCTGCCCTGAGGACTCCAGCTGTGGTATGGAGAGCAGCGCAGAGCAGATTCCTTACTGTGTGTGTTTCTGTGAGTGTGTGGGTGCATGTGTATGTGTTCTGCCAGGGCTCTTGCCAGCAGTCTGAGTTGAAGTCTTGTGACCAGTGGAGCTCAGGAGCCTGCCATGGCTTACACCAATCTCCTCAACAATGTCCTGAGGCACTGGGGGCTTCCCTTTCCTCCCCCACCCTGCCCGACATTCAGCCGTTGTGCTGTGAGGCCACCGTGCGTCAGGAACCCAACACCGCTTTCCTCCTTCTGGCTGTAGCTCATTCACTGGCCTGGCCTTGTCTCGGAAGCCCTTTCTCAACCCCTCCCTGCCAAGACACTCTCAGTGGACAAGGGTATGTATCACATGAGAATAAACACACAAGAATATTATCAGTAATACTCAGGCATACTGTATCTAAGTTACACCCATGGGCATGGCAGTCATTTGTTTGTTTATTTGTTTATTCAGATCCTCGTTAGCTTTTGCAGAAGCAGCAGCTACTCTTCCTGGGGTTCACAAAAAAACACAAAACACTCATACACTGATAGACAAGGAGAGTCACACAAATGTAAAATAGAACAATATACAAACAATACAACAACACAAATTATGTGTGTGTTGGAGTGTGTCTGTGTGTGCATGTGTTTGTGTGTCCCCTCACATTTAGGGGGCAAAGTTTGTAGAACTGCTATTTTCAAAAAAAAAGAAGCAGAAATCCTACTACTCCAATAGATCTTTTTTACACCACACAGCATACTGTAACAACTGAAGAGGCAAAGGAGCTACCAACCATTACATCAACATGTGTCCTTTTAGTGTCAAAGCAAAGACCAATATGTGTGATACTGTAGCCTTGATGTTTGTCACAGGAAATTGTATCCGGTGGGCTTCCTGTCTTTAAAGAGACATAACACACAGATCTGTATCTTAAAGCTTACCTTTCCACTGGCTGATAAACATACATTACTCTCACTAGCTAATATTAATACACTAGTCTATTCAGGGAGCAGTTTATTGACATGATAGGCCTTTTTTAGCATTAGTGTTTACCTCTGCATGCCCCAACAATACACATTAACAACAAGCTGTCACAGCTCAAGCATACCTTACAGCGCACATATCACATCACGTG
Organism: Oncorhynchus masou masou; assembly: GCF_036934945.1. Classification (NCBI taxonomy): domain Eukaryota; kingdom Metazoa; phylum Chordata; class Actinopteri; order Salmoniformes; family Salmonidae; genus Oncorhynchus; species Oncorhynchus masou. The sequence continues at coordinate 86,817,356 of NC_088235.1, read as the reverse complement.
ATACGCCACGTTTGGCATATAATGTAAAGAAGTGAAATGTCCCACCTTTCTTTTTAGATGACTTTGAGATAAGTCTCCACAGCCTATGTTCAGATAGTTGGTCTAGCAAGCTGATAGAATGGCAGGATCCAGACTCCTATTCCCAAGTGGTATCGAGGTGGAGCGATTACTTCATGTGAGTAGAACTATCCTTAGTTCAGTTCAACAGTATGATTTTGAATCTCTATATTGACAGTATCTATTTTAAACCACTATGCTAACGAAACAGCATGAAAGACTACAAAAGCAGCAACTCCTGCAAGCATATTATAACAACATTTGCACTGTTTGTTTTTCAACTTAAGGGCAAGGAGTCAATTCCATCATATGACATCACCATGTGGCTCTGTCAGCAGAAGGAGGTATGACCTTTACCATTGGGACATGTGCTCTAAAAACAGAAAAACAGGAACAAGATGCTAGCATAGAAGAAATCTGGATCTGGAGATCACACTTCCCATTTCCACGTCCTCTGCAGCCCTCCCTGAACCATGACCTATTCAGTTCTGAAGCCTGATCAGCCGGCCAGCCCTTACCATCACCCATGGTTGACATCAACGAATCACAGGGCTATATGCCTGCACTATAACCCTGCAGTGCATGGGTCCAATGTTTGCAGTAAGGCCACATTATACTAGTAACACTGGTATCTGGCAGTCACTCCTCCCTCCAGAAAACACACACACACACACACACACACACACACACAAGGATGGTGAGGATTAGTACTGTATATGTGAGCTCTGACCAGTAGTCAAGAGGTCCAGGGTCACACACACTGAGTCAGATAACCACATGTAACCGGTGTGAAATGGCTAGCTAATCAGCGGGGTGTGTGCGCTAATAGCGTTTCAATCGGTGACGTCACTCGCTCTGAGACCTTGAAGTAGTTGTTTCCCTTGCTCAGCAAGGGTCGCAGCTTTTGTGGAGCGATGGGTAACGATGCTTCAAGGGTGTCAGTTGTTGATGTGTGCAGAGGGTCCCTGGTTCGGGCCCAGGTAGGGGTGAAGCTGTTACACACACACACAGTGTCTTTTATCTCTTCCTGCTATTGTAATGAGGCTCGCACATGTATGTTATCATGTCAACACAAAGTCACCCTGTTTTTAAAATATAGATATTGGAAGCTTCAGCTGGTCCTCTTCACAAGTTGTACATGACTAAATTACAACCGAGTCCGTCAAGTCCAAATAGCATATATTTACCTTCCATTTGTTGATTTATCTGACAGGAACAACCCTACCCAGTCTGAAAAAACATTATGTTAAAATATGTGAAAACATCATGAAAAAAGATAGCTTCAGCACCATTCAATAATAAATGAGCAGTATGTTGTCCCACATTCAGAGCTGTTGTAAACATCTGGTCTATTATCTGATGTATAAATTATTAGTGCTGTGAACCTCAGTTACCAGGGCAGGAGCAGAGCATCAAATCTCTCAATCATGAGAGGACCTGAGGATAGGAAATCGATCCAAAGATCAGGTCTTCTGTGACTGCACACAATATACTGCAGCCACTTGCGAGATAGATTAAGGTTCTAAACATCTGCAGTGTTATTCTCTACAATGAAACGACACAGTGTCCTTGAGAGGTAATTATTCTCAAAAACAATGCCCTGTGGGGGGGTGAGCAAACCTTGCTGCAAACCATCCTACCCACCTTCAGAGAGTGGAGGGTCATGGGGTCAAGGTCACAGAAGGAGAATGGGGAGTAGTCATCCCAAGTACTCCCTCTGTGTGTCCTAGGCTGACCTAGTAAGACTCCTCTCTTCTCACTACGTGCCATCTGGTTTCCCAAGCATGCTGTGGGGCTTGACCTCATTTGGTTTGAGCTGATCTGAGGGGCCACCCTGAGCCCTCTGGAACTTGAGTAGTTACACTAGAGTCAGAAATTAGGCCAGACTCTCAAATATATGTTCATATGTTATGGCTCAGTGGACTATTGTTCCATTGTGTTACTGTGAGCACAAGTCAAATGCTGGCCAAAGCCCAAAGGGGTCTGTGCGAAAAAAGACAAACGTTTTCCAAAGGATGTCGAGAGCCCATTTCACGTAAAGCAGGGACAAATAGGAAGCAGTGTGAATACAGCCTACGTCAGAAAAACAAGGTTGTCCTGGCTGGGTAAACCCAGAGCCCAGAGCTGTCTGGGGTTATGTCACCGGGGATATTGATGGCTGGAACCCCTATCTGACCTAAAGAGGTTCAAAGATGTTGACGACCTATGACTGATACAAAAAACAAACAGCCTATGATGTGTCTGCAGATTCTATGCAATTGTGCCAATGTGTAACATTGCAATGTTGATTAAATCAAATCGACTAATAATACAATATTGAATCACTACAAACATTAAACCCTAAATCCACATAATCTAAAATCCAAACACGGAGATAAAGTTGACGGCATTGTTGTGAGGGGATATGACTTCAGAGGTGAGAGGTAAGGAAGGAAGCCATCTGCTCAAGCCGTTTGAGATGATGAACACCAGGGCTGCTGTTCCAACAGGAGAGAGGATGACCCTTGGACCTTCCCATTGTTTACCTCTCTGCGTATGGGACAGTTTTTTATAGATCTGAATTGTGTCTCATTCTGTGCCAAGGCTTATGAATGTACTATCAGTATCACAGAATAACATGGCACCAGGCCCTCATGGTGGCATCTGGTATTGATTTTAGAGAACAGCACTGACCCTTTGGCTGCTAAGCCGATGAGGGACGGGCACATAAATAAAGGGAGGGACAAAACAATGCTGATTTCTATTTATCTATCTATGATAACCTGCACAAACCAACATTGCAGATGTCCATAGAGTTTCAATAGATTCATGGCTTACTGTAAGAGGATATAACTAGCACAGTGCCATAGTTACAACAAAATGATTGACAGAAAAGTTAGCCAACATTTGTGGTGAGAGAAACCATAAGCATGCTCACACAAAATACACAACGTCTAGGATAGAGGCCTGTGTTGTAGAGCCAGCAGAACATGTACATTGTCATGTCACTTATCACTTATCAGAGAAAATGATGCTTGAAACTAAATGCCTTCGGAAACCATATATTGTAGTTATTACTCTGACATTGGAATGTGTTTTCCAGCCTTGGTGCCTGTCAGCTGCAAGCTGTGTCTATATTCTGTGCTCATGTTTGGAAGTGGTTGTATTTTCTTTTTCTATAGGTCTATAGACTGTTTCATTTCCCTGTGTGAACCACATACTGTATATGGGGCCAGCCATGAGTGGCCAGACAATACTAATCCTCCTAGTGCAATTAGCAACGGGTGACTGATGCCACACATGCCCATTCTTCTACTGTGATAAATAGTACAGTGTGCAAAATTAGGGTTACTGCTACAGTGGGCCAAATTCTTTGCACACAATGAGGTTAAGAATTCAACCAGTAATACTGAGTTTATATTTTCCTGTATGGAAATGTAATTCTTCCTATTAGAGATCCTTGGGGTGTGTTATGGAGGATTTCCCAGTACACAGGAAGCATTGTGCTACTGTAATTCCTCTGTTGCTATAGAGGCAACAAACCATAACATACTTTTGCCTGACCTTAACTTCCTGAAAACTATTTGAAGGTTCATTTCAATTAGGTAATGTATTTCCCTCTAAATATAATTTGCTTGGGAGAGCTGTGACTGGATACAAATACTACGGTCTGAATTCTAATCATTACAATAATTCTGTTTGAAACATCATTTGATATCATGAATCGTTCATAAAATCAATACGACGTTACCTTAAATTACGCAGCCTTCACTTTCTGGCAACTATGATGTCACCTGCCACCAATGAGAGCTCAGATAAGGCTTGAATCTCTCTCTTTCTCTCTCCCTGTGAGTCATGGAGCCTGTTACAAGGTTTTAATTGCAATAATACCTCTGAGGTAGTGCTGCCGACATCAGCTGCCAAGCTCACCATTTCCCACTCATGGCTTAAAATGTCAAATATGTGATTGAAGCTGCACAGTTCTACATCCCTTACAGATAAACAGAGGGGTGTGTCGTTGATCTTAAATAAATCAATGGAGAATAAATGCCACTAGCAGAATAACATTACTTTCATCAGCGTCTTGTGTAGCAAGTCAATCATCTTCTGTAAAGAGAAGCTCATTAGGAACCTTTTATATATGACACTTTGGGGATACAGTATTTAGGTCAGATTGGTATAATAACATACAGTTGAAGTTGGAAGTTTACATACACTTAGGTTGGAGTCATTAAAACTCGTTTTTCAACCACTCTACAAATTTCTAATTAACAAACTATAGTTTTGGCAAGTCGGTTAGGACATCTACTTTGTGCAGGACACAAGTCATGCACAGCATGCCAGGGCGGCAGGGTAGCCTAGTGGTTAGAGCGTTGGACTAGTAACCGAGAGATTGCAAGTTCAAATCCCCAAGCTGAACAGGCAGTTAACACACTGTTCCTAGGCCGTCATTGAAAATAAGAATTTGTTCTTAACTGACTTGCCTAGTTAAATAAAGGTCAAATAAAAATGTTTCCAATGATTGTTTACAGACAGATTATTTCACTTAGAATTCACTGTATCACAATTCCAGTGGGTCAGAAGTTTACATACACTAAGTTTACCCTGCCTTTAAACAGCTTAGAAAATGATGTCATGGCTTCTGATAGGCTAATTTACATAATTGGAGTCAATTTGAGGTGTGGATGTATTTCAAGGCCTACCTTCAAACTCAGTGCCTTTCTGCTTGACATCATGGGAAAATCAAAAGAAATCAGCCAAGACCTCAGAAAAACAATTGTAGACTTCCACAAGTCTGGTTCATCCTTGGGAGCAATTTCCAAACGTCTGAAGGTACCACGTTCATCTGTACAAACAATAGTACGCAAGTATAAACACCATGGGACCACGCAGCCATCATACCGCTCAGGAAGGAGACGTGTTCTGTCTCTTAGAGATGAACATGCGAAAAGTGCAAATCAATCCCAGAACAACAGCAAAGGACCTTGTGAAGATGCTGGAGGAAACAGGTACAAAAGTATCTGTAACCACACTAAAACGAGTCCTATGTCGACATAACCTGAAAGGCCGCTCAGCAAGGAAGAATCCACTGTTCCAAAACCACCATAAAAAAGCCAGACGACGGTTTGCAACTGCACATGGGGCAAAGATCATACTTTTTGGAGAAATGTCCTCTGGTCTGATGAAACAAAAATGAAACTGTTTGGCCATAATGACGATCGTTATGTTTGGAAGAAAAAGGGAGAAGCTTGCAAGCCGAAGAACACCATCCCAACCATGAAGCACGGGGGTGGCAGCATCATGTTGTGGGGATGCTTTGCTGCAGGAGGGACTGGTGCACTTCACAAAATAGATAGCATCATGAGGGAGGAACATTATATGGACATATTGAAGCAACATCTCAAGACATCAGTCAGGAAGTTGAAGCTTGGTCGCAAATGGGTCTTCCAAATGGACAATGACCCCAAGCATACTTCCAAAGTAGTGGCAAAGGACAACAAAGTAAGGACAACAAAGTAAAGGTATTGGAGTAGCCATCACAAAGCCCTGACCTCAATCCTATAGAAAATTTGTGGGCAGAACTGGAAAAGCGTGTGCGAGCAAGGAGGCCTACAAACCGGACTCAGTTACACCAGCTCTGTCAGGGGGAATGGGCCAAAATTCACTCAGCTTATTGTGCGAAGCTAGTGGAAGCCTACCCAAAACGTCTGACCCAAGTTAAACAATTTAAAGGCAATGCTACCAAATACTAATTGAGTGTATATAAACGTCTGACCCACTGGGAATGTGATGAAAGAAGTAAAAGCTGAAATAAATCATTCTCTCTCTTATTATTCTGACATTTCACATTCTTAAAATAAAGTGGTGATCGTAACTGACCTAAGACAGGGAATTTTTACTTGGATTAAATGTCAGAAATTGTGAAGAACTGAGTTTAAATGTATTTGGCTTAATGTGTATGTAAACTTCCGACTTCAACTGTATTATCACGACAGCGATCTATAACGCTCAACATATAACATGACACTGAGGATAATTGGGGGTCTCTGATAAATTGGGGGCGTGAGAGATGCAAGCAGTAACACAGGGGAGGCTGCTTCCATAAATCGATAGGGCCTGATGCACACAAGCCTGGCAATCTCAGTTTCTATGGTAACTGCCTGCATGGTCCCCTCCCCCATGGATGGCTGCTGACTGCCTGCTTCACTAGAGCCATGATAGAAGACACTCCGTAACAATCTCCAGCGTGGCACGATAACCTACTTCCTCTGTCCAGCCCAGAAGACCCGGATGTAGAATGTGGAATGGTGGTCAACAAGAGGAATTGAGAGAGGGGCAAATAGGAATCTAAAGAGATTTATATTAGGTTTTCTGTTTTCTGTGGCTAATGACATTGACTTTCATTAAATAGCTAATGAAACCAGTAAATACAGTATATCTATCTTCATGATGATATAAAATATTAACTCTTAAATGTGGTTATAGTGATTTGCAATTAAATTCATAATAAGAATGGGATGGGATTATCAGATAATGGAAAATCCTTTTCAATATAGGAGCATAGGACCACAAGCATTTCGCTACATCACAAGCATTTCGCTACACGACAAGCATTTCGCTACACCACAACAATTACACTACATCACAAGCATTTCGCTACACGCGCATTAACATCTGCTAACCATGTGTATGTGACAAATCAAATTTGATTTCTCTGTGATTTGATTTGACAATCACACTCTATGATAACACCCCTGTGAAGTTCTGTGACAACTAGTTAGTACACCAGCATAGTATGAGAAGTCTGACCGGTGTGAGGAACATGACGTGTTCATTATGAAACTATACAAAAATCAAATATAAATCCACATACCAGATGGTCCACTAGATATAACCACATACTTCATTGTCATTTGTGTAATGTTGACTATGACCTTGAACTAACTATGTAAATTGCAGCTATAATGATCAGCCCAAATCTGACATTTCTACCAGTTTAGACCATACATTTACACATGTATCTCTACTATAAAGCAATTCCCTATTCCATACTGCCTGGAATAGGGAGACCATCCAGGGAGCAGCTGCTGGGTATCACCTCCCTGCTCCCTCTCTCGCTCCCTGGTACATACCCTTTCCCTCCCCACAACCCTCAGTGTGGCTGATGGCTGATGGAGGGATGAAGACAGGACACTCACCGACATGTGTGATGACACAGCCCACATGCTGCTGGAACTCCTGCAGAGACATCTCCTCCTCTCTTAGCCAGCAGAGCATCTCAGGGTGTGTGCAGCTTCGGCTCTCCTCTCTCCCCTCCTCTGCTCTACTCTCCACCACTCTCCTTCGTCAATCCGCTCCCTCACCGGAGGCTGAAGGACCCTTCACAAAGCACAGTGCCACTCCCAGTCCGAAAGCACCTCAGAGATGATGTGAGAGAAGGGAAGTAACTTCAGGGTCTGCGGATACCTCTAACTCCACAAAAAATATATATTTTTCTCAAAAAGTACAATACAATTTAACATAGTATGTGTATGTGTCATTAATAATGGATGGATACACACACGCTCACTGGGTGAGCCAATCAGGAGAGGCTAACGCTGCTTTCAGGCTGATGCTCGGCTTGCTGTAATAAAGGCTGAGTCAGACACCAGGAAGCAAATCAGGGAGCAGCTACCTGCCTTGGGGAGATAGGGGGCTAATGGATTCCATAATACAAAACCTGGAGCTGTAGAGCCACTGGAATGGAGCTACAGTACCACTTGGGCTATGATGAAAATGTTGCTTCTAAAGAAATCTGCTTAATCTCAATGGCAGACAATATCAAATAATATCATATACATTTAAAATATAATATTGTAAGTAAAGGATTTCATTATCAAGTATGCATTTTAATAATGGAAATATGTAGGCTGAAATAGGCTGTTAGCATACAGAAACTAAATATGTAGATCAGGGATTCTTGAAAAACGGGACAATCAACTATTTTTTTCACAAATATTTTTTTATTAATATTAACAACATTGGAAATATATATTTTGATAGACCAAAGTATCAGCTATCACACCATATAAGGGAACAACCTACTATTTCTTGAATTTGTTTCATAAAATGCACCTAACTGGATTTATGTCAACTCATTTTTACATTCATTTTTACAATAATTTTGCACGCCCAATTTTTCAGTTTTTGATTTGTTAAAAAAGTTTGAAATATCCAATAAATGTCGTTCCACTTCATGATTGTGTCCCACTTGTTGTTGATTCTTCACAAAAAAATACAGTTTTATATCTTTATGTTTGAAGCCTGAAATGTGGCAAAAGGTCGCAAAGTTCAAGGGGGCCGAATACTTCCGCAAGGCACTGTATATAACACAAATATTTGTATTTTTTTGCTTTATAGCAATAAGAACACCTGCTTTTTACATGGCATAGATAGACTGATCAGGTGAATCCAGGTGAAATATATAATCCCTTACTGATGTCACTAGTTAAATCCACTTCAATCAGGGAGAAAGAAGTAGGTTAAAGAAGGATTTTTAAGCCTTGAGACAATTGAGACATGGATTATGTATGTGTACCATTCAGAGGGTGAATGAGCAAGACAAAAAAATGTAAATGCCTTTGAACGGGGTACGGTAGTAGGTGCCAGGTGCACTGGTTTGAATGTGTCAAGAACTGAAACGCTGCTGGCTTTTTCACACTCAACAGTTTCCTGTGTGTATCAAGAATGGTCCACCACCCAAAGGACATCCAGCCAACTTGACACAACTGTGGGAAGCATTGGAATCAACATGGGCCAGCATCCCTGTGGAACTCTTTTGACACATTGTTTGAGTCCATGCCCCGACAAAATGAGGCTGTTCTGATGGCAAAAGGGTGGTGCAACTCAATATTGGGAAGGTGTACCTAATGTTTTGTACACTCAGGGCTAATTCTATTAGCATTTTGGTAAGTTATTCTAGATTCAGAATATATATTTTTTTTAACATTTATAAAGCAAACATCATCCCTTAGGTTTAGCACAGCAAATACTTCAATAGTTTAAACATGTGTTGCAGAACATTGCTTAAATATTTTTTCAGAATATTGACAAATAAATTGTATATTAAGGGGGTTAGCCATCAGTGGCAGATTTGACGAGCCACACAAAATATGAAACATGATCCATTTGAAAATCCCCAATATAAACATAACCATTCTATCAGATCTTCCAGTATTCTGACGGAGTTGACGTTAGACAAAAATTGCATTTTTCTTAATTCAAGTGGTATAAAACGTATAAATGTTGTTATTGCTCAGTTGCTTTATGACTCTAAAATGTACATAAAAACAAACATATTTGAACCAAAATTCATATCATATCCATCAGATAGATGGAGTTGACAGTTTATGGTTGTGACCATGGTGATTTAGAATTACAGTGCATTCGGAAAGTATTCAGATCCCTCGACTTTTTCCACATTTTGTTAGATTACAGCTTTATTCTAAAATGGATTTTAAAAATCCTCATTAATCTACACACAATACCTCATAATGGCAAAGAGAAAACAAGTTTTTAGCCATTTTCGCAAATGTATTAAAGATTTTTTTTAAATAGAAATACCTTATTTACATAAGTATTCAGACCCTTTGCTATGAGACTCGAAATTGAGCCCAAGAGCATCCTGTTTCATTTGATCATACTTGATATTTCTACAATGTGATTGGAGTCCAGCTGTGGTAAATTCAATTGATTGGATATACATTTACATTTACATTTAAGTCATTTAGCAGACGCTCTTATCCAGAGCGACTTACAAATTGGGTATGATTTGGAAAGGCACATACCTATATAAGGTCCCACAGTTGACAGTGCATGTCAGAGCAAAACCCAAGCCATGAGGTCAAAGGAATTGTCCATAGAGCTCCGTGACAGGATTGTGTCGAGGCACAGATCTGGGGAAGGGTACCAAAACATTTCTGAAGCATTGAAGGTCCCCAAGAACACAGTGGCCTCCATCATTCTTAAATGGAAGAAGTTTGGAACCACCAAGACTCCTCCTAGAGCTGGCCGCCAGGCCAAACTGAGCAATCGGGGGAGAAGAGCCTTGGTCATGGAGGTGACCAAGAAGCCAATGGTCACTCTGACAGAACTCCAGAGTTTCTCTGTGGAGATGGGAGAACCTTCCAGAAGAACAACCATCTCTGCAGCACTCCACCAATCAGGCCTTTATGGTAGAGTGGCCAGGTGGAAGCCACTCCTCAGGAAAAGACACATGACAGCCTGCTTGGAGTTTGCCAAAAGGCACCTAAAGGACACTCAGACCATGAGAAACAAGATTCTCTGGTCTGATGAAATCAAGATTGAAGTCTTTGGCCTGAATACCAAGCGTCACGTCTGGAGGAAACCTGGCACTCTTTCTACGGTAAAGCATGGTGGTGGCAGCAGCATTAGGCTGTGGAGATTTTCAGGGGCAGGGACTGATTGACTATGCAGGTTCGAGGGAAAGATGAATGGAGCAAAGTACAGAGAGATCCTTGATGAAAAACATCTCTGGAGAGACCTGAAAGTAGCTGTGCAGCGACACTCCCGATCCAAACCGACAGATCTTGAGAGAGTCTGCACAGAAGAATGTGAGAAACTCTCCAAATACAGGTGTGCCAAGCTTGTAGCGTCATACCCAAAGACTTGAGACTGTAATTGCTGCCAAAGGTGCTTCAACAAAGTACTGAGTAAAGGGTCTGAATACTTATCTAAATGTGATATTTCTATTTTTTTATTTTTCATAATTTTGCAAACATTTGTGAAACCTGTTTTTGCTTTGTCATTATGGGGTATTGCATATAGATTGATGAAAATAATTTAATCCATTTTAGAATAAGGCTGTAATGTAACAAAATGTGGAAAAGGTCAAGGGTTCTGAATACTTTCAGAATACACTGTAGTTTGTTTAAATCTATCAAAAGTAGAGAGCTTTTCAGACCATGAGCAGTCTTATTGCACTACATGTAAAGAGGACATGAATAATGGGTCCTTGTGGTGTAGCTGAACCTGCTCATTCCTGATTAATTCAGGGTTTTTTCACACATCTTTACCAAATCACAGGCCACATTTTTTTTATGAATCACAGCTTTGAAATAAATATCCTTCAGTTCATATTCATTATATAATTTTTTGGAGAGATTGAAATTGGCTCAGGACAAGGGCATTTCCATCCGACATAGAAATGTATAAAATTCCCAAAACAAATATTTTCCCTTCATAAAATTCCCCTAAATGTAATTTTTAAGCTAAAATAATGCAACAAAAAATAAAACAGGTAATTAAACTACCTTTTGCATTAGCGTGATCGTAGTTTCACTCAATTGTGGTGGTGTAGCTAACTATTGGAACTACTCTCTGTGCAAAAACAGTTTGAATCAACTTTAGCTAAGTAAACAACATTTTTCTTTAGGGTAGCTTTGGTGTAGCATAACTTCTTCCATTGTGAAGTAACACGGTAGCTTGGTAACCTATATTTTCAAAGTAGCTTCCCCATCACTGGCTGTATTAATACAGATAGTATTAATAGTGTAATGTCATGCAAGAAAGCATGATTCAATACAACATGGTCAACCCATCCCTCTACTACTCTGTCCCACATTTTGATGAAAGCAAACATGCAAGCCAAGGGCATTATCTTCTTACCACACGTCGTTGCCCTTGGGACCGTGGCGATTGCCTAGGAGACGAGCATCGAGCAGCCGCCCCATTGACATCTGCGCCCCTAATGTCACTCCCATAGAAATAGAAATGGTCACTCCATTACCCCAGGCGACAATCATGAATAACTGACAGCTGGTCGTGACTGGTAATAAGGCATACAAAATGTGTAAGGGATAATCAACGAGTGGCTATGCGTTCAATGGAAAATAATGTTGAAGGACGTCAAAGGTGTTTTCCATGACGATGTAATATCTGCGTTGAAATTACCTTCCAATGAGTTGCGTTATTTTCCAGAGAAAGCATTGAGCCCCGAGTTGATCATTATCCCTTTTATACCATGGCTATAATTCAACACATTTGCCACACATTGTGTTCAACATCTGAAGTCGCTAGCAAGTTTAATAGATAGCTACAATAGTTGATGTGGTAATCAAACAGACTTGTTATTTTAGCCAACCAAACCAGTCCTAGCTTTCTATTATGATAATCGAATTCAACAATACCAATCATGTTTTAAACTCGACTTTTGCTTTTAAAACATGTAAGTATGAATTAAAGACAAATTCTACCGTGCCGATATACCGTGTGTCATAAGAAAATGATGCACGCTCTAGAATGCCCTTCAAGCCAATAAGAAACGAGTATTAAACAATGCCATGGCATAATTTTACTTTTTTTTAATCACCATGTTATTTTAAATACATCATTCGATAGTAGTACAACATGAACTACCTCCCTAGATGAGGGGACGGATGAAGAGAAGAAGACCCCTTGAATATTAAAACGTTACCGTCGCTCAACTCTCTGATAGGAGGAAAAATATATCGTAGGCGGAAGAAGGCGTCGCATCTTCTCCATCAGGGCGGGTTGTCGCTAGTTACAACAGCCACAAAGTCAACATTGGCTGTGTTGTAAAACAATTGTGAAAATAAAATAAAAATGCTTTTTGATCTTAATGTAATGTTAGGCATAAGGTTAGCCGTTCAGTTAAGGTTAGGGTTACGCCTAGGGTCTGATTTTAAGAAGATACATTTTATAAATAGGCGGGGTTTTAGAAATAATTCTAATTTTGTGGCTATGGTAACTAGTGACAACCGTCAGGGCGGGAAATCAACCACACATGTCAACAGATTACACATTCCGAATGTCAACGCATTTTGTCTAGCTACATATTCCTAATTATTTTAAACGGTGTAAGTTAACTGTAACGTCTGGTTTCAATCAACTTTGGGTAAGTTAATTCTTATTACCAAAGCTATATAGCTAGCTACTTGCTAACTGTTCTGCGAGCTAGCTAACTGGTGGTTGTTATTGTTTAGCCAGCTAATGTTAGCTAGCTTGTCAAAGAAAGAGGTGAACGTCACCCTCTTTTTGACAAAGACAGTCAAGTATGACTCAGTGACTAATGGGCAGTGATCTGTTTTCTAGATCCTATTTTCAAGGAAGAGCCATGCAGGCGTTTTTGAAAGGAACATCAACTCAAGGCACCAGACCTGTGAAAGAGAAAGGTACAGGGACCAGTGGAGAGAAGAAGCAGAAATCTGTCCCCTGGGTAGAGAAATAGTAAGTTCAATTTCTCAGCGTCTGTAGTATAAGCCCTTCAGAATCTTCATTCATAGAATGTAATTACAGACACCCAAATAATAGAAATGCTATTCGGTAGCTGCAGACAAATATATTGGTGATAATTAAAGTGGCTTAATATGTTTAGTCAGAAAGAAAACGGTGCATTAACTTGATCAACTACACTGAAAACCTTTATTTGGCTGTTTAAAGTAGACCAAAATGTATGGAAGACGTGGCGTTTCAAGAGGAGGTGGTTGCTGTGCTGAAGAAGACTATAGAGGGCGCTGATGTAAGTAGCCTCTTCAATTCCGCGAGTAGTGACTTTATATGCTTCGGGTAAATACTGTCTGCCTGGGATTCTGTTTGAATATTACATGATTTCTGTTACAGCTCCCCAATCTGCTGTTCTATGGACCACCTGGAACAGGAAAGACCTCCACCATCCTGGCTGCAGCCAGGGAGCTTTATGGGTGAGAGTGACTCACCAGCTTTCCAGATTACTGCATTCCAACTCCCAACTGATGCAGATCTGCGTTTGTGGGTTCCAGTGCTTGTCTACACCACAGTAAGTTTTCAGTTTCCGTTTCTTTCCACAGGCCAGAGCTGTACCGACAGAGAGTGCTCGAGCTGAACGCCTCCGATGAGAGAGGGATTCAGGTGGTGAGAGAGAAAGTCAAGAGATTTGCCCAGCTGACTGTAGCAGGCCACCGCACTGAGCAAGTACCAGTTTCCTTAACCTTCATTACATGCACATACCCCCCAAACACACATGTAGCAAGCTCAATCTACACAACAAATCAGATCATATAATAGATGTACTTTCCTTACCCCCTATAACAGCCTCTTTCCATTTCTTACCTCTGACAGTGGGAAACCATGCCCGCCCTTTAAGATCATCATCCTGGATGAGGCTGACTCAATGACCAATGCTGCTCAGGCTGCTCTCAGACGCACCATGGAGAAGGAGTCCCGGACCACCCGCTTCTGTCTCATCTGCAACTATGTCAGCAGGTCAATTGGGCTTCGTATTCCAAGAGGCACTCTAGAATATGAAATCTATAAGTTGTATTTTTTTTTTTTTTACATAACATTACAAACACTTTGAGACACTTTACAATATGATGTAATAAATGTTAAATATGTAGCTAAGCCAATTTAAATTGGCTGTGGTTTTATTTCCAGGATTATTGAGCCCTTGACATCCAGATGCTCCAAATTCCGCTTCAAACCTCTAGCAAATCAGGTCCAAGAAGAGCGCCTGCTGGATATCTGTGACAAGGAGAATCTCAAGTACTCAAAGGAGGTAATGATTACAACTGTACACACTGCATCATCATTGTTTTACAATTATATTTGGTACTATCCCTAGTGTTTGGAAGGCGGCCCATGTGCATCCTCTACATAAAAGTGGCAACCTGAGTGATCTAAATAATTATCTTCCCCTTACCAAAATCTCTTGCCTAGAAAAAATCCTGGAATCATTGATTAATACTCAGCTGGATCCCTTTTAACTGCTACATCTTTTCTGAGTGTAAAACAGTCCAGGTTCAGACCAGGTCATAGTATCATCTCTACTACTTCTATGGTTTTAAATTATGTCATAAATTGTTTAGATACGAAGAAACACTGCTGCCTTCTTCATTGACCTGTCCAAGGCATTCGACACTGTGGATCACACCTTACTTATTCAGAAACTCTATGATTGGCTTAGACCGGACTGCTTGCAGCTGGTTTGAGAATGATTTAAAAGACAGAACAGTGTATACTTACTGATGGGGTTAAGTCAGGATTTCTAGACATAACAAAAGGTGTCACACAGGGTTTGATTCTTGGTCCAGTTCTTTTCACTATTTGCGTACACTGTTGTATAAACTACTGCCCCTACGGCAGCTCAGGCTCTAACTCCTCAATCTGCTTTTACTACCTTGCAGAAGGCCTTGGTTGACGAGAAGTTGTAACTAAATACTGTTAAAACCAAGTACATGTTATTTTCCAAATCATGTAATGTAACTGATGTTTTACACATAAGTATGTTAGATGGTGCCCCAATTGATCGTGTCCCCGCCTATAAATATCTGGGCATCTGGATTGAGGTAAAGCTATCTTTTAAAAAGCATGTTGAGGAATTAGTCAAGAAATTAAGAATTAGTTGGGCTTCTTCCATAGGAATAGGACTTGCCTTTCATTAAATAGTAGAAAACAAATATTCAGTCAACAGTTACAGTATTTCTGTTATAGATTATGGAGATATTATATACATGAATGCAGCTACCAGTATTTTGAAGCCCTTTGGACACAATTTATCATAGCACACAGAAACAAGTCTCTCACCATTGCCGCTTGCTATAGACCGCCCTGGACACCATATGTGAATTGATTGCCCCCCAACTATCTTCAGAGCTCGTGCTGCTAGGTGACCTAAACTCGAACCTGCTTAACACCCCGGCCATCCTACAATCTAAGCTTGATGCCCTCAATCTCACACAAATTATCAATGAACCTACCAGGTACAACCCCAAATCCGTAAACACGGGCACCCTCATAGATATCATCCTCACCAACTTGTCCTCCAAATACACCTCTGCTGTTTTCAACCAAGATCTCAGCGATCACTGCCTCATTGCCTGCATCCAAAATGGGTCTGCGGTCAAACGATCACCCCTCCACTGTCAAACGCTCCCTAAAACACTTCAGCGAGCAGGCCTTTCTAATCGACCTGTCCGGGGTATCCTGGAATGATATTGACCTCATCCCGTCAGTAGAGGATGCCTGGTTATTCTTTAAAAGTACCTTCCTCACCATCTTAAATAAGCATGCTCCTTTCAAAAAATGTAGAACCAGGAACAGATATAGCCCTTGGTTCACTCCAGACCTGACTGCCCTTGACCAGCACAAAAACATCCTGTGGCGTACTGCATTAGCATCGAATAGCCTCTGTGATATGCAGCTTTTCAGGGAAGTTAGGAATCAAAATAAACAGGCAGTTAGGAAAGCTAAGGCTAGCTTTTTCAAACAGAAATTTGCATAATGTAGCACAAACTCCAAAAGGTTCTGGGACACTAAAATTCATGGAGAATAAGAGCACCTCCTCCCAGCTGCCCACTGCACTGAGGCTAGGAAACACTGTCACCCCTGATAAATCCACTATAATTGAGAATTTCAATAAGCATTTTTCTACGGCTGGTCATGCTTGCCACCTGGCTATCCCAACCCCGGTCAACTGCCCGGCACCCCCCACAGCATCTCGCCCAAGCCTCCCCATTTCTCCTTCACCCAAATCCAGATAGCTGATGTTCTGAAAGAGCGGCAAAATCTGGACCCCTACAAATCAGCCGGGTTAGACAATCTGGACCCTCTCTTTCTAAAATTATCTGCCGAAATTGTTGCAACCCCTATTACTAGCTGGTTCAACCTCTGTCGTATTGTCTGAGATTCCCAAAGATTGGAAAGCTGCCGCGATCATACACCTCTTCAAAGCTGGAGACACTAGACCCAAACCATTACAGACCTATATCTATCCTACCCTGTCTAAGGTCTTCGAAAGCCAAGTTAACAAACAGATTACCGACCATTTCGAATCCCACATACCTTCTCCGCTATGCAATCTGGTTTCAGAGCTGGTCATGGGTGCACCTCAGCCACGCTCAAGGTCCTAAACGATATCTTAACCGCCATCGATAAGAGACATTACTGTGCAGCTGTACTCATCGACCTGGCCAAGGCTTTCGACTCTGTCAATCACCACATTCTTATCGGCAGACTCAATAGCCTTGGTTTCTCAAATGACTACCTCGCCTGGTTCACCAACTACTTCTCTGATAGAGTTCAGTTTGTAAAATCGGAGGGCCTGTTGTCTGGACCTCTGGCAGTCTCTATGGGGGTGCCACAGGGTTCAATTCTCGGGCTGACTCTTCTCTGTATACATCAGTGATGTTGCTCTTGCTGCTGGTGATTCTTTGATCTACCTCTATGCAGACGACACCATTCTGTATACTTCTGGCCCTTTGGACACTGTGTTAACTAACCTCTAGATGTGCTTCATGGCCATGCAACTCTCCTTCTGTTGCCTCCAACTGCTCTTAAATGCATGCTCTTCAACCGATCGCTGCCCGCACCTGCTTGCCCGTCAGGCATTACTACTCTGGACGGTTCTGACTTAGAATATGAGGTTAACTACAAATACCTTGGTGTCTGGTTAGACTGTAAATTCTCCTTCCAGACTCATATTAAGCATCTCCAACCCAAAATTAAATCTAGAATCGGCTTCCTATATCGCAAGAAAGCATTCTTCACTCATGCTGCCAAACATACCCTCGTAAAACTGACCATCCTAGCGATCCTCGACTTCGGTGATGTCATCTATAAAATAGCCTCCAACACTCTACTCAACAAACTGAATGCAGTGCCATCACAGTGCCATCTGTTTTGTCACCAAAGGTAAAGCCCCGCCTTATCTCAGCTCACTGGTCACCATAGCAGCACGTGCTAAAAAAGGTATATCTCACTGGTCACCCCCAAAGCCAATTCCTAATTTGGCCACCTTTCCTTCCAGTACTCTGCTTCCAATGACTGGAACAAACTGCAAAAATCATTGAAGCTGGAGACTCATATCTCCCTCACGAGCTTTAAGCACCAGGTGTCAGAGCAGCTCACAGATCACTGCACCTATACACAGCCCATCTGTAAATAGCCCATCCAATTACCTCATCCCCATACTGTATTTATTTATCTTGCGCCTTTGCACCCCAGTATCTCTACTTGCACATTCATCTTCTGCACATCAATCACTCCAGTGTTTAATTGGTATATTGTAATTACTTTGCTACCATGGCTGTATGTTTGTTTATTCCATGTGTAACTCTGTTGCTATATGTGTCGAACTGCTTTGCTTTAATCTTGGCCAGGTCGCAGTTGAAAATGAGAACTTGTTCTCAACTAGCCTACCTGGTTAAATAAAGGTGAAATAAAATAAACACTTCATTTTGTAACATCAAACCGTTTTGACTGTTATATGTTTTTATCGTAAAGTTGGTTGGACCTTGCTAAAAACACGTAGGTCACTTCATTATTCTGTTTTTGTTTATAAAGCCTAACTGAAACTACAATTGACTTCACATCATTGTGGAAATATAGAAACTCTGATTACAACACTAGATCACAGGGTTGGTTAATGCTGGAGCCTCCACGTGGATCCACAGAGCTGGGTAAATCTGTGTTTTCCTATCAGGCCCCTATCATGTGGAATAATCTCCAAGTAACTTTTAATTTGTATGTGGTGTTGTCTCTGGGTCAGGAGAAAGGGATTTTTATATTGATGTGTTTTTTTCTGTATATAATATTTGCTTTTTTTTCTTTCTTTTTTAAATTTTGTATAATTTATTTGTCTGTATTGTTCGCAGGGCACATTTGCAAATGAGACCTAGGTCTCAATGTGTTTTTCCCCTTGTTAAATAAAAGCTAATAAAAATCATCTTCCATTCTGTTTTCCTGCAGGGTATTGCAGCGTTGGTGAAGGTTTCAGAAGGGGATCTTAGAAAAGCCATAACCTTTCTTCAAAGTGCTGCACGGCTGAACGTAGATAATGAGATCACGGAGAGTGCGGTCGTAGAGATAGCTGGGGTGAGTGCTTTTATTGTATTTCACTCATCAACAATAGTTGCCTGTTTTATGCACTGCAGTCTAGTCAAGAGGTATCCAACTTTGCTGACATTCCTCTCTAAGGTTGTTCCTCCCAAGATGATTGACAATTTGCTCAAAATCTGTTACAAGGGAACATTTGAAAAACTAGAGATTGCTGTTCGGGTATGCACATTCACTTTTTATTGCAGCTTCATTACATAGGGATCGAAAATCTAACTGCATGACACTTAATGTAGCAGCTTTCTGTCAGACTAATCACCTGGCCATTCTGCCACTTACAGAACATGGTAGATGAGGGCTATGCTGCCACACAGATCATCAACCAGCTACACGAAGCCATCATAGAGGAAGAGCTGAATGACAAGCAGAAGTCTGCCATCACGGAAAAGATGGCAGTAGGTGTTTCAAAATGCCATAACTGCCACATTGATGTTAATCTTATTTTACAGTAGTAGTGACTTATTGATTTGTCTCATTTTTCAGGTGGTCGACAAGTGTTTAGTGGATGGTGCAGATGAATACCTGCAGATGCTGAGTATGTGTTCTGTGATCATGCAGCAAGCCACTCTGAGTAACTGACTCCACAACCTCATGGATCATTCCTCTCCATATGCATCTAGACCAACAGCTTTTTCTATACATTTTTGTAGGTTGACTGTATTAAAATGTTAATTGTTTCCTGTAAATACTGTCTTTGTCAATCAGTGCTGTTCAAGTCATACTTCAGGGGTCGGTTTTATAGAAACGTTTTCACATTTCTGGGCTTTGAGTCAGTTAGGAAACCACAACTAACCCTATTTTATATTTTAAAAAATTAGATATGGATGCTTCATAGCAGACATGCACATACTGTCCATAATATACATACATCACTTTTCAATGCATTTGAAAAGTAGGATTACCGATGTAACAGATCAACATTGTCAGTCTAGTGTAGTTAATATGTTGACTGCTTCAGCACACTCAGAGAGTGTGACAGGGCGAGAGTCTGCCAGGTCAGGTGGCGCTGTATGTGTACTGCCCTGCTTCTGTGATTCTGGTAGCTGATGAAGGTAATCACATAGCAAAGACCGAACCGCCTCGCCATTGGAGTCATCCAGACGTGCAGGAGCTAGGTCACACGGCTGGGAAAGGCTTTGGCTCGACTCTTCAAGCCACTTCTCCATAAAGGGATCATTATTAATCTCACACATATTATGTAGAATGCAGCATGCCTGAGTCATCACAGGGATCAGGGCAGCATTGCTGTTGTTGCGCTTTAAGCACTGCCAGCGGGCTTTCAGGCGACGAAAAGTACCCTCAATAGGGGTCCGTGCATGGCTTAGCTGAGTATTAAATGCACGTTGCTGAGGTGTTAGTTGAGGTGACTCTGGATAACATTTGAGCAGCCAGGTCTGCAAAGGGAAGGCTGCATCACCCAACAGCACAAAGCCAAGAGGTTGGCCCATGAGTTTGTGAGGTGTCTTCGGTGACAGTCCCCCTTCTCTCGCAAACATCCATAGTTCAGAGCCCTGCAGTATGGTTGCATCATCAGTGCTGCCTGAAAAGCCTACACGGATGTCCCAGAAGTGACCATGTCCATTCACAACTCCCTGCACCACTGTGGAGGGCCATCCTTTGCTGTTCCAGCCATCACTGGTTTGGCTTTGAGATTTCACAGAAATGTGAAGGGAATCAATGACACCCACACAGTGAGGGAAACCCCACTGTGTGTTGAACGCAGCAGCAATTTCCTCCAGCTCCTGTTCACTTGGCTGATGAATGAAGAGTGGCTTCAGCACGGTCACAATTATATTGCATACGTCTCGTACACATTTGATTACTGTGGTGCTGCTCGTGCCAAGTAGGTCACCAATAGAGAGATAGTCCAAGTTGGTGGCCAACCGTAATATAACCATTGCCACGCGTTTCTCCAGAGAGACATGACAGGTAGGGTCTTTTACTTCTGGTCTGAGCTGGTCACAGAGTTGGTCAAATGTGTCCTTGGTCAGATGGAATGTGTTGAGCCAGTCTTGAGGATGGAACTCCTTAGTCGCAACCCTCTCCCACCAGTCTGATTTAGGCTCTGCAGGTGAGTAATGTCTCATGGGTGAGGGTCTTGAGGGGGAGGATGGTCTTGAAGGTGAGCTTGGTGGTGGCTGAAACTAAAAGAAAATATAGCAGTTATGGATATTTGAATTGCCACTTTTTACTAATTGAAAAACTGTTAAAAGTTGGGATGTTTGAATCTCCTAGGATATTTGATTTTGTCTTTGAAATACTGCATGTGTTCTCTTGATAGTCACGTTACCTTATGTCAGGTTGATTCCACATGAAATTGTTACTTACTGTATGTGCAAGCCTCTTCATTTTGTTGAGGATATACATTCTATGTCTGATATGCCGTTGGATTTCCATCCGTTTATCCATGACGGCTTTTCTAATCTTCTCTCTACGCCTCATGGACAGATACAGAAGCCTCGACCTCCGTTCCACAACAGCTTTCTTCATAGAACTCTCCATGGCTTAGTGTCGAATCTAGCTACAGCATCAAAATGGAGACATGCATGCAGCTAACTGCTATGTTTTCAAGCTCAATTTGAGCTAGATAACTCATTATAATTCCATGGGTGTTATCAGCACAGCCATTTATTAAGATACATAGATGGCTCTGGTTATGAGTATTTTTTTAGCTAAACTATTTGCTTGCTAACTAACCTGTGTATACTGTTAGCAACGGAAGTAGTTACGTTGATTAGCTAACCTAACGACATAGCTTATGTGCGTTTTCAGAATTCACCAAACAAACGTTAGCTAGTTGCAGCAGCATTCTTCTCCTCTGGCAACGTGTGACTGTTCAGTGTTTTGATTTGAACAGCTTAGCTACGTAAGCATTTCCCACAATGCATTGCAATTTGGTCAGTAACATTTTATGCTAACAAGCTAGTACTCATAACTTCTACTTATTTCATTCTACATTATTGCTCTTCAGTTGCTCGCGAATAAGATAAAAATATATATACTGGTGTGTCCTGACACCTGCACTCGATTTAAAAATATTTACTTCCGTGTCCAAGGCAATATGTTTGGTATTTGGTAGCTTATCAGAGTTAGCTTAGTTTGCTAACGTTACCAAGCAGACGGGAAGGCTCTCTGTCTATTCTTCCGGACTAGCTAGCTATCTGTGGTTTAGTGAAATGTCATCGACGTAGACTGAACCCTCGTTTCTTTGGTGGTGTTGTTTCTGTTAACTTGGTAAAAAAAATACATGGCATGCAAAGTGCAGAGGAATCAGTGCCAGCAGTAGACTGCTCTTTTAACTGTGGCTTTCCAATCAAGATCCAGCCAGCGAGGCACTACCACTACTATGGACCAAGAGTATCAGCGTCGCCTGCTTCGGCAGATCAACATTCAGAACGAAAACACCAGCCCCATTGTAAGTATTCATTATCATGCCACTCTCGCTTTTATTATATTACTGGGAACATTTCTGAAGGGTTATTAAAAGGAAGGTGTATCTCACCTAACCAAAGTGGCGCAGTGATGAAATGGCACTTGTTGGTTCACCATTTACTTGTCATGATTCATTATTAGTCATTATTTTACACGTTGTCATTGTACAGAAGGTGACCGAGGTGAAGCGAAACCTGACGCCCAACAACTCCCCGATGTCCTCTCCCAGCAAGCATGGTGACAGGTTCATCCCATCCCGTGCAGGGGCCAACTGGAACATCAACTTCCACAGAATCAATGTATATGTCACTTAAACCTCTTTAATACCCTATCAATTATAATACATTACCTCACTATAGATTATTTTATTGCTACATTTAGTCAGCTCATTGAGAAATGTGTATGTGATCTGTCTTTTTAGGAGAATGAGAAATCACCAAGTCCGAATAGAAAAACAAAGGATGTGACATCTGATAGCAGCAAAGGTAAGTTACATGACAAACTATGCCACATCAGATGAAATTACTAACATTTAAGAACGGCATACATTATAGTAGTTAATGTAACTGTGGTTCTGTATTAGCAGATGGGCTGGCCTACTCGGCTTTGCTGAAAAATGAGCTGCTCGGAGCAGGCATTGACAAAGTTCAGGACCCCCAGACAGAGGACAGACGGTTGCAGCCATCCACGCCGGAAAAGAGGAGTCTCTTCAGTGTAAGAATCTAATTTGTTTCCAAACTACATGAAGTTATTCTGGAGCAAGGTCTGACCCAAATCTTTTCCTTTATGTGCAGTACTCTCTCAGTGCTAGGAGCACAACAGATGAGGACAATGGCATCTCTCCCTACTCATTGTCACCTGTCAGTAGCAAAAGGTAAATTCATAAGTTGGTGTCTCTGTAAAGATGCAGGGTGGTTACTGTTAACTTCAAATCAATGTTTTTTCATTTGGTTTGTTTTCTTTCTGTGCAGTCAGAAGTTGCTACGGTCACCCAGGAAGCAGACTCGTAAAATCTCAAAGATCCCATTCAAGGTCTTGGATGCTCCAGAACTACAGGATGACTTCTACCTCAACCTTGTGGACTGGTCTGCTTTAAATGTGCTGAGTGTTGGCTTAGGCACATGCGTCTATCTCTGGAGTGCCTGCACCAGCCAGGTACTGCTTGTGTGACAAATACATGTGCATATGATTTAATTAGCCTCTCATTCCACATGGTGTTCATTTCTATACAAACCCTCAGAGAGCATTGATTTGTCTTTCCAGGTAACTCGTCTGTGTGACTTATCAGTGGAGGGAAATTCTGTTACGTCCGTGGGCTGGTCAGAGAGAGTGAGTTAAACTCTATATCTGCTGTTTGTAAATCCCACCATAACACTTTTTACTTGCTCTAGCTGTTTTTTGTGTGTGTGGTTTCCTGACTCCAATGTTGTGCATTTCTGATTCAGGGCAATCATGTGGCGGTGGGGACTCACAAAGGCTACGTACAGATCTGGGATGCAGCAGCTGGCAAAAAGCTCTTTACTCTAGAGGGTCACACTGCTAGAGTTGGTGAGCACTCAGTGGAAATTCCCTGTTATAGATGTAGCATACTAGTTGTTCATTTCATTGGTCTCTCCCTCACCATTCCCATGTCTTATCTTCCACAGGTGCACTGGCATGGAACGCAGACCAGTTGTCATCAGGTAGTCGAGACCGTATGATCCTGCAGAGGGACATTCGCACACCACCTCTCCAGTCTGACCGTCAGTTGCAGGGTCACCGGCAGGAAGTATGTGGTCTGAAGTGGAGTACAGACCACCAGCTGCTTGCCTCTGGGGGCAACGACAATAAGGTATAATAGCATATATCATGACTCTGTGTCCATATCCCTTAGATATGGCTTTTAACATTGATTAGCTAAGTTTACAACATAACAACCTCACCAACCATGTATGTCTGTTCTGGTTATGGCCTGGATTTCTCTCAGCTGCTTGTGTGGAACCACTCTAGTACGGCACCAATGCAGCAGTACACGGATCACCTAGCTGCAGTCAAAGCCATCGCCTGGTCCCCCCACCAGCACGGGCTGCTGGCGTCTGGGGGAGGAACGGCTGACCGCTGCATTCGCTTCTGGAACACGCTCACCGCACAGCCACTGCAGTGCATGGACACAGGCTCGCAGGTCTGCAACCTGGCATGGTCGAAACATGCCAATGAACTGGTATGTACCACACAGTGTTGTGATGGTGATCCTATAATGTTATTTAAACCTTGATGGCACTTTGATGGTCTGGTGGCACTCTCCCTTTTCTATAGGTCAGCACACATGGTTACTCTCAGAATCAGATCCTGGTGTGGAAATATCCTGCACTCAGTCAAGTAGCCAAGCTTACCGGACACTCGTACAGGGTACTCTACCTGGTAAGTAACATTGTCTTGTTTTGATGTTCCTAACCTCCTAGCTTTTCCTAATGTTCTGATATTGTCTATCCCCTGCACTATGAAGGCAATGTCTCCTGATGGTGAGGCCATTGTCACAGGGGCTGGTGATGAAACGCTACGCTTCTGGAATCTCTTTAGTAAAACACGGTCAACAAAGGTGCTAAAGCGGAGTTGATTTTTCACATTTGTGTACAGTACACACTACACTCAAATCTGCTCTTAAATTACAGTACTTGTCTATGTTTTACTTTCTTGTTGTCCTGTGATTTTAAATGAACTTTTTCCTGTTTTTATTCAGGAATCGGTGTCCGTTTTAAACCTCTTTACCAGGATAAGATAACAGCAACGCAAGAATAGACTTGATGGAGTGCCTTGAATTCATTACAACATTCATTAACACAATGCAAAAGAATGACCTAACATGGACATGACGTATTGTCATGGAGGAGGAAAGAACTGTTTTACTTTTCCCAGAAACAGAAAATAATTTGTCCTCAATGTTTTTATTAGATTTTTTTCTATTCATGTACACTTCAATATACAGTTATGCTTTTTCTATGTTGATTTTTGTATTCCATGTCTATGTTGAAAGTATGTGTTAAAGGAGCCTTAAAGTACAATGTAGAGAAATGGATCTACAATTTTAGTTGTTTATTTTTTTTGCCATTTGAAATTCTATATTTGAATGTTATATAGACTGGGGCAAATTGTATAATATAATGGGACAATCATGGCAATCCATGGCAGTTGTTTTAAGAAAAACAATTAACTTTTGCAATTAAAAAAATAGCCACTAAATGTGTCAAAGCACTACATTGAATATAGTAGGGTGGAGTGAACAAAACTGAGTAAAATGTGATGTTAAATTGCTGGAACTCAAGAACAAGAGTATTGCAAAAGAAATGTCTGGTGTTTTCTTAGACTTTACTGAGTTATAGTTCATATAAGGAAATTAGCTTAATAAATAAATTAGACCCTAATGAATGTATTTCACATGACTGGGAATAAAGAAATGCGTCTCTCGGTCGAGGACACTTTTTTTTTAAGTGCTGTGGATCAGAAAACCAGTCAGTATCTGGTGTGACCACCATTTGCCTCATGCAGTGTGACACATCTTCGCTTAGAGTTGATCAGACTGTTGTGGTCTTTGAATTGTTGTCCCACTCTTCATTGGCTGTGCGAAGATTCTGGATATTGGCGGGAACTGGAACACGCTGTCGTACAGGGTGATCCAGAGCAGCCCAAACATGCCAAATGGGTGACATTTCTGTTAAGTATGCAGGCCATGGAAGAACTGGGACATTTTCAGCTTCTAGGAATTGTGTACACATCCTTGCGACATGGGGCCATGTATTATCATGATCAAGCGTGAGGTGATGGCGGCAAATGAATGGCACAGCAATGGGCCTCAGGATCATGTCACAGTATCTCGGTACATTCAAATTGCCATTAATAAAATGCGCTTGTGTTTGTTGTATGTTATATAGACGGGGGCAAGAATGCACAGCTTATGCCTGCCCATACCATAACCCCACTGCTACCATGGGGTAGTCTAAACAACGTTTACATCAGCAACCCTCTCGTCCACACGACGGCATACACACCAACTGCTCAGTACAGTTGAAACCAGGCTTTATCTGTGAAGAGCACACTTCGAAGGTGAGCATTTGCCCACTGAGATCGGTTATGATGCCAATCTGCAGTCAGTTCAAGACCCTGGTGAGGATGACAAGCATGTAGATGAGCTTCCTTGAGACGGTTTCTGACAGTTTGTGCAGAAATTCTTTGGTTGTGCAAACCCACCATTTCATCAGATGTCTGGGTGGCTCATCCCGCAGGTGAAGAAGTCGTTTATGGTAGATAAATTAACATTGAATTCTCTCGCAATAGCTCTGGTGGACATTTCTGCATTCATCATTTCAATTGCACACTCCTTCAAAACTTGATACATATGTGGCATTGTGTTGTGTGACAAAACTGCACTTTTTAGTGGCCTTTTATTGTCCCCCAGCACAAGGTGCATCTGTGTAATGATCATGCTGTTTAATCAGTTTCTTGATATGCCACACCTGTCAGGTGAATGGATTATCTTGGGAAAGGAGAAACACTCACCAACAGGGATGTAAACACATTTTTGCACAAAAAAAATGTCATGCTTTCTGGGATGCACATTATGGAAGATAGCTTTATTTGATTTTTAGACTTTTACATGTCATTTGATACTGTTGAACATTATTTTCTTTGAAAGACTTTGATTTTTTGGTTTTGATCAATATTTTCAAAGTGTAATTAAGACACTTTACAATATTAATAACAGCTCTGTTAAATTATCCCATAGAACTTCACAAAGATTCGACATTAGACGTGGAATTAAACAAGGATGCCCAATTTCTCCTTTCTTATTTTTATTGGTCAGACAAGTTATGGCACATCATATAAATAAGGCTAGTTTTAGGGGTATTCAGATACAAGACAAAGATATAAAATGTTCACAATTGGCTGACGACACCACCTTTTTTTGATCATAATGAAGTCAGGAAAGCTATTGAGTGTATTAATGCCTTCTCACATGTATCAGGTTTATCTCTGAATATTAGGAAATTTGAATTATTTGTGTTGAAAAGATATGACTTAAACTCAGTATGTAATATCCCTGTAAAAGATGTGATCACATATCTTGGTATTAAAGTTAGCAAAGATCAGAAAAAAAGAGCCAACTTAAATTTCTCTCCTATTGTGGAGAAAATTGGAAAGGGATTTAACTCCTGGTTATTAAGAGATCTGTCTTTATCTGGACGTGTACTTTTATCACAATCTGAAGGTCTGTCCAGATTAGTTTATACCTCCCTTGCCTTAGATGTTCCTCTGTCAGTAACTAAAATGGTTGATACTAAATTATTTAACTTCATATGGAGGAATAAACCTCATTATTTAAGACAAGCGGTAACATGTAGCACCCAGGGTGAGGGAGGGTTGAATTCTCTGGATATTAAAACCTCTAATATAATCTTTAAGATTAAATAGATACAAAACTATTTACGAAATAAAGATTGCATTTGGAATATCATCCCTAACTTAATATTCCAACAGATTGCTGGTCTAGAATTCTTACTCAAATGCAACTTTAATATGGGTAAAATCCCAATTAAGCGTGCAAACTTTCATAAACAAGTACTTCTACAAACACCATTTTCCCCCACATAGGTATACAATCTGGGATAATAAAGACATAAATACAAAAACAAGTCTTTATTTTCCAGAACTGGTTTGACAACAACATTATCTGGGTTAAACAATTATTGAATAATGATGGACAATTATATGATTATCCAGAATTTATTAGAACACACAATGTTACATTCACTCCTGAGGAGTATCAGATTGTTGTTAGAGCTGTCCCTAAAGGTGCTATTCTTCTTTTAGGAGAATATAACAATACTCCAAGTGCAACTGTTGAGGATTTTGTAGCCTCAATACAATTAGAAGGAATCGACATTTTAAACTATACATGTAACTTGTCCCAGGGCTGCATTCTAGTACATTTTAGCAGAGGGAATAGTAACATATTGACTATTGACATAGTTTCCTTATATAAACAATAACATGTATATAAGGAAACTATGTCAATAGTCAATATGTTACTATTCCCTCTGCTAAAATGTACTAGAATGCAGCCCTGGGACAAGTGAACTGGAGCAAAGTTTCGTTGTTATCTGGGAAATATTGTATATCTAATAAGGTGAAAGAAGTATCATACAAACTCATTCATATAATCTATCCTGTAAAGACCTTTATTATATACAGATTTAAAATAGCTATTGATAACAAATGTGTATTTTGTGGTTGTGACCCAGAAACTCTTGCCATTTATTTTGGGACTGTTATTGTCAGAAGATTTTGGAGTGAGTTAGAATATTTATTTTAAAAGAAACGACTATTAATGTTAATTTGAAAGACTCTGATATTATGTTTTATTTTGATCCAAATGATATGGATTTAACTATCATTGTTAATTTGTTTATCTTTCATGGAAGATTCGTTGTCCATAAAATGATGTGGGCAGAGAACAAACCCCTCTTCACATTATTTAAGATAGAATTTAAATATTATTTTGAAATTATCAGTAAATGTAAAAACCGAAAAGCAATACGCACCATAAAAGTATTTAACAAATTGAAAATTAATCTTGATATGTAATACTGTTAGGATTATGTACTCTTGTTTGTATATTTATATATTTTTGTATTTGTTGTGTGCATACATCTTTTTTTAAAGCAAGTTTAAATAACATTTTAAAAAGCCATGCTGCAGTTCCCGCTCCAACCCCATTCCCACTGCTCTCAAAGTTCACTCCTAATATCCTTGGTAACTATGGTGATGTGTGTGTTTATATGGGATTATCCAATTGTGAAACATTAATAAAAAGGGATCTGCCAATTAAATTATTGTATTTTTATTAAATTTCTTTGTATGTGACAAAAACGATTAGTGATTAAGGCAGTAGCCTAACCTCGCTTGTTAACGTTAGCTAGCTACTACTAGTGGATATTGATTTAGCTAAAAGTAATCTATAGAGATTTGAAACAATTTGCTACCAAGTCTAAGATACAAAAACTATCGGGACGCGAATATTTTTTTTTAAAGAATGAGAAAAGAGGCACAATCTCAAACCAAATTCGCTGGTGAAATTTATCAGCTTGCAGCAATGACCATCAGCTTGTGTGGAGAATGACAAGCCTACGAGGACAGGCCATTCTTTCCGCCGAGAACGACGAGCCCCAGTTCGCTGACCCCACCAATGATTAAACCTCTCTGGCTGGACTAGAACAGGTGGTCGCACCAGGCCTAGCCACATCTCCAAACAATGTTGGCGAAGACCCTACTATCTTGGACCCAGACTCAGATTCGTCGCTCCCCGTCCCAGATGACAGTGGTGGTGCTGCTGCTAAATCCGAACTCCTAGACAAAAAAACATAAAAGATCCTAGTGTGTGGCCAAAATATAGGAATGGATCTTTAAGGGATATGTTAGTGCAGGCTGGGCCACATCAGGATTAAGGTGGGGAATTTCCCAAGATATGAGGGACAATGAAAGTTTTCTGTGGCCCACTACAACAGGAGGATGGCGAATGAGGAGAGACCAGGCTTGTCTATTCCAAGCAAAACGATGCAGCCTTCTGTTTTTGCTGCAAAATGTTTTCACACGAGTGCAAATCTGCACTGGTCAGGGATGGAACCAGGGACTGGAAGAATCTGTGCCACCTCCTCAGCTCTCAGGAGAAGTCGCATGACCACCTAGATAGTTTCCAGAGGTGGAGCTGGAGATCAGGCTGGTGTCCAAGCAAAATCAGATGATTTGATTTCAGGACCATGTACAGCTACCGAGGGAAAACACATATCAGCACCACAGCAGAGGAAAGCGGCCACTCTTGGTGGAGACGAAAAATAAATAAATGTTGAAACTGATGTTGGGCAATCAAATTCGATATGTAAATAAGCGAAATTCGTTAAGGCTGGGTCATTGACATAAAACTTATTTTACACAACTCCAGCAAAACTAGGCCCGCCATGCATTTATGAAAGCAGTTGTTTCCAAAGCTCAAATGATCTTACTCTGTTTTACAGTTCCACAGAAATATTCAAATATATGTTAAATATGTTATATAAAAGTGTTATTTTTATTGTAATTGTAACAATTATGGGGTCACGCCATGTGTGATATGGGGTCATGCCATCATAGCACTGAGACTGCACTCGTGAAGGTGGTAAATTACCTTTTAATGGTGTCCAAAGCTCTGCATCTGTCCTCGTGCTCCTAGACCTTAGTGATGCTTTTCATACCATCGATCACCACATTCTTTTTATTTTTTTCATTTATTTTTTCAACTTTATTTAACCAGGTTGGCTAGTTGAGAACATGTTCTCATTTGCAACTGCGACCTGGCCAAGATAAAGCATAGCAATTCGACACATACAACAACACAGAGTTACACATGGAATAAACAAAACATAATCAATAATACAGTAGAACAAAAGGAAACAACACGTCTATATACAGTGAGTGCAAATTAGGTAAGATAAGGGAGTTAAGGCAATAAATAGGCCATGGTGGCGAAGTAATCACAATATAGCAATTAAACACTGGAATGGTAGATGTACAGAAGATGAATGTGCAAGTAGAGATACTGGGGTGTAAAGGAGCAAGATAAATAAATACAATATGGGGATGAGGTAGGGAGATAGATGGGCTGTGTACAGGTGCAGTGATCTGTGAGCTGCCCTGACAGCTGGCGCTTAAAGCTTGTGAGGGAGATAAGAGTCTCCAGCTTTAGAGATTTTTGCAGTTCGTTCCAGTCATTGGCAGCAGATAACTGGAAGGAAAGATGACCAAAGGAGGAATTGGCTTTGGGGGTGACCAGTGAGATATACCTGCTGGAGCGCGTGCTACGAGTGGGTGCTGCTCTGGTGACCAGTGAGCTGAGATAAGGCTGGGCTTTACCTAGCAGAGACTTGTAGATAACCTGTAGCCAGTTGGTTTGGCGACGAGTATGAAGCGAGGGTCAACCAACGAGAGCGTACAGGCCGCAATGGTGGGTAGTGTATGGGGCTTTGGTGACAAAACACATGGCACTGTAATAGACTGCATCCAGTTTGTTGAGTAGAGTGCTGGAGGCTATTTTATAGATGACATCACCGAAGTCGAGGATCGGTAGGATGGTCAGTTTTACGAGGGTATGTTTGGCAGCATGAGTGAACGATGCTTTGTTGCGATATAGGAAGCTGATTCTAGATTTAATTTTGGATTGGAGATGCTTAATAAGGTATGGTGGGATTCGAAATGGTCGGTAATCTGTTTGTTAACTTGGCTTTCAAAGACCTTAGAAAGACAGGGTAGGATAGATATAGGTCTGTAGCAGTTTGGCTCTAGAGTGTCACCCCCTTTGAAGAGGGGGATGACCGCGGCAGCTTTCCAATCTTTGGGAATCTCAGATGATACGAAATAGAGGTTGAACAGGCTAGTAATAGGGGTTGCGACAATTTTGGCAGATAATTTTAGAAAGAAATGGTCCAGATTGTCTAGCCCGTCTTATTTGTAGGGGTCCAGATTTTGCAGCTCTTTCAGAACATCTGCTATCTGGATTTGGGTGAAGGGGAAATGGTGGGGGCTTTGGCTGTGGAGGGTGCCGAGCAGTTGACCGGGGTAGGGGTAGCCAAGTGGAAAGCATGGCCAGCTGTAGAGAAATGCTTATTGAAATTTTGGAGAGATGGGAAACCCAAATTGGTCTACACTGACAAGTTCTGGCCTGGTTTAGATCGTATCTGTCGGAAAGATATCAGTTTGTCTCTGTGGATGGTTTGTCTTCTGACAAATCAACTGTAAATTTCAGTGTTCCTCAAGGTTTTGTTTTAGGTCCACTATTGTTTTCACTATATATTTTACCTCTTGGTGATGTCATTTGGAAACATAATATTAACTACCACTGCTATGGGGACGATACACAACTGTAAATTTCGATGAAACATGGTGAAGCCCCAAAATTGCTCTCCCTGGAAGCCTGTATTTCAGACATAAGGAAGTGGATAGCGACAAATGTTTTACTTTTAAACTCGGACAAAACAGAGATGCTAGTTCTAGGTCCCAAGAAACAAAGAGATCTATTGGATCTGACAATTAATGTTGATGGTTGTACAGTCATCTCAAATAAAACTGTGAAGAACCTCTGTGTTACTCTGGACCCTGATCTCTCTTTTGACAAACATATCAAGAATATTTCAAGGACAGCTTTTTTCCATCTTTGTAACATTGCAAAAATCCCAAACTTTCTGTGCAAAAATGATGCAGAAAAATTAATCCATGCTTTTGTCACTTCTAGATTAGACTACTGCAATGCTCTACTCTCCTGCTACCCGGATAAAGCACTAACTAAACTTCAGTTAGTGCTAAACACGGCTTCTAGAATCTTGACTAGAAGAACCCAAAAAAATGGATCATATTACTTCAGTGCTAGATTCCCTACACTGGCTTCCTGTTAAGGCTAGGGCTGATTTCAAGGTTTTACTGCTAACCTACAAAGTATTACATGGGCTTGCTCCTACCTATCGTTCCGATTTGGTCCTGCTGTACATACCTACACATATGCTATGGTCACAAGACCCAGGCGTCCTTATTGTCCCTAGAATTTCTAAGCAAACAGCTGGAGGCAGAGCTTTCTCCCATAGAGCTCCATTTTTATGGAATGGTCTGCCTATCCATGTGAGAGACGCAGACTCTGTCTCGACCGTTAAGTCTTCATTGGAGACTCATATTTTCAGCAGGTCCTAGGATTGAGTGTAGTCTGGCCCAGGGGTGTGAAGGTGAACGGAAAGCGTCGAACCGCCCTTGCTGTCTCTGCCTGGACGGTTCCCCTCTCTCCACTGGGATTCTCTGCCTCTAACCCTATTACGGAGGCTGAGTCACTGGCTTACTGGTGCTCTTCCATGCATCATTTGAGTGGGTTGAGTCACTGACGTGATCTGGTCCGGGTTGGCGCCGCCCTCGGGGTCGTGCCGTGGGCGAGATCTTTGTGGGCTATACTCGTCCTTGTCTCAGGGTAGTTTGTTGGTGGTTGAAGATATCCCTCAAGTGGTATGGGGGCTGTGCTTTGGCAAATTGGTTGGGATTATATCCTAAGTGTTTGGCTCTGTCCGGGGGTATCGTCGGACAGGGCCACAGTGTCTCCCGACCGCTCCTGTCTCAGCCTCCAGTATTTATGCTGCAATAGTTTATGTGTCAGGGGGCTAGGGTCAGTCTGTTATATCTGGAGTATTTCTCCTGTCTCTTCTGGTGTCCTGTGTGAATTTAAGTATGCTCCCTCTAATTCAATGTCTCTCTCTTTTCTCTCTTTTCTTTTGGAGAACCTGAGCCCGAGGACCATGCCTCAGGACTACCTGGCCTGATGACTCCTTGCTGTCCCCAGCCCACCTGGTCATGCTGCTGCTGCAGTTTCAACTGTTCTGCCTGTGGCTATGGAACCCTGACCTGTTCACTGGACGTGCTACCTTGTCTTCACTGGACGTGCTGTTTTGGACTCTCTCTCTACCGCACCTGCTGTCTCTAACTCCGATTGATCGGCTATGAAAATCCAACTGACATTTACTCCTGAGGTGCTTTCCTGTTGCACCCAAAACAACCACTGTGATTATCTGACCCGCTTGTCATCTATGAACGTTTGAACATCTTGGCCATGTTCTGTTATAATCTCTACCCAGATGAGGACTGGCCATCCCTCAGAGCCTGGTTCCTCTCTAGGTTTCTTCCTAGGTTCTGACCTTTCAGGGAGTTTTTCCTAGCCACTGTGCTTCTACATCTGCATCGCTTGCTGTTTGGGGTTTTAGGCTGGGTTTCTGTACAGCACTTTGTGACATCGGCTGATGTAAAAAGGGCTTTATAAATACATTTGATTGATTGATTTTTTAACAGGTGGGATATTATTAATGAGAAACTTGTTTTCCTACTATAGATAGTAGGGTGCATAATGACATCAACATTGTAACTCTCCGATGCAGAGGTTAAATATAATTGGATCTTATTTCTTCATCTTCCAAAAAATAAGTAGTAAACCCACCTGTTCGACAGACACAATTATCCTATCCATCGATGTCGTTATAGCCAAATACTCCAACACTGTCGTATGCACTGATGAAATACCCGTGTCTGGGAAGGGCTTGGTGTGTTTGACTAAAACCAGGGCTCGAATTGAGTGAGGTTATCACATACCCTTTGTTAAATAAAAGGGCAAAAAGGAAATCTATTGTTTGCTTTATATTTTGAAATAAATACATAAAACGTATCCAGATTACATAAAGCGTTCTATAACAATGCTTAACCCTGTGATGCCTTATGGTAGAAACAAGCTCTAAAATGACTGTGAAAGACGTGACTCCGATGCATATGGGGATATATTGATTACTCTCTATGACAATCCGAAGCTAAACTCCAGCCTATAATATTCGAGGAGATAAAACAAATACTTTGCTATTCTTTCCCTATATAAACTGAGCTGTTCTCTTTTGAAATGAGAATATGTTTGTTTAAACCCAGGTAGCTTTTAGGGAAGCACTTCTGTTGCTGGGTTATACAACCGAGGAGTACCCAGCATTTGAAGCGGACAGTTTTCTGCGTTAGTAGAGCCTGTCTGGGTGGAAAGGTAACTTCTGAAAGTACCATGCGTAGATGAATAAGGATGTCTAAAATATTATTTTT
The DNA here is from genome assembly GCF_036934945.1 of Oncorhynchus masou masou. Taxonomy (NCBI): domain Eukaryota; kingdom Metazoa; phylum Chordata; class Actinopteri; order Salmoniformes; family Salmonidae; genus Oncorhynchus; species Oncorhynchus masou. Next base: position 86,782,334 of record NC_088235.1, on the reverse strand, counting down.
GTCTCGCCTAGGGCGGCAGAACATCCAGGGCATTCGTGATTTTATCAATGTAATCAGATTGAAAATATTAGGCTATGTTATTGACATTGAACTGATAATATAGCCTACTAAACAGATGTATTAAAAAGGTGTTTAACCTATTAATTGGCCTGCTATTATGTTCTGCTCCTCCGACTTTTAGCGGGGGCAGATTTTTATCTCGCCTAGTGCAGCAGAACGTCCAGGACCGGCCCTGACTATTAGGTCTTTATTATTATTTGCCATATGACTGGAATATGTATTTATACAGAATGGTGAAGTAGATGAAAGCTGCTGTGTCGCTCTGACTACCTTATTGAGGGGAAAATGTACCACTCTGATGTGGTTGTCCCGCCTAGCTATTTTATAATTAATGCACTAACTTTAAGTCATTCTGGATAAAATCGTCTGCTAAATTACTCAAATGTAAGTTTCCCATTTTGTGTAACATTTTCGTGTTCATTACGGAAACCGTTTAAGAATCACACAGACCAAAACGAGAATTCTGAATAGACAAATCCAGGTCGATCTCGTCCAGTTTCGTTCAGTTTGCTTTCGAAATGTTTTGCAACATAATCGGCGTAATGTTGTAAAACGTTTGACGTATTATTTGTCCTGTTTCAGAACGTAAGCAAACGTCACCGGATATGCTGCAGAGCGGGAAGTTGAACGGGCGGAAAAATAACAAGCGCCCAACTGAGCAAAGTAGGACAGCTAACTTTTCTTGCCATCTTTTTGACAGTCAATCACTTGGAAGCAAATCGACTTCGCCATCGTACTATTACAGCTACTTGTCAAGCTAAAATGTACTTGCTAGTATTCGATTTTGGTGAGAATTATTGAGCTGGATAGCTAGCTAACGCCTCGCTTGTTTTGTCTGGAGAAGGATGGGAGACAGGACCCTGCTGCGGGAGCTAAAGCGGTGGGCGATTGAAGAATTTAATCTACCAACCCAAAGTCTCCCAAACGACAACTACTTTAAAACGTCTGTAACGTCATTCATAAATGTCCAATTTAACGTACATGCACCTTTTTTGGCCTTGTTGAGCTATTCCTTTTTGTCTTGGTAGCAATTCTAACTACAATCTTTCATAGCGGCAGTTGCAGACTAATTAAAACGAATTTGTCCCAACATTGAGTTAGCCCAAGTAACGTTAAGTATATTGATGTTTGTTTTGATTCAGGTTATGTGTTGGCCCGGGTGCCTCTATATGGAGATATGTCACACAACATATTTTCAATCAGAGGTGGGTATGCAGACAGGTTTTTACAGCCTTATTAATTATACTTCTTAAGTGTTTCTATCAATTTTTTTGTAGTAGCTAGGTCAACTATTGTCGTTTTGTCCTTTTACGTGTGTTCTTCCAATATCTTCTCTATTCCTTTCTCTTTGCAGCAATGTAAGGGTTATGCGTGGAAATCTCCGATGGTATCCTTTATTTTTGGTGTCTTGAGTTACCTACAAATGTGATAATTTCATTGTCTCTGAGATGACACCAACTCTTGATAGGATAACTGCCTAATTTCTCTATTAATATGACACACAGGTTTTGTTGTATGTACAGTTATACAAGCCTTGACATTGTGCTCTCTCAGGTACAAAGTTCTGCACGATAAGGAGGTACAACCATATTTCTCTAAACAAATGTCTAGATAGTTCTATTAGTCTTAAATGTGATACTGTAGCAATGTGTTAGCGTTATGTTTTCTGTGTGCTCATTCTTTTACATTATTGTATGTACACATTTGCAGTTGAAACAAGTAGTGGGGCAGAGTGATGCTGCTAAGCGGTTTGAGCTTCAAGAGCAGATAGATGAGCTGAGAGTAGAACTAAACCACCTGGACTCTCAAATCAATGGGACTGAAGCACAGCTGGTTACTGAGGGTGAGCATTTGACCAAATATATACTTTTTTCTACATACCACATCCCAAAATCTGCTAGGTCTGTATATGTGGATGTCCTCTTTCGCCTTGACGCGCTGTTCTCTGTAATCCCTTTGTATTGAGTAGAGGAGTCCATTAACCGGAGCTGGGAGATGGTGGAGGAGAACCAATGCAGGGAGCTGCTTTTACAGGCTTTTAAGCAGCGCTGCATGAAGGAGCGCCACTCTCTTTCAGAGGATATCCTCAAGATCAGTGGGCACTCCCAGGTTCTGGAGCAGCTGTCTAGGTGTGCTTGCTAGAGCCTCTGCCGTTGACCCTTTTACCATTTCTTACCACACTTCCACATGCATTTGACACCTCAAGCCAACCCTAAATCCATTCTTTACTTTTGGTGTGTTTTGCAGGAGGGCAGAGGTGAAGGTGGTGTTTGGAAATGAAACCTCCAATAGCAGTGGGGACCATCTCAACCCATCAGGAGCAGAGCCTAAGGTTCTGGTAAGTGCTTTACTATATTTTATTACTTATATGATAGTCTTCGAAGTGATGGTTTTGCATTTTACTGGTCTTGTTTATTTTTCTCCTTAGCGTAACATCCGAGAGTTGTGTGATGAAAGACTCCAGTTCTTCCAGTCTTTGCAAGAGAGTGAACTGAACATGACATCTTCCACTGCCACACAGTAAGAATCATCAGATGGTTTTATATAGGAACTGGAGTCATCCATGGGAAACTTCTATTGATAAATCATTGTTCTCTCTCTTTCTTCAGCTTGACACGTGAACAGAGAACTGCAGTATTTCAACATTGGTTAAGTGCTGTGGAGGTAAGTTGCATTGTTTGCACCTAGATAGTTACATCATGGTCTGTTTCATATTTTCTTCATTTGAGTGAGAATCATATTGTTATTTTTTTTTTTTTAATCTCATCAGGACTTGTTGCAATGCTATCCTCCGAACCAAGTGCTGTCAGCCTTGCAGTACCTGGCCTTGGGACAGGAAATGACATTGGAGGAGATGCTTGCCTCTTTGGGTATGGTTCGTGATGTTGCTGCATTACGGTAAATGGTTAAAAATATATATTTAACATTTTTTTTAAATTGTATTTTAACCCCAATTATTGTATTTTTCTCCACAATTTCAATCTTGTCTCATCATTGCAACTCGGGAGGCGAAGGTTGAGTCATGTGTCCTCTGAAACATGTCCCGCCAAACTGCTTGTTAACACCCACCCTCTTAACCCAGCCGCACCAATGTGCCGGAGGAAACACCCGTTGAACCGGCCCGCCACTAGGAGTAATTAGAGCGCGATGAGCCAAGTAAAGACCCCTGGCCAATCGCTCCCCTGACCTGGAAGATGCTGGGCCAATTGTGCACCACCCTATGGGACTCCTGAACATGGCCGGGTTGTGATTCAGCCCGGGATCGTTCCCGGGTCTGTAGTGATTCCTATAGCACTGCAAAGCAGTGCCTTAGACCGCTGTGCCACTCAGGAGGCTGATAAATGGTTAAATTGATAAAGTTAGCTGGACAAAAATATCTGCATGGATTTGAATTATAGGGGCAAATTTATCTTTTATTTTAGGTTTCGCTACGAGAGTAATCACCTGCTGGACATCTCAAAAGAAGAGGAAGAGCTACCAACCGTTAAGAGTCTTTTACAGGTGCTTTACACATTTCCGTTTACACTAAAATACCAACATGGGGCCAAGACACTGCATAGGCTAGAACAGTAATATGTGTGGGATCTTTTTGCAGTCAGCTTGGGAGGAGGTGGAACAGAGTCTGATGGAACTGGCTCAGACACGGTCACGAATTCAACAGCTCCAGACCCGAAAGAAAGAGGCACATTTAGAGCTGATTGGCGGGGAATCTCAAACCGACGCCCTGTCACTGTAAATCTGCACTATAGATTGGCTTCTTCCACATCATTTACATTACATTTACATGTCATCAATGAACATGCTCAGCCTCTAAACCAGTCATGTCAATTCATCAGAATACTTTGGTTTGTTGTCTGTATCTATTGTTTGTGATGCTCTTTACGCTTTCTCAGTTTAAAACCTCTTTTCTCCCATGTTTCCGTCCTGCCCAGGTCAGTGTTTAAGCTGGAGATGCAGTGTGTGATTCAGGCAGCAGTGAGAAATAGTTTGCGGGACCAGTGTGTTCAAATGGAGCAGCATGCCAGGGACCGACAGGAGGACCTCCGCAACCTACGGAGCCAATGGCAAAACATCATGGACTTCAGACAGCTTGGGGTGAGAACCTGCCATCATTACTATTTCATCACTTGCCACACATTTACCTCAATCTCACACAAATGATCAAGGAACCTACCAGGTACAACCCTAAAGCCGTAAACATGGGCACCCACATAGATATCATCGTAACCAACTTGTCCTCCAAATACACCTCTGCTGTCTTCAACCAGGATCTCAGCGATCACTGCCTCTGCCTGTGTCTGTAATGGGTCCCCGGTCAAACGACCACCCCTCATCACTGTCAAACGCTCCCTAAAATACTTCAGCGAGCAGGCCTTTCTAATCGACCTGGCCCGGGTATCCTGGAAGGATGTTGACCTCATCCCGCCAGTAGAGGGTGCCTGGTTGTTCTTTTAAAAGTGCTTTCCTCACCATCTAAAATAAGCATTCCCCATTCAAAAAATGTAGAACTAAGAACAGATATTGCCCCTGGTTCACTCCTGACTTGACTGTCCTTGACCAGCACAAAAACATCCTTTGGTGTACTGCATTAGCATATAATAGCCCCCGCGATATGCACATTTTTAAGGAAGTCAGGAACCAATATACACAGTCAGTTCGGAAAGCAAAGGCTAACTTTTTCAAACAGAAACTTGCATCCTGTAACACTAATTCCAAAAAGTTTTGGGACACTGTAAAGTCCATGGAGAATAAGAGCACCCCCTCCCAGCTGCCCACTGCACTGAGGCTAGGAAACACTGTCACCACCGATAAATCTACGATAATCGAGAATTTCAATAAGCATTTGTCTACGGCCGGCCATGCTTTCCACCTGGCTACCCCTAACCCAGCCAACAGTTCTGCACCCCCCACAGCAACCTGCCCAAGCCCCCCCCCCGCTTCTCCTTCATCCAGATATCTGATGTTCTGAAAGAGCTGCAAAATCTGAACACCTACAAATCAGCTGGGCTAGACAATCTGGGCCCTCTCTTTCTAAAATTATCTGCCGCAATTGTTGCAACCCCTATTACTAGCCTGTTCAACCTCTTTCGTATTGTCTGAGATCCCTGAAGATTGGAAAGCTGCCGCAGTCATCCCACTTTTCAAAGGGGGGTACACTCTAGACCCAAACTGCTACAGACCTATATCCGTCCTGCCCTGCCTTTCTAAGGTCTTCGAAAGCCAAGTTAACAAACAAATCACTGACCATTTCAAACCTCCACCTCTACGCAGACGACACCATTCTGTATATATCTGGCCCTTCTTTGGACACTAAGCTAACAAACTTCCAAACGAGCCTCAATGCCATACAACACTTCTTCTGTGGCCTCCAACTGCTTTTAAATGCTAGTAGAACTAAGTGCATGCTCTTCATCCGACCGCTGCCCGCCTGACTAGCATCACTACTCTGGACGGTTCTGACCTAGAATATGTGGACAACTACAAATAGCTAGGTGTCTGGTTAGACTGTAAACTCTCCTTCCAGACTCACATTAATATCCTCTTAGAGCTACTACCCCCCCCCTACTTTTTTCAATTTCCACCTGAAGACATACCCAAATCTAACTGCCTGTTGCTCTGGCCCAGAAGCAAGGATATGCATATTCTTGGTACCATTTGAAAGAAAACACTCTGAAGTTTGTGTAAATGTGAATTGAATGTAGGAGAATATAACACAATAGATCTGGTTTAGATAATACAATGGAAAAAAACATATGTTTTCTTTTTATTGTTGTATCTTTAAAATGAACAAGATAAAACAAACATTCAGATAGGATGATAAGTAGCCAAATTGGTGAAGGTATACATTTTGAAACAAATAACTATATACAAAATGCCAAAATGGTATTCTAACACCCCCCCCCAAATGGGGAAAAAATACATTTACAAAATAACACTATTTACACACTTTCAATATTTGGAAGACCCTCAGTCCTCTATCAAATCAAATTTATTTATATAGCCCTTCGTACATCAGCTGATATCTCAAAGTGCTGTACAGCAACCCAGCTTAAAACACCAAACCGCAAGCAATGCAGGTGTAGAAGCACGGTGGCCAGGAAAGACTCCCTAGAAAGGCCAAAACCTAAGAAGAAACGTAGAGAGGAACCAGGCTATGAGGGGTGGCCAGTCCTCTTCTGGCTGTGCCGGGTGGAGATTATAACAGAACATTACCGAGATTTTCAAACGTTCATAGATGACCAGCAGGGTCAAATAATAATAATCACAGTAGTTGTAGAGGATGCTACAGGACAGCACCTCGAGTAAATATGAACAGTTTAGGGTTCCATAGCCGCAGGCAGAAAGGTTCAAACTGGAACAGCAGCAAGGCCAGGTGGACTGGGGACAGCAAGGAGTCATCATGCCAGGTAGTCCTGTCGCATGGTCCTAGGGCTCAGGTCCTCCGAGAGAGCATACTTAAATTCACACAGGACACCGGATAAGACAGAAAAAGTACTCCAGATATAACAAACTGACTCTAGCCCCCCGACACAAACTACTGCAGCATAAATACTGGAGGCTGAGACAGGAGGGGTCAGGAGACACTGTGGCCCCATCCAATGAGACCCCCGGACCGGGCCAAACAGAAAGGATATAACATCACCCACTTTGCCAAAGCTCTGGTATATATATATATATATATATAAGTACAGGGAACATAAGGTTGAATATATTATTATAGACCTGCTACATCTGTCTCTTTCATATTATGACATTTCAGCTAGATCTACTGTCTCTATTATATTACAACAGACCAGCTGTATCTACTGTCTCCATTTCACTTTGGCCATTGTTGTGGGCCTGCCCTCCCCTCAACAGCCTCAAATAGGCTATTTCATTTCACAAATAATATTTCATATTATTAATTTCAAACAACGGCATAAGCATGAGAAGAATTTACTAGTCCAAAACAGTGACATTGTTCCTCTTCTGCAGGCACGTTACAGATTATAGACAGTGCGCGTTTACCAAAATAACGCTCCTTCCGGAATAAAACTTCAATAGTGAATGACTCTCTTTACGCTGGAGTTTACGACATGGGTTAGTCTTCCAACACACAACCATTGCATATTGCCGCTTACCTCAGCTCATTGACTATCTACCAAGCTAGATTTCAAGACGATCAGTGGTCATTGGGTTAAAATACAGTCAATCAACGAAACAGTGGTCATATCATTGGTGCACAGTGATGTCATTACTTGTTGTCTTCAAATCGGTTTCTTTCAGTCAATACGTCCCGCAAAGTGGCCCATCAGGTTTGGTTGTGTTACAAACAAACCAGTTGATTGCAGTGAAACCAAACATGACTGGAAAAGTCATATTCTGTGTGGGTTATTTACCTGGAATGTGTCGTCGAAAATGGAATGAGACGGAATTCACGACACAAGCGGTTCACAAAATGTTTCGTGTTAGGCTATAAAAACGGATTTGATCAAACAAAAGATCATTCATTCTGTAACAAGGAGCATTGGAATTGCAAACAGACGAAGATTGTCAAAGGTAAACAATTTATTTTAATGCAGTTTGATTATGTTACGCCTGTGCTGGTTGAAATAGTTGTTTTTTTATGGGACTCTATGCTCAGATAATCGCATCGTATTCTTTCGCAGTAAATCCTTTTTAAAATCTGACAACGCAGTTGGATTAGCAAGATTCTAGGCTTTCGATACATGTGAGACACTTGTATTTTCATGAATGTTTAATATGACTATTTATGTAGCAATCACCGTATGTTGTGGAATTTCAGCCCGCTACAGGGTTCCGTGCTCAGAGGTTAAGCATCTCCAATCCAAAATTACATCTAGAATCAGCTTCCTATTTCGCAACAAAGCCTCCTTCACTCGTGCTGCCTAACATACCCTTGTAAAACTGACTATCCTACCTAGAGGTCGACCGATTAATCGGAATGGCCGATTAATTAGGCCGATTTCAAGTTTTCATAACAATCGGAAATCTGTATTTTTGGTATTTATTTTTACACCTTTATTTAACGAGGCAAGTCAGTTAAGAACACATTCTTATTTTCAATGACGGCCGAGTGGGTGAGTTAACTGCCTCGTTCAGGGGCAGAACGACAGATTTTTACCTTGTCAGCTCGGGGGATTCAATCTTGCAAACTTACAGTTAACTAGTCCAACACTCTAACCACCTGATTACATTGCACTCCACAAGGAGCCTGCCTGTTATGCGAATGCAGTAGAAGCCAAGGTAAGTTGCTAGCTAGCATTAAACGTATCTTACAAAAATCAATCAATCATGATCACTAGTTAACTACACATGGTTGTTGATATTACTAGTTTATCTAGCATGTCCTGCGTTGCATATAATCGATGCGGTGCGTATCGTTGCTCCAATGTGTACCTAATAGAGGTCGACCGATTATGATTTTTCAACACCGATACCGATTATTGGAGGACCAAAGAAAAAAGCCTATACCGATTAATCGGCAGATTTTTTTGTTTGTTATTTATTTATTTATTTTTTTGTTATTTTTTTTTGTTGTTGTAATAATGACAATTTCAACAATACTGAATGAACACTTATTTTAACTTAATATAATTCTATCACTTCTCTTGCATTCATTGCACGCAGAGTCAGGGTATATGCAACAGTTTGGGCAGTCTGGCTCATTGCGAACTAATTTGCCAGAATTTTACGTAATTATGACATAACATTGAAGGTTGTGCAATGGAACAGGAATATTTAGACATATGGATGCCACCCGTTAGATAAAATACGGAACGGTTCCGTAATTCACTGAAAGAATAAACGTCTTGTTTTCGAGATGATAGTTTCTGGATTCGACCATATTAATAACCTAAGGCTCGTATTTCTGTGTGTTATTATGTTATAACTAAGTCTATGATTTGATAGAGCAGTCTGACTGAGCGATGATAGGCACCAGCAGGCTCGTAAGCATTCATTCAAACAGCACTTTCGTGTGTTTTGCCTGCAGCTCTGCTGTTTATGACTTCAAGCCTATCAACTCCCGAGATTAGGCTGGTGTAACCGATGTGAAATGACTAGTTAGCGGGGTGCGCGCTAATAGCGTTTCAAATGTCACTTGCTCTGAGACTTGGAGTAGTTATTCCCCTTGCTCTGCATGGCTAACGCTGCTTCGAGGGTGGCTGTTGTCATTGTGTTCCTGGTTCGAGCCCAGTTAGGAGCGAGGAGAGGGACGGAAGCTATACTGTTACACTGGCAATACTAAAGTGCCTATAAGAACATCCAATAGTCAAAGGTTAATGAAATACAAACGGTATAGAGAGAAATAGTTCTATAATTCCTATAACTACAACCTAAAACTTCTTACCTGGGGATATTGAAGACTCCTGTTAAAAAGAACTACCAGCTTTCATATGTTCTCATGTTCTGAGCAAGGAACTTAAACGTTAGCTTTCTTACATAGCACATATTGCACTTTTACTTCTCCAACACTTTGTTTTTGCATTATTTAAACCAAATTGAACAGGTTTCATTATTTATTTGAGGCTAAATTGATTTTATTTGGAATGAATAAGTCACTGAAGCTGGAGACTTATATCTCCCTCACTAACTATAAGCATCAGCTGTCAGAGTAGCTTACTAATCACTGCACCTGAACACAGCCCATCTGTAAATAGCTCAACCAACTACCTCATCCCCATATTGTTATTGTTTTGCTCTTTTGCACTTCAGTATCTCTACTTGCACATCTATCACTCCAGTGTTAATGCTAAATTGTAATTATCTCGCAACTATGACCTATTTATTGCCTTACCTCCCTCATCTTACTACATTTGCACACACTATATAGATTTTTCTATTGTGTTATTGACTGTACGTTTGTCTATCCCATGTGTAACTGTGTTGTTTTTGTCGCACTGCTTTGCTTTATCTTGGCCAGGTCGCAGTTGTAAATGAGAACTTGTTCTCAAATGGCCTACCTGGTTAAATAAAGGTATAAAAGGAAATGTGACACTTTTTTCATGTTTTTCTTTATAGGATGTCAGGCAGGAACAGATAAGCGGTCTGATCAAGGGGAACTCAACAGCTAAGACTGAACTGACTCGTGTGCATAAGGAGGTAGGCCCATTCTAGGCTGCTGTGTACTGTAATGCATATTGTGTAAACCGTGGCCATCTAACTTGACCTTTTCTTCTCTCCTGTCTGACCTAAGATTGGACAGTTTGTTCAGGGAAAGCTGGTTCCCCAATTTGCTAAAGTTCTTTCAGCAGCCAATAGGCTTCGCAACTCTGTGTCCCAAGAGGCCAGACAGTTTGGGAACGTGTCACTGTTGACACTTGACCGCAGGATCATTGAAGGGTAAGCGCTTCATATTTGTTCGTATTTGATGGTTGAGAAGCGTTATCCTTCTTATCACTATTTGGTCTGGATGAGAAAAAATGCTCAAAGGAACATTTTTCAGATGGGAAAGTTTTGTAAACTGCTATATATATTTCAGCGAGCAGAGAATTCCAGCATCGTGGTTGTCTATCCATCGCTTGCATTCCTTGCCCTTCCACAATCTGTGTCAAAGCCTGGCTTTCCCAATGTATCGAGTGAGTCCCAGCTGATTATTCCATGGCCATTTATGCACCTAGTGGTTTGCTTCTTGCTCTTATCCTCTTGTTTATTCATGTATTATCTGTTTTGTGCCTGCTTTATGATTCTCTGCCAGGCCCCTGAGGAACTGTACACCCAAGCTCTATCCCAGCATCTGGAGCTTCGATTTCTGCGTCGTTTGCTGCAATTGCACTCATCCTCTTTAACAAATGTAGAGAAGCAGGGAGCGCTGCTTCCTGCACCTAACCAACAAGGTACAGATCTTCCATAGAGTTCAAAGACGCAAACTAACAAATGGTAGAGCTCGATGCCATCCAATCAGATGCCGATCAAACTGTATCACTCATCTTTACCTCGTTAACCAAAGGCAGATTATGCAATCGTACATGTTTGATCTCTTCGTCTCGCTTTCATCTCCCTTTTATGTATTCCTCCTTAGCCCTCCTGCTACGTGTCCTGGAGGAAGACAAGGAGCTGCTTAAGTCTTTATTGCCCAAGGTTCGGGAGCTTACCCAGCGCTGCTCACAGGGCCTTTCTTATGGGTATCAGGTCAAGATTGCCATTTCCCATTGGTAAGTGCTACCATTAACACTTTCTCCCATATAACTCTTACTCATATTGAACCTCCATATTATTCACCTGCTACTATTGACAATTCACCTTTTTCTTGTGTTATTTCTGTGCAGGTGGGATCAGCCAGCTCAGTTTGCTCTGCCTGACATACGCAAGGGGGGACTGACTTTTCAGCAGTGGCTACAGAGGTGGAAATTTGCAGCTAAGGCTTCTTGATGAGCTCCCTAGAAAATAAAGACAAGACTGAAGTGCATAGATACCCAGCAAACAGGATGTCCAGGGGACCATGACACAACCTTCCTAAGTTCTGGGGACATCCTAACGGCTAATTTCTGTTTGCAGGGTATGCACCAAGGTGAATTTTAGAGAACAATACTGTTCTTTGTAGTACTAAAACTACAATTGTATTCCCACTGACATTAATTTACAATATTGTTAGTTTCTCATCTTCTTTTTGCTAAACATGATGCCATTCAATTTGTATCGCACGTACATTTCTATTGTCTTTATGCCATTAAATTAACTTTGCCTGCACCGTATCTCTGTTTTAATGTGCTTGATGGTTAATCACAAATACAATCCTATTTGACCATTCGTTGTTATCCAAATGACCTTATTGTTGACAATACAGACATACTTTTTTGGTTGATAGAGGAGTAGATTTTTGAAATGAGTGTTCCATATAGGACCACTTTGTTCATGGTGTGGTTTTGCAATGTCTGTGAGCTGTAGTTGATTAAATAATACTAGTATCCTGTGTTTTATTATAGGCAACTAGCAATATTCAGGACTTGTTCTTGACACATGGAATGGTTTTCTGTGTGATTTGCATTGTTTGACCAATTTTATGGCATGCCCTGTACTTTCCTTCCCAGTTAATGAGAGGCAGGCAGTCAAATGACATTGCTCACACTGGTCATATCTCGATCTTTGCAAGTGGAGGCATTCGTAAAAATATGCCAATTATACGTGCAACGTGGACACTTCTGTACAAATGTGGCCTCTACTCTGCATATGAAGGTGTGAAAATTGAAAAAGGACTGTACTGTTATGTTGAACGATGATGCAGAACAATCCCGAGCCCCGACTCGAGTTATGCTGCATTAATAAACAAGTGGGAAGGTGGTATTTACCTCATTCAACTGGGAAAAGGCCACATGAACGACCCTTCCAACTGGTAATTACTGGTCTATCATCGCTGAGCGCGGCTTCTCCCACATACTGACCTCTGAAGTCACCCACTAAGGAAATTCTCGATAACAGCATTTTTGTCAGTTAAATGTAACAAAACATAAAAATCAGAATTATTTACAAGCATGATTAGCTGTACCTTTCGTTTATGGTTGAAGTAGCTTGCTGGTCATTAGCCAATCTGCATTTCTCAACGAGTTGAAGAACCGTGAATGCATCCAATTGGTAATAACCACCTTCCCACTTGTTATGAACGCTTCATTATGAAGCCGACTCCACCCCTTTCTCCATGCGTCTGCGCACTGATCAACTGTGCTTCCGGATGCCAAGATTGAAGCAAGACTGACTGCACAGCTGCCGCCGAATTTAAAGAGACAGGCAATAGTTAATTTAAAATAACATAATAAGCAACCATTGTCTCAAAGCTTGTTTTAAAAGAGGCTTCACTCTGACATAGCGCACCAGTAGTAGTCACTCGTTGGACCAATAATGGCGTTCATTCAAAGTCAAATCGAGTAGTAGCTTATCATAGCTAAGTTACCTGGTTGGATTTTCCCTCTTGCTTGCTGGCTAACGTTAGCCAAATAAGCGTTGCTTGCTGGTTTCCCGACGAAGAGCAAGATTTGTCGGCTAGCCAACAACCATATACTGAAGCTTATAATCAAGTAGTAGTGGCTACTATCGCCGGGATAATGGCGAAAATTCAGGCACACAGCAACACGAAACAAATAAACCAAATTCAAGACAAGGCCTATGTTGTACAAAAACAAGTGCAACAACAGCACTTTCAGAAACTGAAGGTAAGAGACGGGAACAAAAATGGAAAAGTCTTCCTCAGAACCATTTTGTGTTCGTCAGATATTGGCCATCTCTCGATGCTAACGAGTTAGCTTGCTAGCTAATCATAAGGGGTTCTGATTGGAATGTTACTAGCTAGATAACGCTAGTTGGCGTTTGTTGTCGCATGCATGCACAGTGCTTTAGTGGAGGTTAGCAAACGCCAGCTAACTTGGGTTCTTCAATGGCGTTAAACACGATTTTAGTAGTCACTGGGTCATCCAAATACAGCCTAGTAGGATGTAACGTAGGTTATCTAGCAAGTTGATTTGGCTGCCTGGAAGCTACCTAGTTTCGATTGTCAGATAACTTCGGACATCCGAAGTTCCTTGTTCACCTTCTCTGCCCACACTACCAGGCAGAACAAAGTCAAACGTGCGTTGTCTAGAATGGGATGGTGTTTGTTGGCACAAAATGGGAGACTTGTCTTTGCTGGTTTGTAATCCGAGGTCGACAGCTAGCACACATACTCGTCAGTTCACTCGCTTGGTTATGAACAGCATGGTATATTTAGAAAACCCTAACGTTTATTGTTTATTCAGGCGTATTCCTTGTTTTCCACCAAGCACACAGAACCATCGATTTTGTTAGCTAGCTAACCATACAGTTTACGTTTTCATAGTTGGCCAGATTTGAGCTACGTTAATGTACCAAAGACAAAGGTGTTTCGATGTCATGTATAGTAAGCCTATTTATTAAACTAGTCTGAGCAAGATTTTTTTTATCTGCCTATTATTTGAAGTTTAGCTGCAAATAATACTGGTAGATAGTTGGAAAGGTAGCTAGCTAAACGGGTTATGGTCAAGACATGCCATAAGTTATTCAGCTAGTGACTGCATTGAGGAGCAACATGATTGATTTGCCCCTGTGTTTGTGAACGTGTAATAACAGTTATAACATAATACACACCACACTATGTTCTTTGTTGATGATCTGGTGGTAATCTGGAGTGGGCCCCTTAATTTCTTGCATGTTCTGGAGAGAAAAAAACAATTTCATCTAATGAATTTTCATTTGGTGCCTCACCATGATCTTCTCCCTCAGGTTGAAGATGCACTATCATACCTGGACCAAGTGAAAATACGATTTGGGAATGACCCTGGAATATACAACAAGTTTCTTGACATAATGAAAGAATTTAAATCACAAAGGTATAGCATTTCCCTTTCCTATTTCTTGATAAGTGATTAACTTTAATAGTATAAAAATCTAACTTATTTAAAGGCCCAATGCAGACATTTTTATAATAATATCAAATAATTTATGGCTAACAATTACATACCTTACTGTAATAGATTTCCATTAAAATGGACTAAAAGTATATTTTTGGGCAAAACTTTTATTATGTAAAAGTTTTGTTAGGGCTGAGTGGGGAGGGGGAAACTGAAAACTAGCTATTATTGGCAGGGAGGTTTGGAACTCTCTTTTTGTTATTGATCTATTAATCAATTTACCCCATGGTGGTACCACTATGGAAAGACGACACCCGCTTATGGAAACCTGCTGATTTGAAGGTCCCTGTGTAGTTGCTGGGACCTTCAGATGTTATCACGCTTTTACTGTGTAAGTTTCATCAGCTTTTGTACAATATGATATACAACACAGTAAAAACACAATTTTGACTGCACTGGGCTTTTAAATGTGATGAAAAGCAGATGTTCTTAATGCCATCTCATTTAAGGTCATGTCCTATGTACCTATAAAAGTCTTTCTCTCCTCGTTCATAGCATTGACACACCAGGTGTTATAAACCGTGTGTCTCAGCTCTTCCACGGACACCCGGACCTTGTCTTAGGATTCAATGCCTTCCTGCCACCAGGCTATCGGATAGAGATTCCCAAGAATGGAGTGGTTTTCCTTCAGTCACCTTTCTCTGCCCAGGTGGGTCACTATAAATGTGTATTGGTTGGGTTTCCAGACAATCGTAATACTGGCTGCCTCTGCACAACAAGTTGTGTAACCCAGTTTTATGAATCAATATCCACACAAAGTATATATAGTGGGCTTATATGTATATATATATATATATATATATATATATATGTATATGTATATGTATATGTATATGTATATGTATATATGTATATATGTGTATATATATGTATATATATATGTATATATATGTATGTGTGGAGTTTTTCACCAGAGCAGACCATATGGTCACACACGAAGGTGCTCTTAAGATGCATGTTGTGAAGTTAATTTATATTTAACATGAGTGCACCTTTTCTTTGGTAGGTCTCCCCAGGCCAGGGGAAGAGTATTGCAAGCCCTGCTGTGAGTGCCACTGGCTCATCTGTTGCTGAAGCTGGGTCTGCCCAAAGTGAAGCTGTGGCATCGCCTGAAAGCATCTCCTCGTCCTCTGGACCCCCAGAGCCCCCCAGTAGACTGTCCTTGCCACTCCCCAGCAGAGAGAGCCAGTCCCAGCCACAGTCCTCCTCGGTGTCCCCCCCTGCCTCGGAGCCCAGCCCAGTAGAATTTGACAGTGCTATCAGCTATGTCAACAAGATCAAAAACCGCTTCTTAGACCATCCAGAGATCTACAGATCCTTCCTTGAGATACTACACACTTACCAGGTACACTGTGTCATCAATATGGTAATTGATTTGTTTTTATGTTAATTGAAAACAACACATTTGATTGATGTCTGCTTAAAGTGAAGTTGTTTGCTAGCATCTAGGTCAAGCAACTTTAAATTGTTGCAGATGAGTGTGTATCCTATCACAGTTACTCAGATGGAACAACGGTCTGTTTTTGTGCTAACAGAAGGAGCAGCTTGAAGTCAAGGAGAGCCGGGGTCGTAGTAGTAGTGGGATGACAGAGGATGAAGTTTTCTCAAAAGTGGCCAGCCTCTTCAAAGGCCAAGAGGACTTACTGGCTGAGTTTGGACAGTTCTTACCAGATGCTAAGAGATCATTGGTTAGTATTTTCCCCCTCTTTCTGAGATTGTTACCTGTCCATGGTCATTATGTTTCATCAGTTGATTTTCAGTGCCATTTGTGTTGCTATATCGAACTATTAGTTCTGTGTTCTTTCAGTTCACTGGCAGCTCCCTGACAGGGAAAGACCAACTGAAGAGGGCAGAGGATGAGGATATGAGCAAACATAGCAAGAAGCGATCAAGGCCCATGCTGCTGCCGCACATGACGCCACTGCTCAAGGTTTGGACTTAATCACACATTCATATGCTTTAGCAAAGCATTTTTCTAGAAAACCTTTATTGTATGTGATTGGTTATGGTTTGGTTATTTTAGAAAAAGATGAAGTTTTCGTGCTCCCAAGACCAGTCCTTTGCCTCAGTTGGGAAGCATGGAGTCTTGCGGGAGTTCACCTTTTTTGACAAGGTAATGCTCAAGACGACACAAGTGTCAGTGTTGGAATGATTCCATAATGTTTTGGCTCTGACAGACATTATGAAATCCTTGGTCACCAATGACGATAATGTTTTGATTTGTTGCAGGTTCGACGTTTCTTCAAGAGCCAGGAGGTGTATGAAAACTTCCTCCGCTGCATTGCTTTGTTTAACCAGGAAGTGGTTTCGGGAGCAGAGCTGCTGCAGCTTGTCACCCCCTTTTTGGGGTAAGTGGACTGTGGGAGCTTACATTGGACCATGGGAGCTTTCAAAGGGAACAGTCACTGATGTCTACCGGAGTAAATAAATGCATACTGATATTTTTGTACTCTATGAAGGGTAGTATGTTTTGCCAAGTCTCCTCTTGAGCCATTCATTTATTTGTACATGTTCATTATTTCCTCCAGGAAGTTTCCAGAGTTATATACCCAGTTCAAGTCATTTCTGGGGGACAAGGAGCTCTCTCATTCAATGTCGGGCCTGTCAGACCGCTACATGGAAGGGGGTGGGGGCAGGGAGGTCGACTATGCATCTTGCAAGCGCCTGGGATCCAGCTACAGAGCACTACCCAAGACTTACCAGCAGCCCAAGTGCAGCGGCCGCACTGCCATCTGCAAAGAGGTCTGCATAAATTAAACAAGTTCTGTTTTTTAAGATTTGCCATTCCAGCACTGATTTCTAGTCCAAGTTCATAGCATTTTTTGAGTCTGTTAGTGGAAGACAGAAAAAAGTTGTTTGAGGGCTAGATATCTGGCCTTAACAGTGATCAGAATTGAGCATGTGCTTATTATTTTTCCCATGCACTAATGGCCTCTGGTTGACTTTAATGATAATATTCTTAATTGTGTGGTTATTGAAAGTGAAACCAAATGGGTGTTAAAGTCCTGATTTCCTGCATTTACAGGTGTTGAATGACACCTGGGTTTCCTTCCCCTCGTGGTCAGAGGACTCTACGTTTGCAAGCTCTAAGAAAACCCCATACGAGGAGCAGCTTCATCGCTGTGAGGATGAGAGGTTTGAAGTAAGCAAGATGAGATATCAGAACTACTATTACTTCAGCCACCAGCTATATACAAACAGACTGTTCTCCCTTATCTACCCAGGGCATTGTTCTGCAGAATCATTTAGATGAACATGTTCCAGAACGATTGCTAATGGTTATTTTCCTGTTTCCTCAAGTTGGATGTGGTCCTGGAGACAAACCTGGCCACCATCCGGGTCCTGGAGAGTGTTCAGAAGAAGCTGTCCCGTCTGTCGCCCGAGGACCAGGACCGCTTCCGCCTGGACGACTGTCTGGGTGGCACCTCTGAGGTCATCCAGCGCCGAGCCGTCTACCGTATCTATGGCGACAAGGCCCCTGAGATTATAGAGGGTCTGAAGAGGAGCCCTTCTACTGCTGTGCCTGTGGTACTCAAGAGGTCAGGGTGCACACACACCCAGGGGTGTAACTAAGATACTTGCCTAATGTGAATCTAGCTGTGTGTTAATTCTTCCATGTCTTCTCTGCCGTGTCTGTAGATTGAAAGCGAAGGAGGAGGAGTGGAGAGAAGCCCAGCAGGGCTTCAACAAGATCTGGAGGGAGCAGTATGAGAAGGCCTACCTCAAGTCCCTGGACCACCAGGGGGTCAACTTCAAGCAGAATGACATGAAGGCCCTCCGATCCAAGAGCCTGCTCAATGAGATTGAAAGTGTTTATGATGAGGTGAGTACTCCGATGTCAATTCAGTCTACTTTCTTTATTGATAAACTGATACATCTCCTCTCTGTGTCTAACACATCTGTACCCCTTCAGCGTCAGGAGCAGAGCACAGAGGAGGGGGGCGTGGGCCAGCAGGGGCGTGATGGGAGCAGTGCGGCAGTGGTCAGCGAGCCACACATGGTGTTCACCTATGAGGACAAGCAGATCCTGGAGGACGCCGCTTCTCTCATCATCTACCACGTCAAACGCCAGCCCACCATCCACAAGGATGACAAGGACCATATCAAGCGCATCATCCAGCACTTTGTCCCGGACCTATTCTTCTCCCGCCGCGGCGAGCTCAGTGAGACGGAGGAGTGGACAGACGAGGAGGCCGAGGTAGAGGAGGGAGGAGACCGGGGAGGTGGTGGTAGCGGCATCTTAACAGGAGCAGTAGCAGCACCAGTTGGCCAGCCGCAGCAACAACAGCAACTGAACGGGGAGTCGCGGCGGCGGCGCTGCACCTCACCTCAGACAGTGGAGCTGGGTGGAGCCTCCTCTCACAGCCTGGCCCCAGAAGGAGGGGAGAAGGTGGACCTGAGAGACCCTGAGGCAGAGCACCAGAAGGAGCTGGACGGAGTCTACAACCTGTTCTTCGTCAACAACAACTGGTACTTCTTCCTGCGGCTGCACCAGACCCTGTGCCAGCGGCTGCTGAGGGTGTACCGGCAGGCAGAACGGCAGCTGCTGGAGCACCGGGCCGAGCAGAACCGTGAGAGGCTGCTGATGGCAGAGGGTCGCAGGGATAAGGCCAGTGACCTGGCCATGGAGCTCCGCCTCAAACAGCCAAGTGAGAGAACTTCTCTGTTTTTGTCTTTTAATATTTTGTATTCCGCATTGGTGAGTGTGTCTCTCTGTATGGGAGAGGGAACATTGGGCTAAAGTTAGCCCTGTTTTTTTTTTTTTGTACTCGATCCACAGGTGAGGTGGAACTGGAGGAGTACTACCCAGCGTTTTTGGACATGGTGCGCAGTCTTCTGGATGGGAACCTGGAGTCTACGCAGTATGAGGACACACTGCGGGAAATGTTCACCATCCACGCCTACATCGGCTTCACCATCGACAAGCTCATCCAGAATACCATTAGACAGGTCAGGGTTGTCACTTAAGCTGCCCGGTTGCATTCTACAGAACCAGATCCATATCCGTTCACTACATATTCATGCTTTACCTCAATAACATTGTGATCCTGAAGTTTTTGACTGTTCTCTGAATGCCTGTAGGTTCTCCTTCCTCCGGGCTGACATATCATTTCTCTGTCTCTGTGCAGCTGCAGCACCTGGTGAGTGACGAGGTGTGCCTGCAGGTGGCTGAGCTGTACCTGGCTGAGAGGAAGAGGGGTGCAGCGGGGGGGAACCTGTCATCCCAGTGTGTGAGAGCAGCCTGGGAGACCAGCTACCAGTGGAAGTCTGAGAGGGTCATGGCTGAGGAGAACTGCTTCAAGGTAATGGCCTGTACTGGGGAGACAGACGCCAAAACTTTTAGCCTTGAATATTTGATATGATTTTCTATTGATTCTGTGCTTGAGCATGGGGAGACTCTGAGGGTGTATCTGGTTGAGAGGGAATAGTTTCCTCTGAGCGTTAGTGTAGGGCTTTAGCTGCTGCTTTTTTGGAACAGAGATTTTGTGCATTCTGAAACCATCATAGGTGTTAATCGTTGATGTTTAATAGCTTGCTGTGGTGTGATTTACCTTTGTAGGTGTTGTTCATTCAGAACAAAGGCCAGGTCACCTTGACCATTGAGCTGCTGGACACAGAGGAGGCCCAGGCCGATGATCCCCTGGATGTGCAGGTAAAGAATCCTATGGACAGTCGCACCCATAGAATATCACAGGATTCCCTTTGGACATCAACATAGACTGACCTTGTAAGGCAACTTGCTGCTTCAGATTTTGATGGGCAGCTTGCGTTTATACAACACAGATTGAGGTTAGTAAATTGTAAACATTATTAGTTCTCCCACCTACTTTCAAAAGTCAATACAAGGTAAAATTATCATTAAACCTCTTGAGTTTATAGCCTTTTTGTTATTTAATCTCAGTTTTAGTGTTTTTGCAATGTCCTGGCTTTTTTCCATATTGATTACATTTTCTCTTTCCCTGTCCAGTGCCTGTCCAGCTATATGGAACAGTTTGTAGGGACAGAGTCAACGCTTTGCTCGCAGACTGAAGGCTACTTTTTCAAACCTGTATTTTTGCCCAGGTAAGAGATTCATGCTATTACCGTTAGTTGTGATGTCCATATATTGGCCATTGTATGAAGCCACATTATTTCCCTAGATGTTACATAGCAATCCTCTATTGTGTTTTCACTTTTTGTCATTTCACTGTCTTAACTAATGACTGCGCAAAAGTATTTGAGTGCAGATGGTTTTTGCCCGCCAGAACAGCAATGCACAAAATGAGTCCTCGTATCACATGCCTTGATTTGAATCTGAATGTGGCTGTCCCTGTGGTCCTCTGTCTGATCCTGAGGCACAGTATTTCCCTTCTG
This sequence comes from Oncorhynchus masou masou, assembly GCF_036934945.1. NCBI lineage: Eukaryota > Metazoa > Chordata > Actinopteri > Salmoniformes > Salmonidae > Oncorhynchus > Oncorhynchus masou. The sequence goes on along the minus strand of NC_088235.1, from coordinate 86,761,503 downwards.
ATAAACTCTGACTGTCCCCTGCTTCCCTGTGCTACCGTGTGTGGGTCTCTGTGTGTAGGAACCTGAGGCACTTCAGACGCTGGCAGGTGCGCCAGGTGGAGGCGATGCGCTGCAGACGGGAGTGGCACAGGCAGCTGGGTGTGGAGAGTGCTGGCAGTCTGGACTGCCGCTTTAAACTCAACACCCACAAGATGGTGTTCGTCATGAACTCTGAGGACTACATGTACCGCCGGGGAGCGCTGGTCAAAGCCAGGAAGGTAGCTATTAGTATTTATGTCTTACTCTGTATGTGTTTTGAGGTGAAGAACAGCTAAGGCAGGAATATCTTGTCTCTTTTTAATGATTTCTAGTTTTAGATGGCAGACATAAATTCTGGTTCCAAGTTAATTTAATGTGTTATGTGTCTTGTTTTGGCATCAGCTGGACCTTATCATCCAGACTGCTTCCACAGTGGTGCATGAAGCCCTGTCTGTAGGCTTTACTAACTCTTCCCGTCCCTCTCCCTCAGTCCCAGCACTGTCTGTAGGTCTAACTCTTCCCGTCTCTCTCCCTCAGTCCCAGCACTGTCTGTAGGTCTAACTCTTCCCGTCCCTCTCCCTCAGTCCCAGCACTGTCTGTAGGTCTAACTCTTCCCGTCTCTCTCCTCAGTCCCAGCATTGTCTGTAGGTCTAACTCTTCCCGTCCCTCTCCCTCAGTCCCAGCACTGTCTGTAGGTCTAACTCTTCCCGTCTCTCTCCCTCAGTCCCAGCCCTGTCTGTATGTCTAACTCTTCCCGTCCCTCTCCCTCAGTCCCAGCACTGTCTGTAGGTCTAACTCTTCCCGTCTCTCTCCCTCAGTCCCAGCACTGTCTGTAGGTCTAACTCTTCCCGTCCCTCTCCCTCAGTCCCAGCACTGTCTGTAGGTCTAACTCTTCCCGTCTCTCTCCCTCAGTCCCAGCACTGTCTGTATGTCTAACTCTTCCCGTCTCTCTCCCTCAGTCCCAGCACTGTCTGTAGGTCTAACTCTTCCCGTCCCTCTCCCTCAGTCCCAGCACTGTCTGTAGGTCTAACTCTTCCCGTCTCTCTCCCTCAGTCCCAGCACTGTCTGTAGGTCTAACTCTTCCCGTCCCTCTCCCTCAGTCCCAGCCCTGTCTGTAGGTCTAACTCTTCCCGTCTCTCTCCCTCAGTCCCAGCCCTGTCTGTATGTCTAACTCTTCCCGTCCCTCTCCCTCAGTCCCAGCACTGTCTGTAGGTCTAACTCTTCCCGTCTCTCTCCCTCAGTCCCAGCACTGTCTGTAGGTCTAACTCTTCCCGTCCCTCTCCCTCAGTCCCAGCACTGTCTGTAGGTCTAACTCTTCCCGTCTCTCTCCCTCAGTCCCAGCCCTGTCTGTATGTCTAACTCTTCCCGTCCCTCTCCCTCAGTCCCAGCACTGTCTGTAGGTCTAACTCTTCCCGTCCCTCTCCCTCAGTCCCAGCCCTGTCTGTAGGTCTAACTCTTCCCGTCTCTCTCCCTCAGTCCCAGCCCTGTCTGTAGGTCTAACACTTCCCGTCTCTCTCCCTCAGTCCCAGCACTGTCTGTAGGTCTAACACTTCCCGTCTCTCTCCCTCAGTCCCAGCACAGGGTGGCTGTGAAACAGCACGAGCGCTTTGACAAGTGGCACCAGGGCTGGCTGGCAGAGCACGTGCCTCCGGCGGCCGATCGCTCGGTCCACAACTGGCTGATGGGTGAGGAGGAAGAGGACATGATCCCCTGCAAGACCACCTGCCTCAACACACAGGTCAAAGGCATGCCTGTCAACAGATACCAGGTGCATTACAGTAGGAAACCCCCCTCTCCCTAGAGGCTGGATCCACACACAATCTCTCTCTCTCACACACACACACCTGACCTACTACACACACGGAGAGGGACTGGGTGGACTTTGCAGATGTGTTGAGACTGAGATTGGGGGATCCAGTGCGGAACACAGGAGCTCTTCATCTGATTCACCCATGCTGCTTCTCTGTTCACACAGTCAGCAGTACAAGCAGAGGGACGTGAGAATAAAATCATTGTTTGTTTCAGAAATGTGAATGTCCTTTTTTTTTTTTTTTTAAGTCCATTGTAGTTTTTAGCTTCTGAAGCCAGAGGGCCTTTTGTTTGTTTTTGTATATGTTTATACTGAAGTACTGAGAAATGGTTAAAAATGTGTTTCATGCTCCACAATGTCTTTTGTACAGTAAGCTCAACTTCAGTAATTTGATTACTGTATGTGCATATTCAACTGTACACATTTTATATATGCATTTACATGAATATGATAAATGTAAAATTACATGATCTTAGTGTTTTGCAGGCAGCCAATTCTTGATATTTACTTTTTTTCTGGTCATTTTTATTTTTCTTGTGACTAAACAGATGATTGATTGCCAGTGTGACAAGTCCTCACAATTGATTTAACTTTGTACATTTTATGGAACATCAGAATTATGTATCATATTCAAATCTTTACTTTGGTTTGTCATTTTGCATACTAAAATAAACTATCAGTGTTAAAATAATGTATAACATTTATCCTGTATCAGTTATCATGAATAAACAACCGAGTTGTGAACTTCTTAAACAGCCTGGAAAAGAATTTTTAACATTTCATATACAGTACCAGTCAAATGTTTGGACACGCCTATTCATTCCAGGGTTTCTCTTCGCATTCTCTCAACCATGAATTAGTCCCCTGGAATGCATTTCAGTTAAAAGGTGTTCCTTGTGGAATTTCTTTCCTTCTCAATGCGTTTGAGCCAATCAGTTGTTGTGACATGGTAGGGGTGGTATACAGAAGATAGCCCTATTTGGTAAATGACCATGTCCATATTATGGCAAGAACAGCTCAAATAAGCAAAGAGAAATAAATGACAGTCCATCATTACTTTAAGATCAAGGTCAGTCAATACGGAAAATGTAAAGAACTTCTAAAGTTTCTTCAAGTGCAGTGGCAAAAAACATGAAGCGCTATGATAACTGGCTCTCATGAAGACCACAGGAAGGAAGACCCAGAGTTACCTCTGCAGAGGTAACTCTGAGTTAGAGTTAACTACACCTCAGATTGCAGCCCAAATAAATGCATCAGAGTTCAAGTAACAGACACAGCTCAACATCAACTGTACAGAGGAGGCTGCGTGAATCAGGACTTCATGGTCAAATTGCTGCAAAGAAACCATTACTATACTGCATGTTTTGGATATTCAATAAAAAAATATTTAACAAAAATAAACTAAAGGACACCAATAAGAAGACTTGCTTGGGCCAAGAAACATGAGCAATGGCCATTAAACGGGTGGAAATCTATCCTTTGGTCTGATGAGTCCAAATTTGAGATTTGTGGTTCCAACTGCCTTGTCTTGGTGAGATGCAGAGTAGATGAATGGATGATCTCTGCATGTGTGGTTCCCACTGTGAAGCATGGAGGAGGAGATGTGGGTGTGTTTTGCTGGTGACACTGATTTATTTAGAATTTAAGGCACACTTAACCAGCATGGCTACCACAGCATTCTGGTTTGGGCTTATCCCACTATCATTTGTTTTTTAACAGGACAATGACCCAACACCTCCAGGCTGTGTAAGGGCCATTTGACCAAGAAGGAGCGAGTGCTGCATCAGATGACCTGGCCTCCACAATCACCCGACCTTAACCCAATTGAGATGGTTTGGGATGAGTTGAAATGCAGAGCGAAGAAAAAGCAGCCAAAAGTGCTCAGCGTATGTGGGAACTCCTTCAAGACTGTTGAAAAACTATTCCAGGTGAAGCTGGTTGAGAGAATAACAAAGTGTCAAGGCAAAGGGTGGCTACTTTGAAGAATCTAAAATATATTTTAATTTTGACACTTTTGTTTACTACATGATTCTATGTGTTATTTCATAGTTCTGGTGCCTTCATTATTATTCTACAATGTAGAAAATAGTAAAAAATAAAGAAAAATTAGGTGTGTCTAAACCTTTGACTGGTACTGTATATACAGCAACACCTCCCCCATATAATTTGTTTTCTTGATTGTGTTGGGCTGCAGAACTTGGAAGTGCAACATTGTGGCTTTTCTTCTCATTCCAAAGAATTTGCCAACAAAATTTCTAACCTATGTATGTATGTTCAATATTAGGAAATCTTGGTACAGACAACACTATTTTTATTATGGAATGGACAAAATAAAAAAGCCAGAGCCAGGGCGACAGTTTAAAAAAATATGCGTGGTTTATAAAACCCAGATGTGACAGGATCACCAAAGTGTATACAGAAATACAAATGAGACCATCGTTAAAACCATCATAGTACAGCGTTATACACTCAACATTTACAATCTACTCTGTAAAAGGGCTATTGTAAGACATTTCCTCTCTTGTCTTTTTAAAACACAACCACATAACTGATCTTTTTAAAGTACATCCATGTAGTTACTATAGACACCATTAGTCTTCTACTTTAGAAAGGGTACAACAACATCAAGAAGGAAGTAAATATGCAGAGACATCAAGCACATAACATGGGATTTAGCAAGCAGTAAAATCAGCAAATCATTGAGAGGTATTACTCATGAGAAAATGTGATGTCAGGGCTTGCGTATGATTCAGGTCTTAGGAAAAAAACCTAAACCCTCAACGTCAAAGGGTTATCACTTTCTAACCATATCTTGACATTAAAAATGGCTCAGTTGTACATAAATTAGTGAATAACTGCTAAGCAGTCATATCATATGCATTAGAATGCTTCCATCTTAGGAAACCATTAGTTTCTTGTTAGTGTCATCACTCGCTTGACTGAGGGTTGTCAACCCCTCGTCCCCTCCCTCCAGTAGCCCTGGACGCAAACCCTGAGGATGAGGGAGCCAGGAAAAAATATGGAAACACCAACAAGATACAGCCAATCACAATCCAGGTTCACTTTCTACCTTTTCTCTTTTTTTTAACAAACACAATTCAACAGGTTTTACACTTAAAGAATGCAGGATTGTGAACAAACAAAATGCTCCTCAACACCTGGAATACTGCTTGTTCTAAAGCTAAATGAAAAACAATGTATGTAATCAAGGAAGAACAGTACAGCTAGAATAATCAGTATTCTCCAGATAATTAAAACAATCATTCAGATATGTACAATGGAAAACAAAAGCAGCATGCAGGCAAGACAATTGTCAGAGTGATACTTAAACAATCTCATGAAGGTGGGAGGGAGAAGTTTGTGGTCTCTGACAAAAGAGGACAGTGTTTAAGTTTTAGACTAGATTAAACAGAGTGTGTGTGTATCTGTGTGTGTTTTGGGGGGTAGAAGAGCTCTCCATCACTTCAAAAGGACTGAAATGCCAAAGGCGACCTTGCAGCAGGGTGCTCTTTGGTGGAAAGACTGGTTGACTAGCCTATTCCATATTTGTCGTGAGTGTGGAAAGAAAGTGGAAGCAACTATTCTTCCAACAAAGAGGACACAATCAGTAGTTAGATAATTGAAAATGTGTGTTTTGTGATAGTGGTTTCTATCACTACCAGACTTCATTGCACAGCCATAATTGCCATATGTCTAAGTGCATCATCACCACAGTAATGGAAGAAATCTATCTCAAAGGCACACGACATTGTGTGTATTTCTTGTTGTTGATGGTGCTATTACACATTTACAACATTTTGTAGCCTATGAACTTTGCAATTTAAACAAATATTTTGTGCTGTCATTTCTCATTAGACGCGTCAACAGTCTAAATAATAAAGAAAAGCAAGACAAGCTCATGCTGATTGATCAACACATCAACACTGTACATCAACTACTGCATTGTGTAAACACAGTTGAGCCCCAGGGTGAAAGAGAGAGGCTGTTACACACAGTGAGTGGGAAGAAAGCAGTCAACAACACACACTTATCCTTCCCTTGAAAAGCCACGAGGTCCACGATAAGGGGCTTACCCGCTTCAAAGTTACAGCCGATAGATTGTGCTTGAAAATGATATAAGTAAAGCATGCATGTAACAAAATGAACAAACAAAAAGAGCGCTAACAATGGATGCCAGTTGAACAATTTCCATGGGGTTCTTTTTCTTGGCGAAACCAAGTAATAAAAAGTACCAATGTTAATTAAGGAACAACATATATTAAAGCAAAATCATGAGTTTTGTTGATGAGTGCGTTGCCATAAAAGCATGAGAAACAGACATGTACTGTAGAATGAGCTGATAATTGATAAATCAACTTCACCTTCAACATCATTTTTGGGCACTGAGACTTGAAACTGTGAGCAAACCCAGTCCTAAGCAACAGAGTAAATACTGCAGGCCCTACAACCCAAGGAGGACGGGCCTATGTAATCACGGCTATCTGATCTGAGAACTACTGTTTCACAGCATAGTCTTTCCAGGATTAGAGATCACCTGACACAGCAGGTATACAACTAAGCTCACTTGGTCCCTTTTCTAGTCAACAGGCCTGACAAACCCTACCACCAAAAACCCTGAGACACGCAGAGTCCCAGGGCCTATGATACTGTACATGACGCATGCATTCTATATTCAAAAGGGGTGATGCAGTAGTAAAGTTTGTAGATATTTCAGAGGAAGAATGGCAGATCAGGGTGTGGACTGTTATTTGGTTAGTGAAAGTGCTAGCAGACATGACAGATGAGGATCTCCTGTTTAGCCAGGGCATCCCTCCCATGGAAAACCCATCTCAGCAGACGAAATCAATATCCTGTGAAGATGCCACATGATCTACTTGGCGGTATTACAGTCAGAGGAACCCCAGTGGAAAACCCTGATCACTGTCAGCTGATCTCGCTCTACTGCTTCTGAGAAAGTAGAACAACAGAGAAAATACAAAGTGCCCCACACAATCAGTAGAAAACACTGCAATCGAAAATGTTCACAGTGCTGTTTTAGTTGTTGAGCAATAAAAAGAGAGAATGGGATAGTATTCTTAAAAGGGTAGAGAAATGCACGAGACTCTCAGTAGAAAAAAAACAGACTATTCTTCTCAGGCTAGCTAGATGATTGATGCTACGCCAGTGAACAACATGAATTAAAATAACGCTTCAGCAGAAAAGCAAAGTACAGTTATGAACATGTAGGGCACTTGAACTAAGCCAATTAGATAATTGACTTGTTTGTTTTTGCAAAACTTTGAAGTTGTAACATGGGCTGGCTAACTGATCTGTGGGAAAAGTTTATATGGGAGGGAGAATGAGCCACCTGAAGTGTTCTTAGTCTTCTACGGAAACAGTAGCTTTTAGAAAACATGGCACAAGTCTAATTCAACATTCCCACCATTAAGAAACACATACATATCATTGCACAGATGCTTGAGCTATTCTCATTCTTCTAAATAATACATGGAGTACATAATAGTGCACATGAACAAATATACAAAGCAACTTTCACAGACTAAAATATGTTTAAATTAAATTTTTGTACAAGTTGTTTTTGTTTGTTTGTATTAAATGCACTTTTCCTGCAAGTGCCGCCAGG